>NW_025999941.1:5411928-5447278 GCF_001458135.2 Marmota marmota marmota | reverse complement strand
ACACCAAAAAAAAAAAAAAAAAGCTATAGGGGCTGAGGATGTGGCTCAAGCGGTAACGCGCTCGCCTGGCATGCGCGGGGCGCTGGGTTCAATCCTCAGCACCACATAAAATAAAATAAAGATGTTGTGTCCACCGAAAACTGAAAAAAATAAATATTAAAAAAAATTCTCTCCCCCCCCCTTAAAAAAAAAAAAAAAAAGCGGGCTGGGGATGTGGCCCAAGCGGTAGCGTGCTCGCCTGGCATGCATGCGGCCTGGGTTTGATCCTGAGCACCACATACAAACGAAGATGTTGTGTCCGCTGAAAACTAAAAAAAATAAATAAATATTTAAAAAAAAAAGCTATAATCCTTTAGTACTACTACAAACAAAGTTTAACTCCAGTTTTAAAACAAACTGAAAACAGAAATAAATACTAAGATTACACATATATGCTGTAAGTAAAAAGACATATACATGAATTTTTTTAAAAGAACTCTTCAAATATGATACAAAAGTTTATGAATGGGGCTGGGGGTGTAGCTCAGTGGCAGAACACTTGCTTAGCATGCACAAAGTCCTGGGTTCAATCACAGGCATTACAAAGAAGGGAAAAAAAATTTATGATCATTTTGCAATTTTATATTTTTTGGGGGGGTTCCAGGGATTGAACTCAGGGGCACTCAACCACGGAGCCACATCCCCAGCCCTATTTTGTATTTTATTTAGAGACAGGGTTTCACTGAGTTGTTTAGTGCCTCACCCTTGCTGAGGCTGGCTTTGAACTCCTGATCCTCCTGCATCAGCCTCTGGAGCTGCTACTGGGATTACAGTTGTGTGCCACCTTGACTGACTAGTTATTTTTAGAAACAGGTTCTTGCTAAGTTGCTTAGGGCCTCACTAAATTGCTGAGACTGATTTTGAATTTGTGAACCTCCTTCTTCAGCCCTCTGAACCACTGGGATTATAGGAGGACACCACCATGCTTGGCTTCCTATTTTAAACTGTTTTTAACCTTTTTTTTTTTCTTTTTTTGGTGCTGGGATTGAACCCAATGTCTCGTGCATCCTAGGCAAGTACTCTTACCACTGAGCTACATTCCCCAGCCCTGAAAACTGTTTTTAATAGGAATCTTATTTTGTAGTTTGTTTTCTCCAACTGATCTAAATTAGCAGTTACAAACTAGTTCTTACTGGCCCCTTTTTAGAATCACAGAATTGACTGCCATTGGTGGTTATCAACTTGCCAACATTTACAGATTTTGCATAACAATTTGGATTACTGGCTTCTTAAAAAATTTGTATTCTAAAACTACTATTACACCTGCAGAGCAACAAAGGCCTGGAGCAGAGCAGCAACTAACATACTTGATCCCCATGGTCATCATCTCTACCATTCATCATTTTCTTCTAAATACTAAATAAAGCCAAGTGTTAGCTGTCATTTAGTTTCCCAGTTTGGGAGTTTGTAATCCCTAATCTAAACAAAAACCTTCTACTGTTCTTATTACTGCTGAAAATTTCAATGTAATCATGTATGATTATTTTTTACTAATTGAAAAAATAAAAATTATGACAGTGACACCTAATGAAACAACACCCTACAATTTGAATCTTAATTCATGTTGTATAAACCAAAGTGAAATAATTCAGGGGAAAAAAAATCATGTGCCTAACTCCTATAGACAGAAAACAAATTATTTTCATTTTATTTACAATTAAAAATTATTTCCATCTACAGGTAAACAGAAAGTAGGACAGTAATTACTTCTTATACCCATTATGTGTCAGCATAAAATGAGAGAATATTGTTTTAATTCAAATTGAATGGACAGGAGAACTCCTTTATTTATTCATTTGTTTCATATTTAAGAACTAAGGCTTCCTTGCACAAAGAAAACTCTTCCCCACTTGCAGCTTCTATGTATTAAACAATGTTTTACAAGCCAAAAGAAAACAAAATACAAGGTGAATAATAAAACAGACCTAGAAAAGCAGATTCTACTACTTCCTATCTCAAGTGTATATAAAGCTTTTGAGATAGAAGCTGTATCAAGTACCTTCCACGTTTAAAATTCTGTGTACTTATCCAGATCTTCTCCTTTCCTCCAAATAAAGTAATTCATCTAGCTGAACTGCTTTTCCTGCAGATGGGAAAAGTTAAGAGTATTTGCATTCCATTTCATTTTTATTCTCACTTCTAACAGTTAATAAAATATCAACATATAAGATATTGCTAGAAACAGCTATTCCCTTTAAACCAGGCAAAACAAACTCATTTCTCAAAATCTTTCAAAAGAGAAACCAGATAGGATAGAGATAAACCTCTTATTTTCTCTCAGTCATCCCATTTAATTAACTTGTCCAAGTATTCTCAAATTTACAGATTATATTTTAAAGAACAGTATTACCACTGTAAGTGGACATCATGTAAAACTGGAGTAGTATCACAACTGCTCTATAATTGTAATTTCTAAATACTCAAGTGCAAAGATGCAACTTCATTTCCAACTGAAATCCTGTTTCTGCTTAAATCTTATGGCAAATAAAAGAGGATGTCCTCCTAAAAGTCCACTGCATTCCTAGTGCACACAATAATCTACAGCACAAAAATAACTCTTTCAAAAGCAAAGGACTAGAAATAGAAAGCACAAAAATCCCACTAAATTGATAAAAGTTAGTAGAAAACCTACACTTTGAGTTTCATTCTGTTAAGAGTATAATGCGCACTGACTGTAGGGGAATTAGATAAGGTTTATACTTTAACTGTGCTTTACCTGTTATTAACAGGTAAATAATAAAACTTTGTGAAACACCCTAAGTGTTCTTTACCTGTCCTGTTCAATACAATAATCAATAGCTATTATGGTTGAGCTTTTGAGATATGAATAGTATAACTATGGAACTCAGTTTATTTTAGTTAAATTTAAGTTGCCACATGTTGTTAGTGGTTAACATACTGGACAGTGACTTTTAATATCTAACTTGAAACACAAAGTATAAATTTTAAACAGTTTTTCAAAACATCTTGCCCTGATGTTATTAACACCAGCTAAAGCTCTCCTGATACGAAATGATACACAGGGCCAATCATTACTCTAAAGATAAAGTCACTTTGGAAGTGAGAAGTCATGGTATTAACTGTATTCATAATTTAAGGTATGCTATTTGCTAAGAGACCCCATTGTTTCTGTAAAAAGGGGTACTCACTTTCAGAACAGTTTCCCAACGTATGCAAGTTACTTTCCCTTCAAATCTGTTCAATATCTTCTGTTCAGAAAAACAAATAGCAAAAATAAGTTTTCAGCATCATTAAGTTCCCGCGACTCAGTAAATTTCACGTGTTAATTTTTCATTTCCTTAAAAGACAGATACAAATATCAGAAAACGTCTGCATCTCTTCCCAGGTTTTTAGGTGTACTAATCTTTCAGGTATAGTTGCGATTTCATTCCTAGACACAAAGTACTTTTCAGTCCCCAAGTGTCTCTAGCACTTCGGGTATTAGATCAGCTCTTCCTAAGTCAAGAAAAGTAACCAAGATGGTGCACAAAATGTCAAAAGAAAACAAGTCTGGGGACTTACACACCAACTAGTCCCTAGCTGAATCAACCAGTTTTTATTTTTTTCTTTCCCGGAGAGAGTAAATATCTCCAACTATACCACGAAGCAAACAGGAGAGCAAGGTCGTGACCCCAGGTCACGGCGCCAGCACAGCTACAGCCTGGCAGGGGAAAGCCACCTGTTAGGCCCGAGCCTCACCTGGCAGGCAAGAGGAGGCGCCTACCCGGCAGCGAGCCCGACGNTATTGTTGTGAAGGCATTTGTGTTCTCCAAAACAAAAGTATTGTAACAATATTACTAGAGTAGTTTGTGATTACAAGTCACTTTTGTAAATAATTACCCATGTGCTGTATCCAATAGAATTCTACCTTAGAAGGTGTAAGAATTCACCCACAATTATACATATGCTTAGACATTGGATGTTGAGCCAGGAATTCATACATAAACACACCCCCAACTCCAGTATTCTCTGGGTTAAAGTTCCAGAATTTAAAAGTGCAACAGGAGCTTGATTAGGAGCATGGCAAAGATTGACTTTTAGGAACACAAGGGTTTTTGAGAGTATAAATTTAAATTATAGACTGAATATACATTTTAATAGGTTTTGTGATTGAGCTAATGAAACTTTTCAGTACTCTTCTGAAAATTTCTAATTAACAGTAATTAATGAAAATGTTCACTATCTCTACATCATGGTAGTTATGAGCTGTCCTGACAGAGGATGAGGATGCTTTAGATCTAACTGGGTTTTCACCCTTCATCTGTTTAACTTCTCTGTGTTTCAGAGTCACCATTTGTCAAGAATTAAGCTTATTACCTGGCCTACTCATCTCACACAATCAAGATAATGATATGTAAGACTGGTAACTCTGAGGGACTGTTCAAATTTCATATTAGTATTGCAGCAACTATATTTCCATGGCTGGTAGGAGGGTAACAACTACTCTGGAAAATAGAAATAAAAAAACCTATATAATTGAGCAATAAAATGAAATAAGATTCATGTTCAAATTCTGGTAATTTTTTATTATTAGATTATTCCTGCTTATTATAACATATCTAAGTATTAAAGGAATCTACATTACTGCAAAGTGCAACATCATGGAAGTCAATGGTGCTAGGTATTTAAATGATGTCACTAATTTTTTTTCTCCTTTATCTCTCCCTTTTTTCTACATGTCACTTTTATTCTCCTATACTAAAAAACAGCAACTCTGCTCATACATTAAATAGTCTGAAGTCATAAAAGAGCCAGTATTCCTGTCAAGTCTCAACAAGTAGCTGATTGGTTGATCTAGATCCGTGTGCCAGATCTTGGAAGTAATGGTAGCCTTCTTTCAGAATTCATAACTGAAATGAATGACAAATACAGATGTGACCACCAGGGAATTTCTGTGAGATACGCAAACACACCAAATTTTATTTACTGCACTAACAGATGTTGGACACTTAATCTGTACCTTGTATGCTTTACTTCATGTAAATTTGATATTAATCTCTCTATGTTGGGAAAATGGGGCCCAAAGAATTTAAGTTAGCCCAGGATTATCCAGCTAATAAATGGCAGGGCCTTGATGCATGAGGTACTTGACAGCCAAAAGAACAACTTATATGGTAAAAGACAGAACAACTGTTGAGGGGTTTTGAGCCAGATAATCCCTTTCTTATAAAAATGATTTTTATGAAGAGCCTAAAATACAAAAAAAAATTCATACAGTTGACTGCCAAAGCAGCAAGGCTGAGTTCAGAGATCTTAAAGGATATCATTAGAAGACACAGCATATATCTAAAGAGTTTATGGAGGAGAGAATATAGTGAATGAAGGAGAGGCAATATCCATATAGATAATTCTGTATTATTTTTCAGACTTGAAAAATATGAGTTATCAGATAAAAGGTAGTTAAACTAAGTCTCAATAGGAATAAATTTTTAAAAAGCACTGCAGATAGTAGTGAAGTTAGAACATGTCAAATACACTAAGAAAATATTAAAGGTTACCACTAAGAAAAGTCCGATTCCCCTAAAAAGAATAACAGTCATCTGGTCAGCAGATTTATCAGCAACATTTGATGACAAAAGGTGATGGAAACTATCCCTGAAGTATTGAGAGACTTACCTGAGAAACTAGAATTCTATAACTAGCTAAACAGTCTTTCATGGGAAAAGACAAATTAAGCATGTTTTCATAATTTAGACTCAAAAATGCTCATCAAAGAAAGTCTTAAAGAATATACTCCAACAGAGAAAAGCTAAGTCTAGAAGAAAGAAGTAAGTTGGGTAAAGGATAAACAGATGATTTAGGAAATATCTTGGTCAATGTAAATCAGTAGTATTTAAGTGATAGCATTTTGGAATTTTAAAACTAGGTGAAATTAAAATATGAGCCTTTGAAATATAGTAGATTTGGGTAAGAGGCAGTTCAGAATTAAAGTATTTTAAACTTTTATTCAGATGAAGTGAAATATTCTGACTTTAGATTTTTGACAAGCCATTATATTTGTTAAGAATCCATGCAGGAATTTCTTAAAATGATAACAGCTTGCAGAATCATTGGGAAAACTAAAAAAAAAAACAGCTTAGGCTAAGCTTGAAAAAGTGCCACAAACTGTGTAAGAACTGGTCTGATAAACTGCTGCTGTACCCACCAAGCACCAAATGTCAGGGGTTCTGCTTTTCTTCATTTGCTCCTAACGTCAGCATCAGGATCACATTTCAGTGGGTACTTCTAGTTAGAAGAGCCTGAATCACAGGCCTACATCCTAGCCGCAAGAGAAGCAGGGAATTTCACTTCTGACTTCTGTACCAAGGAGGTAGGATCTATAATTAGTGAATCATCCTATGATAGAAAGGCTATTTAAAAGATTAGAGAGCCTTGAATACAACAATTTTCTAATGTGCATGTAAAACATTTAAAGATACAGAAATAAGAGAGTAAAATGTGTAACTTCCAAACCTATAAAAGGGAAAAAAAAAAACTAGAGAAAACTTAGTAAATGGATTAGTAGGCAAGGAAAAAAAAAAGGCAGTTAATTTATCACAGTAAATGTAAATGGATTAGAACTGTATTTAAAAAACAACAACAAGAAACACACCAGGCTCGGTTACACAAGCCTGTAATCCCCAGTAGCTTGGGAGGCTGAAGCAGGAATATCGCAGTTTCAAAGCCAGTTCAGCAATGGAGCTGTGTTTAGCAACTCAGTGAGACCCTCTCTCCAAATAAAAATAGAAAATAGGGCTGGGGATGTGGCTCATCGGTTGAGTACCCTTGAGTTCAATCCCTAGTACAAATAAAGAAAAAAAAAATTCAAATTAGATTTTTTTTTTTAAATAGCTATGTGCTCTTTGCAAAATATACGATTAAAACATTTTAAGAGTTTGGGGAAAGAATTTTGAAAAGAGCTATGTATCAATAAAATATTAATCAAAAGATTGCTTATCTAATATAAAAATGTAAGGCAGGAAGGATTGATGGAAATAAATATGTCATAATCATAAAAGGAACTATCTACTAAGAAGACATAGTCACAAACTTGTGTACATTTAACCACATAAAACAAAATTTCATGGAACTATTTAAGGAAGTTAGCAAAGGCACCTTCAAACATTAATGCATGAGCCTGAAAAGGATTGAATACCACAAAATCAATAAGGTTGACATCATGTGATATTATATGCACACACATACATAATCTATACTAAAAAAGTGTACAACACATCACTGTCCCAAGACGCAAGGTCCAGTCATTTTATAGGTGAATCCAAACAAATGAGAAAATGCTTTCCCTATTTTGTTTTACAAAGTAAGGGGCTAAAACCAAGTATAATCACACCAAGAATCCTGACACAGAAGGTGCTTCTCAGACATTTTCTTCCAACTTAACTTAATAGTAATGTCAGACAAAATAAGGAATTACTACTGGAAACATTTTGATAAGGGTTAATACATCTAGAAAATATAACCATTATAAAAGTTGTATAAGAACTTGACCTCCAGGGACTGGGGTCGTAGCTCAGTGGTTGAGTGCTTGACTTGAATGTGTGAGGCACTGGGTTCGATCCTCAGCACCATGTAAAATAAATAAATAAAGATATTGTGTCCATCTACAACTAAAAAATTAAAAAAACAAAAACAAAGAATGTACCTCCAAAATATGTAGAGCAAAAGCTGGCAGAAATGAAAGGAAAAATACATAATTCATCATTAATAATAATTTTGTAAGGAAATAATCCATTTATGATAGCATCAAAAAACAGGAAGAAATTTAACCAAGTGAGTAAAAGACTTGGACATTGAAAACTCTAAAATATCAATGAGAGAGATTAAGGACACAAATGAAAAGATGTCCAGTGCTTGTGGATTGGAAAAATTAATATAGTCAAAAATGTCCATACTGGGCCGAGGTTGTGGCTCTGGTAGAGAACTTGCCTCATATGTGTTCGGGTCTCAGCACCACATATAGACAAATAAATAAAGGTCCATTAACAACTACAAAAAGTATTTTTTAAAAAAATGTCCTTACTACTGGCAATATACACATTCAATACAATCCCTATGGAAATCCCAATGGGGGGACTGGGCTGTAGTTCAGTAGCAGAGTGCTTTCCTAGCATGTGTGAGTCACTGGGTTCAATCCTTAGCACTGCATAAAAATAAAATAAAGGCATGCTATCCATCTACAACTTTAAAAAAATTAAATCCCAATGGCATATCACATTTTTTTTAAGTTCTAAAATTTCATAGAACCACACTAAATAGCCATAGCAATTCTGAAAGAGAAAAACAAAGTTGGAGGCATCATACTTAACTGACTTAAAAGTATGTTACAAAACTATTATAATCAAAACACTGGGGTAATGGAAGAAAGACAACAGACCAGTGGAACAAAATAGCTGAAAAATGGGGCTGGCAATATAGCTCAGTTTGTAGAGTGCTTGCCTTGCATGCACAAGGCCCTGGGTTCAACCCCCAGCACTGCCCCCCCCCCAAAAAAAAAAGCTGAAAAATAAATCTGAGCATACATGGTCAAGTAATATTTGAAAAGGGCACCAAAAAGGTACAATTGGAAAAGACTGTGTCTAATAAATGACACAGGGAAACCTATTTCCAAATGCAAAATAAAATTGGAACCTCACATTGTACACAAAAATCAGCTCAGGATGGATAAAAGACCTGAGCATAAGACCAGCAAGAAAATATATATCCTGATTTTTATTTTGCTTGGTACCAAGGATTGAACCCAGGGTTGCTTAACCACCAAGCCATACCCCCAGCCATTTTTATATTTTATTTTGAGACAGTTGCTTGGGACATTGCTAAATTGCTGAGGGTGGCTTTGAACTTGCACTGTTCCTGCCTCAGCCTCCCTAGTTGCTGGAATTATAGGTATGCTTAACTCTGTGCACACACCTCTTATTTAAAATATTTTGCTATGTTTTATTTTAAAATGGGCAAAATGCCTGAGTAGATACTTCTCCAAAGACATAAATATGGCCAACAGGTTTATGAAAGGCTGCTCAAAATCACTATCAGGGAAATACAAATCAAATATAATAAGATGCCGCCTTACCCCCATGAGGACAGCTATTATAAAAATAGCCGGAAGATAGATGGAGTTGGTGAGGATGTGGAGAAAAGGAAACCCTTATACACTATGAAAATGTAGATTGGTGGAGCCATTGTGGAAAACGTTATGGAAGTTCCTAAAGTAATTAAAAATTAGAACTACCCATATGATTCAGTGATCCCTCTTCTGGACATATACCCAAAGGAAATAAAAGTCATCACCTGGTAAAGATAACTGCATTCTTATGTTCATTAAAGCATTATTCAAAATAGCCAAGAAATGAAAACAATCTAAGTATCAATCAGTGGATAAATAAATAAACTGGAAATAATATGACAGCACACACACATACACATGCACATGAATATTATTCTGTCTTTAAAAAAGAGGAGATCTTGACATTTGTCATGGATGAACTTGAAAGACATTATGCTAAGGAAAAGGGGCCAAAGAAACAAAATTACATGGTCTCACTTATATAGAGAATTAAGGGAAAAAAAGGTCAAATATATGTGTTGCCGAAAGCTTGGTCCTTGTCCCTGATGCCACTCCAATAATGAGGACACACTTTTCAGAAAAAAGAAAAAGAAGGTTTATTGTTTTGCTAGCAAAGGAGAAACACAGAGACTCCTGTCCCAGAGGCTGTGATTCTGCCCATCAGCAGAAACAGGGGGCTTTTAAAGAGGTGATTCAATTCAGAGGTTACATTCCACAAGTTCTCTGTTGGAGTTGTAATTCACTTGAAATCTTGAAGATAGTTATCTCCAAGATCTTCTGGTACCTTCCCCAAAGTCTCAATTACTTCGTACCTAAGGTGGGTATATACTCAAAGACAGATTAACTGTCTAGGATAGGGAAGAAAGGTAATACTGTTCTCCCCCTCCCCTGAGATTAAGGAGGAGCAGAGATTGGGGAGGAGCTGGAGGAGAGGTAGAGAAAGAAGCATGTCCATTTTGAAAACAAACTGCAGCTGGGCACGGTGGCGCACTCCTGTAATCCCAGCAGATCAGGAGGCTGAGGCAGGAGAATTGTGAGTTCAAAGCCAGCCTTAGTAATTTAGTGAGGCTTTAAGCAATTTAAAGAGACCCTGTCTCTAAATAAAATATAAAAAGGGCTGGGGGTGTGGCTCAGTGGTTTAGTGTCCCAGGTTCAATTCTGGGTACCAAAGCATAAAGTGGACCACTGCTATACATGGAGATGAGAATAAAACAGTGGTTACCTGAGGCTGGAACAGGGGAGAAACTGTGAGATCCAAGTCAAAGGATACAAAGTAGCAGATATGTAGAATGAAAATGTCTAGAGTTTCAATGTGAAACATCAGGACAATTTGGGGGGGATGGGGATACTGGGGGATTGAACCTAGGCACTTAACCACTGAGCCACACCCTCAGCCCCCAACCTTTTTAAAAAAACTTTTGAGACAGTATCTCACTAAATTGCTTATGGCCTCCATACCTTGCTTGGGCTGACTTTGAACTTATCCTGCTTCAGCCTCCCAAATTACTGGGATTACAGATGTGCGCTACTGCACCTGACCAAGGACTATTACTAAGAAAAGTGCAAGGGGTTGGGGTTGTGGCTTGGTGGTATCATGCTTGCCTAGCATGTGAGAGGCACTGGGTTCGAGTCTCAGCACTATATATAAATAAATAAGTAAAATAAAGGTATATCAACAACTAAGAAAAAAATATTATATATAAATATATAAATAAAAGTGCATTATATTCAGGATTCTTGCTAAATAATGGATTGTAACTGTTCCTGCCACAAAAGGGGAAGGTAATTGTATGAGATCAGAGGTAAGTTAATTTGCTCCTCTATATTTTACTATATAGTTGTATCTCATAACATCAAGTTGTATACTTTAAATATGCAAAATAAGATTTTTTTTTTTTTTTGGTACCAGGGTTTGAACTTAGGGGCACTTAACTACTGAGCCAAATTTCTAGCACTATTTTGTATTTTATTTAGAGACAAGGTCTCACTGAGTTGCGTGGCACCTCTCCGTTGCTAAGGCTGGCTTTGAACTCGCGATTCTCCAATCTCAGCCTCCCAAAGCCGCTAGGATTACAGGCATGCGCCACCGTGCCCAGCCAATAAGACTTATTTTTGAAAGAAGAGATTTCAGTACTCCACTCTCAATAATTAATAGAACAATGGAAGACTTTGATAACAGACAACTCTCTTGACCTAATTGATATTTATAGAACACACAACTTTAGACTTTAGAGTACATCTTCTTTTCATGTATATGTGAAACATTCTCCAGAATAGACCATAAGCTAGATTCCAAAATAAGTCTCAAAAATGAAAATATTAAAATTATATAAATCATATTTTCTGATTACAATGAAATTGATAGATCTATAAGAAAGAAATCTGAGAAAACACCAAATATTTGGAAATTTTAAAACACACATCCAAATAGCCCATGAGTTGAAGTAAATTAAATTGGACTGAATGAAAATAAAAATACAACATCAAAATTTATGGTATACAACCAAAACAGTGCTTAAAGAGAAATGTATAACTTTAGATGTTTATATGAGAAAAACAGGTCTTAAATCAAGAACTTAAACTTCCACCTTAAGAAACTAGAAGACAGGGTTAGAGTTGTGGCTCAGTGGTAGTGTGCTCGCTTAGCTTGCGTGAGGCACTGGGTTCGATCCTCAGCACCACATAAAAATAAAGACAATAAAGTCCATCAGCAACTAAAAAATATTAAAAAAAGAGAGAGATGAATAAATTTGGACTCTATTTTAAAAAAAAAAAGAAAGAAAGTAACCAGAAGACAAAGAGCCAGTTCAACCTAAAGCAAGCAAAGGGGATGAAGTAGTGAATTTTTTTATATACCTTTATTTTATTTACTTATTTTTATGTGGTTCTGAGGCTCAAACCCAGGACCTCACACATGCTAAGTGAGCACTCTACCATTGAGCTACAACCCCAGCCTTGAAGTAATTAATTTTGTAGCAGGAGAACAGAGAAAAAAATTTAAACCTCAACAGTTGGTTCTTTGAAAAGCTTAATAAAATTGACAAGACCAAGAAAACAAGAGAAATGACACATTACCAAAATCAAGAATGAAAGAGGGATATTGCTAACCAACTCTACAAAACTTTAAGAAAATATTAATAACTTAATGCCCACAAATTAAACAAATTGGATGAAATGGACAAATTTCTAGAATTACACAGATTACCAAAATTGACTCAAGACAAAAAAAAAAAAAACCTATAACAAGTAAAGATATTGCTTTAGTGATTTAAATAATTGTCACAAAGAAAAACCCAAGACCAAATGGTTTTACTGGAAAATTCTACAAAATATTTTTTCAAGATAAAAATAAGTCTTTCGCAGACTCTTTCAGAAAACAGGAAGTTCCCAACTTATTTTATGGGTTCAATATTACCTTGAAGGGCTGGGGTTGTGGCTCAGTGGTAGAGCACTTGCATAGCATATGTGAGGCACTGGGTTTGAGTCTCAGCACCACATATAAATAAATAAAATAAAGGTCCATCAACAGCTAAAAAAAAAAAAATTAAAACTAGATTCATGAGAAGAGATGCAAAAAACCTCAACAAAATATTACCAAATTGCATTCAGCAACAGAAACAAAATTAAATTATACTACCAAATGGGATTTATCACAGGAATATAAGGTGACTTTGACATCTGAAAATCAATTGATGTATTAAAGTAGAATAAGGGTCAAAACATAAACACACAGTCTTCTTAATTGAGTAGAACAGCGAAAGTAACTGGAAGAGAAAACAGAAGCCAAGAGAGAGTGCATCTCAAGATAGAGGGTATGTTCAACGGGGCAAGTTCTGCTAATTCCAGCAAAAAGAGAATTGAGAACTGGTCATTGGATTAGGTCATGTGGAGATTGCTGACAACTGTAGACCAGGTTTGGGGAAAATAGTATAAGTAAAAATCTAATTTAAACAAGTTGGGGAGAGATTTGAAGTAAGGAAATGGGAAAAAGGAAAACAGACAACTCTTCCAAGCTGTCTTGTTTTAAAGGACAGCAGAGAAATGGGTCAGGAGATGGAGAGGGATGAGAAGTCTAAGGAAAGTTGGTTTTGTCTTTTGAGTAAGAGATACTATATCATATGTGCCTTTTTATTATTTATTCATTTATAGTATTGGGGACTGAATCCAGGCATCCTCTACCATTGAGCCACACTCCCAGTCCTTTTTAATTTTTATTTTGAGGCAGTCTCACTTAAGTTGTCCAGGCTGGCCTCAAACTTGAGATCCTCCTGCCTCAGCCTCCGAAGATGCTGGAATGTCCCATCATGCCCAGCTGATAAATATTTTATTTACATATGACTAACTAAACAGTGAGAGAAAAAATTATCATCTTACCCTCAAGGGTTATATGTGCTAACTAGAAGATAATACATATATACCCATCAAAAACTAAATGGTAATGCAAATGTTGCAACATGGTGGGGCTGGAGCTATGGCTCAGCAATAGTGCACTTGCCTGTCATGTGTGAGGTACTGGGTTCGATTCTCAGCACCACATAGAAATAAATAAAATAAAGGTCTATCAACAACTAAAAATATATATATTTTAAAAAATGTACCAGCATCGTAAGGAAGAAAGAACACCTGCCTAAAGGTCAGAAGAACTAAGTTGTGGTTATAGTTATGGTTTTGCCAATAACAAGCTGTAAATTTGTATAAATCATTTAATCTCATCAAGTCTCAGTTTCCACATTAGAAATAGATGAGATGATTCCCTTTCAAATCCTAACACTCCACAATTCTATGATATAAAATGATAACTATTTCACCAGGAAGTTAGGAAGAATACACATAATTATTCAAATTTCTCAGAAAGAAGAAACTGAACCATGATTTATCCATCATTAGAATGTGAAGTTGGGTTATTGTTTTAGATTGTATAGAGTGCAGTGTATGTATTCTAATCTGCATTTGCTTCCATTCACTTTTACGAAGTTGTATTTGTTCATTATCTCTATTTGGGTCTAACCAGGTTATTATTGCTTGTGTCAAAGGAACAAAGAAGAGACCATAAGAATCCCTAACTGGAATACCGATGTTGAAAACAGCCTTGAAATAATACATTTTTGTGTGTGTATGTGCTGGGGGATTTGAACCCAGGGCCTCATGCATGCTAAGCAAGAAAGAATACATTTTTATAGGAAGCAAAGATGTATGTTGCCCTCCAGGAAATGTAAGGTGCTCAGATGTAATTAGGCTGACCTGTATTTTCTTGGTAAACCCTTAACATTAGAATAATGTCAGGGTCAGATTGGAGAGCAAGATTTGGAAGGCTATTATTCAGATGAAGGAAACATTAACAGTTTTTCCTCTGTAAAGGTAATGCCAAGCCTACATCTATAATACATGTAAGCATATTGAGTCATACATTGAACAAATCTCAGTAAGACCCAACCATATGCTGAGCACCATTATGAAAGCTGAGAGTATTGTGGAGAAAGTCTTTCTTTGCTAATGAACACTGAATGGGAAAGATAGACATAAACAATAAAATGAATAAATAAGATATTTTTCAGCATACAAATGCTATGAAGAACAGAACAGAGTAAAACATATCTTTTACTAGGTTTTGTGGTCCCCCATTTAGAATATAAATACCACAAGAGCTAGAATCTTGTCTATTTGTCAGTGTACCTACTTTGCTTGGTTATTGAATTTGACTGTGTGATTGTTTATGTAGGATTATTATGAAAGGTATCTGTAAGGTGCCATCAAAGCTCAGAATTAAAAAATAAATAAAATAAAAAAGGAGGAGTTTCAGCCAGGCATGGTGGTATACACCTGTAATCACAGCTACTCAAGAGGCTAAGGCAGGAAGATCTCAAGTTCAAGACCGGCCTGGGCAACTTAATTAGACTCTGCCTCAAAATAAAATTTAAATGTGAGTGAGGGTTGGGGATGTAGATCAGTAGTAGAGTACTTATATCTGTGAAGCCCTGGGTTCAATCTTCAGTATGTGCCGCAGTCTGGCTGGGCACAAATCACCAGCCACTGAAGCAGGAACAAACTTTATTTTTAAACTGCAGGAAAACACTTCACACAGCTCCCGGGGAATCCTCCCGAAATCCTCCCGAACGCCACGAGGCTTGTCCAGGAACCCCCAGCCGGAAATATCTCTCCCGGAAATCCCTCCTCCTGCACTTCCCCAACCAATGGGAACTCTCGGGGAATCCCCGGAAATCCCCACGAGAACTCCAAAATAGTGCGAGAACTCAAAAGTTGCGGCAGAGGCGGATAGTAATGCCTCGCCTGTCAATCAATACTGTTGGCAAAATGCCAGGGGCCATACAGACTCAGCCGTGGCTCTCAGCAAGTATGGGGGCTGAGTTCGGGTAGTGGGTAGTTCTAGCCAAAGATCCAGAGACAGAGAATTCTGGGGGAAGAACAATGTTAAATTCCCAAGGAAGCAACAAGTTTGGCATGTTTGAGAAACATAATGAAAGCCAGTGTGGCTGGAGAGCTATAAAGGAAAGAAAGTGAGGTTGGAACAAGAGGCAAGGGATAGAATAATAGCTTAGCCAAGGTATGACATTGGAGAGTTTAATCTGGGATGTTATATGACCTCATTTTTATTTTTAAAAGTTGATTCCACTGGGAGACTAAGGCAGGAGGATCGTGAGTTCAAAGCCAGCCTCGGCAATTTAGCAAGGCTCTAAGTCACTCAGTGAGACCCTGTTTCTAAATAAAATACGAAAAAGGGCTCGGATGTGACTCAGTGGTTACGCTCCCCTGGGTTCAAACCCTGGTACAAAAAAAAAAAAAAAGTCAATTCCAGAATTTATGTGGGGAATAGACTGAGGGAAGTATGAGAGGAAGCAAGAGATCAGTCAAGAGGAGAAAAGTTATGGTGGGGCCTAGTGCAAGGGAAGAAGTATTGAGAAGTAGCTGAATTTGAGTTGTATTCTGAAGATAGAATAACATGACTAGCTGATTGGAGGTGGATGTAAAGAAAAGAAGAGAGACAAGGAAGATTCCAATGGTATGGCCTGAGTAACTTGGTGGTTTTGGTGCTACTGACAGAGAAACTGGGAAAGGAGCAGAGTTTTTCCAGGCAAAAATTAACAATGTGTTTTTGGCCCTCTGAAACTTACAGTGCCTACTAGACCTCCAAGTAGATATGTAGATTAAATAGTTGACATAGGAACATGACAAGATGTCAGATCTGAAGCTATCTTTTTTATGAGTCATTACATTTATATTCTATATAAAGCTACAAGGCTGAGATCACCAAGGGAGGGCGTGCAGATATGAGCTCCAAGGACTCCTTGAATATCTGTCACAGGACGTCAGTTTTTGTCTTTGGATTATATAATATTTTATACAGAAATGCATTACATTATAGGTAAATTAGTCAGTTTTAAAACAGCACTTCCTTTACCTCTCTCTCGGCAAGTAGTAGGATGCCATCTTGGAAGGAAGCCATCTTGGTGTGAAGCACTAATCACACGGCAGCCCCTAGGACTTGCCAGTCTGTCATCACAATCATGGGGAGAGGCTCCAGTCCCTACCATGCCTCTCTCTCCCATCATAGGTCTTCCTGACTCCCCCAAGCCACTGTGGGGCCCTCTTTCTCCCAACATCTGTATTCCTCAGCAGACATTTATCCCTATGTTGTAGCTACTTGAGCAGAGCAAATGCTCTACTCTATGTTTCCCTTTCCTTATACAAAATTGTTTTTGTTTTTCTACTCTCTCTATTTGGATCTATCTAGGTTGTGATTGCTTATCATCCCTACTTTTAACAACATTGTAACTTTCTGGAGGGCAGGATATTCTTATATATCTTTCTATCCCTTATCAGGTTCTGAACTTCTCCATTTGGAATGTAAGTACCACAAGGGCTGGTTGTCTACTTATCACTATACTGGTTTTTTTTTTTTTGTTGTTGTTGTTGTTTTTTAATTTGTTTGTATGCTTTTTAGTTGTCAGTGGACTTTATTTTATTTATTTCTATGCGGTGCTGATAATTGAACCCAGTGCCTCACACATGCTAGGCAAGCGCTCTTCCACTGAGCCACACAACCCCAGCCCCCTATCACTCTACTCTTTGAGCCTGAAACAGTGTTCTCGAATAGGCACAAACAGAATGAATGAATACAATATCTGTTGATAAATTATAAATCTAGATAGGTGATCAGGTGTCCTGCCTCAATGCAAGACTTTCTCCCTTTTCCCTGGTAAGTATAACCTCCACTTTTGATCCCTATGAGCTTGACTACTACAGACACTAATACTGCCATATGGAGAAGTGTTTTACTTCTTACTACCTTTATGGACCCTCCACAGGTTCTGCTGATACTGGAATAGATGAAAATAGGGCTTATATTTATGGTCTGTGTAGTTGTCTGTAAAAACAGCCATCAACAATTTATTTCATCTCTCTATGGATATGTTGCTCCTTCCAAAAGAGGTGGAGTCTATTTTCCCTCCCCTTGAATCTAGATGACCTTGTGACTGTCTTTTACTAATAGAATGCAGAAGAAATAATGTTTTGTGACTTTGGGGCCTGGGACTGAAGAGATCTTGGAACTTTCATTTTTTGCTCTCTTGCAATTTAAGTATCATGTTTATTGAGAAGCCTAGACTTTTAGATGATGTGAAACTGCATGGAAAAAAGACTAGCTAATGCTCAGCCACTACAGCACTGCAAGTGAGGTGTGAAATGTGAATAAAACAGTCCTGGGTCTCTACCCCTAGTCAGGCTGTCCCAGCCAACCATATGAAGCAAGAATGAGCCAACTCTGTAGGTTTTCACCCAAAGTGTGTAAATCTGAAAAATAATATTTGTTTTGTTTTATTAAACTACAACTTTGGGGGTGATTTTTTATATAGCAGTAGGCAACTGAAGTAGGGTCTGTTTTAGCATCCCTTTTATAACAAATCTTTCAGAAACACATTGCATTTAAAAACAGCTTCTGTAAGATGGAGCAGAATTTAAAAAGCAATTATCCTTTGTTCTAGTTATCTCTCTTCTAGGAATCTAGAAAGATAACCTGGTAAAATTACAAAGAGATACATTGACTGTTCCTTGCAGTACCATTTGTAATAGCCACAAACTTTAAATAGCTCAGATATTTATCAGTAGAGTACCGGTTGAATAAATTGTGAAGCATTCATTTGATAGAGTAATGTGCAGCCATAAAAAACAGACAAGGACTACCTTTATGAACTGTCGTGGAGTGCGGGGCATGTTGGCACATGCCTGTAATCCTAGTGGCTTGGGAGGCTGAGGCAGGCGGATTGCAAGCTCAAAGCCATCCTCAGAAAACTTAACAAGGCCATAAGCAACTTAGTGAGACCCTGTTTCAAAATAAAATATTAAAAGGGTTGGGAATGTGGCTCAGTGGTTAAACATCCATGGGCTCGATCACTGGTACCAAAACAAACAAACAAACAAATTGCCGTAGAGTAATCACCAGGATATACAGTTGAATGAAGGGGAAAAAAAGGCAGAGAAAAGCACATTTAATATGTATGTGATTGTTTCTTTCTTTCTTTCTTTAATTTTTTTAAAGGATGATTTTTTTTTAAGTTGTCAATGGACCTTTATTTTATTTATTTATATGTGGTGCTGAGATTCGAACCAGGGCTTCACACATGCCAGGCAAGCGCTCTACTGCTGAGCCACAACCCCAGCCCCTGGTTGTTTATTTTTTTTTATGAAAGGACAAAATATAAAAATTTTAAAAGTAATTATTACCTATGGGTGAGGGATGGAATAGGATAAATGATAACATAGGACTATAACGCACAAACCTTAGACTATGCAAAACTGTATCTTAAAAACCCATTTTTTTTTCTGCAAATAAAACTTACAGAAAATGAAAATAGAGTGGGAATATAATGATATAAAAAGGGACTTAAGTCCATATGTGGTGCCTCAGGAGGCTGAGGCAGGGAGATTGTAAGTTCAAAGCCAGCCTCTGTATCTTAGGGAGGAACTAAGCAACTTAGTGAGACCCTGTCTCTAATTAAGTAAAGAAAAGGGACTTAGGGACATATCAACCAGTTGTAATTTATGACTTTATTTATATTTTTTAATTAAATAAAACATTTGAGGGTACAGTGGGGGAAGTTTAAACACTTGTCAGGTATTTGATTATATAAAGAAATTATTTTCTTTATAATAATGATAGTATAGTTATGCTTTTAAGAGAGTCTTTACATATTAGAGATACACATTGAAGTTTTTATGGATGAAATTATATGCTGTGGGAAGTGGTCTCACTGAATGACTGGCGTTCTCCTTCCAGTGATTGGAAGAGGCTCTGTCGGTCACTTTTGTAGTGACCTGGATATTGATTGTCCTGATCCTTGAAGTAGCATAATGTGTCTTCAGACGTAGGCATGCCTTCCTGCAGCCCCATGGGTCAAATTACTCTTACCTGTTCCTTTGTGATATTACCCCTTTGCCCTGTTTGGGATAGAATGTTCCATGGAAACACCCTTTGTGTGTCCCCTTCTCTTACTCTGCCTTTGGGTGTGGCCTTCCTAGATGTCATTCAGCCTGCTGACAGCAGACATCAGGAAGCTAGACTCAGCCCTCTGAAACCTGACCCCTTGCCTCATTTGAATGGCTTTTTCTCAATAAAAGGGTTTAGCACATACTTGCTCACTCTCTTTCTGCGGACCCTTAAGGTCAGAGGAGCCATCACAGGACCCCAAAGAAAAAGGTACCTCTGTCTCTTGTGTGGTTATTTCCCACAGCCCAGTTCCCTTGGAGTGATCTTTAGTGTTTTTGTTGCGAGGAACGCAACAATATTCCATTGAGAGTTGCTTCACAGTAATTAAATGGGGCCAGGAGCAGTGGTGCACACCTGCAATCTCAGTGACATAAGAGGCTTAGGCAGGATGATCACAAGTTTGAAGCCAGTCCTGGACACTTAATGCAACCCTGACTCAAAAAAATAAAAATGGCTAGGGTAGCTCAATGGTAGAGCACCCCTGGATTCAATCCCTAGTACTGCAATAATAATTTTAATAATTGTAATAATTATTAGATGGGTTAGTGAAATTATGGATAAAATAAGATTCACCATGAGTTAGCAATTAATGAATCTGAATGATTGGTTCATGAAAGTTCATTCTGTTGTCCCTTTTAGTTTTGTTTATATTTGAAATCTTTCAAATTAAAAAGTTTTTTAAAAGAGGGAGGTCTGGGACCAGGTGGCACATGCCTGTAATCCCAGCAGCCTAGGAGGTTGAGGCAGAAGGATCACAAGTTCAAAGCCATCCTCAGCAATTTAGCAAAGCCCTAAGCAATTAAGAGAGACCCTGTCTCAAAAAATAAAAGGGGCTGAGGATGTGGCTCAGTGATCAAGCACCTCTGGGTTCAATCTCTGGTACCAAAAAAAAAATAGAGGGTCTCTAAGACTCAACATTTTAAAGGGCTCTGAATCCATTTTTCATTATAGTGTCATCTCTTGATCTTGATCCATTGTTCCAGATACAATGTCTGTATCAGTTGGAGATTGTATCAGTAAAATCATGATGAGTCTATAGAACTGTGTGTGATTGATGCCATGTAAGTGATATTAAAGTTATAATGAGTTCTAAGAGGATCAACTGTTTTTGTTGTTTTGCTTTATTTTTGTTTTTAAAATAATTTCCAGTGTCTTTATTTTCTTGCACACTTAGTAAAAGTTTTAGCTAACGTGTGCATAGTCCCCTTATCCTCTTCCAAACATGTATAATTCTGTCATTCAATCAACACACCCTTTGAGTGACTATGAGACTTCCTAGTGTTAAGGAGAGGCTGATGCTACCAAAAGGGTCACCAGCTCAGCCACACACCGTTGTAAATTTGCATGCTTACAGTGCCATTGCTATGCTTTGGATATGGCTTGAGTGTTTCCTCCAAAGGTTCATGTGCTGAAAGCTTGGTTCTCTACTGCATGCAGCTGGTTTTCTTTCTGATTTTCTGTCATTTATGACACAGCTGGGCAGGGCATGGGATGGAGAGTTCACCAAGACTCTGGTGCCATGCACTTGGACCCCCAGAACTGTGAATTAAATGAACCTATTTTCTTTATAGAGAACCCAGACTCAATATTGTATTATTGCAACACAAAACAAACTAATAACCAAGGAGTAGTCAAGGGTCATAATTCAGGACATTGAAAGGACAGAGGAAGGGCTTGGTTGTTTTGTCCTTTGGAAAGAGGTAGAAAGAATAACAGAATCAGGGTTGACTTTTTTGAAGGAAAGATGTAACCTGATGCCTTTTTGTTTGTAAAATTCTTTCATTTTTCCAATACCTGTCCTCTCCTCTCTGCACCAAAATGAATAACATAGATCAGCATTTTTCAGAGTGTCGTCTATGGATCAGCAGTATCACCCTCCCGTGGGAAGTGGTTCATACACATGCTTGAGCTCCACCCCAGACCTACTGAACCTGCAACTCTGGAGGTAGACCACAGGCCTATGTTTTAATAAGCCTTCCAGGTGGCATTGATGCTTGCTCTAGTTTGAGAACCTCTGGTTTAGAGAAAATTAGTCAGGATTCCATAAATGCAATTTAAAGAAGGAGAAAGAAGCCTAGTCTCTTATCAAGTTTTTTAAAAATGCTGATTACAGGGGAAATTTTGAGAGACTATAAGGTAAAAAATAGTTAAGCTTTACTGAGATCTTGACAGAGCAGTGGTTGTGGAGAAACCCATTCTCCACAAAGAGAACCACAAACACCGGCCTGGGTAGCTGCTGTCTGCCACCCAGGAGTGACTGCAGGTCAGAGAGATCTAAACTTATGGGGACCAGGCCTGTAGGATCTTTCTCTGAGATACCAATCTTTAGCCAGGGAGAACTGAGGCCAAAAAGTAAGTATAAAAGTAGTTACGTTTTTAAAAGAGTCGTTATATGAATGAGGGTACATAGGACAATATATTTATGGATGATAAAACTGATAAAATTGGGCTGGAGCTGTGGCTCAGAGGTAGAGCAGTTGCCTCGCATGTGTGAGGCACTGGGTTCTATTCTCAGCACCATATACAAATGAATGAATAAAATAAAGCTCTGTCAACAATTTAAAAAAATTAAAAATTAAAAATAAAAAAACAAAAATGGCTGGGAATGTTGCTCAGTGGTTAAGTGCCTCTGAATTCAATTATGTATATAATCAAATTAAAGTGGATTTTAATATTAAAAAAAAACTGATAAAATTATTATAAAAACATTTCTATTTATTTTCACTTAGTTTAAGTGACTACATGGAATAAAATAGCCTATATAGCTCTCTGTTTCTGATTTGCATTTTATTTCTACTCATACTTGTATTAATACCAAATGATACCAAGGCAGTTGAGTATCCAGAACCACAAACCACCATTTCTTATTCCCATGTCATTTACGTTTATATATTTTTTCAAGAAATATTTTTAGTTGTAGATAGACACAATACCTTTATTTTGTTTATTTTTTTTTATGTGATGCTGGGGATCTAACCCAGTGCCTCATGTATGCTAGGCAAGTGCTCTACCACAGAGCCACAGTCCCAGCCCTTATGTTTATATTTTGGAGATAGCTTAATAATACAAACCATAAAAAAATCATGCAGAAACATGTTTTATATCTGTGTCCTCACAGAGTGGTTTATCAAATTCTAGAAAAATAGATTTGTTGCCAGGCACAGTATTATACAGCTATAATTTCAGCTACTTGTGAGCCTGAGGTAAAGGTATCACAAGTTCAAAGCCAGCCTGGCAATGTAATAAGACCCTGTCTCAAAATTAAAAATAAAAAGGGCTAGAGATGTAGCTTAGTGGTAACACATCCCTGGGTTCACTCCCCAGTACAGAAAGAAAAAAATAATAATAAAGAAAATGCAGATTCTCACTGTATAACAAGTACATATTTTTAGTTTTATTTCTAATTTAGATCAACAAACTGGCCTTCTGATTTATGAATCATTGTCTTGTGAGTTTGGTTGGCATATGTCCATCACTGAGATATCAAATGCCTTTAATATACCGGCAAACTTGGTATCTCACCCAACAACTGAGAGATGCACTGCAGTCCAGGCTGCAGAGCTCACACTCTTCAACATTGTCAGTCAATTTCAATACTTTTTTTTTCCTGTTGAGCCTAGAGATAGCCTCAAAGTCCTTTTTGACACAATGCTCTGGAAGCTGTTACCACGTGACCGATGAGACCCTCTGGTTTTGCTGGCCTATGTAGTGACCTAACAAAATCAATCTTCCTCAATGTCCAGCCTCACCTCACTCTCATCTTTTCTTTTTCCCCAAATGATAAATAGGTTCTGATGTTAATCCAGAAGGTTTGGGTACACAATGGGGACCTGAGAAAGAAAAATAACATTTTAGGAAGTTAAGTCTCAATAGGATGACATTTTTCTACTTTTCCAGAGGCAAGCTCAAAGGTCCGCATGGAGGTCCCTTTAAATTCTAATACTACATGTGTTTTAGAACTCACCAGGAAGTTTCAGTCTAGGATTTACTACAAAAATAATAACACTGATTCCCATATTCAGATTATTTCAGCTGTATATAATAGAAAGTACTCCCAAATTGGTGGTTTAAATATAGTAGGTTTTTTTTTCTTTCATGTGAAAGAACTTAAGAGGAAGGTAAGGTTAGACTTGTATAGAGATTACCATTTTAGTTTGTAGCTTCTATTTGTAGGTCACTTCATGGGCTAAGTTAGTTTCCAAAACACATTTGCATCAGGAAGAAAGAAGGAAGGACAGATTTATCCAGTTGTCTGTTCTCTATTTAAGAAATTGTGGTAGGTAGCATAGTGACTATCCAATGATGTCCATTAGAATGAATATTTTACTTTATCAAAAATGACTTCACAGGTTTGATTAAGTTAGAGATGTGAGATAGGGAGATTATCCTGCATTATCTGGGTAGGCCCAATATAATCAAAAGGTCCTTATAAAAGGGAAGCATGCGTCAAAGAAGATGTAAAAACAGAAGCAGAAGCTGTAAGTGCCCTCTAGGAGCTGAATAAGCAAGGAAACAAATTCTTCCTCGGAGACTTGAAAGAACACAGCCCTGACAACCCATTTTAGACTTCTGTGATGGTTAATTTTAGTTATCGACTCAACTGGGTTCTTTACTAGTATGTGGATATCTAAAAAGGTGGTATAGTATTTATTTCTGGGTGTGTCTGTAAAGGTGTTTCCAGAAGAGATTGAGAGTTAAATGAGTGAACTGGGTAAAGAACATTTACCCTCAATCAATGTGGGTGGGCATCATTTAATATTTTGAAGACCCAAATAGAACAAAAAGGCAGAGGAAGGATGAAATTACATTCTGGGGATGGAATACCCATCTTTTCCTGCCATGGGAATCAGAACTCCAGGTTCTCTACCCCAGGACTTGCACAGTGGCCCACCAATTTCTTAGACCTTTGGCTTCATACTGAGAGTTGCATCATCACCTCCTCTGGTTCTCAGGACTTCAGGTATGGACTGAGCTATACAGTCGGCTTCCCTGTTTCTCCATTTATAAATGAATATTCTGGAACTTCTTAGTTTTCATAATTGGTGTGAGCCAGTTTCTATAATAAATCTTCTCTCTCCACCTACCTACCTATCTGTTCATCTATCATCTTATTGCTCTATTTCTCTGTGAAACCATCACTGATTGAGGTTTTGGTGTCAGGAGTGTGGTGTTGCTATACAAATATCTGAAAATGTAGAAGTGACTTTGGAACTGGGTAATTGGCAGAGCTAGAAGAAATTTGAAGTGCTTGCTAGAAAAAGTCTGTATTTCCATCAATGGGAATACATAATCTGTTGAGGGTAGATAAGATAGAATAGGCAATGGATAAAATTAGGGCTTTTTTTCACATGTAAAGGCCACTCCATGAAAATAATCAGATACAGTCCAAACATTCACCCCAAGCCTTTGTCCTGGAGTGGCTGGAAAATTTAAGTGGAGACAGACCTGAATGGTGTTACAGAAAAGTTCATACTCAAAAACTAAAAGGGCACAGCCAATTAGAAGGTCATGGGCCAAACCAATAGCCTCAATACTTTTCCAATACCTGTTTAGCATAGATTTTAACCAATATCCTTGGTATTTTTCTAAGACCTGATTACCCAGTAGCTATGTAAGTCACTAGCCTAGTACATTTAAGTGGCAACCCCTATCAGGGCCCTCTTACCCTGCAGGAACTCTGCCCTTTTCTTCTCACTGGAATAAATCCTACCCTTTTATGCTCACTCTTCCTTGACTTTAGATTTCAAAATTTCTAATTTTGTGAGACAAGAACCCAGAAAGGAGACACTGGTGGGCAGCTGGGGTCTGCTGCAACACTACAGCAGCAGAAGCTGAAAATCCAGTTTCAAGGGTTCAGAAGAAGAGGAGAGCTGTAGAGAAAGTGGTCATGGGGGCTGGAGATGTGGCTCAAGCGGTAGCGCGCTCGCCTGGCATGCGTGCGGCCCAGGGTTCGATCCTCAGCACCACATACAAACAAAGATGTTGTGTCCGCCGAAAACTAAAAAATAAATATTAAAATTCTCTCTCTCTCTAAAAAAAAAATGAGAGAGAAAGTGGTCATGATCAGAATGTTGGTAGGAAAGTAAAAGTCACATAATGACCACAATCTGCTGTCCACATTCCAATACAGTCCTCAATCCCAACTGCGGCAGCTCAAGTGAGCCTAGGTATGGTTTGGACCACTCTTCCAGAGGGCACAAGCAGGGGAACTTTGGTGGTATCCACTTGGTGCTACTTCTACAGGCATACCAAGTGCAAGAGCTGTGGGGGTATGGCTGCCCTGACCTAGATTTCAAAGTATATCTAGAGAGCCTTATGGCCCAGGTAGAGAACTGCCACAGGGGTGGGACCACTGCATAGAACCCTGACTAGGGCACTGCCTAATGGAGCTGTGGAAGTGGAACCACACCCAAGATCTGAGAACTGTAGCTCCCCCAGCACAACTCCAGCCTGGGAGAGCCTGACTTCAACCCATGAAATATGTCTCTTGACAGCCATTGAGGGGAAGCCAGCTGGAGCCTTGGGGCCCAACCCTCTTCCCCAGCATTCTAAAAGGTAGGACATCAAGACAAATAAAATTATTCTTAAATCTTAAGACTTAATGTTTGCTCTAAACACTTATTGTTTTGGATTTACATAGGACCAGTTACACCTTTCTTCCTAATTCTTTCTTCCTTTTGGAATGGGAGTGTTTATGATAATGCCAGTCACAGTGATGTATTTTGAATTATATAACTTGTTTGATTTCACAGGCTCACAGCTAGATGAGAGTTTGCATCAGGATAATCATACCTTGATTTCACCTATATCTGGTTTAGACTTTTAGATAAGATTCTAAACTGTAGACTTCGGAGTTATAACTTTGGGGACTATTGGAATGGAATAAATGTCTTTTGCATCTGAGAAGGACATGAATTTGAGGGAGCCAGAGGTGAATGCAATGGTTTGAATGTTTGAATCCTCCAAAATTTATATTTTAAAATTTAATCTCCATGGTAATGGCATTAAGGAGTGAAGTCTTTGGGAGGTAACTATGCCATATGGGCTC
This sequence comes from Marmota marmota marmota, assembly GCF_001458135.2. NCBI lineage: Eukaryota > Metazoa > Chordata > Mammalia > Rodentia > Sciuridae > Marmota > Marmota marmota. The sequence continues at coordinate 5,420,629 of NW_025999941.1, read as the reverse complement.
TTCCCTCATGATAGAGAATAGTGCCCTTATAAAAGAGCCCCATGGGAGCTCATTCACCCTTTCCATCTTATGAGGACACAGCAAGAAGTTACCATCTTTGATGAATGGAACCTCGTCAGATACTGCCACATTGGACTTTCCAGCCTCTAGAATTGTAAACAATAAACTTCTGTTGTTTATAATTTATCTAGTCTAAGGTATTTTGTTATAATAGCCCAAACAGACTAAGATAACTTCTGATCTCCGGAACTACAAAGTAATAAATTTATGTTGTATTAAGCCAGTAAATTCATTACAGCAGCAATATTCATTACAGCAGCAATAGAAAACAGGTAACTGAAGTTTTTACAGAGATCCCTCTCAAAAATTCCAATTGCAAATTAGCTAGAATTCACCTCATTGGTTAAAAGTAAGTCATATGACCACAGATGACTGCGAAGAAACCTGGGCACATTGAAAACTCCAATGATCTGAAACTAAGTTAATGAGAAAGAAGGGAATAATGGATGGTGAGTGGACAACTAAACGCCACTGTCAGTTAATAGGAGCCCAGTACTTTGCTGAGCACTTTTCATGTATTGTATTATTTACTGTTCACAACTCTAGGAGGATAGATACTTTCTTCATTTAACAGTTTCTCGGAGCAGATAAGTAACTAACTCACTAGATAATTTTCTGTTGGAGGACAATGATTGTATCCTGTTGTATTCTTCAAGACTAGCAACTAGTTGATACTAGGGATATAAGGAAGGTTAATTAGATTAATGAAATCCTAAAAGCAAATATTTCATCCCAGATCTGACTCCAGGGCCCAAGCTCCTGAGTAGTCTATGTGTGTATGTGCATTTGTGCACATGGGTATGCATTTCTACAGTGGGAATGCTGACACTGCTGCCATTTTAAAAAAATCAAAGAATGCAATCAGAAGGCGAAATTATCAACATAAATCAGTGGTTGTGACAAAAAAGGATGATGTCCATGAGGAAGTGACACTGACAAAAACTTCACATTAAAGGAACTCTCAAGGATATTTCAGGATGTTGAATGTGCAAAGGATAAAATGTTGGAAGCTGTTCCAAACTTAGAAATGGTATGACAAAGTGCCAAAACAGAAAGGATGCTCTGAAGGTAAGCGCTGTTCAAAGTACTCTTGGTAAGATTTGAACAGAGAAATAAAACATTTTATCAATGTTGTTAATATTTTAAATCCCAATTTATAACATACATATTAGCTATACTTTTAAAAATTCCCTATACATTTACAACTGACGATAAAAGAGTTTTCAATGTTTTGGCAAATTTTTTTATGGAGCACTGATGCTTTCTCCTACTAAGATTGCCTTGCACAGCTTCAGTTTGTGTGGTCATTTTTATGATTAGACCACACCAAGTGGGAACTACCTGGTTGTAGGTAAAACAAGAAGAAATTCAAAACAACGTAACTGTACTGTGTTTTAGCAACGTAAGTATATTTTAAAGTATATTTGGAGTTTGAAAAAATGGCAAAAGAACTGTAATATTGTAGACACATCTGCCAATGCAAAGCAGTAACTCACATAGCTATTACAATGGTGTGTGATAGATGTGAGGCAGAGATTATCTGGGTATTCATTTGCCTGAAAATGGATGAACAGGCGTGAATCACTATAATCTTTTATCAGAAAATATGGCAGCCAATATCAAACTATCTTAAACATTTAATTCCTTGAGGCATGAGTCTGCACCAATTAGAAGGTTATTTGAGTACAGACACCTCAGGACTCCAGCTCCTCTCTCTGAGCATTTCTCTTGACTCTGCCTTCTACTTGCATATTGGCTCTATTTCCTGCTGGCAGCAAATCGTGACAGCTGTACCAGGCATTACATCCAAATGCAGATAGGGGCTGGCTCTTCCAGAGCCTCTTCAGGAGTAAGGGAAGCTTCCCTTCCCATCCTATTGGCTAAATACTGTAGCAATCAGTATGCATTATTGATATAAAAGGCATAATACAAAATTAGGGTCATACATGATGGCTGGGAGAGGAGAGTTTCTGAATTCTATTGTGGATGAGAGGAGTTAACCCTAAGAGATTTTAGCCTGAAACACCTAGGTGTGTAGTTCCTCGAGTTTGGGCTAGAAAGCTACTGGGAGTCTCTCCTTTTCCATCTATGTGACTATATCTATCCAGAGATATAATGCCTTTCTCTTTCCAAATCTTGCCTCAGTTCCTCTCATGAATAGTTACCTGGAATGGTACAGAGACTATGATTGTGGAATCATAGTTCCTAGACTTAGGAGGGAAGGATAATGGGAAGGACGATGGCAACAGACAGCACATCCACCACTAAACCAGCCCCAACCAGGGGAAAATCTGCCAGGATAGGTTGGATCCATCAGGATTTACCCTTGATCCTGGACATGGGGTATGGTCAGTCTCACCTCTGTCACATAGGAAATGGTTGAGACCCACCTACTTTTCTCCCAAATCAGGTCCTGACTAGCAAGGAAAATGAACAAAAAGCTGTTGGTTAGAAAACCAGTAGTGCTATATACATTATATATATATAAAAAAGTTATGTAGCACAGCATAATCATAATTTTCTTTGCAAATAGACATATTTGTTACTAAAGCAGCTAGCTATATGTTTTAAAGAAATATGCTGTATAACATATTATAACATTCACCATACATATCTGTTATTACCCAAAAGGTACAATCTCCTACAAGCAGTTCAAATTTCAGGCTAAATCATAAAATCATAGCCAGCTGATTGTTAATTTATAGGGTTACTATTCAGTTAAAAGTTAAAGCTTCTTTAGAAAATTCCTCCATTAACTCTTCTCCAGATAACAGACCAGATTTATTGGCCTGCTGCTTCAATATATGCCTTACCAGCTCCCCAGCACATCCTCGAATTAATGAACTTATTTGCATGGCTGGAGTTTACAAGATTGGCCATCCTCTCTCTTGCTGCTGATCTTCCTGATTTTCATTTGGTCCTCACAGTACATCCCACTTCATTTCATTCCAGTTTCCTGAGATACTGCAGGATTAGTTTTCCCTTAGGAAAAGGAAAGCTGAGGACTATGAATCTGTTTGGGGGCCTGAGGAAAGAATGCAAATGTCAAGGATGCTAATTTCTGATTTTCCACCACGGCTGTGTAATGATAATCTTTTTAATAAGAAAGACTCGAGAACAAGCCTTTTTGGAGGTTATCAGGAAAGTTATGTATGTGCAGGTGCCAGGGAGTGGCTTCTGTTCTAGAAGGGCCCCACAGCTCAGCATTTCCTCCCACATGCCTCCTCGAATATGCAAACGGCATATATATTTATAACTCTGCAGCAAAAAAAAGTGAACTTCATTAGCAGAGATAACTGTCATAATCCAAGCAGTTGCACTCTATAGAGCAACCAGAGACTACATACATCCAGATTATGCACATTCAGTCGAATCATATGAAAATGTAGGGGAATTGTGAAACACTAACTGGGGATGAATGAGGAAGACAGAAGGACTAAAGTTGACCTTGCTCATGGGGAATCAGGGGCATCGAGAATATGTCCGAATGTTTCTTCCAGGGAGTTATAAAGGTCTTGAGGGCAATAACTTCATCATGCATTTTCACATCCACACATCCTAGCAGTTGCCTTCAATAAATGTTTGTTGAATGAAGAAGTGAATGAAATGTTGACCTTGGCAATGATGCATAGCAACTCCCGAATTGGTCTATGTGTATGCATATCTTCTCCCTGCCTATTTAAACATTTATTCTAAATCAGTGGAGCCACAGCTGTACCATCAAAAAGCCACACTCGAAATCATTATTAAGCCAAGTGGAGCTCCAAGCCAGTAGTTCTCAGCCTTGGCTGGCACAATAGAATCACTTAGGGAACATTTGAAAATCCCAGTGCTCAGGCTTTACCTCAGACCAGTTAAAATCAGAATCTCAGGAGTTGAGCCAGGGTATCAAAATTCCAAGGTTAAGGACCACTGCTCTAAGCTAACATGGAAACCGCCTGGTTAATCAAGAGATCTAGAAGAAAGCCTTGAGTCCAAAAATTGCCAGCGCCACTTTCACTGAGGTCCAAAGTGCAGATAGTCAGAAAAGAAATAATTCTGATGAGACTTAGGAATGTGTTTTTGTACTCATCTGAAATTTGAGCAGGGGAGGGTGTGTCACATGTCTTGGGAATGCATACACTTCAAACAATAAAAGGATGCCACGCTGTGAAAAGAGATGGGAAGCTTTGAATATCTCTAACCTGCCTTAGTTGATGTCCCCCCTTACCAGCCTTCAAAGCTATGGGAACACATGGACCCTGGGTTCTCTGTGCCCAACAGCCTCATTCCAGAGCTATGTTCTTTCCCTTGACCTGGTACCATTTGGGTGAAAGATGGGACAGAGGAAGGTAACTGTTGTTTTGGTTTGTAGGCATCTTGGGCAGTGAGGGTGGGGGTAGTGACTGAGCTGGAACTGGGGGAAGGAGAGCTATGACTCAGGGGAAATTCTAAGTCGCTACAAGCTGCAGCAAGTGTGTGTCAGTGGGAAGTGAGAAAGGCAAACAGAGAGCTGAAAACCAAGCCAGGAACCTGCCTAGTGGATAATCAAAACTTGACTATAAATAACTATTGGAACAACGAATGTGTTTAGTGAAGTTATTTTCTAAAGCAGTGTATAAGACAAAATGAGTGCTTTCCTTGAGCAAATCCTCAAGCTGTTCTAGAAGTCCAAGTAAAAATACAGGAGCACCTATTTGGTGGCAGTGTCTTTACATAAATGCTTTTTCCAGATAACTGGAAGCTAACCTTGCTGGTGCCAAAACTTCCAACATTTTAGTTGCATCAGGGACACCTTTCTAAAACAAATTATATTCTCCCTAGAGATGATGGACAGTGGGCCTTGTCATTTATTGGCTTTTGGTGGTCTAGGATTCAGTAATAGAATCCGAATTTTCTTTCTTCTTCTTCTTCTTTTTATTTATTTATTTATTTATTAATTAATTATTGTGGTGCTGGGGATTGAACCCAGGGCCTTGTGCATGCGAGGCAGCACTCTACCACCTGAGCTATATCCCCAGCTAGAATCTGAATTTTCTTCTCAAGCGCCCTTCTCATACATCCTCAGTTTGGTCTCCAGACATAAAGCAGGCATTAAGGCCATTATGGTGTCTTGTTTTGCCTGGCTATAGGTCATGGGCTCTAATGGTGCCTGGACTTTGTGACAACTATTTCCCTTATTTTGAGTCCCTTCTGGTCCCAGGCACTTATATATGTTTTGGACAGATGTAACTACTGCACATCTAACCTTTATAAAGTTGAGAGTTACTGAAGTGAATTTATTATTATGTTTTAGTGTTGTAGACCGCTCGCCTCGCACGCATGAGGCCCTGGGTTCAATACTCAGCACCACGTAAAAATAAACAAGTAAAATAAAGGTATTGTGTCCAACTATAACTAAAATTTTTTTTAAAAAAGATTCACTTTGTTTTTTGAATATTTTCAAAAGACTTACAGAACCATCTCATGTTCTATGACCGAAGAATATACTAAGGAGAAACACACACACACACACACACACAAAAAAAAAAGCTAATCTAAAATAGTCTGTACCTCGTTTCAGTCTCATTTCTCACAATCCTGATCTGCCTGGGTATCTTGGACATCACAGTATCAGAATATCCATCATGTCATAATTAAAGTAAAATAAGGCACCATACTATGTCTTCAACAATCAGCTTTTTGGAGACTTGTGTCATTCATTATAAACCTATAAGAAAAAAAAATCTTTCCTTGGAAAATTGGGAATGGAACCACTATTTGACTCAGCTATTCCCCTTCTCGGACTATATCCAAAAGACCTAAAAAGAGCATACTACAGGGACACAGCCACATCAATGTTTATAGCAGCACAATTCACAATAGCTAGAATGTGGAACCAACCTAGATGCCCTTCAATAGATGAATGGATTAAAAAAAATGTGGCATTTATACACAATGGAATATTACTCAGCACTAAAAAATAACAAGATCATGGCATTTGCAGGCAAATGGATGGCATCAGAGCAGATTATGCTATATGAAGTTAGCCAATCCCTAAAAAACAAATGCCGAATGTCTTCTCTGATATAAGGGGGGTGACTCAAAATGGGATAGGGAGGAAGAACATGAGAAGAAGACTACCACTAAATAGGGAAGAGAGGTGGGAAGGAAAAAGAGGGAGAAGGGGAGTTGCATGGAATATGGAAGGAGAACCTCATTGTTATACAGAATACATATATGATGTTGTGATGAGAAAAAGAAAAAAAAAGTGTGTCACATTAGATTGGATAGAGAGAAAGGATGGGAGAGGAGGGGAGGAGTAGGGGGGATAGGAAGGGCAGCAGAATAGAATAGACAATACGATTGATGTATGTACATTCCATGTATATATTATATGTCAAAATACATTCTACTGTCATGTATGACTAAAAAAATAAAAATAAATCATATGGTAAAAAAAAAATCTCTACATTATGGCAAATTTTGCACAAGACTCTGTGTACCTGACTCTGTAGTGAATACCTGCCCCTCCCCACAGATGATGGTTTGGAATTGTGGGTGAAATTAAGCCCAATGACGGATCAAATTCCTGTAGTTGGTTCATTGCTGAACTAGTGGAAGGAGCAGAGATGCTGTCAGAAGCTACCAAATCAAGATGTGACAAGGGTAGAGAAGCAGCCAAATGACTCCCAGCTGCAGAGCCGTAATTGTGGGGAAGACAGTCCTGTAAGCCTCACTAGGTCCTGTTTTAAGGGCATCATTATTATAACCCAGAATGACAAGTGAGGTTCACAGTTATAACCCTGTGTCATTAAGAGCAGTCTACAATTAAGGCTACATGGCTTTTTTCCAAGGCAGGGAAGTGTGTAATACATTTTAGAAAGCTTTTATGTCAAAGAATGGTTAGGTATGGACATTTAAAATGACAAATTGGAATTATCTGAAGAAAAAAGAAAACACTTATGTGGACTTCTTTAATTCCAATTAATAGGATGGAAATTTGAAAAGGGAGAGGAAACTAAACTTATAGTTCTGCTGTGTTATTAATTAGCTATGGGATCTAGGACATTGGTTTCTTCTCTTTAAACCCAAAAAGTCTAGATTTGCATTATATAATATGGTGCCAGTTGTTACATATTATTTAAATTGAAATAATTTAAAATAAATAAAATTTAAAATTGTTTTCCTCAGATACATGTCAAGGGCTCCATAGCTCATATGGTAAGTACCTACCACATTGGAAAGTACAGATAAAATTATTTCCATTATCACAAAAATTCCATTGATCTATAGTGATCTAGACCCTGATATGTTGTATCTTTAATGCCACCACCTACAGATTGGTAATAATAATGAAAAACATCTCTGGGTTGTCTGCTCTGGCTGTGAACCACCCCTGCCCTTTTTGAGAATTGCTCTCCAATTCACAATGGTGAACTCTAGGTAGCCATATTGAGTGCTGGACATTTGCTTTTATGTATTTATTTTTATTTTATTTTATTTTTGTAGTTGTAGATGGACCTTTATTTATTATCTGCGTGTGGTGCTGAGGATCAAACCCAGTGCTTCACGCGTGCAAGGCAAGCACTCCACCACTGAGCTACAACCCCAGCCTCCAGACGCTTCCTTTTAAATTAGAACTAATTGGGCAGTAGTGGTTACCTGATGCAAGCACAATCAATTACAGTCAATCTTCCTCAGGAATTTGGGGCTGAGATTCAGAAACAGACTTTGGAGAAGAGTGTAACTGGAATACATTAATGAATGCTAAGCAGGGTTGTAGACATTAAGCAAGTTGGAGATACAGAGAAAGCTAGACCACAGACTGAAAAAGTGAAGTAAGCAGGCAGACACAGGCAGAGACAGGAGCAGAGTCTTGATGACTTCTGGTTTCTCATTTTCAAAGCCTAGCTACATTCTTATGTTGAACTTTTTTTGGGTCATTCTTGTATATTTGTATAAAATTCCTTATTTGCTCAAGCTGGCCCAGTCTGGTTTCTGTTACTTGGAGCTGAAGAGGCCTTTCTAAATCAGTAGTGGTTTCCTAGAGTTGAGAACTCTGAAGCTTTATTCAGACTCAGAGGAAGAATATAATGATTGATGATGTCTGTCATGAGCACAGGATGGGGAGCTGAAGCATCTGTGCTGGATATTTGCCATTCCTGATTAGTCAGTCTCTGAAGTGATCTTCACTCTCAAGTTCCTTTTGTTTCTCTGATGAATTCTTAGATTTTTTCCCCCTGATAATCCTGGATGTATATCATGTTATTCAGTTCCTAATGTTTACTGTTTACTGCCTCCATTGATGAAATAAAGTATAATGATACTTTAAAACCTTAGAAAAATAGATGATAAATTGGAGCCATTAAGAATCAAAGTCTTTAAATTTTATATAAAATGTGAGCTACAAATCCAACACATTTTCAGGAAAATGTGATTTGCCAGCCAAATTCCCTAAAGCTAGTGTTCTATAGGGTTTTTTTAATGACCATTAGGCTAAAAATAAATTTAAATAATGACAAATTTAAGGGAAATTGCATGGAAATGGAAGGAGACCCTCAGAGTTATACAAAAGTAGATACAAGAGGAAGTGAGGGGAAAGGGAAAAATAATACAAGGGGGACAAATGAATGTCAGTAGAGGGGGCAGAGAGAGAAGAGGCGAGGGGAGGGGAGGGGAG
>NW_025999941.1:5376176-5411011 GCF_001458135.2 Marmota marmota marmota | reverse complement strand
TCACAGGACTAGTAAGGGGTAGAGCCATGGTGTGAACTGAGGTTGTCCCTGTGATGAACTGAAAGGTCATCACAATTTTACATTAGAAAGAGTGTCTTGCAATGTTTAGGGCCAAAACAAAAGCATTAGTGAGGATTTTTCCAGCCTTGACCTTGAATAATGACGGATTTGCCAGACACAGTAAGGGCCTTAAAAGGCTTGAGATCGTCATTCTCATATAAGAGGAACAGGCTGTCAACATGGGTAGATGATAAATAAGGCTGTTTAATATCACCTGTCAGGCCCAGGCAGCACCACAGCTGGAGAGGATCTTACACACTTATACTCTCACCCCAGTCCACCAGCTGCTAGATCCTCCTACCATTTTTTGCCTAGTCTCTCCAGGTTCATGGGCATCATTTTGGTGGCTGGATTAGAGTCCTAGGATAAAATCAAGTTTACCCCAGACAGTATAAATGAAGTATTTAATGAAGGAACTGCTTACAGTGGTATGATCCAGGTCAGGCAAACAAACAGGATGCTGAGGCACCCAGAGACTAGCAGCAGTGAGAGGCTGTTACCATTTTGCAGACTTGGAAAGGGGAAGGGGAAGAGAGAGTGTTACTGGAGCTTGTGTACCTGTGGAGGAATACTGCCAAGGCCAGAGATGTGGTGCAAAGGAGAAAGAGAGCAGAAATACCCTGAATGCTCTCTCCTCTCACCTTCTAGTCACCTGCTAGTGCTTCTCATTGCTGAATCCAGATGCCAGTTGGGGAACTGGGGAATCCAATGGGGTCAGCCTCCCTTAGCAAGAACAGCAAAGAGAAATGTAAAAAGTATGTGGAGGATGGCAGGGAGCTAGAAGAGAGTAATCAGCACAGAATCACACTAGTTCTTTCTTTCCATCCTAGTAATACTAGACAGACCTTCTTCTTCAATCCAGTTCAGTTCCATGTGCTAGGCTGTAATTCTCAAATATGTATGTATAATTCATTCTCAGACTCTTGAGTTTTCTGACCTAAAGTTCTTTTTACCAGTGAGGCTTCTCTGCTATGAAGAAAATGGACTGGGCAACAAGAAGATCCTGAAATGCTCTCATGTCAATTTTCTGGATGTTGAAGCCAGTCTTCAAGATTTGCATTGCTCCAGTGTAAAGCTGAATGTGGGCCATGCCTGGTGATGGAGGATGAGAAGTTCAGACTGAGAGAGGCAGTGGTGTTGTTCCACGATACCTGTGATACCAGTGGCACCAAGGTCTTCTGAAAAACAAGGTTCACACCTTGGGTATCTGAATGTCAAAAAAGTTTCAAAGCCATTGACATTGTGAGGACAGAATCTAGAACCAAAATTGCTTCAACTCTAAATACCACCATTTGGCTGAAAGCCCTAGTGAAGCCCTAATCTCCATGTGATTGTATTTGGCTGGATGACTTTGGACAAGTTATTTAACTTCTTATGAGCCTCCTTTTCCTCATCTGTAATATGGGAATAATAATAGTATCTACCTCATTGGACTGTTCTGAGGACAAAGTGAGTTAATTCACAAGGTAGATTTTTGAATCTTCTCTGGTACATTGTAATCACCATATAAAAACAAAATTTCAAAAACTTGTAAGCTATTGTTTTAACCAAATGAGGGTTCTTGTTTTGTTTTGTTTTACCAAAAACTGGTGAAAAATATATTAAAATGAAAGGAAATGTAGACAGGTGGTGGGAACTCAAATAACAGGAAGTATAATGAATCCTATTGGAGGAGATGTATCCATCTGCATCTATTTTTTGCATTTCAGTTTCACCATGAATCAATCTGCTATGGTAAAATTTGATATTAAATTGGTGAATATTTATTGACAACCTTCTGTAATTCTCCCAGGGAAAGTCTCTCAAGATTTAAAGCTTCACTAAATTAGTATTTTTTCAAAAAAGAATTCAGTTTACTTGGTGCTTGACTAAATATTTGAGTTATCTTAAAAGAGCCAGTTTGTTTTAGTCAGCTTTTTCTTGGCTGTGACTAAAAGATCTGAACAGAACAATTTTAGGGGAGAAAAAGTTTATTTGATGGTTCATGGTTTCAGAAGTCTTAGTCCATGGAAAGCTGGCTCCATTCCTCAGGGCACAAGGTGAGGCTGAACATCATGATGGGAGAGTGTAGCAGAGGGAAGCATCTCACATTGATCAGTGAGCAGAGAGAGAGTTCAGATACAAAATATATACCCCATAACCACACCCCTAATGAACCACTTCCTCCTGCCACACCCCACCTGCCTTCAGTTACCACTCAGTTAATCACATCAGGGATTAATTCACTGATTAGGTTAAGGCTGTAACCCAATCTCCAACCCTTCTAGCATTTTCTCATATGTGAGCTTTTGGGGGATACCTCACATCCAAACCATAACACAGTTTAAAGAAAATTTCCCAAGATTTTATTTCTCCTTTGGAAAAACCAGGGAACAATATTCCTACTTGACAAGATTGCTCTGAAGAATAAACACATAGTGGCACATGATGCTCAATAAATATTATTAACATTATTGTTATGTATGATTTCAACTTTGAAAAATTTGCAAGATTAAAAAAAGTACACTCAGAGCCAGTTGTAATCCCAGCAACTCAGGAAGCTAAGGCAGGAACATCACAAATTCAAGGCCAGCATCAAGAATTTAGTGACACCCTGTCCCAAAATAAAACTAAGAAGGGCTAGTAGTGTAGCTCAGTGGTAGAGCACCCCTGAGTTGAATCCCCAGTAGCTAACATAAAATAAAATAATGAATAAATTTACTCAGAATTGTTACTGTGTTGAGGAATTTGGTTCCATTTTTGGACAGTTAATCTATAAATCTGCTTATATGTGGGACTCATTTATATACATTAATATTATAGATGAAGGTATATAATATGGCAATAAAATCATCTTATCAAGAAAATAAATCTTCACCATATCAAATCTTAAATCAATCACTGAGACATAGAAAATATAGAAGATATTAGAACATGTTAGGGAACACCATGGGGTTGTAATCTACAAAGTCAAAATTGCAGGTGTTATGGGCTAAACTGTATTTCCCCCAGATTCACATATTGAAGCCCTAATCTCCATGTGATTGTATTTGACAATAGGGCCTTTAAGGAGGTAATTAAGTTTAAATGAGATCATAAAGATGGAGCCCTAGTCTGACCTAACTATTGTCTCTAGAAGAAGAGGAAGAGACACCAGGAAGAGTGTGTCCCCCACCCCTCGGCTTGCACCCACAAAGGAAATGTCCTGCAAGGCAGGATGAATAGCCTCACCCCAAACCAATCCAGTTTACATCTTGATCTTGCACTTCCAGCCTCAATACCAATGAGAAAATAAATTTCTGCTGTTTAGACTACCCTATATGTGGCATTTTGTTATGGCGGCCAGGGCAGAACTGATATTGCATAGGACAAACCTCGTTTCTTTGACAAATAAATTGCAGTGAAAAGGAAAGCAAGCCAGTGCATAAACAGGTATGGCTGTGCTCAACTGTAATTCCAGCAACTCTGAAGGCTGCAGCAGGAGAACTGCAAGTTTGAGGCCAGCTTGGGCAATTTGAGACCCTGTCTCATAAAAGAACTGAGGCATGTAGCTCAGTGGTACAGCATCCCTGGATCCAATCCCCAGTTAAAAAAAAAAAAAAAGGTGGGGGGAGAAAACCTCAGGTGAAAATACACCCCAAAGATTACAGAGATTTAAAAGATTCACCCACCAGTTGCAATGTGTGAAGAAAAGGAGGTAGAGACAGAAAGAGATAAATACACTACTTATGACATTTATGAGACAATTGTAAATTTGAAGACTGATTGTATATGTTATGATATTAAGGAATTTTATTATTTCTTTTAGGTGTAACCAAGTTGTTATGTTTGCTTGTAAAAATGTATTAGGTTATATGGTTAAATCTTTACAGAAAAAATGATATGATGCCTAAATGCATAAAATAATATGCTTAAAATAATAGGAAGGAGGCAGGTAACAGATGATAGAATAAATGAAACAAGATTGGCTATGAGTTAATAGTTGTTGAAGCTGATGATGGGTTTGTATGGGTTCATTAACCTGTTCGCTCAATTTTTGTGCATGTTTGAGATTGTACATAATAAAGAAAAACAAAAAATAATAATGGTTTTACAAAAACTAGAAAAATAGTTTACTCTTGGTCTCAGAAATGTCTAAAAAATACAATCTATCTATAATGTATTGGCAGTAACAAGATTTTATAGGTAAGTGCAATCTTGCCAGGAAGGTCGTGTTGGATGTATGGAAGCTCTCATGAATGCATGTGCAAGAAGAATTATTGGCATTAATATTCAATAAACACTTAGTAAGCATCTGGTAAGAGAAGCATACTCCTGGGTACTGCCAACAAGACAGACAAAGTCCCTGACCCCTTATGGCTTACATGCTAATTGGTCTAATTGATTAAAAGCAAGTTGATTATTAGATTTTTAAATTACTTTTTGAGTTAAAATAATTGCTGTAAAAACAACAAAGGCTGGGATCAGCTTGTTTAGATAGAGACTAGAATAAGTCTATCTGCAGGAGCTGTCAGTTAAGCTGAGACCAATAAGATGGGGAAAAGGAGCCAGCCCCAGAAACAGTGCAGAGAGAGGGTTCAGGTGAGGGAACAGTATAGACAAAGGCTACACAGTGGAAAAGAGTTTGGTTTGTTGGAGAAACTGAAGATACCAGTATTATTTGAGTGTAGTTATTTGAGAAATCAAGGAGTAAAATATCTGGGATGAGCTTAGAGACTAGACAGGGACAGAACTATGCAAAATCTTTTAGGCTATAGTAAGAAGTTTGGATTTTATTCTGGGAGTTATGGCATCCATTGGAGAGTCTCAGCAAGGAGCTTAACTTGTTTCAGGACTAGAGTGGAAATTAAGGGAAGTGTGAAGGTAAATAGGGCTCTGAAGGAGCAGGGAGGAGGGTGATCTTCCCTCTGGGCCCCTGGAGTTGCTTTGAGGACTTGGGATAGCAGTGGGATCTTCCAAGTTGTACCCTGTGTCCAGTGCCCAATGAGCGGGTTGTTAAGTAGGAGAATATTCTTGTTATCTGCTGCTTGTGCAACAAACCATCCCAAAATTTAGTGGCTTAAAGCAGCAGAATCAGGAATCTGAAGTTTGGGCAGAGGCTGAGGAAATGATTTGCCCCACTTCATGCCATGTATGGGACCTCAACTAGGATGACATGGCATCTTATTCTCTCTTCATGTAGACTCAGTCAGGGCCCCTCTGTAAAGTTTCTCATTGTGACTTCAGTATAGTTGGACATCTCCTACAGTACAGGCTCCAGAAGCAGGTTCTCCAGGAGAACAAAGTGAGAGTTTCAAGGCCATTTTGATCTAATTCCAGAAGTTATACAGTATACTTCCGTCAAATTCAGTGACGCAGGGACAACTTTTCTTTTTGGAAAGGATACTTCCAAAGGCATGATTGAAGGATATGAAAAATAGCATCCCCCAAGAAAAGGGGAATGACCACCGCCAGGGAGAAAAGGAGAACAATGTGGTCCAGGAACAGGAGAGGGGAAGGCAAACAAATGCACTCTGGGCTCTGGATTTTCATCCCAGTAACAATGAGTTTCAAGCTTTTGCAACTGTTTCCCTGAGTTAGAATGAGTTTCCAGTTTTTATAGCTGTTTTCCTGAGTTAGATTTTTTTTAATATTTATTTTTTAGTTTTAGGTGGACACAATATCTTTATTTTTATGTGGTGCTGAGAATTGAACCCAGTGCCTCATGCATGCTGGGCAAACGCGCTACCACTTGAGCCATATCCCCAGCCCCGAGTTAGATTTTTAACCTGCACAACTAGTTTCCTGACTGCCCAGCTGGCATGTCCCAAGTCTCTAAGGATTAAGTTGCACTAAACATTAACTCTTATCAAAAGCAGACCTCTCCCTCTTGGAATCAGTCACCATCTTCTCCCCTGAAAACGTGCCATTCGACCGCTGCCTAATAAAGACAGCTTGCTGATCCAAGGTGTCCTCCAATTTTCAGTTATTTTTGATTACAGTGATGGTTAGCTTTGGAAGCTAAGAAGAGCTCATATATTTGTGTCCACTGAATGTGGGGGAGGGATGCTCAGGTACTCAAAGCGACTTGATCTAGGACTCATAGATAATTGTGATTGCACTTAAACTTAGGTTTCCATTTTTCAAGGTAGAGTGTTGCATCTGAGAAGAGCTGAAGTACTGCTGTAGGGGCTGTTTAGAGAAAAATAGGATGAGAGAGAGGTGAGAGGATCTGAAGGGGACAAAGGTTTCTGATAAAAGTTTTCAGAATCAAATGGAGTTATTTAGCTCAAACCCCAACAAAAATAAGTAAATGAATAAAGCCAGGTGATGACTAAGAAGGGTATCTCATGCATGTATGCTTGATAACTAGAACTCTGATAAAAGACTTCTAGAACCACAGCCTTGCAAACTTACACAAAAAAATACTTCTGCAACTATATCTTCCTAGAAACGGCCTGTTCAATCTTGAGCTGATGCCACCCTTATTATTGCTCTTTGAGGCCAAGAATAAATGTTTCAGAAAATCTTATGTAAACCATTTCATTTTACCTTTAAAAGCCCTTGTCTTCCTTTATCTTATTGGATACGCCCACATGTATTCCCATTGCAATGTTCATTCTGGAATAAACTCATTATCTTTGGAGACTCTCTCTCCATTTATTATTAGGTTGACAATCTAATAGGGAATTTGATAAATTTTCGCTATATGTGGTATGTGAAGTCAATCCTCTCTTCTGTCTCTCCAAAAAAAATTCTTCAGTAAATCCTTTCTTTTGTTAATGCATTGTGGCTCTCTTCTGAGGGATACATCAAATGCTGATTTCTTTTTCAAGGAGGACTTGGGATGACAGTAGATGCTGTCTAAGGGAGCCTGGCTATCCCTGAAATACTAGAGGATAAAGGGAAAACTAAGCAAACAAACGAATAAATGAATGAATCTTGGAATTTCTATAATTCTCCACTAGTTAATGATGATCCCTGGAAAATCTGCAATCACTTCTATATAGTCTTCAGACAAATTTTGGAACTGGCCTGCTCCATTTCTTCTCTCTATCCCAATTTCCCTTCTGCTTTCTGTTGTTGTTGTTTTTTCTTGTTCACGCTGTGGATTTGGGGATGTAAGTAATTTCTGTAGCATGAACTCTCTGTTTCTTTAAAACAGAGACTTCTTCAGGATTAAAGATTACTTTGATTCTCTGATGTGTATTGGGTGCTATGCCAGACATGGTGCTATGTGTGCAGTGGAGAATTCTGAGAATAGACTGACTCACAGGAAGAGAGGTAAGACTGGATTATTCTATAAAACAAGAAGCAACAGCTGCCACAGAAGAGGTAGGAGTAAAACGTAACCGTTCAGAGTTGGGCCATCATTGGGAACAGTGCAGGATAGAGAGTCAAGAAAAGCTTCACAGAAATGATGGCATCTAAAACAAGCCTTAGATTAAAGGTGACCTTTGAACATGAAGATATAAAGATCAGAAGGGAAGAGCTAATGCTGAAAAGGGGGATAGAATAAACAATACTACTGGAGGCGTAGGATGTGGGGAGAGAAACTGAGGTACAGAGAAAGAACACTGACACTGTGTTCCTTTAACTGTTGATGAACAAGTAAAAATCCGTGCCTGTGTTTTGATCTTGAACATGAACTTCTAGAAGGTACATTGTAGGTATTCAACATATGGTAGCTGAACTAGCATTCTAAGACTTAGGGCAGCGATGCTTAACGCATGGTCCCTGGACCTGGAATATCAGCATGAACTTGGAACTGTTTGAGAAGCAAGTTATTGAGGCTTCACCCTTGACTTACTGAATCAGAAATTATGGAAGTTGAATAAAGCATCCATGCTTTTACAAGCCTCCAGGAAATTCTAATACAAGTTAGAGAACCATTATTTTAGGGTATCTGATCCTAGAAAAAGATATGCTTGAGTCTCCTTTGGGACATCAAGAACTCAGCTGCTTTTATTTGGTACCAGGGATTGAACCCAAGGGCACTTAACCACTGAGCCACATTCCCAGCCCTTTTTATTTTTTTATTTTGAAACAGGGTCTCACTAGGTTGCTTTTAGCCTCAATAAGTTGCTAAGGCTGGCTTTGAATTTGCAATCCTCCTGCCTCCTGAGTCACTGGAATTATAGGCACATACCACCATGCCTGGCCTGGCTCAGCTGCTTTTTTGTTTTCCAATCTGTAATAGACATCCTTATCTTTTTTCCTTTCCCTCCAACCCTTGACAAGAAAAGAGAGAAAGCGGGAGAGAGGGAAGAAGACAAAGAAACAAAGCATCCTAAGGTATTACCAGTGACCAGTAAAAAATAAATCATTAATGACAGGTTGTTTTCCTTCCTGAAAAAAAAAAAAAACAGAAAATTTGACCGTAAAAATATATATTCAATGATTTTCAAAACAGACTTTTTATAGAATAGGAAGAGAGCAAAGAAAAATGTGGAAAAAAAATATTGAACTGTGGTTTTATGTGAACCTGCCTGCCTTTCCTCCCAGACAAAACCACATTTTCATCCTCCTTGTCAATCTGCATTGTCATCCCTTTTTAATTCCCAGGCACTGTCAGCATGTTTCCTTCTGAAGTGGAGGATCCTGTACAATTCTTTTGTTGTTGTTGTTCACTGACAATGCTTCAGGATTCACGGGACAGGAAAAATAGATGGGATTCTCTGTCGGTATGTACTTTACCTGGCAGATAAGGACAAAAAGAAGATTTGTGTGTATCCATATAAGATCAATCTCCAAGTAAACCTGACCCTCTCTAGGCGCTCAAGACTACTGGCATACACATATAATTGTGATTTTATTCCTATCCTCATCACAAATGGCTGTTCTTAGATCAGGACTTTTGAGTCTACAAAGTGTTTTTACATATACAGTTTCATTTGATCATGATAACTGTCCTTGGCGGCAGCATATGGAGACTATACAGCAAGGTAAATCCCAAACCTGGATCTATCAAATGAGCTTTTGATAAACCCGGAGGAAATCTCCCCAACAATGGCTCATTGGGTGGCTAAAGAGGTGGGTGTAGTCTTAGGAAGACAAGAGAGAATTGTGACTCTATGTATGAGAGCTAAATCCAAACAGTAATGAGATTTGATCTGGAGCTGGGGGGAGGGGGTAGCAGAGAATAAGAATGTTTATAAAATGTGCCCCTTGAACTGACTTCCACTTAATAATAGACTAGCCAGCTTAACAGATGTGCTGTTTTCTCTGTAAAATATACTAATGATTGTCCACGTCTCACTAAAATTTCTGGCAGGTAGTTCAGTCTCTTTTATGCCTGGAATTTCTGCTTCTACCAATTATGCTAAACACTCTCCTAGAGCTGGTTCCTGGAGTTGCTCCCAAACCTGTTTATACCAGTTGTGCTATTTTGACCACGAATTCTTGTTTTTATGAAAATTAAGTTGGGTTCTATGAAAAGAGTCGACAAAAATATTTTGATTAAAATAAAATTGCTTTTGAATGATACGTAATATATAAGACAACTGTGATTATGGTAAGAAGCATAAAAATCTGGAAGGATTCAGCTCTCAAGTGGCTTCATAGGGGTATTTATGTTCTTGTTCCACTTTAAAGAAGTTTAGGAACTGGAAATGATAGAGGATGCTACAGGGATGGATTTTATGCAAGAGAAATGAGATAGATTTTAAGGAAAAAACCTTAGACCTAAGATAGGAATTGAATTGCCTTTAAATGTTTTAGAATAAAATATTGTGTGTATCTTTAAATGATTTCCTCATTGTTTTCTAGTTAATATTTTTAATTTAATTTTTAAAATTTTATTGACAAGCTATACTTCTAAATCTTGCTAAATAAAAGGGCTTTGTACTTGTACATCTGCACGGAACCTAGACAAATGAGTTAAGGGTAAAGAATAATAAAAAAAGGTTGGTGGTAGTCTCTGGAGCTGTCCATTAGAGAGGAAAAGACTTGAAAAACTGATAGTTTGAGTTCATCCTAGATTAATGTCATTGGCCATTGGGATTGTTCAACATTTCCCTTATTTTCATTTTCTTTTTACTAAGAAATCCTGATTATGATCTGGCCACCCAGGAATATATCTTCCTAGAGGAGAGGACCGCAGTACTGATTCTCAAAAGTGAATTATTTCCATAATGTTTAATTTATAGGGTACAATACCTACTGCCTTCCAATGCTTCTAGTGAAAACATACCTCAAGGAGGGTGGAAGTCATTCAACAGTGTTAATATTTATCTGCCAAGTTTTAAATGTTAACAACAGACTCAAAAGGTTTCAATACCCCATGTGGCCCAAATTAAACCATCAATTTGCAAACCATGCTCTAGATCATAATGAAGAAGGAAATACACTGAAAAATGACAAGGTCAAGGAAATTGGAGCAGCATCTATGGGCTGTGTGCTATGTGTGACCCCTGCACTGCAGAAATGCTAACATCAGGTAACAGCAGGCAGCTTCTCCAAGGAGAGTTAAGCCCTTCTGTGACACTTCAATAGCCAACAGAATAAATGTTATTGATCATTGGCTCCTTATCATGGGCTAGGTACTGTGCTAAGCAATTGAAATGCATTTAATTTTTACAGAGAATTTATGAAGAAATTTAGGCTCAGAGATGTGAAATAACTTATCCAAGCTCACATAACCAGTAAATTGGAGAGATCAGTATTTAAATTCAGATTTATTTTATGCCAAGCTTCATGCCATTGACTACTTTGAGAGTGTTTCCCAGTTGTAGTAACTACTTGTTGAGAGACTGTTTTCTGTGCAGCAAGAGCTTCATGTACATAAATACATGTAGATATGTAACTATTTCATTAAGTGTATGTAGGAAATTAAGTGTATGACACTTTGTGTCTCTTCTGGTTATAGCTGGTTCTTTATTTGGTGGTTAGAAAAGGGTGACAATGATGTAAAGATTTGATCTCAGCCAATTATTAATTGTTATAGGAATAATTAATTATATAGGAATAATTAATTGTTAATTGTTATAGGAATAATAAATCAAGATTTTAAATGCACATCACGAGCATTTGGGAAATGGTAACCACTGAGATTGACACCTGTATTGTCATTATTTGTTGATCTTCTCTCCTGCTTTGTTGATTGATTCATTCAACACGTATTTATTCAGCACCCACTGTGTGCAGGCACAGAATTAGGTGGGACACAAGGTAGTGTGATCTGGATAAACAAGGTTTTTTCCTCAAGGAGTTTACATTGCAGTGGGAAAGACAGAAAATGAAAAAGCAATAAATAAACAAGCACGTGTTTTAATGTATCAGATTGTATAGTGTTGCCAGGAAACCCAGGATGTGCTGTGGTGGGTGGAGTAAGGTGGACCCAAATGAAATAGATGATTGGCAAACTTTTCCTGAGGAGGTGACACTTCAGCAGACATCCTAAAGAGGGAGAAATGAGACAAGTTTCTCAGGAAGAAGGAAGCCTGGGAGAGCTGGGGCCTGTAGAGGTGGCTGGAATGGCTGGAGGGTGAGGGCAGTGGGCAGAAAAGGGAGTCGTAGATATCCTGGGATTCAATCTCACAGGGCTTTGCAGGTGTGGTGAAGGGATTGGATTTTATTCTGAGTGCCAGGAAAATCCTCTAGTGGGTTTTAATAGGTCAATGGCATGGTCAAATGGTAAATTAACTAAAATGCAATGTGGAAAATAGATGAGAGCCAGTCAGGAATACAGCAAAGCAAGACAGGCTATTTGTAGAGGTGAGGATGAGAAATATCAGTGCCTTGGACTAGGGTGTGCCAGCAGAGGTGGAGTTAAATGGACAACTCTTAGGTATGTTTTGAGACTGTGCACATCTCAAGGGTCAGAACTGGCCCGAGATTTAATTTGGGATCACAATGAGTAGTGAAGTGCCTACATTGTGTTCAATAAGTGTTCATGCAATTAGACAGTAGAAATTGACTCTCTATGATGAGACTGACTATAATATCATAGAAGGTTTTAGTATAACATAAATTTAAGAATGTGGGCCTTAGAGTTGGGAGGACTCCTCCACTTACTGGTCATAGAGATCTTCGTTGATAAAGATGAAATGACATCATGCACATAAAATGCATTCAAACATCTTAACTGAAATCCAGGAAGGTCTCCCTTTCAGTGTACTCTGCCATGTAACACTTAAGAACACAATTTGCTCATTTTCCCTTTTCCTATTTGCCATGGAGCCCAGGAGCATTTTTAAAATTAAATCTCTTGTTAATTCCAAGTCATTACTCTTCCTCCTTTGTAAAAAAAAAAAAAAAAAAAAAGAAAAGAAAGAAAAATAAATAAACTAGAGAGTACTTTTTCTTTGGGGCAAATACCATTTGAATATAGAAATCTCTGGCCCTGCAGTCCAGATCCAAACACAAGTTATTCCTCACATTCATCACTGCCTTGTCTATCCCAGTTCTCCATCCTTGCTGAAGACCCATGTATTCATTACCCATCATTGTGTAACAGATCAGCTCAAAACCTAGTGGCTTCAAACAATAAACATTTATTATTTTACAATTTCTGGAGATTGGAAATTTAGAAGCAGCTTATCTGGGTGGTTCTGAGTCAGGGTTTCTTATGAGGTCCAATCAAGATTATGCTGGGGCTGAGTGATCTACCAAGATGGCACACTCACATGGCTGCTGGAGGGATTCTTATTTCCTCACCATCTGGAACTCTCCTAGGGTTGTGTGAATGTCCTCACAGCACTTCAGTTGGCATCTCCAGCATGAATGATTCAAGAGAGAGCAAGAAGAACACCATAATGCCTTGAATCCTAGTCTTAGAGGTCACATGCTATCACTTGATGCACATTCTGTTAGGACCAAGCCACTAAGTCCAGTCTACAGAGAAGTAAAGAGGAATCAGTCTCTACCTTTTGTTTTGTTTTTGGTACTGGGGATTGAACTTAACCACTGATCCACATTCACAGTCCCTTTCTATATTTTATTTAGAGACAGGGTCTTACTGAGTTGCTTAATGCCTCCCTAAGTTGCTGAGGCTTGCTTTGAACTCTCCATCCTTCTGCCTCAGCCTTGCAAGCCTCTGGGATCACAGGTGTGTGCCACCTCACCCAGCTCGCCTCTACCTTTTGAAGAGAAGAGTGTTAAAGAATTTTTGGATATGTTTTAAAACTGCCCCAATCACTGATACTTAAACTTAAATCTTGACAAAATTCTCACTCTCAGATCTGGCCTGTAGTTTGTTGTTGGCAGAGGAGTTTACCTCTCCTTTTCACATCCCTCCTCACAATACACACACATTTATTTTCATGGCTTAACTATTTTTCTCTAATAAGTTTTCCTGGCACAAAGCAGGGAATTCATGCTACATAACTGGCCCTTCCTGAAGTAGCTCAAATAATTCTTTTTAAGGAATCTATCTATTGTGATGTTAAAGAAAACAAATTATGGACTTTATAAGACATTATGATAATAATAATTGCAGTTTATTGAGTACTTATTCCATGCCAGGCAATTTATTAAGTACTTCATATGTGCTATCTTATTTGATTACTTTATACCAATGCTATGAAATAGGTAGTTACCAGATATCCCTAAAACACTTAGCCAAGCTAGGAATAATGGAATGACTTCCCTACACTGACTGAGGCACAGTAGGAAAGAAGCTATGGGAAAGAGAGATTAAAAAAAAAATCAGTGGAGCAGAAGAGATCACAGTGGCAGCCCATGCACGGGTAGAAACTTTATTTACTACAGAATATATAATTGCAGATTGTTAATGAAAATATGAACCATTCAGCGATCAGATGTTTGTATAGAAGAAAAAATTGTCAAAATTCAGGTAGACCTGGTGGCCCATACCAGCTACTTGGGAGATTGAGGTAGGAGGATTGCAAATTTGAGGCCAGGCTTGGGCAACTCTGTGAGATCCTGTTTCAAAATAAAAACAGTTTTTAAAAGGACTTGGAATGTAGCTCAGGTGGTAGATTCAATTCCAGTACCACCAAAGAGAGGGAGAGAAAGAGAGACAGACAGAGGCAAAACTCGACTGAGAAAATAAGTGAAAGGCATTCTTCAGAACAGAAGTCATGAATGTCTAATAAATATGCAAATATGCTCAAGCCCATTTATAATTAGGGAAGTGTAAGTTTAACAAGAATGGATATTATAATGCCCAAGTCAGTAAAATATTTTAAAAACATGTTGGTGAATTTTTGGAATAACAGAAACTCTGTGCACTTTTTGGTGGGAATATAAATTATTCCAACCACTTTTGGAAATAATTTGGCATTATCTAACAAAATAAGCATAGCCATGTTCCATGACCCAACAATTCCCAGGGATTTGTATGTACATGCATACATGTGTGCACCTATACAAACACATCCTAGACTGACTCTTGCACATATACAACCTGAGGTATATACAAAAATGTTCATAGTAACTTTTTTTTTTGTAGTAGCAAAAGCAGACAACTTAAGTTGTTATCCACATAAGAATGGGTAATTTTGCTGTACTTATGTAATGGATGCCTTGCAGCAGTGAAATTGAATGCATTTCAGTTGTGTTTATCAATGTGGATACATCTTTCAAACAAAATGACAAGTGAAATAAGTTAAAGAAAAACACATGCAATATAACATTTATATAAAGTGCAAAAACAGGCAAAAGTGAACTGTATTGTTTAAGATGTGATAATCTATTTTTTTAAAGTGATGGAATGATATGAAAGTGAAAGGGAAACTGATTGAATAGAGAAAGGGGACCAAGGGTCAGGGAGGAGGGGAGAATAAGGAAAGTTTCTGGGGAGTGAAATAGATCAAATAATGTTATATACATGTACCAACATACCCCAATGGAATCCACCATTCTGTATAATTAATATGTCCCCCCCAAAAGTAATGATGAACATAAAATTACATTTGGGAGAAGGAAAGGCAGGAGACTGGCAGGGAGGAAGGGCACAGAGGGTCTTCAACAGAAATGATAATATTCTCTTTCTTGAGCATAGCTGTATATCTGTGGGGGATAACATTATCATCATTATTAATACCTTAGATATTTCATGTGCTTTTATAAGTATCAAATACAGAAAAAGATGGAGATAACAGATGAGAAGATGACTAGAATGAATGGCTATTAATAACTCAAGGAAGTGATATCTTTTGGGCATACCAACCCAGTTTTTTCTTTTCTCTATCAACATTGCCCATCCCTGCTACATCCTGCTGCAAAAACCTAATACAACAAAATAAGTATATAAATAACCTGTAATAAGGGTAGAATCAGTCCTTTAAAAAGCAAACCCACTTTTTGAAAAATTGATCTGTAAAACCAAATAGAAATTACCCTCCTAGAGGATGTGGAAAATGTTCAGCCATGACAGTGACTCTTCACAGCCACTTGTACCCTGCATTATATGATATGAGCATCTGGTGGTGATAATCTGGGAAAGGTAGTGGAGGGAATCAGGGTGTGAAGAGGTTGCTGTTTTTGTTTTCTAAGTCCGGCAGTAAATGATTTTTGCTCAGAATAACTCAGCATGGCTGTTTGCATAGCTTGGAATTCCTCCATGTACACACACATCCAATCATGCATCCACCTATTCATTCTTTATCTTTCTTCTGACATTTGTTGAGTTTGTCCTCTATGCCCGGGTAAGGAGATGCTGAAGGTGACAAGGACAGAAGTCAGAGCCAGTGCCCGGCAGGATGATGGCGTAAGGTTGGAGTCAGGTCTCCGACAGAACTGGGCACCAGGTCACAGGGAGTTTTCTCTGCCTGCCCAGAGACCAGAGAGGGCTTCCCCCACAGGCAAGAGGCTCTGTGTTTTGATGTGTCTTAAAAGAGAGAAAAAAGGCTGGGGCTGTAGCTCAGTGGCAGAGTGTTTGCCTAGCATGCATGAGGCACTGGGTTTGGTCCTCAGCACCACATAAAATAAAATAAAGGCATTCTGTCCATCTACAGCTCAAAAAAAATTTTAAAAATTAAAAAAAAAAAGAGAGAGGAAAAGCTTTCAGACATGTGGGCTTCAAAATTTTGGTTGGTTGTGTATTACTAAAGGAATCTGAAAAGCCATGTACTGCTCACAATTTTTATGTGGACATCTAAAATTTAAGTAGTTATAAAGAATGCAGTTCCCTGTTTATTATATACATTGACATTTTAAAACAAGCCTGGAATATAATTTTTTAAATGTTTTAAAATGTAATATGAAATTTGGTATATATTCATCTTTTTATAAAATACAAGAACAAGTTCTTCTTAAAATATTGACATTTTCAAATAAGACTTTTATATCATTTTTTAAAAAGATTCCCAATGAAATCTATATACTAAGTGATTTGATATTATCATTCTTTAGAAATGGAATAAATTCTTCTCTTAAATTTTATATCATTCTTTCTTCTTCGATTTATATTTTCATTCCTTTATTTTATAGAAGTATCTTTATGAAACACACATTGTGTCATATTTCTCTGTAGTTAAAAAATATATATGAAAACTCATAGTCCAAGCCGGGCGCAGTGGCACATGCCTGTAATCCTAGAGGCTTTGGAGACTGCAGCAGGGGTCTTAAAAGAGAGGCTTCAAAGCCAGCCTCAGCAAAAACTAGGCACTAAGCAACTCAGTGAGATCCTGTCTCGAAATAAAATATAAAATAGGGCTAGGGATATGGCTCAGTTGTTGAGTGCCTCTGAGTTCAATCCCCGGTACCCCTCCAAAAACAAAAACATAAACAAAAACAAAAACTCATAGTCCATAAGGCTCTACATCTCTGGATTGAATCATCACAATTGGCACACAGTTGGTCAAGACAACACAAATATATGATTGTGGACATAACCTTTATGGAAGTTGACCCTTAAATGAGAAGAGTAGGATTTTTTCTTCTTTGTTTTGCTTTTCATTTTTGTTTGTTTTTGTTTATTTATTTAGTTCCTGGGGATTGAACCCATGGGCCCTTAACCACTGAGCCACATCCCCACCTGTTTTTTTATTTTTCATTTTGGGACATTCTTATTAAGTTGGCTAGGGCCTTGCTAAGTTGCTGAGGTTGGCCTCGAACTTGCCATCCTCCTGCCTCAGCCTCTCGAGTTGCTGGGATTACAGGCATGGGCCACCATGTCCAGCTTTTGCTCACCTTAAAAAAAAGATGATTAGTTATATTTATCATTGACTATTACTTACTGCTATAGTTTGGATATGAAGTGCCCCGCACTCACCCACCCCAAGTCTCATGTGTTGAAAGCTTGATTCCCAATGCAGTAATGTTTAGAGGTGGGATTTTGGGAAGTGATTAGATCATTTGGCTCTGATCTCATCAGTGTATTAATTCATAGATGGGTTAATAATTTGATGGCATTCTGAGGAAGTGGTAGAAACTTTAGGTAGAAACTTTTAGGGTCTAGTTGGAGGAAATAGGTCACTGGTGGCATGACCTGGAAGAGTATTTTTTTATTCCCTTCTGTCTCTTTCTTTCTGCTTCTCTGCTGCAATGAGCTGAGGAGCTTTGCTCTGTTAGACCCTCTTTCATGTTGTTCTGCCTCCACTTGGGCCCAAAGCAACAGATCCCTCCACCCATGGAACGAAACAGGGAGCCAAAATAAATCTTTATGCCTCTAAGATGTTTTTTTTCCCTCAGGTATTTGTCACAGCAATGAAAAGCTAACACACTTATTCCTAGAACCAAACAGAATTCAGTATCTATATTCTCATTCTTTTCCTTAATAGATATAAATGCTGAGGAATTCTGTTCATGTTTAAGCAGTGGGATTGGAAGTTTTATTGTAGAAATGTCATTCTTTGAATTCTTTTCTTTTTTTTTAAGAGAGAGAGAGAGAGAGAGAATTTTTTAATTTTTTTTTTTTTTTTTTTTTAGTTCTCGGCAGACACAACATCTTTGTTTGTATGTGGTGCTGAGGATCGAACCCGGGCTGCACGCATGCCAGGTGACCGCGCTACTGCTTGAGCCACATCCCCAGCCCTCTTTGAATTATTTTTGAGT
This sequence comes from Marmota marmota marmota, assembly GCF_001458135.2. Taxonomy (NCBI): domain Eukaryota; kingdom Metazoa; phylum Chordata; class Mammalia; order Rodentia; family Sciuridae; genus Marmota; species Marmota marmota. Next base: position 5,393,032 of record NW_025999941.1, on the reverse strand, counting down.
TAAAAAGCAAAAAAGAATTTAGTGACCTTTTTTTCCTCAAAATTATTTTAAAACAGTTATCAGGAAGAATTCATATATCCTGCAACTTTGTTGAGAGCAATTAACCAATGCCATTTGATTTGTGAAAAGATTTGTAACCAATTATTAGAGTTAGTCACTTTCTCAACAATGATACCAGTATTTCCAAATCATGGCTTTACTTTGGAAACCTGGGGTTTTTGCACCCTGAGGAAATGCACCATTATAAGATTTGGGATGGAAAAGAGGAGTGCCTTACCTCTGTAAAGGTGGAGAGAAATCCATTGTAAAAGTGAACTTAAGGGGCTGGGGTTGTGGCTCAGTGGTAGAGCACCTGCCTAGCACTCGTGTGGCACTAGATTCGATCCTCAGCATCACATATAAAAAATAAAAAATAAATGAATAAAATAAAGTTATAAGAAAAAAAAACTGAACTTAAAAAAACTTTTGACCTCCTTCTTTCTTAGGTATATAAGATGGTAGAAACTTTTATATATAAGATGGTAGAAACTGATGCAGAATATGCACTTGACAAAATTCCTTAAAGTTTAAGAACTGGGACCTTCCCCAGAACCTGTGTGTGCACACTTGCTCTTGAGTAGCTTTCTTCCTAGGGTAGCCATCATTCAAATCCCTCTTGAGCATCTGCTTCTTGTACTCTGGTTTCGATTATCCAAGAAGTTACCTGGTTCAGTTTCTAGCAGCTTGTGAGGTCTACTGCGCTGGGCTTTCTGACTCTGCAAACAACTTAAAGACCGCTTATGAAAAACCAGATGGCCCCTAAGGGACTCTTGTTAGCAGTAGCTGATAGCTATCACTTCCCTCACACCAATGGTCAGATTTGGGTAAGAGATCCTTTGTATTTCCCAAGTGTCTTTCAAGCCTGTGATTTTGAATTACTGGATGTTAAGATTGGCAAGACCTGTCTGTGTCATAAGAGGTTTTTCCTATCATCCCTGTGACCTTGTCATTAGGAGAACATTAATTATTAATTAATTATTAAGAGAGCTATAAATAGAATCGTTTTTTTAAGGGAAATTAAAAACCTAGTCAAATAGTGGGTCAAATGCTACTGTTTTTAGCAAGAAGAAAATGGCTGGGCTGGGGATGTGGCTCAAGCGGTAGCGCGCTCGCCTGGCATGCGTGCGGCCCGGGTTCGATCCTCAGCCCCACATACAAAGAAAGATGTTGTGTCCGCCGAAAACTAAAAATAAATACTAAAAAAAATTCTCTCTCCCTCCCTCTCTCACTCTATAAAAAAAAAAAAAAAAAGAAAATGGCTGATCATAGTTTTGAAACACTTTTGCCTTTCCCTGTATTTTTGCTGTGTTGACAGTTGTGCCATCTAAACTTGTTCCTGCCTTCCTCCCGCCCTCTTGGCCCTGAATTCACTCTTCCTGTGTGTGGGATTCCAGATCTGTAAACAAGGGGGCCTGGCGCCAAAGCCTCCCTCTTGGTTGCAAGCACCCAAGTGTCAGTGGTATTTGGAAGCAGAGGAGCAGTCTGTGGGGGGAAGTATTTCCCTGACATTATTCTCACTTTGCCCTCACAACAAGAAAGTGTACAGCACACTGGACAGGGCAAGGACAGCCCTGAGTTCAAAGCCTGCCCAGGCACCTAACCTCTGTATTTCTCTCTGAATTTCTGTGCCTCTGCTTATAAATGACTGTTATTTCAAAGGGCTCTGAGAGAATTAAACAAGACTTATTTAAGTGGATGAGCAAACATTCAGATGCTCTATGTAAGTGACTGTTGTTCTTCCAAAACAAATGGACAGTGCTTTTAAAATTACTGCATCATAAAATTATGGGATGTTAGGCTCGGGCAAGTTCTTACAAAATCATCTTTATTGCTGAAGAAACTGGAGGGAAATGGAGTCTGCAGTAATGAACCATGTGTCAGATTTTACAATAACACCTATATACTAATGATAACTTGCAGTGATGTTGGCTGAGACGGGACACATTTCTCTATAGCTGATCAGCCACAGATCAGTGCTATGGGTTATAGAACTGAGAAGGCAGAATAAGGAGAAAGAGAGAGAGAGAGAGAGAGAGAGAGAGAGAGAGAGAGAGAGAGAGAGAGAGAGAATACAGTAGAGCAGAAGGAGCACAGTGCTGAGAGTCCTTAAATGCACTTTTCTGCTTTGAACAGCATTTTGAAGAACAAAATTATGGATTCATATCAGTGGTTCTCAAAGTGTGGTCCCTGATAAGCAGTATTGACATCCCATGGGAACTTGTTAGAGGTACAAATTCTCTGACCTCAACCGAGACCTGCTGAATCAGAAACCCTAGGAATGGAGCCATGGGATTCAGATGCGTGCTAGTGTTTGGGAATGACCCGTTTACATCATGTCAGTTTATAATTCCCTTTTCCAGTGGAAAGTAAAATAAAATGATAAATGTCTTAGCATCTTAAATTCTTTACCCCCTTGTCACATACATACTGTGAAAATTCCCAGATATTGTTGTCTGCTGATTCTTGCAGAGCCATGCACAAGCCATTACCAGGTGTAACTTCCCCAACTGCCTTATGTGGCATTTGCTTAATCATGAAGCAGTAACGTAGGAGAATGATTTTGAACATTAAGCAAATGAATCTGCTGTCAGTTCTGTTCTTTAGAAATATCTTCCTGCTGGAGTTACAATATACTTATAAATGTATTAAAATTATACAAATCACTAGGTCTTTATTTCCACACCTTCACAATCCCATCTCTAGAATTGGTCAAGATGAAGCCCTGTGTTGTCTTGAGTCATGGCAACATCTCTAATGCTGTCATGATGTCCCACAGGCAGAGACTTTGGGCTCCTTGGAGGGGTGTTGTCACTCAGGCTTACCTTCTGCTTCTATTGAATTTCCTGTTTGATGGTTAAAAGTCAAGGGGAAAGCCAGAAATTAAAACTTTGTACCTAATATGTCAAAATACACTCTCGGTTGTATATATCTAAAAGGAAGGAACAAACAAATAAACAAAAAGCTTGTGCCATATTCCACCTCTTAATCACATTTTCTAACATCTTTGGTATTTAGGTTTCTGCCTCAGTTGCCCAGATGTGGGAGGGTCCACCGGGTAAATTATCCATTTATATCTCCTGTTAGGAAGTCAGACAAGTAGATGTTTATGGACGTAGCTGGAAGACTTATTGAAGGCTGTGAAACTCTTGTGAGAGTCCCAGCTGCTCTCTCTTGCTCCCTTTATTATACCATCTCTGTTTAGCAGGTGGGTGTTTATTACTTTATATCCACTGGCATTTTTTAGAGATTTTGTAAGTGATTGACTGTGTTCATCCTCCAAATTCTACAGAAATTGGGCTTTGTAAATATAGTGGAAGAAAGGAGATTCACAGCTGAAAGCTTCCTAATGAGGATACCACGAACATGTTATTTTCAACATTCAACTCTCAAGTTTGAATAATTCATGAAAAAAAAATCTGTTGAACTAGAAGTGACTGGGCTATTTTAATGAAAGTAGAGATTTAGAATGTTTTAGAGCTTGAGATCAACACCCTTAGTTTGCATGAGGGAATTCAGAGCAGGCAGAGGAAATGCCCAGTCCAGCACACAGTGAATTAGTGAACTCAGGTCCTCTCTGTCCAGTATGCTCAAGGTCACTGAGTGATTAGAGGTCAATCTGAAACTAGAACTCAAGCCTTGAGATTCACATACCGAGGTCCTTGCCCTGAACCACTTGATTCACAGAGATACCATGGGATTGTCAGGCACAAAGTCCTGCTCTCCTGAATTACTAGGGCACAGAAGACATTTTCTTTTCCATCTTCAGTGATTTAGCCCAGTTGGTTTCAGCTCTGCAGGCACATTCTCTAGGAAGCTCTTAAAAAATCCTGATGCCTGGAACCCACCCTAGACCAATGAAATTAGTCTCTGGTGGGGCCCAGGCTTCATTCAGTTTTCTAAAGCTCCCTAGGTGGTTCCAGTCTGCAGCTAAGTTTAAGAAACACTGACTTTAGCCCTTTTCTTTCTAGTTTGCTATTATCTTGAAGGCTAGAATCTTCTCTTGCTCTGTTTTTTCTTTTTGCTAACCCTCAGGTTTTAATGCTGTAACCACATACTTTGCATTTGGAATGCTACCATTCCAAGCCATTTAAAGACATTGGATAAACACTTAGTCTATAGTTTCTTACTCATCTATTTCTCTCTCTGATTTATTTTTTTAGTTGTTGATGGACCTTTACTTTATTCATTTATATGTGGTGCTGAGAATTGAACCCAGTGCCTCACACATGCTAGGCAAGCACTCGGCCACAAAGCCACAACTCCAGCCCTCTTTCTCTGATTTTTTTTAAAAATTTATTTGTTTTTGTGGTTCTGGGGACTGAACATAGAGCTTCACACATGCTAGGCAAGCTCTCTACCACTGAATCCCCAGCCCTTATCTACTGTCTCTCTTTCTCAGCTTGGCTGGGTCTCTGCCCTCCTCCTCCTGAGCTCCACAGGGTTACCCCTCAGGACTTCACTCCTATGGGGCTCCCATTTGCAGCCTTTTCCTACACCCCTCTCCATACCTCCCTCCTATGATTTCAGCCCCTGACAACTGTGGGACTGGACTTGAGAAACTGGGAGCCCAGGTTGGATGAAAGCTTTGGGGATAACTGCTTCTGTGATTATTGGTCTCAGAGGGAATAATTCTTCCAGCAGCTCTTCTCTTTTCTTGCTGGCTAAGTGTGTGGGTGTGCAGCAGGCTTTTGCTAGGGAACATCCGCAAAAAATAAAACTTTTCAAGCTTCAATTCTGCCGACAGATTGAGAGGCCTCCCAACAGTTCAGAATTGCTGAATCTGGCTCCATCCACCCACTTTCCCCACTCCCCAGGAAGTGGTAGGTCAAGTTCAATGTTTTTTGATTTGTTAACAGCAGCCTAGATTATGGGAATTTAAATCATAAGAGTGATATTTTAAGATGAATCAGTCAAGGAGTACTTACTGAACATTCCGTGAATTCAGAGCACTGTGCTAGGCACTGATTAAACTCAAATAGGAGGTCATCTTTCCTAAGGGTACTTTATGGCAATAGAAAAAGAGGGGCATAAAAATAGGAAGGAAATAAAGAGCAATAAAAAAGGGAAGCAGAGCGGGTAGGAGTGGCAAGGTGACAGCTCTGTGTTTAACTTTCCAGGATTTAAAGCCTTGAACTATTTGTAAGGTCCATCCTCACCAACCATATTGTAGCCTCCATATTGTTTTAATCTTGCCATTTTGACCCCCAAGACATTTGGGTCCCTCAGAGAGCTCTGCAAACACCATCCCAAGACAGCTGCTGCTTCTCTCTCAATCTGTTTCCATGTCCCTTTTTGTCATTTTCTGACTCCCACACCATCTCCCTTCTATCTCTTAGATACACAACATTTTTTTTCATAGATATGTATGGGTATAGAGCCAAGCTTTCAGCCTTTCATCAAAGTAATAATGAATATGACTGGTAGACACAGTCAACACACACACACACAAAGATTAACAACAGTTAAAACTGCATATAGAGAAAATGGTTATTGATGGAAAATTCCCTGAAGAACCAAATCTTGACAAAATGCAGACATTCAAATCTGATCAAGAAAAATTGGATTCGGTAGACTTAATGGTCACAAAGTAAACTCACCACAGCAGATTCTATAATTGGTAAAAGTTGATACAGACAAAAACCTGATAATCAAGTTTTGTGGTAAAATTTAGACAGAAAAATAATTGATGCCAGCGAAAATAACTTCACTGAAGTATTAACAAAAATGGTAAAAATGTGAAGCTAACTGTGTTGTATGGAGAACTAGTCAATGAATTTTGTAACTTAATGACATTTCTTCTAGAGACTCTTTTCTTGATGGTAATCTATCAATGTTGGCATAATTCCAATGAAAATGTTTATAGTCAAATTTACACTGGGTTAAAATAACAGTAAAAAATATTGTGGCCCCCACAGGATCTGCCTGATGAAGAGGCAGCCAGGCGGAAGCTAAATCACCATCTGGAAAAGGGCTGGGAATCTGTACTTCCAAACAAATCCTTCACCTTTTGAACCCAAATTTAAACTAACCAAATAAAAAAACAGTAGTTTGTGGCTGATTCGGAAAATTTGAACATGGATAAGATGCTGGAGATTATAAAGCAATTATTATTATTTATATTAGGTATAATAATAGTGTTTTGTAAAGATTTCTTATGGACTGAATTGTATCCCCCCCTCCAATCCATATTTGGAAGCTCTAATTCCTAATGTGACTATATTTGGAGAAGGGTTTTATATTAGCTTTGTACCATTATAATGAAGTACTTGACATAGACTACTTATAAAGTAATATGAGAGGTTTGTTTTGACTTATGGCTCTGCAGGTTCAAGCCCAAGATCGGGTAGGCCTACTGGTTTAGGCCTCTGGCAAGTGCAGCACATCACGGCAGGAATGAAAGTTGGAGCCAGTGCTCACATCACCAGCCAGGAAGGAGAGAGAGAGAGAGAGAGAGAGAGAGAGAGAGAGAGAGAGAGAGAACAGGCTGGGGTCCCACAATCCCCTTTAGAGGCATACCCCTAATGACCTTCCATTAGACCCCATGTCCTAGAAGTCCACAGCCCCAGCCAACAATGCCAACCTGAGGACCTAAGCTTTTAACAGATGGATCTTTGGGAAACACTAATCATATGCACATCATAGCAGGCCTTTCAAGAGGCCATAGCTGTAAGGCCCGAATCCAGAAGGATTAGTGTCCTTATAAGAAGAAGAAGACACATGGGAAGGATGCGGATCCTATCAAGAAAAGGCCATGTGAGGACAGGGTAAAAAGTGGCCATCTGTCCACAAACTGAGGAAAGAAACCTCAGGAGAAACCAATCCTGCCAGCACCTTGGTCTGAATTTCTAGCTTCCAGAAACCATGAGGAAATACATTTCTGTCGTTTAAGCCACCTGTCTGTGGTATTTGTTAGAGCAGTCCCAGCACACTGAGACAAGTCTTTATAGCCGAGATAGCTACTGAATAATTTATGAGTGGAACAATATGATGTCTAAGTTTTATTTTAAAATACTCCAGAAACAAAAATAGAGGGTGCTGGATAGATAAAAAAGACTGGCTGGGAGTTGATGATTATTGGAGCTGGGTAACAGGTGCATGGAGGTTCATATACTATTCTCTTCTACTATGGAGTGTTTGGAAATATCCAAATATATTTTACCTATTTTAGCAATGCTGAGGGTTAAATCCAGGGTCTTTCATATGCTAGGAAGTGCTTTACCAACTCTAAATAATTTTAAAAAATTGATGTCAACAATTATACAGGAGCTTTTCATGCACATCCAAGTAGATAATTGCTCAAAAAGGGTTTCCCCATAATCTTGTTCTTACTTGGTCTGCTGTGATCTGGAATAAGATGTATTAATAACATATATTTAGAAATAAAATAACTAAATGTAATAAGGCCATAGGGAAAAGAATCAAAATGCCACCTGTAGGCATGGAGCTGTAGGCCAGGGACAGGTAGACAGGGAAGAGGGAAGCAGCATTTATTAGTACCTAATGCATATTACCAGGAGCTTTGTAAACACTATCTCTGAATATGCACAAAGATCAATGAAGGAAATTTTAAAGATTTTAATCCTTTAAAAATCTTCAGTATTAAGAAACTAGGGCCAAGGAAGGATGAGTGAATTTCCAAGTGGCTGAGCTAGGATTTGAATCACATCTGCATGCCTCCAAAACTTAGCATTCGTTTCCTTATCCATTGTTTCCTCCCTAAATATTGCCAAAAGCCAGATCAAAATGAGTGGGAGAATTCTGACCCCATGAAGAAATGGGGTCAGTAAAGACTAACAAATGAGTCAGACTGGAGGTAGAGAAAAGATAAGCAAATACCTCAGGAAGGGGAAAAGATAGCAAGATGCAGAAATGTGGTAGCAGACAGAGAGTAGGATTAAGATGAGATCCCACTGCTGGCTCCTAGGAAGATGTGGTGAGGGCAGGATTTTGGGAAATGGGCAGTAAAATGGAAAGACAAGATGTCTCAAGGCTGGAGCCTGTCTGGACAAGATTCATAATAATCACAATTGTCCTGCCTAGATGGGAAAATGTTTCCTCCATCAACAGCTGAGGAAGGCCAGGGAGAAGTTGTTTCAGGAGGGGAGGACAGAAAGAAATGCATTAAATATTAAACACGTGGAATTGGAGATGAGAGTGGAAAGTCCTAGTGGAGAGGCCCAGATTAGGCTGGCTTGACAGAATTTTAGTTTTGAAAAAGCATCTGGTCTACCCCTTTGTTCAAGAACTATGACTCTAATAAGTAACCATTCAATGCCCTGAAATACTAAGAAGATTTTTTTCTCCTTGGTTTTTGCTTATGCTGCAGTGGGAAAATGTAGTCATTTAGTGAACCTACTATGTGCCAAGTGCTGTTCTAGTGTTGGGGGTGCAATCATCCTGGAAATAGATGGATCACCTGTATTATTATAAAGATCTAACTCCTGGCCTTTCCTCTACTTTTTTCCCTCAGGAAGTAGCCTTTAAAGTTGCTGTGTTACATAGTATAGTCTGAAAGGATGGATCTCTGCCTCTTGTCCCACCCACTGAGCTGTGGAATGTATACTCTGCCTGGCTATACATGACAGTTCTAGGAAACTGCCCTTTAAAGTCAGATTGTGTCTTTGCTCTGCTCAAAACCCTTCAGGAGATCTCTTCTTTGTTCCCTGATATGTAGGCCTCAGGGCCTTTGCACTGGCAGTTGCCTCTATCTAGGAGGGTCTTCTGTCAGTCATTATAATTGCCTTTAAAGCTTTATTAAATGTCACCATCTCTTTCAGGCCTTCCTTGACCATTTATTTTAAACTATAACTACCTTCATCTTCCCATTACATCCCTAAACTATACCCTGCTCCTCCTTTTTTCCCTTTAACATTTATTTCTTATTAACACAACATTTATTTTTCATTTTTAAAAATGTTTGTCTCCCTTCATTAACATAGAAGCTAGACAAAGGCAGGACTTTTTGTCTCATTTGGTCACTGCTCTAACACCAAGAAGTAACAATTAGTGCCTGGCACATAGAAGGTGCTCAGTGAATGAATGAATTCACCATTACCGGAATGAAATTTATAGCATACCATGGAAAGTGATAGAGTAAATATAAGGATAAAGTGCTGGAGAAGAGATGCCAATTCTACCTACCTGGGGACCCCTAGATGCAACCACAAGTATCCTCATAAGGGTAGATTTAGCAGCAACAGCAGCAGAAATCAATATAATGCTAAAGCAAGATGCTTTGTTGTTGGCTTTAAAGATGGCGGGAGGAGCCCTCCCCCCCCAGCCAAGGAATGCAAAGAATGCAGCTCTAGAAGCTAGAAAAGGCAGGGAAACAAATTCTTCCCTGAGCTTCTGGAGGGAACAAGTCCCCGCTGACCCCTTGATTTCAGTTCAGTGAAAATGACTTTAGATTTCTGACCTCCAGAACTGTCAAGAGAATAAACGTGTGTTGTTGTAAGCCACCAACTTTGTGATAATCTGTTATAACAGCCATAGGAAACTAGTACAGAAGAAAAGGGAATCTTAGTAAGAGGGAATCAATTGTTATGTATAAAGCAGGAAAGAATTTTCTGAGAAATTTAATGTTCTTGGCTTGATTAGGCAGTAGGGAGTAGAGAAAGATGGGGTTGGAGAGGTAACAGGAGCTAGATTGTGGAGACCTGGCATGTCATGCAAAGGGGTGAGTGCAGTGACTGCTGTGATGTGCCATCTAGATTGTACTTTAATCCTGAAGAGCATTTCTTCCTGTCTCTGCTTCTGGCAGATGACCCTTACTCTCATCCCTTCTCTGGAATCACTATTTTCCGCACACAGTTGCCTGGCCCAAGCTCATGCTAGCTCCCTAGGGTACCTTACATTTAATGACTGGTCCTCATAGGAGTATGGAATGCTCCAGGATCAGAACTCCCATGGCGTTAGCTTGTTGTGATAACTTGTGAGTTCAAGTTCTCTATGGGTCCAGTCCTGCCTCCTTCCCTCCCTTTCTTTCATGGGTATTGATCCTAAGAATGCTCTTTAATGAACATCTTGCATTCTGGTCTCTGTCTCATTGTTTCCCTGGGAACTCAGCCTGCCAGTGGAAGCTAAGAAGTCTTTAAGCAAGAGAATGAAAAGTTTGGTTTGGGTAGTGGTGGTGTTAACTCAGATCAGTATGAGGATGGTCTAAGTTGGAAAGATACTGGAGGAAAGATTAGTTAGGAAACTGGGGCAAGATTCCAGGTGAGAGATAGTGAAGTCTGGACAAGAATATAGGCAAAACCAACTCTATGTGTGGTCATCAGCTTCTCCATATATATCCTCATAGAGAGAAAGTCATTATTCCCAGAGGAACCTAGTCTACAGCATGTCATTAAAGAGAAGCCCTTTTCCCTAAATAACAAAAGTGAAAATAGACATATGGTGTCTATTTTCAAACTAAAATGCTTCTGTACATTGAAGAAAACAGCAACCAAGCAAAGTTATGGAATAGGAAGAACTATTTCTAAAACATTCATCTGATAGGGATTAGTATCCAAATTATATAAGGAATTCAAACAACTCAATGTTAAGAAAGCAATAGTGATATAAAGAACTAAATAGCAATATTAAAAAAAAAAAGAAAGAAAGAAAACAATAGTGCCTGGAACTATTCAGCTTGGCCCAGGCAGTTGCCTTCTTGAGAGGCAGCTCTCTCTTAGGTAGATGTCTTGGAAAAGAGAAAGTCCAAAAAAGGGCTGAGAGTAAGGGTCATCTGCCAGAAGCACTTCCTAGAGCCAGGAAGTGCTTAACCTGATTGAAAAATGATCCAAGAACCTGAACAGACATTTCTCAACAGAAGACATACAAATGGAAAAGAGATTTATGAAAAAAACATCACTAATATCAGAGAAATGCAAATTAAAACCACCATGAGCTATCACCTCATGCCTCTTTGAATTGCCATTATCAAAAAGAAGATAAGTGTTGGTAGGGATGTGGAGAAAAGCAAACTGATATACTGTTGTTGGTAGGAATGTGAATAAGTACAGTCTTTATGGAAAATAATATGGAGGTTCCTCAAAAGATTAAAAATAGAACTTAGCACATGATCTAGCTATCTTACTTCTGTGTATCTATTCAAAGAAATGTAACCAGTACTGCGATTACATTTTTGTTTGTACACTCCCATGTTTGTTTTGTCATCATTCATAAAACGGTGGATTGATTCATTCATTCACTGAGCACCTTCTATGTGCCAGGCACTATTGTTCATTCTTGGTGTTAGAGCAGTGGCCAAATGGGACAAAAGTGTCCATCGATGAATGATTGGATAAAAGAAATATGGCATACAGACACAGCGGAATAACTATATGGCCTTTAAAAGAAGGAAATTCTGTCATTTGTGACAATGTTGAACAAACTTAGAGGAAAGTGTGTTAAGCAAAATAAACTAGGCACAGAAAGACAAGTGTGGCATGATCTCATTCACATGGGGAATCTGTGAAAGTTGATCTCATGGAGACAGTAGTTATGGCTGTTACCAGGCTTGGAGGGGAAGCAAGGGTTGGGTGGAATTTAGTCAATGGATATAAAATTTCAGTTAGACTGGGGAAGAAATTCAAGAGATCTGTAGTTCAATTTGGTGACTTTAGTTACTAACAATGTATTATATTGTTGACACGTCCTCAAGAAAATAGATTTTAAGTGTTCTTTTTTTTTTTTTAAATTTTAATGTTTATTTTTTAGTTTTCAGCGGACACAACATCTTTGTTTGTACATGGTGCTGAGGATTGAACCCGGGCCGCACGCATGCCAGGTGAGCATGCTACCGCTTGAGCCACATCCCCAGCCCTTAAGTGTTCTTATTAAAAAAAAAAAAGTACAGGAAGTAGAGTATATGTTAATTAGCTAAATTCAGCCATTCCACAATGTGTATATATTTTAAAACATCATATTGTACACCATAAATATATGTAATTTTTATTTGTTAATTTAAAAAATTAATTTTAAAGAAGCCTTTCCTTATGATGATCCAAGTCATTTTGTCCCTCATTTCTTATCTGGGCTTGTGGAACAAGTCTACTTTCTTACCTAAACATGCTATTTCTCTAGTGAACGACTAAAGTTCAATAAGCAGCAAATTTGATTAACCATTTTCCTAAGGCAAGAGATCCACCACACTGAGAAGTGTTCTTTCAACTTCTGCTTGAAGATGCCAAGTGTCAGAGAGCTCTTTATCTTGCAAATCTGGATATTCTCCTCCCTAGTAGACAACTGTATATTAAGCCTGGAACTGCTCCTAGTTCTCCTTTGGTTCTGGTTTTTTTTTTTTTTTTTTTTTTTTAAGAGAGAGGGGGAGAGAGAGAGAGAGAGAGAGNTCAAGTATTACTATTATTATTATTTCAGTGATGGGGACTGAACCAAGGGCATCATGACGCTAGGCAAGTTTTCTGCCTTCTTCACTGAGCAACACCCCAAATCCCTAAAATTATTATTATTATTTTGGGGGGTGATACTGAGGATTTAACGTAGGGGTGCTTTATTCCTAAGCTACATTCCCTAGGCCTTTTTATATTTTATTTTGAGACAGGGCATCACTAAGTTGCTGAGTCTGGCCTCAAACTTGCAATCCTCCTGTCTCAGCTTCCTAAGCTGCTGGGATTACAGATGTGTGCCCCTGTGCCCACCTAACTTAACTCTCTTCCCTTCTTTCTTTTTTTGTGGTGCTAGAAATTGAACCCAGGGCCTATGCATATCAGGCAAGCACTCTACTATTTTTAGCCCTTAACTTTATTTTTAATACAAGTTTTAGATGTAGCTTATATCATTTGAATTTTAATTATAGCTACATTTAACAGCCAACTCTCTGAATTCCTGAAAGGTTGACAATTACATACTCATATGAACCCAAACAATTCAAAGACAAAAGGTCATGTTTTCCTTGGATAGTCTGGATGGGGGGCAGTGATGGCAGGCATTTAAACTTCTCCCTGGCTCAGCTCCTATCCCTAACCTGTGATATAACCACTCACTCATTCGTTCAGTTTTTATTTATTCAGCTTTTATTGAGCACTTGTTATGTGCTGGTAACTGAAATGAGCAAGAGAAGCTGGAGAGATAGGAGCTAACAATTACAGAAAGAGTATAATAAATCTATGATAGTTAGGAACTGGCATGTTGACCTAGAGGAAGTGACCTCTTGAACTGGGGTTTAGAAACCCTATTGCTGAGTCATCACCAGTTTGATCTCAGATACATCCATTTCCTCTCTGTTTTTTATACTCTGGTCTTCAGTTTCCAGGACACCATTGTCTCCTGGTTGTCCTCTTACCTTGTTGGCTGCTCCTAATCAGTCTCTCTTGCTACTTTGTCCACACCTCCACAAACTCCAAATGTTGCAGAGTCCCAGATTCCAGTCCTTGGATATTTTCTCTTTCCTACTTCCCTCACCAATGGTAATTTATCCACTGTCAATCTAGACAATAGACAATCTAGTCACCTCCAACTCTGACCCTCCCCTGAACTCCAGTCACCCACTTGAAAATCCAACTGGATGGCTAGTGATCTCAAACTTGACATGCTCAAAGATAAACATCTGCCTTCTCAAACTTGTTCCTCCTCCATATTTTCCATCCCAGGAAACAGTAACTTAGACCTTCTAGTTGCTCAGAGGCTCAAAACCTAGCAGTCATGCTTGCTTCCTCTCTTTCTCAATATCCCAAATTTAATCCATTGGTAATGATTATGGACTCTCTTAAAAATATCCAAGATGCAACCACATGTTTCACCATCTTCACTACCTCCACTGTGGACCCAACCACCATCTTTCAATGGGGTTATTGCCTTGGCCTCTTAATAAGCCTCGCTGCTTCTACTCTTGTCCACTGCTATCCATCCCCACTGTACACACTTGTAACCAATTCTCCACATAGTGATTAGTAACATCACTTTGTATCCCTCAGGATTCTTGTGTCTATTACGGTGTCTGTTACACATCAAATACTCTACTTTTGTAACTGTTATTGTTGCACTTAAATTTAAGAGCTATTTATTCTACTATGTTATTTCTAATATGAGCTTTTGTTGATTCTCAAAGATGAATAGTTTGTGCTTAGCATGGGGTACACATGATTGTGGAAGTAGCCCAGTAGGTATAAATTAAACGTAGTGAAATCTCTCCTTTTTAAGGTACAGCTCTATTATGAGTTTTGACAAATGCATATAGTCAGGTAAACATCACCACAACTCAGTAAAACTTACATCTCTTTTGAGTAAAATCGGATTTCTGGGTCTACCTGTGTTGTACAAAAAACCTACATTTTAGATATTCTTAAGTAAATGCAGAACAATTACTCTCAAATCTATGATGTGATGGTTAATTGTATTTGTCAACTTGACTGGCTAAGGGATATCCAGATAGCTGGTAAAATGTTGTTTCTGGGTGTGAATGTGAAGGTGTTTCCAGAAGAGATTAGCATTTGAGTTGGTGAACTCAATAGGGCAGACGGTTCTTCCCATCATGGAGGAGCATGATCTAATCCACTGAAGGTCCAAGTAGAGTTAAAAAGTGAATGAAGAGCAGTGAATTTGCACTCTCTTTTTGAGCCGGGACTTCCATTTTCTTGGATATTGGCTGTCTTGGTTCTCCAGCTTGCAGACAGCAGATATATAAGTCTTAATAATTTCATGAGCCAATTCCTATAATAAATCTCCATATATCTGTATATGTATATCTCTATCTATCTAGTTGTACAGTATACAAATGTATGCAGTATTATACATATATATCTCTTGTTGGTTCTGTTTCTCTGGAGAATCCTGACTAATAGTACACATGACAAACACTGACATAAAGGGTAAATTTATTCTATGCCTTGGAGGATCTTCTTTGTGTTTCAATCAATAGGAGGAGGGATTTGTAAATTAACATAATCATCATTTGCTCACAGTGGTTTCATTCAAAATAATTTTTAAGAACTTAAAAATAGTCTGTTGGCTTTTCTTCTTAAGAAAATAAACATCTCTCTTGTTTATACACATTGATTTGTCCTGTGAGCATCTTTCCCACTCAGCGTTCTGGAGGCAGCTGGTTTGCACACTGGTTTCCTTGTCGTGGGTGAGGTCTCACCATGCTTTATGGATCACTGTATTATGACCAAATTGGGCCCAGGGCTTTAATCCAAGTTACGGTGCTCCCTGTTCCTCCCTGCTTATTTTCCTTTCTCTTAAATGAGATAGTTTCCTATATATACAGAAAATATACTTAATCAGCAATAGCAATGGAAATAGGCACGTTTTCAATATTCCTTGCATAATTAAAATCTGTCCCTTCTTAACTAACATGGTCTTTTATTAGCATAGTTTCAACTTTTTGTGGGATTTTTACATTTTAAGGATTTTTTTTTTGTACCTGGGATTAAACTCAGGGGCACTTAACTACTGATCCCCAGCCCTATTTGTATTTTATTTAGAGACAGGATCTCACTGAGTTGCTTAGCACCTCACTGTTGCTGAGGCTAGCTTTGAACTTGGGATCCTCCTGCCTCACCCTCCCGAGTTGCTGGGATTATAGGCATGCACCACCCCATCTGACTTAAAGTTTATTATTATCAACGTTCTTATGGTGATGATTATGATGGTATAATGTTTGTTTTCAAATCTGGCTGCATATAATAATTATAAAGGATCTTTGAGAACAAACAAAAATGATCCTAAGGCTCAACCTAGAACAATGGAATAAAAACACACGAGAGGAGGACCCAGGACTTAGAAAATTAAAGAACTCTCCAAACTATTCTGGTGTGCCAACTAGTTGAGAACCACTATTCCAGCTGGGCACATATCTTCACGCTTAGTTTTGGAGGCTTTCCTTGGAGTACTGTGCAAATCTGGCAGCACCCTGTAGTAGGGGGAAGATTCCAGACCAGAAGTTAAAAATGATTCCAGCTCTGATGCCAACTAGCCCTGTGAACTTGGCCTCTTTGGGCATTAGTTTCAGGGTCGGGCAAGGGCAAAAAGTAAGGGAAGGTGACTATAGTGAAGAATTTAAGGAGACACTCTCAGAGCTGACTGTACTGACTCTATCCTGAAAACAAGTGCCTCCTTAAATTTTGCCCCAGTGTCTCATTTGTTTTACTGTCTGCTCAATTTGTAAAGTGAGGAGTTGGGCTTGACTATCATCTTTTCCAGTGCTATACTTTATGTCCTGCACCTAAAGCTTAGGCCAACATAGAACCAGTCAAAATAAGACTCACAGTTATCAGGTTGTGTTTGGTCAAAGTTGTTATGTTGTTCAGAAATGTTATTTCATAACCTTTATGAAAATAATGGAATGTTATGAAATGTTATTTCATGCAAATGGAAAATGCTCTCTTTTTTCCGCAATAAGAGGGTAGATTTTTCTTTGCTCTGCAGCTCAGGAAAGTTGTAGGACAATGCTCAGTCACTCTATACCTTAGTTTTATCAACAGTTCAATGCCCACTAGCTCCAATACTTCTCTTTGACTTTTATCCCAGGCCACTTAGAAATTGCCATACCATCTCTTGCCCCATATGTAAAACTTCTTTGTGTAATCCAGAAATTTCCAAAACGTGTGTGTTGACAGGGGAGAGTGATTGATATTAAGGTATATAAATAGCTAGGTCTGCTAGGGGTGACATTTATTTTATTTTAATTTTCAAAGAATTCAAGAAGAATTTGGATCAGTGGCATGTAGAGTTGATTCTTATTGACTGGTGAGAGTCGATTGTTCAATTTTATTTTTTTAATATATATATTTAAAAAATAAAATTATATATATATGTATGTATGTTTGTATATATATATATATATATATATATATATATATATATATATATATACA
>NW_025999941.1:5329613-5375092 GCF_001458135.2 Marmota marmota marmota | reverse complement strand
ATATATATATATATATATATATATATATATATATATACACAGTGCTTAGGATCAAACCCAGTGCCCCACACATGGAAGGCAAGCGCTCTACCACTGAGCCACAACCCCAGCCCCTGATTGTTCAACTTTCAAGAATTTGGTGAGTGCTTGTGAAACGCAGCATCATTAAAAGTTCAATTAGATAAAACTACAATTAAATTATATTAACAAATGTAATAAATTCTAAAATTATTCTGCTATTGTCATTGTCTTGAGGTTATTTATATCTATTGCATCTAGTAAAGGTTTTGATTTTTGTAGTCTTGGGATTGAATCTAGGCAAACATTGTACTACTGAGCTGCATCTCCAGCCTCATCTATTATGTCTCTGTGTTAGAAACTCTTAATGATAATATGCTACCTACTTCCCACTCTGTATTCAGTGATATCATATGGCAATGGGAGTATTCACACTGTGGACATTGTCAGGTGCAGTGGTGCTTTTTCACTTGGCAATCCAGTTGTTAAGCATTTTTCATATACCACTTGCTTGGATTAACAGAAAAGTTGGAAAATATAGTATTTGGGATTTTGTTTTTGCCTTGTATAAAGCAACTTCAGGCAGTGGAGAGAGCTCTGCCTTGACTAGTTCTAATAATTTGAGAAGATTTTCTCTGTCTTTCAATTTCTTCCATCTCTGAAGCAGGCAAAAGCATAATACATTCCCCAGTTATTCTATAGCATTATTGACAAAATATTTCATTTTTAGCTCTTAAAAATAGTTCTGTGGTTTATGAGTTTTGGTTTAATGAAAGGGCTTCAAAAAGTGAATACTTCATACCAACACAAGCCATTGTTGCAATGGATCATACAGTCTCAAGAGGACAGTTAGCAGATATGAAGACATGAAGCTAGAAAATAAAAAATGTAAGTTTTTCACTTTTGCTATATTCTTTGCCTCAATGTCTGACTGGAAGAGAGGAGTGATAGGATGGTTTTCTTGTGGCCACAGGTTTGGAACCTGTGTCTTATGGGAATCCTTGATGCACTGAAGCAGCTTTTAAGGTGGCATGTTGTGGTTATCCTGGGATAACTGAGTGCCTAAATTAACTCCTGGCTAAAGCTAAGGGTTATTAATAACTCCGAATTTTATGTTAAAATTATTCATTTGTAGGCATTTTTTTTTCACTAAAAAAAGTGTGAACAAAATGTGAAGGTATTCATTTAGCACCCAATCCTGTGATTTATTCATTGGAATAAAGTGATAAGGTGGCACTTATCTACCCCAGTTTTCACCCTTTACCTGCAGTTGTGAACTGTGAATTTGGGCTAGAGATAGACTCTATCTATTCCTGAATCCTTCCTACTTGTGGTCATTAGATACAACTTGGAGTAGTCTGAACCCAGCTGTGGACTATTTACCCTTGGGGAGGTAAAAAGTTGTGGCAAGGAGTCTGAGTCCTTTTCAACCCCCAAAGATCTGTTTGTAGAATAAAGAATAATTATTTAAAAAATGCATACAGGTACAATTATGAATCACAAAGAACTCCACTTCAAAGTCTTACTGAATTCATAACATTTTAGGGTCATCAGGGTCATCCTATGGCTGCAGAAGTGGTGCTCTGGCTAAGGTCATTCAGCTGAAGGAGGTTCAACAAGGGCTGAAAACCAGCCCCAAGTCCCCCCCCTGAGCCTACTTTAAGACTATATCAGCCTTGAGAGGAAATTGTACAATCTTCTAATTGATCCATCTGTAGAGTCAGTCCTCTTTTACTTCAATTTCATAAAGACATGCAAATAGCATTGGGGAGTCTATAGGTATTATGTATATTTTCAATCAACAAATATTAACAAACAGCTACCAGAATGCAAGTGTCCAAGTTATTTTTGCTGAGAGAGAGAAAGGGACAGAGAGAGGGAGTTGAAGATAGAGAGAGAGAGATATTGATTTATATCCCAAAGAGTTGGGAAACCCTGAGCAAGATTTATTCTAATTCACTTTTGAGTGTGTGTATGTGTATGTGTGTGTGCGTGCGTGTTGGAGAAGGGGTAAAGAGAGGAAAAGGGGTTGCAAAGGTTCCTACCCAGTAGAATCAGAGTAGCTGGATTTTACCAGTTTCCATCTTTCCCAGATTCCACTGAAGGTTCTGCTAATATTAGAATTATCATGGATCTATCCACAATCTACCAATAGCAGAACAAGATATCCCCAAACTTATGCTAAAACAATAAACTTTTACTATTTATCATTTTTAAAAAATATCAGAAGGACAGCACAATTAAGGATGGTTCAAAATGGCCTCATATATCTGGTTAAATGTTAGCTGGGGTGGGGGACATCCTTGGCCATATGTTTTTTATCATCCAGCAGGTTGGCTTGGACATCGTCAAGTGGTGATTGCCTAAAGGCTCCCAAGAGCAGCAAGAGAGCAAGTCCTAATGTGCAAGCAGTTTGACAACCTTTGCTTGTCTTGTGTTTGCTAACATCCCACTGGAAAAGCAACTAGCAAGCCTGGCCCAGAATCTGAGAGGGAGGACATGGTCAATGATCGTGAATGAAATTGTGGCCTTGATTACAAATTACCATATGCACTGGTTTTAAAGACACTAGGAAACAAAATTCTACTTCTAATTTCCATTAGGAAAAAACAAACAAACAACCCCCCCCAAGCCCCCCAAACACCCTGTTTTCCACTTTGCCTAATAGTATTGCTAAGTAATTTAAAATTTTGTGCATAGCTACGTTAAGAAAAGTAAAAAGAGGGTTGGGGTTGTAGCTCAATGGTGGAGCCTCATATGTGTGAGGCACTGGGTTTGATCCTCAGCACCACATAAAATAAATAAATAAAATAAAGGTAGTGTGCTATCTATGAAAAAAAAGTATGAAGAAGTAAAAAGAAATAAGTAAAATTAAGTTTCATAATATCCAATGTTATCATTTCAGCATGTAATCAAAATAAAGAATTATGAGATTATTTTTCTTTTTTTAAAAAAATTATTAAGTCTCCCAAACCTGGCATATATTTCATACCTAGGGCATATCTGGATTTGGATTAGCTACATTTGAAGTGCAACAGCTGTATGTGGCAATAGGCTCTCATGCTGGACAGCTCAACTTGAGAATACAGACTCAACTGTGTCCACTCTGAGGCTCAGGGAAGGTAAGTAGCTTTCCCAGGGTCACATGGATGGTAAGTGGTTGAGCCAGGATTAAACCCCAAATTGCTCTTCCACTACACCACATTGGCTGCATCAGTGGGCATGATTTTTGAGTGGCAGAGGGGAAGCACTTGTGTCACACTCCCTCTTTTGAGATATATAGACTATTCCCCTTTTCCTTTAGCTAGTTGTTCTTATTCTCTGACTTTCAAGCCCATCTATAATTGACCTTTTATCCTAATCCTCATTCCCAGTGTTCTCCACTCAAGCCAGTCTCCCTCCCCATCCTGCATACACACCCCACCACCTGGGAAGTAAAAGGTGCATTTCATTCCCATTCTCCCTGCACTTCAGGGCTCTGTTCATCAACTCTCTGATACATATGTGACTTTCTTTCTTTCCTGATGGTGCTTTATCCCCAGGAAAGTTGTGAGGTTACCAGGAGCAAGAGCTACATCATTGACTTCTGTCTTACTCTCCACATAATTCTTTCTTGGTAGTGGGAGTTCAGTAAGTCAGTAACCCTTGTGAGCTGATATCAGAGGAAGGACTGAGCTGCTAATCCAAATCCAGATATGCCCTAGGTATGAAATATATGCCAGGTTTGGGAGACTTAATAATTAAAAAAAAAAAAAAGAAAAATAATCTCATAATTAGGGAATCTAATGTCCCTAGGGACATGGCCTTAAAGGCACTCTCCTCCTCTGGAAGGGAGAAAGGACAGCTGGCTGACCATGTGGCTCTGTGACAGGCACAGGGCAGCCTGGGACATCAGAGGCCCTCAACAGACACAGCAAGGATGGGTACTTCTAATTGATTTGAGCTCAAAGCAAGGAGGGATGACAGACTGTCCACCACACCCACAAAATTGATAAGCATAGCATTTTAAAAACAAGTAAATTCTGAGTATAAACTCAGTGACAGAATGAAAATGGATATTCTGATCGATGATTAAAAATAGCAATTAAAAACTGCTCAGTTTCTAATGGATCTTCTCCAACATTTAATCTATTTTTCTATCTGAAGAGAGTATATTTTCCAACTTCTATGTTTCCCTGGTGAAAAAAATAGCAATTAAAGATGATTTCACTTCAGATTAATCCTTTCCAACATTTTACATATTTTTCCATTTGAAGAGAGTATATTTTTAAAGCCCCCCCCCCCATACAATGGAGCAGTTTTGGTTCTTGAAGTTTTTATTTTTTTCTCTTTCTAAGCAATTAAACTGATTAGTATCCCATATGGAGTGGAAACAATTGGTTTCACGTATGCTGGTGTACAGTTACCCGCAGAGCTGTAATTGTTTACATGTTTCTCATTTCCTTGTGGAAATTCTTAGACTTTGTTAGATAACGATCTGGCAGACTCCAACTTTGTAAGTATTCCAACCTTTGGTTATCAGAGACGTGGCTGTATCCTGTTCAGTGGCCTCTGGGATGAAGTTGCGTAGTCTACAGTTTTGTGCTGAATGAACTTTGAAGAGCAATTCAGCATCCATTTCCTCTTGCCAGGAAATAGCAAGAGGTCCATACCATGCAGACCTGAGATTCAGGGAAGCTGGCCCTGCCTCCTGCAACATCGTGCACCTGATTGGTCTATAGGTAACCCTACTTCCTTGCCACAGAGATTAATTTAGAAATTTAAGACCTTAAATAATTAGTGAATGACCTTCTTCAGGCAATGGATTGTTTCAGCAGTGGACATGTGACCATTCTGGCCAATGAAATAAAATGGAAGGTTTTTGTAGGAGCTTCACGGTAAGAGAGTTCCTATTCTTTTTTTAAAAAAATATTTATTTTTTTAGGTGTAGATGAACACAACACAATGCCTTTATTATTATTTTTCTGTGGTGCTGAGGATCGAACCCGGGTCCTGCCCATGCTAGGTGAGTGCTAAGCCACAATCCCAGCCCCGAGAGTTCCTATTCTTAAACGTGATGTTACTAAATGGAAGACTATTAGGGTAGAGGAAGGGAATGGGGGTGCAAAGAAAGGTAATAGATAATAAATTAAATAATTTATTATTTAATTTATTGATAATGATTAACCTATGTTATCAGCATATATGAATATGCCACAGTGAAACACAACATTCTGTACAATTAATATGCATTTAAACAAACAGCAACAGAATATCCAACCCGAAGGAAAAAAAAAAAGTGATGTTACTGTATGAACTGGTCTCTCTCCCTGTGGACATTGTTATGGCCAGATTGTGAGAACGGGAGAGCAAGAAGGGAAGCAGAGTTGAAGGTTGATGGAATTATACCTGGTGATTACCCAGCATGTAGACATTTTCAGTTAAATGAACCAATAAATCCCCTTTAAGATATGACACAATTGAAATGAAACTTTCTGTTACCCAGAGCCAAAAGCATCATTACCAACATAGATAATTTTATCAAAGAAATGTGAATCATAAAATGGGAACTCAATTGTATGAAGTAAACAAACATACAAGTGTGGGTGCATATAGGGAATAAAACAAGAGTCCTCCCTCCTTCTCTCTCCCAAATAAAGAATCAAGTTCAGAGAGTTTGACAAAGCTTATAAATGGCAGAGTCAGAATTCCTGCAAGGCTTAAAAAAAAAAAAATGCTGTACTCGGACAAATTCCTCCAGAGAAGCTCTATGGGCAAACTCATATCAGAGCCTACCTCCACTTAATCTTAATAACTAAGCCCAAGGCCTTCTCTTTTGCTATGATTCCTATGAAATAGTTGAATAAAAAAAAAAGTTCTGTGATGTCTTCTTGTTTTTCTACACAAGTTTCTGTCCTGATAATCTTGTCATTTTTCTTTAAGTGGCTTCATGGTTCTTTATGAAGAAATGGTTAAGAAGTTAAGTCCTCCACTTGTCTACACATGAATGTGTCACTCTCATCAAATAAGGTAGTCAATTCTATCTGACCTCATTCTTTATCCCAGAGCAATTTGTCAAGATATTTTCCTAAATACAGAGAGTTCTCTTGCCAAGAATTCTGGTGGCAGTTGTCAGGCAATCCAACTGCAGTTTCCTGGCTACAAATGAATGAACAAATGGATGGTCTCTCCACGGGTAGATGACATCATATTGTATAGATACATTGCTACTCTCTTGAACAATCTGTTGCCGTTTTGTTTTAGAGTGTTATATGTTTATCTTTTAAAAAGGCTCTCAACTTCCTGAGGCTTAATTAGTAGAACAGAATATTTTTAAAAACTTTTCTCAGCGTTCAACAATGGGTATTTTATCACTGTTTATCATGCAAGTATTATTGTGTACATTGTAAAACACTGCAGAGTTACACTTACCTACTTACTTAATTCTAAAGTTTCTTTTAAGAAAATGACTCATAATTCCATGAGGACAATAAACATGTAGGACTTCAGAGGAGAAAACTCACTGAACCCTAGTGTACTTGAGAAGTTTTTAGCAGTTACCCTTATAGGTCTAATGGGATTCAGGTAGGAGGGAGAAAGTAGAGGGGTCTTCTCATCCAGAGGATGGTGTGGATGTGTTTGGGGAGGGGAATATACCCAACATATTTCAGGGAACACTCAGTTCACAAGTCTGGCTGGAGCAGAGGATAATGGGGAATCCTTTTTGAAAGGTAATGTTGTAGAAAATCTTAAAACCTGAACTAAGAAGTCTATATTTCTTTTTCTTCTGTAGATACATGGGAGTCTAGCCCAAGAGGGCAAGAGGGAGGGTTGAGGGTTTCAAGAAAGTGAATCTGGTGGCACAGTGCATGTCCTGGGGGCTGGTGTCCATTTCAGATGAAACGACATGGTCCACGTCCAAGAGGAACAGCCTGACTGAAGGAGTAGAAGGGTGGAAGGGAGGAGCCAGAATGGGAGACATTAGGAAGGAAAAGAATTGGCAGCTCTTGGGGACCAACTGGAAAAGGAATCCAAGAAGATTCTGAAGTTTGCAGTCTCCATGATGAGTGGACAACACTACTGGAAAAAATCAGGAAATTCAGAGAAGGGAGTTAGAATTAGGAGGTGAGAAAAGAGATTTATTCCCAGACAGACTGAGTTTGAGGTGATAGTAAGAAAATGAGGTATCATGGCTCAGGAAGTGTTATGGTTTAGATATGAGGTGTCCCCCAAAAGCTCATATATGAGACAATGCAAGGAGGTTTAGAGGAGAAATGATTAAATTATAAGAGCCTTAATCCAATCAGTGAATTAATCCCCTAGTAGGATTAACTGATTGGTAACTGAAGGCAGATGAGGTGTGGCTGAAGGAGGTAGTTCACTGAAGGCATGCCTTTGGGGTATATATTTTATACCTGGCAAGTGGAGTCTCTCTTTCTGCTTCTTGGTGGCAATATCCTGACCTGCTTTTCTCTGCCACTCTATTCTGCCATGATGTTTTGCCTCCCCTCTAGCCAAGAGGAATGGAGCCAGCTCTCTATGGACTGAGACTTTTGAAACTGTATAAACTTTTCCACCTCTAATTGTTCTTGACAGATCTTTTGGTTACAGCAACAAAAAAGCTGACTAAAAGAAATAATTGGAGGTGAGAAGAACAGTCAGGACTGGAAAAAAGATCTTGGAGTTGTTGTCTCTGAAGGGCTTCTGGGAAGGATTTTTCTTCCTAATAAGTGATACCTCCATGAAAAGGCCTATTTTGCTTCCATTTCTTTCCTTCCTGCTTGTAAGCCTGTCAGAGGACCATAGGATCTTTTGGGGTGGAGGACAGCCATCTCCTTCCCCTTTCTTGAGGGCTATGACAGACACGTTGGTGATAAAGCACTAAAACTTTAAGAACCGTGGTCACTTATAGCCTTGTGGATCTACCAACCCAAGCTTGGAATTGCCTACCTCCAGACTAAATAGCTACATGTATTTGTTAAATGCCTTTATGAACTCATGGTTAGTTGGTATTTTATTACTTGTGGCTGAAGGTATCTTTACTGTTGTAATTATTAATGCCTGTGAGAATGGATGTGACCTTAGAGGAGGAGTAAGATAAAGCCTGGAGATAGACTCAGATTTAGGAAACAGGAGACTTTTGCTAATTAAACTTTAAGGTTTTCAATTTTTTTTTGTGGGGGGGGGGCGGTGGTGCTGGGGATTGAACCCAAGGCCTTGTGCATGCTAGGCAAGCACTCTACCAATTGAGCTGTATCCCTAGCCCAAAGTTTTTAATTCTAAAAGCTACAGAGAAAGCTTGTTGAAGTCATGTTCTCCCTGCCTTCCCTCAACACACACAGGGCAACCTCCCTCTTGAACCACTCCTAGTGCATTTTCCAGAGAGCTGTGTTTCAAATGAAAGGTCAAAAAGTAGATCAGTTTCAGTTTGAAGCTACAGGAGGGTAGTTATTTCTCTATGTGATTTGCTTCCTGTTGCTAAAACACAGTCTGTTCAAATGAGATTGTTTGCTAAGTGAGGCATCTCCTTCCCCTTTCTCCCTTGGATGAATTAGAGAGCAAGAAGAATCAGTCTGAGGATCCTCACTGTGACAGACTGAGGAGCTTTATTTATTCCCCGTGGATAGTGGCCTGCCACCAGTGAGCCACAGGCTGGAGTGAGGGAGCTGACTCATAGGGTAGGGAGTAAATGGCCTGGATCTTTGACAGAGGTAAGCAGTGTCCGATTCCTCCGGGGTGGCGGGGGGAGGGTTGGGAGGTTATGGCAAAGAAAGCCCTATCTATTCCACTGAGCAATTAATGCCACTGTTTTTCTTGAAAACACATTTTCTCTTAAGCCGCTGAGGATAATTTAACCCCCATCTTGACAGGACATACTAATGACTGCTAATGGATACATTCTTTTAATAAATGAAGAGGCACAAGAAAATTGCCAGATATTAAATAGAGTCCCACATGTCTTATCTGAGTCTATAATGGCCCTATCAAGTGACCTGAGTGAAAGAAATGTGACTCTTCAGAGGTTAAAGGAGTCTATTTTTCCTTAGTGCGATCTAAATTCACTGCTAGGAAGAGCAGTAATTCATTGGTCTATCCTAGGAAACATATAAAGGGGGGGGGTCATAGCTCAAGTTAAATGATGCATTTCCTATTGGTAGCAAAGAATATGAGATAGGTACCTTTGTGCACTGTGGGTTTATGTAATGGCTCCTTCCTGGGCAATAGGGCCTAAAAGCTCTGTGGAGTTTCTGACCTTTGGAATTTTCAGGCAAGAAATCAAAGAGCCTGTGTAATTTGTCACTATTTTGTTAATTCATTTTTTTCCCCAAAATCATCCAGGGTGTGTTTATTGGCTTGTCTGCTAATTTTAAACTCTATTCTAGAAAGTGTTTCTCAAAATTCAAGCAATTCCTAATACTTTACTCTTAGGGGACACTTCCTAAAATATATAAATAACTCTAATAAATCAGTAAGAAAAAGGGGGGAGAAAAAAACAAAGACAAATGGACACAGGAAATAAAACAGAAACTCAAAGAAGAGGAAATAGACAATAATCATATGTAAAGATGATCTGTATTGTAGTCTTCTCCAACTTGCTGTTTATAATTCAACACTATGCTTCTAACATGATATTGTGCATAGCAATATTCATTTTTACTATTATGTTTCATTGTATGAATATTCCACAATTTCTTCTCCTTTTAATACATGTAACATGAATCTATATTTGTAAAACTCAAAAACAATTCAAAATTATAAAATAGATTGTGTAAGATATTGACATACTTGATAGAGCTCTCATTAAACAGAAAGTAATGAAAGAAACTGTCCTCAAGTTAATACTTCCTGAGTTCCAGTGACTTGGGATGCCGAGGCAGGAGGATTGCCAATTCAAGGCCAGCCTCAGCAGTTTAGAAAGGCCCTGTTTCAAAATCAAAAAAATAAAAAGGGCTGGGGATGTAGCTCAGTGGTAAAGTACCACTGGGTTCAATCCTCAGTACCTCCCCTAAATAATACTTCCTTGGGGGAAGAAGAGATTGATATTGAGAATAAGATGAAAGATGCATCAGTTAATTATTGTTGCATAACAAACCAACCCAAAACTTGGTGGTATAAAACACAGCCAGTTATTGCTGTAGATTCTCTGGGTCAAGTCTTCCAGCACAGCTCAGAGAGGGGTTGGCTTGCCTCTGTTCCACACTGAACCATTTGCCTCACTCATGTCTATATTCAACTGGGCTGGGCTGGAGTCGACTGAGTCCTTGGTGTTGTGTGTTGACTGGGGTGCCCCAGACTCTCCACACCTCTTTTTTCTCCATGTGGTTTCTCATTCTTCAGATCTTCTTTTTCCCTTCCAACAAGATAGATGAAGTTCTTTCCAAGGAGAAAGCATCTATGTAAGACTTGTGTAACTAAAACTCGGTGATAATGAAGACATGTTAACCAAAAAAGGTGTACTCTGTGCTCACATACTTTTGAGAAATGCTGCCCATAGCTCCTCTTGGAGATTCCCAGAGCAAAACACACAATACAAAATAAAAATAACCCACAAACAACAACAATAACAACACCCCCATAAAAACAAAAAACTTTAAGGCTCTGAGAAGTCTTGGGAGGAGCAAAGAAAAAAAAATTTTTTGGTGTAGCAATATTCATTTTTACTATTATGTTTCATTGTATGAATATTCCACAATTTCTTCTCCTTATAATACATGTAACATGAATTACATGTTAGGCAGTGTGGAAAGAGCTGGAGAGAAAAGGCAGAAATGGTACCCATCCTCTTTTCTCAGGGGTACATGAAGGGAGTACTGGATTAGTGACAGCTAGAAGGCTTTGCCCTGCAAGAGAACATTCTCCTCATCTGAATTCTGCTCTTCCTCTCTCCATCAGGGTTATAGCATTACTGGGGGTGGCGCTGACCTCCAAGGCCTCTGCTCCCGTCTGTGGTCTGTAGGTAGGAGCTGCAAGGCCAGCAGGTCAACAGTGCCTCTCCTGGAATCAGGTTACTTACATTTCTGCCCCCTCCTCGACACCCTGCCAGTGACCTTGTCTTGAATTAGCTCACTTTCCTGACTCCTGTTTATTGTTTGCCTTAACCTTTATGACCTATCCTGACCTCTCTGGACTTATGGACCTTTGGCTTATCCCTCATGCTTGGTGGCCAAAGCTCCTTTTTTTTTTCTTTTTTTCCTTTAATTTGAAAGCTAATCCATATTGTTTATTACAAACTCAATACCCAAAAGTAAAAGCTTACTTTTATTCCAGTTCTACTGTCAACAGTTAAGCAGTTCAGTTTCCTTCCAGATGATTTCCCATGTTTATACGAACACGCATGTGAGCTTGCTTATTTGAAAAAATTGGGTATCAACATGTCCATGTAGTTCTGTGATCCCCTTTCTCATTTAACATTCTATCAGGTGCCTCGTTGCAAGTCTGTATATATAGACTGACGTAACTCCTAATAGTGGCAGTATTCCAAATTATGGAAGTTCTTTTATTTATTCATTCTTTTCCTCCTAGACAATGTTTATGTTGCTCCTTATTTTTTTTGCAATTATAAACAAGGAAATCCACAATACATGAATCTTTGCACATTCATGCCAGCTGGTGTCCTGAGGGACATTTTTCCAGAAAGGGCAGTGCTGGACTCCAGGGCATGCCTGACTTCCCTGCCTCATTATCCTCTTACCCCTGATGTTCCTGAGACCTGTGCTGTCACCTGCCTATCTTCCCATACCACAGTGTGGTTCATTCAGGCCAGAGCTGCTTCTTGAAGGCCAATCCCCTACCACCTGCTCTCTAAAGCTTTCCCCTAGAAGCTTGTGTTGGTCACATCAGTTGATAAGTGCTCAATAGCACACACCACATTGTGTAGAATTATTTTTCTACTTGTCCTATACCAGAATTTTCCAAAGGCATCATCAGTGTCTGGCATAGGGCTTGACACTCTGTGAATGAATAAATGAGCAAATTTGATTGAACTCATGCTGTGTGCTACACACTAGTACTGTGTTTAGACAGCTAGGAACAAAAACCAAATTCCTTGCTCTTGGGTGGGAAGATACATACAATCGGCTAACAAGTAATGGTAAATAACTGGTCAATGATAAGAACCTTGGAGAAAAATAAGGTAATATATGGCACTAGAGAAGATTGTTGTTCACGGGTAGCTGATATTTGCACATAAACCTAAATCAGGTGAAGGATTGAGCTGACTATGTCGGGAGACCATTCCAGGCATGAATGAATGCTTGCACGGAGGCTAGATTGAAGGTTCCCCATTCCCTGGCATGGTGGAGGGATCTGATAAAGAGTCCCCAGGGGCCTAAAGGATCTGAAACAGAGTGAACTTGATCAAGGAGGTTGACATGAATGTCACAGCTTGGCTGTCCCAGGAGGATGCCTTCACTTTGTAAGGCTGTGCAGTTGCAGGGCGGGCAGCTCTCTCTAGATGGTTAACAGGGAAGCTGGGACTGAGCCTGGCTAGGAGTAGAGCAGAATAACCAGGAGACAAATCACTGCAGTTTGCTTTTTAAAAGAGGAAATTTAAGAAAAATCATTGTAAATGGGCTACCTGAAAAAAAACAAACTAGACCTCTAAGGACTCATGGAAATAGTATCTCCAGGAAGCAGCCTCCACTTGTAGAGTCTGGGGGACACAAGGAAGCAGTTGAAATAATTAATACTTGGAAATTCGGAGGACGGCATTGATGACTGGGGCCCCAAACTTCGGAGGAACAGGATACTCAGCTGGTGCTAGTGTCCTGGTCAACATGAGGCTGGTTTTCTTGAGCGTTGAAGAAACTGCAAACTAAATTCAGTTGCTGCTATGAATATGTGTTGTTGGAGTGATGCTTACAGGAATAGTTAGAAACGGAAGCAATCCTAGGAAGGATTCTGGGAGCTAGTCCCTGCCTCCTCCAGCCTTGCAGCCTCCCTCTCAACCCACACTCAGCTAAGCCTAGCAAGAGAGCCGCCCACAACACAGGAATTTGGTTTTCAGGGTCCCTGTCCCAGCATCCCAAAGCTGAGTATAAAAGGATTGGTTTGGAGTCCTACCCTTACCAAAGGGAAGGGGTTACACAAAAGCACAGACTCAAGGTAACAGAGGTCCTTGGGAGCCGTTTTTGAGGCCACCTACCACAGTTGCCTTTCTTGCTGTGACTTGCACTATAGTGGCACTAACCTTTTAGAAATAGTGGTAGCTGTTTGGCACATGGATTAACACACTGGGAAGGCTCGGTTGGGTCTGTGTTGAGACTCCTGTTCTAATCCAATTACACTTCGTCAGAAAGTTAATTTAAGGCTTATATAATGATACCCATAAGTATTATGGCGCCATATGGTAATTAGGCATCCATGTGGTAGAAAACTCACCGAAATGACTATAATTAGTATGACTTCTACACAACCAAATCTATTTAAGTTTTCTCTTCCTATTTGTTTGTGTCGCCAGTATCTCTCAACAGCTTCCATGTTCATAGCTTTCTCCCATACCACCTACCATTTAATTATCACCCCACGTGCAAACTCTGACACTCACATAAACCAAATTACAAAGATTCTAGTTAGCACCATGCGACAGTTAGATGCTTCGCCTCTGCCTCCTTCTTCTCAGTCTTTTCCATTTCTCCCTGCTCCCCAAATGAAAACTCCTGAGTGGCTGGGAGCTGAGAGCTGCATTCCTCAAGGGAGGTACTGATAGAGGGCCTGGTGAGAACAGTTCAAACTTGCTCATATTTCAGAGTGGTCTACTTGAATTATTAAAGCGGGTTGCCCCTAGATCTCCCCTGCCAGTTGCATTTTGCTTGGGGTAATTTTAGTAGGGAATAAAGTTTTTACACTTTCAATAACAACAAAAGAGTGTGCAAATGGAAGCAAGAGAACATATTTGTATTGAATGAGTTTCAGTTACATTGAACCTGTTGTCAGATTTCTTTCTTGTTTTGATGCAGGAATGAGGAAGAACAGGAGCCAGAAGAGGGGAAAAGAGAAAGGAAACGATTGGAGGTAGGAGGTGGGTTGGGCAGGTAGAGGGAGGAATTGATGAGCCTGAGACCTGACAAGGTAGGGTTGCCAGATAAAATACAGGAAAGACATCCAGTTAAATTTGAATGGCCAGATTTAGTGAATAAAAATACAGGGCTCTCAGTTAAATTTGAATCGCAGATAAACTATAGAAAATATTTCAGTATCAGTGTATCTGATATAATACGTGATATACACTGAAACTAAACATTATTGCTATTACTCTGCAATTCAAATCTGAGAGTCCTGTATTTTTAAGGAGAAGATGCTGCACATTCACCTGAGGTCCTGCTGCCTCTGTTTCCTCAACATGTTTAGTCTCCATGACACTTGACCCCACTCTAGCCTTCTGGAGTTCTGACCATACAAGTCTCTAAGCACCCATGATCTGAGTGTGTAAATCCAGCATGATAGACAGATTTCGAGACTACAGAGGGGCTCTGGGTATGGGTTTAAATGTGTGCAAAACTTTTCTTGCTGAATAGTTCATGTTAAAAGGGAATTTAGTTTGATCCTTGGTGAGCAGCCTGGGAAGGTAGTTAGAAATCTACCCCTGTATGGCTTCCTCCAAAATTTCTCTTTCAGATTTCACAGTATTGTTTTTTGGTTAACAAAGCAGATGAAACCATAAGAAATATTCACTTTTTCATTGCGGAAGGGGAAAATAACTGCTGGCAAGGGTGTGGAGAAAAGGAAACCCTTACACACTATTGGTAAAAATGTAAATTAGTACAGTCATTATGGAAAACAGTATGGAGGTTCCTCAAAAAATTAAGAATAGAACTACCAAAAGATCCAGCGATGCCATTCCTGGGTATCTATCCAAAGGAAATGAAATCAGTATGTCAAAAAGACATCTGCATTTTCCCCACGTTTATTGCTGTATTACTTATAATAGCTCAGAAGTGGAAACAACCTGAGTGTCCATCAACTGATGAGAGGATAAAGAAAATGTGGTACATACACACAACAAATAGCGTTCAGCCCTAAGAAGAATGAAATCCCATCATTTATGACAACATGGATAGAACTAGAGATTGTTCTGTTAAAGAAAGACAAGTACCACATGATCCCACTCATGATCCCACTCTAAAAAAGTTAATCTCACAGAAATTGAGAATAGTATGGTGGCTCCCAGGGTCTGGGCAGTGTGAGAGTAGGAAGGAGTGGGGAGAGGTTGATTAGTGGGTACTAAATTATACAGCTGAATAGGAGTTAGAGATTCTGATGTGCCTTTGCACAGTAGGGTTACTATAACAATGAAACAATGATAATGTACTGTTCGTTTTCAACAAAATAAAGGAAAGGATTTTGACTGTTTTTGCCATGGAGAAGTGATAAGTGTTGGAGGAGATAGATGGGTTTAATCTGATTTTAGCATTACACAATGTATACATGTATTAAAACATCACATGGTACTCCACTAATCTATGCAATTTTTATGTTTTTATGTATTGGTTAAAAACAAATTTAATTAAAACAAAGGAAAACAAAATTTGAGTCTCCAAGGTTTCTAATAAACCAAGAAAAAAAAAACAGTTTCCATTAATGCTAATCTCTTCCTCTAATTTGCTCTCTATTCTTCTATCTAATTGCAATATGGGTGAAATTGTTGCCTGGAACTGGGAGAAAGCTATTTTTTTTTAAGTTTTTTTTTTTTTTTTTTGCCAGTTGTCCAAACAATGGAAATTTCCTGGATTCTGTGCTGCATTTTCTTAAGGTTAATGGACATATGCTGACTTTTTAAAAGCTATCTGTTACTAGGGGCAAAAAGAAGTAAAAAAGGAAAATGTGTTTTACTTTCTGTCTCTTTAATAGAGGTGACAAAATCTTAAACACAAATGCCCATGCTTGTCTTCATAAATCTGAACCCTGGTACTCATACTGTATGTTTTAAGTCCCAAGAGGGATATTAAGACAGGGAGGATACAAGGAACAAGATAGAGCCTGATCATTACAACCGGGGTCTAGCGTTGTTCCGAGTGGTTTCTGCTGCAGGCTAACTGCATCCTCTATTTCTTCCTTCTTTCCTTTCTCTGCTCCAGCAGCCTGAGCTGCTCTCTGCTCAAGTGATTTCTTCCCTCTGTGCCTGTATCCTTCCTGACCAGCTGTCGCCATTCCATTCCCCTACCACTTCCTATCCTTTAACGTTAAACGTGGGAAATGCCTCCTCCAGGCAGTACCAGTCCAACCATGTCAGGTGTCCTGCCAGTGGGTTCCTAATGATACTCTCTGCTGAGCTCTATCTTTTCATGAATCACCATATATATATATAAAATATTTTTGTTTGGGGCTTAGTGTCCCCCATGGTATCTGAATAACTTGAAGTCGGAGGCTGTGTCTTGTTCATCTTTGTTCACCTAGGTCTAATACAGGACCCAGTTCACAGCAGGCAGATAGGTGGCTGGATAGAACATGACTTTGAGATGCCTGATAATGAATTCTAGTACGTTGGCTGGAGGTCTTTGTGTCAAACCCACCAAGAGATTGTGACAATAGTAGTAAGCAGCTGTGCACTATTTTCAAGATATCTAGATGCTCATTGGATGACACACATTCATCCTCTGACAGAAATGTTCACTCATTGTTTTTTGGCTGGAATTCCACCATCTCTCTCTCTGATGATCCCACTCTTTTTTCATGAGGGACAGAAGATGCGATTGTTTTTGTTTTCTGCAGTAATGGGGATTGAACCCAGGGATGCTCTTCCACTGTGCTACATCCGCCTCCCTTTGTTTTGGGGTACTGGAGATTGAACTTAGGGGTGCTTAACCACTGAGCCACATCCCCAGCTCTTTTTTGTATTTTATTTAGAGACAGGGTTTCACTGAGTTGCTTAGGGCCTTGCTAAGTTGCCTAGGCTGGCCTTGAACTTGAAATCCTCCTGCCTCAGCCTCTGGAGTTTGGTATTACAGGCATGTGCCACCACACTCAGAGAGAAGATGTAATTGTGAGTATTGTGAGTATACACTTGTTCTTTTTTTTCTAATGTGCAAATTATCACATAAGTGCATAATATGTTTTGTTCATTAATTTTTGTTTTGTGTGAGGAGGAGTAAATAGAACTACAGGCTAAGTTGCACAGGACAAAAAAAAATTTTTTTTGTGGTAAAACCGAGGCACCAGTTTTATGTCTTTACTCATTCATTTATTCAAGTTTATTGAGAGCACCTATTACATGCCAGGCTCTTTCAGGAGCTCCAGAAATAGCAGTGAATAAAATGCAGATCCTTTCTTTCTGGAGTTTACCTTCTTTGGGAAAGAAAGTTAATAAACAAACCAATGAATACATAATAAAATACCTGATGATAGAAGGTACTAGAAGGAGATTATAGCGAGGGACTAGAGTGGTGGAAGGGGAGGCCTTTGCTAAGAGGTGATATTTAACCTGACATCCAAATGACAAAAAATGTAAGAATAAGGGCACTTCAAGAAGAGGCAGTCATGCAAATGGCCTCCCAGGCAGGAACAAACACAGCTTTTGTGATGTCTTCTTGGCATACTTGTTTTTTCAAATCTGTCTCCACTGGGTTAGGAGGGACAATGTCTATTTTATTTCCCAACATATTCCTAGCGCCCAGCATAGTGTCCTTCTGGCACATGATATGTGCTCAATATATGTTAATGAATAATGAGTGAACCTTTGCCTGGTGTCCTTCTTGCCTAGGGTCAGGGCAGTTCCTGCAGGTGTGGGCCCTGGGGCCTCAGCTATGGAGAATGGAGTGAAACGGAAGCTGATCTCCCACGAGTCAGGCAGTGAGAGAGGATCGGGGACTCAGGGACTGGGTCCTTGAGCATCGCGCCTCAGCCACCTTGCTCCTACCTACTTTTTTAAAAAAACACTTGAGATTGAAACCCAGAGCCTTGTGTGTTGTGTGTGCCAGGCAAGCAGGCAATCATCCCACCACTGAGCTACATCCTCAGCCCCTCTCGGCCACCCTACCTAAGGCGGGGAGTTCCCCACCTGTGGGAATCTTAAGATCAGATCATTCTTATCACTCAGCTGCACAATGACTTTTGGGCACAAGGAAGCTTGTAATTAAGAGTTCAATTCCCTCAGAAGCTCTATGTCAAGCCACATATGTGAATCAATCCCAGGCTGCCTCCTCTGGTATAAGTGGCATCTGCTAAGTGGCATCTGCTCTGGGCCAGTTGGGCTTCTACCTGAAGCAAAATAACAACTGCGGGTTGGGGCTGTAGCTCAGCGGTAGCGCACTTGCCTGGCATGTGTGAGGCACCGGGTTAGATTCTCAGCACCACATATAAATAAATAAATAAAAGTCTATCAACAACTTAAAAAAAAGCAAATCACAAAAGGGCANATATATATATATATATTTAAAACAACAACTGCCACAACATCTAAAAAGAAAGAAAGGAAGGAAGGAAGGAAGGAAGGAAGGAAGGAAAGAAGGAAGGAAGGAAGGAAGGAAAGAAGGAAGGAAGGAAGGAAGGAAAGACTCTAGCTTTTGGTTTTTAGCATCTGGGGTTATTTGAAGGCCCATTTTCTACTAGTTGCCTTGTATCTTCTCTTTTGTGAAGTCCTGAGATATTTAAGGTCCTTGAAAACCTTAGGCCTACTTCCCTCTATGTTGAATATCTTATAAGTTCTACCCACATTTCATATTAGATATAATGCACTTTGTTCTGGCTCTAAAATATTTGTGTCCGTTACTAATGCTGTGTAACAAATCACCTCAAAACTTTGCAGTTCAAAATAACAATGGATTATCTTTCGTGGGGTGGGTCTTCTGCTTCAGGTGGTGTTAATCGGGACAGTGATGTCTGCAGTAATGTGAAGTCTTCATCAGGAGGTCAGCTGAGATTGAAATGTCTGGAATGCCTTATCTTCAGGAGTCAGATGGATCTTAACTGGGAGTTTAGCAGGGTCTGTCAGCTGGAGGCCTTTTACTTTTCTATGTGGGCCTCTCCATGTGGCTGCTTGGATTGCCTTACAACATGGTGGCTGAATTCCAAGAAGGTCTATTCCAAGAGTAGGCATTCTAAGAAGGAAGAAACAGAAGCTGCCAGGTCAATTAAGAAATAGTCCTGGAATTGGCATAGTATCACTTCCTCTACATTTTTCACATCAAAGCAGTGAAAAGGCCGGCCAGCAGTCAGCGTGGGAGAGAATCACATAAGAGCATGACACTGGGGAATGCATTCCTCTGGATTATCAAAACAATGGGTGATGACAAGTTTTAAGGTAATTATTATTTTGGTATTTCACCTAAGCAAAACATAGCATTACTATATGAGTCAGCAATTCCTCTTCTGGGTATACATCCAAAAGAATTGAAAGCAGGGACTTGAACATGATACTTGTACATCCACATTCATAGCAACATGATTTGCAATAGCCAAAATGTAGAAACCACCTCAGTGCCCTTCAATGGATGAATGGATAAACAAAATGTATTGTCTTAGTCCATTGGGCTGGTATGACAAAATACCACAAATTGGGTGGCTTATAAACAACAGAAATTTATTTCTTACTGTTCTGGAGGCTGGGAAGTCCAAGAACAAGGAGCTGGCAAGTTCAGCATGTAGTGAGGGCCCTCTTTGTGGAGAACTGCTTTCTAATGTGTCTTCATGTGGTGGAAGGGATGCGCCATCTCTGTGAGTTGTCCTTTATAACGGCACTAATTCCACTTATGGGCCTTAAGACCTCATCACCTTCCAAAGTTCCTACCTCCTGCTGTCACTTGAGTGTTAGGATTTCTTTTTTCTTTTAATATTTTTTTAGTTGTTGATGGACCTTTATTTAATCAATTTATGTATATACAGTGCTGAGACTCGAACACAGTGCCTCACACATGCTAGGCAAGTGCTCTACCACTGAGCACGACTCCAGCCCCGAGTGTTGGGATTTCAACATGTAAATTTGTGGGGTATACAAGTGCTCAAACCAGAGCCAGTATATATATAAAATGAAATATTGCTCAGCCTTAAAAAAGAGTTAAAATTCTGACCTGTACTATAACATGAATGAACCTTGAAGACATTATTCGAAGTGAAATAAGCCTGACACAAAAGGACAAATAATGTATGATTCTATTTATGTGAGTATGTTAGACAGCTTTTTGTTGCTATGACCAGAGTACCCAATAAGAACAACTTAGAGGAGGAAAAGCTTATTTGGGGCTCATGGTTTTAGAGGTCTCAGTCCATGGTGGGCCAACTCTATTGCTCTGGGCCTCAGGTGAAACAATATCATGGCAGAAGGGCATGGTGGAGGAAAGCCACTCAGCTCATTGGCAGCCAGGAAGCAGAGAGAGAGAGAGAGAGAGAGAGAGAGAGAGAGAGAGAGACTCTAGGGACAAAATATAAATCCCTGTGATCTACTTCCTCCAGCCACACCCTTTCTTCCTATAGTTACCACCCAGTATGGTAGCCCTTTCGAATCATTAATCCATCAAATGGTTCAATGCACTGATTATGTTACAATTCTCATAATCTAATCATTTCACTTCTGAACATTGCTGCGTTGTATCACACATGAGATTTTGGGGGATACTACATATCAAACCACAACAATAAGGTATCTAGAACAACCAGATTCATGGAGACAAAGTAGAATTGTGGCTACCATGGGCTGGAGAGAGGACAGGAATGATAGATATTGTTTAATGGATAGAGACTTTTGGCTGGGGAGTTGGATAGTGATGATGGTTGCACAATCATTTGAATGTTCTTGATCCACTGATCTGTACACTTAAAATTGTTTAAAAAGGTAAATTTTCTTATGTGTATTTTACCACAATGAAAATTCCTTTTTTTTTTTGAGTTTTGTAAAAGTATATTACTTATGTTACGTTTTTGCAGCATTCGTTATACTGATAAGTATGTAAGTATTGAGTTGGGCTATATTTAACTCTTTGTTATTGAAAGTCCTCGGGCTGGAAGCATCATTTGAAAGCTTATTAGAACTGCAGGATTTCTGGCCCACCCCAGATCTACTAAATCAGAATCCATAGTCAAAATACTTCCCAGATGTTTTTTATGCTTATTAATGTTTAATTACTTGATTTATGATATATTTTGTAGATATTTAATTAAACATTTATTGATTTTGATTGTGCAATTTTCTGATGCACTTTTTGGGATCATTATTCTTTAAAAAAAAATCTTTAACCGTTTTCATAGATTTTGAGATGCTCCTAGGTCCTAGATACCATGTCAGGAGTGTTCCAGGGATGTATTTGGTAAATTCTGCATATAGTTGCATCCCTTCTGGTCTTAATCCCTAACTCTGCCTTACACAATGAAAGTTCTTCAGATCATCTCTCTGGTTGTCACAGGAGTTCTTCCCTGAGAGGTGGCTACTAAGACAACTCTCTTGGTTTTTCAGAACCACAACCTGTGGCTGAGAGACTCCATCCCTGAAAGCAAATCAGGTCTCTCTCTAGTATACCACATTCCAGGCGGGTTCAGGGGCCAGAGAGGCAAAATCAACCTTGGTACTCCAATCAGTTCAACCTTGAAGCTCCTACTGAAGAAAGCTTCTCAGCCCCATTAGAAAACAAGCAAACCAAAAAACAAAAAAAAAAGGAAACAGAAAACACCACCACCGGCTGGGCATGGTAGCACATGCCTATAATGCCAGCTACTCCGGAGGCTGAGGCAGGAGGATTGCAAGTTCAAAGCCAGCCTCAGCAACTTAGCCAAGGCGCTAAGCAACCCAGTGAGACCCTGTCTCTAAATAAAATACAAAATAGGACTGGAGATATGGCTCAGTGTTTGAGTGCCTCTGAGTTTAATCCCCTGTACCCGCCCCTGCCCCCCGAAAATCCCACCACCAACTATTTACTGAAGTTTAAAATGCATGCAGAAAAGTGCTCGTATGAATTTGCAACTCTATACATTTTCATATGCTGAAATTCACCTAATCAACCCACAGATCAAGGAACAGAATATTACCAGCCACCAGAAAACCCTCTAGTCACTACTGCTCTATCTCCCCAAAGGTTAACACTACTATTTAGACTAAGAGTATAGATTAGTTTTTACCAATTTTTGTTCTTTGTATAAATGGAATGATACAGTATGTTCTGTTTTGTGTCAAGTTTTTTTTTTGTGCTCAACTTTATAAGATTTCATCTATGTGTAATTATAATTTGCATTCTTATTGTTGTATAGTGTTTCATCGTGTGAATTCATCACAATTAAAGAAATTCATTATATCATTGATGAGCATTTAGGCATTTTCTAGTATGGGGCTATTATCTATAGCGCAGCAAGGCACATCATAGTACTTTTGTCAATGGAAAGCACCTGCCACATTTCTATGGGAATTACTTAGCAATGGAGCTGCTGGGTTACAGGCAAGGCCTGTGCTTTGCTTTAGTGATCCTGCCAAGCCATTTTCCAAACTGTTAGCCCTGTTTTTTAATCAAAAACTGAACACTCCCATCCCCATTCTGTTCCTTCTTAAGAGTTGTGACAAATCTCAAGCATGACATTACTCTTTCCCGCAAGATTTACAAATTTCTACCAAAAGACCAGGGCTAACATTTCAAAATAAATAAATGCCTCCATGAAATCCTCAGCAGTGGCAGACTGAAAAAAGCAAAGGATCCGGACGACAGCGATAATGCCGAGATGCTAGGATGGTTTTCTTTGTTTCTGAGAGGGCCGGCTGGGGCGCCTTTTGCAAAAGCTGCTGCCAATCAGGCTTGCCTATCTTTGCAGGGCTAATTAACAGCACAAGCAAGGGGGGGCAGGCGCCTGCACAGTGATGCGAATTGAGCCATCCCAGGGCTTATGACTAATTATAAATACAAAGCACTTAAAGACTGCAATAACCCCCTGCCCCCCACAAAAGAAACCTCTTCAGAATTCTAATGCCAGCGTGGTTGTGATTGCTAGTTAAGAGCAGGGGTGCCAGCAAAAACCTCCCACTGCTGACTAAATCACACAAGCCCCCTACGTCATGCACCACCCTCCCAATCATACACTGAGGAAGGGCTTTCTTTGTGTCATGCAGGATTTGGAGGGAGTGTGTCAATTCCATTTCCAGAGGCGCTCTGGGCCTTAGCATGATAAACCTGTTATTCCCCTGCTCTCACTAAACATGGAGGAACAGATTGGGGGTAATCCAGGGCCCTGCAGGGGTGGGTGGGGAGAAGTTGTATATGCAAGCTTTGATCCCCACTAGCTACAAACCACAAATAATACACAAGGTATGCAAATTAGGCCCCAGTTAATAGCACTTATTAACATCTCCTGGCACCTTGCAATGAGAGATGCTCTGAATGTTTGCCAGGGAGGAAAGCAACACCTCACTGCAAAAGCATGTCTGGTCAGGCGAAAAACACTGGGCTTGCTGGAAGGGAAGAATGAAGCTGAAACTGAAAGGCTGCTTTGGTGCCTTCAGGTCATCTGGAAAAGTGTCCACACAGTTCAGGCTTGAGGAGTGACTGGATGTGAGATGAGCAATCAGATGAGAACAAATTTCCTTCTTCCCTTTTCCTTGGGGCACTGCCGGATTTAGGCTATCATGAGTTCTGAATGTACAGTCTCGGGACATCCTACTAGCCTCCGAGGAGAGACCGGGACAACCCAAGCCCCTGAAAAAACCAGAAGAAGGGGGCTAAGCTGAGGGGTCAAGAGAAAGGGAAGAGAAAAAAGACACACTATTATTTAATAGACTAAAATCTTAAATGTATAATATATGGTATATAATATTATATTAAAAGGCAACTCTCAAATTACTTAAAATGTAATATGGTAGCAATTACACTTCTTTACTAACATGAAATATCAAAACCCAATAGCTCTGATCATGTCAAAGCAATAATGAACATAGGCAGTATTTTAAGGCACCTGCAATAATTGTAATGTCATATTAAAAATACCTGGGATTTCCCTTAGTGACAGTCACAGGTGTTGCTAACTTTCCCATGGGATTAAACTATATTCACAATGGAAGGAAATGCAAAATTAACCTTAGTTGTTAGTGAAAATAAAGATGCATTTTTTTTTCCTATTCAAATTTACATATTTCCTCCCTTCTAAGTACAGACTCCCAGTTAAGAACCTATGAAGGGGGCTGGGGTTGTGGCTCAGCCGTAGAACGCTCGCCTCTCATGTGCAAGGCCCTGGGTTCGATCCTCAGCACCACATAAAAATAAATAAATAAAGATATTATGTACAACTACAACTAAAAAATAATTAAAAAAAAAAAAAGAACCTATGAAGCAGGTTCACTAATAACCAATCCCAAGGGAAGACTCCTGGCTGTATGAAAATGGCAGAGATTATCACCATGCTAACCATCAGGAATAGAAATCCAGACAAATAGGCCCACTGTTTTTTTTTTTTTAATTTTTTTTTACATTATTTTTAAGTTGTTGATGAACCTTTATTTTATTTATTTATTTTTATGTGGTGCTGAGAATATTGAACCCAGTGCCTCACACATGCTAGGCAAGTGCTCTACCACTGAGCTACAACCCCAGTCCAGGCCTACTGATTTTTAGCTGCAGTTTATCAATTGCTTATAGGAAGCAGATTTTTTACTTATAGATAGGCAGCAAGGGACAAAAGAAGTCTAGGATCCATTGTGAACTGGTGGCCAGAGGCTCAAGGAAAGCTGCTCAGGGCCAACTTGTGTTGCTTGTGTTCTATTTGCACAGCAGATGGGAAACCCTCCCTCCCACCCCCAGAAGGCATCCTTCCCTGGGTTATATACCTCAGGGGTGATGTGGCTTACTGAGAAAAGCTTTGAAGGACATCTTGCTTCCAGGGGAAAGAGGAACAAAGTCTGGGCTGTTTCAGTCGGTTCCTCCCTGTTTCAGGATATTACATTTCCAGTGTATTCTACAGTTACTCTGAGAACTATAGGGAAGAAGTAGATGG
This sequence comes from Marmota marmota marmota, assembly GCF_001458135.2. NCBI lineage: Eukaryota > Metazoa > Chordata > Mammalia > Rodentia > Sciuridae > Marmota > Marmota marmota. The sequence goes on along the minus strand of NW_025999941.1, from coordinate 5,350,204 downwards.
GGAGTATGGGGGTGAGGGTCACAGACTGGGTTGGCCAAAGTTATCCAGGGCTGGTCAACAGAACCTCTTGTCTTCTATCATTTACTAATGGCATAAACTGGATTTAGAAAAATATATTCAAGGTTATCTGCAAATATTTCCCTTGCTTCAAAAATTAACAATATGTTATTTCTGTAAAAAATCACTTATGTAGACATTGCCATTAAAAATATTTTAATGTCCTTTTAGAATAATTGACTCAAGATACAGAGACTCATCCATTGATCCATTTACCTAATAAGGATTTAGTGAACACTGATGCCCCATGTTAGGGATAGAACCATCCATAGTGATTATAGCAAGCTTAGCTGATGGCAGACAGCTGTCACCAAAGGTTTGTTCTTTCCTTCCATAGACTTGTTGCTGAAAAGTGGATGCCAAGCCAGGGACTGTATGTCCCTGCCCCTTGTATCTTATAAGGTGGGATTGAGAGAGTGAGTTCTATTTAGTTTTGTAAGAAACTGCCAAACCGTCTTTCACAGTGGATGTATCGTTTGACCTTTCCAAGAGTAATGAAAGAGAGCTCTTGTTGCTCCACATCTTCACCAGCATTTGGTGGTGTCAGTGTTTTGGAGTTTGGCCATTCTAAAATGTTCATAGTGATAGCTCGTTGTTGTTTAAATTTGCATTCCCCTGATGACATGTGATGTGGAGCATCTTTTCCTGTATTTATTTGCCATCTCTATGTCATTGGTGAGGTGACTGTCAAAGTCTTTGTTTCAGTTTTAATTGGGTTTAATCATTTTTTAAAAATTGTTGAATTTAAAACTTCTCTGTATATTTTGGATAACAACCTTTTATCAGAATGTCTTCTGCAAGGTTTTCCTCCTGGTTTGTGACTTGTCTACTAATTCTTTTGAATTCTGTCTTTTACAGAATGGAAAAAACTGAATTTAAGTGAATTCTAGCTTATCAATTCTGTCTTTCATGGATCACATCTTTAGTGTTGCATCTAAGAAATCACCACCAGCTATAGGTTATCTAGGTTATTTCCTAGGATCTTAATCATTTTTTGCTTACCTTATGTGTATGATTCATTTCAAGTTAATTTTCATGAAGAGTGTAAGTTTGTGTACAGATTCTTTCTTTTTTCTTGTGGAAGTCTAGTTGTTACAGCACCATTGATTGATTGTCTCTTCTCCATTGAATTGCCTTTGTTATTTTGTCAAAGCTCAGTTGATTATATTTATGTGGGTCTACTTCTAAGCTCTATATTATGTACCTTTGATTTATTAATCTATGCTTTCACCAAACTCACATTGTCTTGTTTACTGTGGCTTTGTAATAAGTCATAAAGTTGGTTAGTGTCAATCTTCTGACTTTATTCATCTTCAGTATTGTATTGGCCCTTCTGGGTCTTTTCCCAGTATAGAATTTAGAATAATTTTGTTTACAACTATAAAATAGCTTTCTGGAGTTTTGATTGGGATTTATTGAATTTATAGATTAATTTGGGAAGGATCACCATCTTAACAACATTGATTTTTCCTATCCATGAACATGGAATATCTCTCCATGTGTTTAGTTTTTTCCTCAATTTATTTTATTAGAATTTTGTAGTTTTCTTTATAAAGATCTTGCACATACTTTTTTGGGTTTATACCTAAAGTTTTCATTTTGGGGGGTGCCAATGTAAATGCTATTGTGTTTCAAATTATGTTTCACATGAACTTGAGAAGAATGTGTATTCTGATGTTGGATGAAGTAGTCTCTAGATGCTCATTATATTTAGATTGATTAGTGTTGTTGAGTTTGAATATTTCCTGATTTTTCTGCCTGTTGGACCTGTCCATTGTAGACTTCAACTGTAATAGTGGATTCATATATTTTACTTGCACTTTTATAATTTTTGCCTCATGTATTTGAATTTTGTTTTTAGGAAGATTGTTATATCTTCTTGGAGAACTGAGCATGTAATCATCGTGTGATATGCCCTCTTTATCCCTGATGACTTTCCTTAATCTGAGAAATATTTTGTCTGAAATATGGGTATTCCTGCTTTATTTTGATTAATATCAGTATAGTATATCTTTTTCCATTTTCATGCTTATTTATTTAAAATTGGTTTCTTGTAAGAAACATAGTTAGATTTTGTTTTTGATCTACTGTGATATATCTCTGTCTTTTAATTGGTGTAGTTATTATTATTGTTAATTTGTAGTGCTTGGGATTGAATCTAGGACTTTATATATGTTAGGTAAGTGCTCTACCACTGAGTTAAATCCTCAGTCCCTGGTGTAAATACATGCACTTAAGAATACTCTAATTATCATGAATGTTATAGCAGATGTTACAGGTTGGTTCACTGAACTCCATTCTAACTTCTTTGTAGAGAGCAAGTTAATCTGTAAAAATCCAATGATATTTCCTTATTTCCAAAACATCCATTTTTGAAAATTTTTTGGCACCAGGGATTGAACTCAGAGGCACTTGACCACAGAGCCATATCTCCAGCCTTATTTTGTGTTTTATTTAGAGACAGGGTCTCCCTGAGTTGCTTAGTTCCTCACTATTTCTGAGGCTGGCTTTGAACTCCTGTCTCAGCCTCCCAAGCCACAGGGATTACAGGCATGTGCCACTGAGCCTGGCAAAACATCAATTATTAAAGTTTCAAAGAGAAAATGAAGGTTTTGCCAAGCAGATGTACTTGTGTGGAATTTGGGAAGCGGAAACGAGCATAGTGAGGCGGAGGTCATGTTCTTTTTATTTCTACTTTTTCTTCTGTCAAGCAGGGTTGTTAAATTGCAAGTAGTAGAAAACAAACCAAAGTGGTTTAAACTTGGAGGAGCTTATTTTTTTCATACAGCAAGAAGTTTGGATGTAGGCAATTTCTGGGTTGGTGCATGATTTACCAATATCAGTATCAATCAGGACCAGTATCTGTGCAAAAAAAAAAAAAAAAGAACAAACAACAACAAAAGTAGAAAAGGGGAAATGGCAACACCAGCTATGCCTACATCTTATAAGGGAGGCAAAAGCTTTCCTAGAAGCCCTCACAGCAGATTTACCTATAGACTTCACTGTCCAAAATTAGGTACATTGACAACCTGAACAAAATTAGGATTCTATTGACAAGGAAAAAAATGGGGAAAATGAAGGGTTACTGTAATGCATAGAATTCACAACTCCTGCCCTTAGGAACTAATGATGATTTGTAGAGACAAAATGTGTGCATGAGTATTGAATAATAATAATAATAATAATGGAGTTAATAAAAGACAAGGTATTGACTTGAGCCAGTGACTGAGCAGAAATTTTAGAGGAGATGGGGACTTAGAGTTCATATGTAGTCAATCCTCATTTTAAGGAGAGCTGATATGAAGAGCTGTGTGTTTCAGTTGGGCTCCATGGACAGACTCTTTCTTGCTGCCCTATGTCTAGTTGATGTCACCTGCCAGGGAAGAAGTGTGTTCTGAGTCAATGTCCAGATGACATTCCTTCTTCAGGATTAATGGGCAGGGAGTAGTGAATTTGTTCTGGACCCCCAGGGATGAAAAATAACTGTGCAGCCACAGGTCTTTCTTGCTTCCCTAGCCCCGAGGGAGATCAGATGAGAACATTCTAAAGAGTCAAGTTCAAGATACATGTGTCTTCTTTTGGTAGAAGCCCAAACATTTGTTTAAACTTTTGGTTCATTGCTCCTAAACACTGTGACTTGACCTATTTATATTTGTTTTCTTTCTTCCGTATGCACTTGGGATTAGTGACTAAAATAGTTTTCTAGGGTTGCCATAACAAAATGCTGCAAATTGGGTGCCTTAAACAATAGAAAATTATTATCTAAGATCAAGGCATCAGCAGGATTGATTCCTTCTGTAGGTAGTGAGGGAATCTGTTCCTGTGTCTCTCCTAGCATTTGGTGGTTTATGGGCAGTCTTTGGTGTTCCCTGGCTTGCAGATGCATGACCCAGCTCTCTGCCATCATGTTTGCATGGCCTTCTCCCGTGTGTGTCCAAGTTCCCCTTTTATGTAAAGACACCAGTCATCTTAGATAATGAGACTACCCTACTCTAGTATGATCTAATCATAACTAATTACATCTGCAAAGACCCTATTTCTAAATAAATTCACATTCAGAAGTGCTGGGGGTTAGGACTTCAACCTGTGAATTTTGGTAAGGATACTATTGACCCCTAACAGTGGTCCAGGGAGGAAGTTCAGTCCAATGGTTCAGAGCTAAGGCCAAGTGAAATTGCCTTGGATTAAATTTGTACTGTGCCCCTTACTTGCTCAGTGACTTTGGGCAACCTGTTTAACTTTTCTTAATTTTATTTTCCCCATCTATAATATCCACCTCAGAGATTTATTGAGAGAATAAAATTTATTGAAGAGTACAAAGCAAGTGAGAATAAATAATGTTTTGTTTTGTTGTTATGCTGAGGATTGAACCCATGGCCTTGTGCATGGGAGGCAAGCACTTACCAACTAAGCTATATTCCCAGCCTAATGATTCTTATCACTGTTTGGAGCTTGTTGTCCATCTGCTCTTTGGTATTCCTCCCTTTGGCAGACTTTGGGTAGCTCTTTGGACTGGAATCCTCTCTTCATCATCAGTGAAACTTGGAAATAGCTGTGGTTCTTGCCCTTGGCCTTTCCAGAATTGCCAGAGTGCGTCATTCTCACAGTGAATTGACCACATGATGTTCCTCATTTGATGTAAGAGCCTGCTCAGAGAAAACCAATGCATGTCCAGAGATGGTCTTTCTGAATTAAGAAAACTTTCCCCAATACCTAAGCTTCTGAATTTTCTCCAATACCTCTTTGCCAGAAAAAATAAACCAGTTTCCAAATTTTGGTGATGTTTTTGGTTAACTTTCACCTCAAGAGATTACAAATGTTCATTGTTTCTTTAGCATCTTCCATTAACACAAACAAATGCTGTTTTTCCACACTGCCTTTCTCTCTGTGATACACAGTAATACCCAGTGCTTGTATAGCAGGAAGCTGGCTGTCTAAGGACTGGAACAAAATTGATGATTAGCAGACTTAGAGGGTTTAAGAGATAGAAGGTCCCTTGAAGAATAGGAGTCAAAAATGAGATCTGTAGGCACTGAGGTAAAATATAGAGGGAGAGAAATTTAGGGAAAAGAAGCAAAGGAAACACATTTATTAAATATGAAAAATTACTTTGAGCAGGGTACTTGACTATTTTTTATGCAGAATTAATATTATCAAAATGACCATACTACCAAAAGCACTATACAAATTTAATGCAATTCTGATCAAAATCCCAATGACATTCCTCATAGAAATAGAAAAAGTAATCATGAAATTCACTGGAAAAATAAGAGACCCAGAATAGCTAAAGCAATTCTTAGCAGGAAGAGTAAAGCAGGTGGCATCACTATACCAGAACTTAAACTATACTACAGAGCAACAGTAAAAAAACAGCATGGTATTGGCACTAAAACAAACTGGTAGACTAATGGTACAGAATAGAGGACACAGAGACTAACCCACAAAATTACAATTATCTTGTATTAGACAAAGGCACCAAAAACAAGTATTGGAGAAAAGATAGCCTCTTAAACAAATGGTGCTGGGAAAACTGGAAATCCATATGCAACAAAATGAAATTAAGCCCCTATCTCTCACCATGCACAAAACTCAACTCAAAATGGATCAAGGACTTAAGAATAAAACCAGAGATTCTGCATCTAATAGAAGAAAAAGTAGGCCCTAATCTTTATCATGCCAGATTAGGCCTCAACTTCCTTAATAAGACTCCTTTGGCTCAAGAATTTAAATCAAGAATCAATATATGGGATGGACTCAAACTAAAAAGTTTCTTCTCAGCAAAAGAAACAATCTGTGAGGTGAATAGAGAGCCTACATCTTGAGAGCAAATCTTTACCTCTCACACATCAGATAGAGCACTAATATCTAGGGTATATGAAGAACTCAAAAAGCTAAGCACCCAAAAAAATGAATAACCCAATCAATAAATGGGCCAAGGACCTGAACAGATGCTTCTCAGAAGATGTACAATCAATCAACAAATATGTGAAAAAACGTTCATCATCGCTAGCAATTAGAGAAATGCAAATCAAAACCACTCTAAGGTTTCATCTCACTCCAGTCAGAATGGCAGCTATTATGAAGACAAACAACAATAAGTGTTGATGAGGATGTGGGGGAAAAGGTACACTTATATATTGCTGGTGGGGCTGCAATTTGGTGCAGCCAATATGGAAAGAAGTATGGAGATTTCTTGGAAAACTGGGAATGGAACCACCATTTGACCCAGCTATTCCTCTCCTTGGACTATCCCAAAGGACTTAAAAACTGCATACTACAGGGACAAAGCCACATTAATGTTTATAGCAGCACAATTCACAATAGCTAAACTGTGGAACCAACCTAGATGCCCTTCAACAGATGAATGGATAAAAAATGTGGCATATATACAAAATGGAAAATTACTCAGCATTAAAAGAGAATAAAATCATGGCATTTGCAGGTAAATGGATGGAGTTGGAGAAGATAATGCTAAGTGAAGTTAGCCAATCCCAAAAAAACAAATGCCGAATGTTTTATCTGATATAAGGAGGCTGATTCATAGTGGGGTAGGGATGGGGAGCATGGGAGGAATAGACAAACTCTAGATAAGGCGGAGGGGTGGGAGAGGAAGGCGGGGTATGGGGTTAGAAATGATAGTGGAATATGATGGACATTATTTTCCAAAGTACATGTATAAAGACATTAATTGGTATGAATATACTTTGTGTATAACCAGAGATATGAAAAATTGTGCTGTATATGTGTAATAAGAATTGTAATGCATTCTGTCATGTATAAATAAAAATTTAATAAAATAAGATTCATATACTATACATAAAAATAAATATTTATTTTTTTGTTTTAGGTGGACACAATATCTTTATTTTATTTTTATGTGGTGCTGAGGATCAAACCTAGTACCTCACATGTGCTAGGAGAGCACTCTACCACTTGAGCCACAACCCCAGCCCATGACTTTTTTTTAAAACTAATTTGACACCAACTATTCTCTCCCCCCTCTTGAAGGGCCCAAGTTTCATGCCACTAGAGGGAGCCATTCACATCTTTGTATGGAGCATGGAAAGCCCAGTGGGGTGAGGGGTTCCCCCTCTTTTCTGGAAGATTTCAGACCACTTTTCACCACGGGTGGTGACCCACTGTTCCTTGCTTCTGTGTCTTCCTTGCTTGGATCCCCACTCTTCTCTCCCCTCCAGCTTCTGATAACACCCCTCCCCCACTCCCACAACCACACACTTTGACAAACCATTTTGAACACATTCTTTGGCTTCACTGGCCTCTCCCATTGCCATAAGCTTAGCCTCATGTGCAATGATCTGTTCCCCGTCCTGTTTCTGCTTTAAAAATGGAGTGGTTGGGGCTGGGGATGTGGCTCAAGAGGTAGCGCGCTCGGCTGGCATGTGTGCGGCCCGGGTTCGATCCTCAGCACCACATACAAACAAAGATGTTGTGTCCGCCGAAAACAAAAATAAGTAAATATTAAAAAAAAAAAAAAAAAAGATCCAAAAAAAAAAAAATGGAGTGGTTGGAGTCCTGTCAGGGAAGACCAGTCAGACATAGCTTTACAAACACTGTTTAGTCTTCAGAGATTTGGGCAATGTGCCTTTTCTTTTGTCAAAAAAGGAGAGAAGTTAATTAATCATTGTCCAAATGAGAAGATATCCTGGGGTTTTGGGGTCTTTTAACAAAGGTTCTGATGTTTACCTGAAATGTTATGGAGTTGGCATTTAACTCTGTGTGATGAGGTCATGTTGGGTCACCTCCACTGGTTTCATCTCTAGACATACTTCAGATAGATCCCACCAGATGAGGGAGGAGGCTGAGTCAGACCACAAACCACTTTATTGGACCCTCTCCTTTGCTGTGAGTTCTTCTCGAAAGGGTTGGATCCTCTGCTTTTCTTGTAGCAGAAGTGCTGTGGGGGGTGGGGTTCATACTTATACTGATGAGTTATCACCACAATAATGCTATATAAAAAGCATCCCCAAATTCAGTGACTTAAAAAACAATCTAAATATTCTATATAAGCTAATGATCTGTAACTTATCTGGGTAGCATTCTGTCCCAGCCTCTGGAATGCAGATTAAATTCAGGTCAGCTCCATACGTTGTATTCTGGGAAGCAACTACTTGGAATATATTCTTCTTATGGTGGTTTACCAGAACACAAAATCACAGCCCAGCCACACAAGCATATTTCCAGCCTCTGTGCATTCTCACATTGTCCAGACCAAAGTCAGGAACTGAATATTCTCCACCTTTTGTGAAGTTATTACAAGATGGTGGATATTTTGGTGGATATTTCTATTATAGAAGAATGACAGATTTGGACTAATAATTGAAAGCAACATGTACCCTGTGATAATGTTGACATGAATCTCTTCAAATAAATTTTTGTTTCTACTTGGATTTTCCTAAGTTGTCAAAATAAGTGTCTATGTCATTGGGAATTGAGGAATGAGGAGTAGGTATGGGAAGAGGAGAGTGAGAACAGTACATTCACATTTTCAGGATTCTGGGTATCTACAGCTCTGTACAGATACATTGCTCTGTGTGTTTATGCATTTGACAAAGAAATGCAAGGAAGGACATGGAAATTGTAAAACTGCTTTAGAGTTCATTCACTAACTTCTAAAAAGAAAGCCCTTCGAAAAGATGATGGAATTTGGTGTCAACATATCTTATATACAAGCAGAGATTTGATAAATTGTGGTATAAAAATGTATTGAGAATTGCAATGCAAAAAATTATGAATGTAAAGCACTCCTCTATTGTGATGTATGTAAGAAATATTAAAAAAAAAAGAAAAGATGGTGGAATGAGATGGTCATCGTTACCCTAGGTGCATGTATAATTGCAAAAATGGTGTGACCTTACTTTGTGTACAACCAGAGATGTGAAAAATTGTGCTCCATTTCAGTGAATTGAAGAGCATTCTGCTGTCATGTATATCTGATTAGAACAACAAAAACAAAAAAGTAATACAGAGGCTAGGGTGGAGTTCAGTGGTAAAGTACATGATTAATCTGTAAGGCTCTGGGCTTGATCACTGATACCAAAAAAAATAAAATAAAAGTTAAAAAAAGAAAGCCCCTTGATTTCTGAAAAGACAAACGCTTAAAGCATGTAAAAGAAGTACATGGCACAAAACAGTTCTTTTTCATTTTGTTTGATTAGTGGTGTTTTAAAGGGAAAAGTTGGTGTCTTTAGCTAAGATGCTACAAAACTATTAACTAGCAGTTTTACTTACAGCTGGCAAGTCTATGACTAATTAACAAAGGTGGGGAGAAAACAAGGGGGGAAGAAATTGGTGGTTGTACCAATATTTGTTGGCACCGTTGATTTCCTGTTTGGTAGCCACTGAATGACAAAATTAGCACTATTCAAGGGTAGAGAAAAGGAGGGATGGGGGGAGATTGTCTAACAGGTACAAAGACAGCTAGATAAGAGGAATATGCTACGGTGTGTTATTTTTAAATATTTTGAGTTGAGCATTATATACTATATACATGTAATAAATTATCATACTGTACCTAATAAATATGTACAATTATTCTAATGACTAATTATTCTAATTATTGTAATGACTAATGATGCTGTGTATCTTTTTATGTCCTGATGAGTGACTTGAATATCATCTTTGAGAAGGATCTACTGAAATCATCTACCCACTTTAAAATCCATTTTGAGTTAATTTTTATAAATGGAGTGAGGTAGGAATTCAAGTTTATTTATTTATTTATTTGTATATGAACGTCTGGTTGTTCCATCATCATTTGTTGTAAAAATAATTCTTTATTCACTGAATTGTGTTGGCATCTTTGTAAAAAAAAATCAATTAACATAATATGAGGATTTATTTTGGACTTGTAGTTCTATTTCACCAGTCTATATGTTCATCATTATGCTAGAACCATACCTTTGAATTCTTTCTTTGTTTTTTTTTTTTTTTGAGACAGAGGTTCACTAGGTTGCCCAGGCTGGCCTCAAGTGATTCTCCTGCCTCAGCCTTCTGAGTAGCTGGGACTACAAGTTCCCACCATAATGTTTTAAAATTGGGAAATGTGAGTCCTGCAACTCTGAGAAAGGGGTTTTCCAGGGAGTTGTCTGATCAAATAGTGACAGTTCTCTAGGAATGGGGCTTTTGGGAAACCCAAATTTGTTCCAACCTCTCTAGAAGACATTATTATTACTAGGGTCTACTCGGGTGCTGGTTTTCATAGCAAGGCTGTTAGTTTTCAAGGTAATTGGGGAGCTAGGGAGAAAAGAATGGGAATAGATCAAGTTAAAATGCCACCGAGCTCTTGATCCTTGTCAAGATTCAGCCATTATTTTTTCTTGAAGAAATGCTCCTTGGATTGTTGAAAGCCTTTGTTCATTTTCAGAGTTCTTAAAAAAGTCTATTTTGGCTTCTTCTTCTCCAAACACCAAATGGCGGATGACGCCGGTGCAGCGGGAGGTCCCCGAGGTCCCCGGGGTCCCCGGAATGGGTGGCCGCGGCGGCTTCCGCGGAGGCTTCGGCAGCAGTCTCCGAGGCCGCGGCCGAGGGGCTCGTGGAGGCAAGGCCGAGGACAAGGAGTGGATCCCGGTCACCAAGCTGGGCCGCCTGGTCAAGGACATGAAGATCAAGTCCCTGGAGGAGATCTATCTCTTCTCTTTGCCCATCAAGGAGTCTGAGATCATTGACTTTTTCTTGGGGACATCACTCAAGGATGAGGTTTGAAGATCATGCCTGTTCAGAAACAGACTCGTGCTGGCCAGCGGACCAGATTCAAGGCATTTGTAGCTATTGGGGACTACAATGGTCATGTTGAACTGGGAGTAAAATGCTCCAAGGAGGTAGCAACTGCTATCCGAGGGGCCATCATCCTGGCCAAGCTCTCCATCTGTCCTGTGCGGAGAGGCTATTGGGGGAACAAGATTGGCAAGCCTCACACTGTCCCTTGCAAGGTGACAGGATGTTGTGGTTCTGTGCTGGCATGACTCATCCCTGCCCCCAGAGGTACTGGCATTGTCTCAACTCCTGTACCCAAGAAGCTACTGATGATGGCTGGTATTGATAACTGCTACACTTCTGCCAGGGGCTGCACTGCCACCTTGGGCAATTTTGCCAAGGCCACCTTTGATGCCATCTCCAAGACATACAGCTATTTGACCCCTGATCTCTGGAAAGAGACTGTGTTCACCAAGTCTCCTTATTCACTGACCATCTTGTGAAAACCCATAGCACAGTCTCTGTACAGAGGACCCAGGCTCCAGCTGTGGCTCCGACATAGGGCTTTTATATAAAAATATAAAACACAAATAACAATATAAAACACAAATAAATAGATAAATAAATAAATAAACACAAACCACATTTATGAAACAAAATTCAGAGTGCTTAGTTGACAGATGAGTTCACAAGTGAGGAAACTGCCCAGATATTCTAAGGACCATGAGGTACAGAAACCAAACAAGTTAGCCAGCCTCAGTTTCATGTAAGTAGGCCAATAAAGTGTGACCACAAAGACACAATAAAACATAGATATTATTACCATCATCATGTAAGTAAATGAGGGACAATTCCTGGAGAAGGAAGGTATGGGTACATAGCTCAAGCATTCATGGTCTGGGAGGGACAATGAGACTCTACTTAAGTACAGTGCAGCTATGTTCTACCTACGCCAATTCAAGTATCCGTGTGTGTGTGTGTGTGTGTGTGTGTGTGTGTATGTGTGGCTACTAGAGGTCAGAATCTGATATTAATTCAGACAGCCTAAATTCCAAGTCACCATTCAAAAGATTAAGTTATTTGCTGCACTGAATATGGCTCTAGTAATTTTTGAACCAATATTTCATACTATACATATAGTATATACTTACTTGTGCTTCTTTCTGTACAGGATTTTTATTACCATATTACCATATATATACTGTACTTGGTGGGAAATTGAAGAAATTTTTAAGAGTAATTGGCTTGTTGTTCTCTGTCCCTTTTTAGTAAGTTCCTTCTCCAGAAATTAAATAGGTGTCAGGTGGGAAAGAGGGCCTGAGTGGGTAAACATTGTTTTAATTATCTGGTAGGATAGAGGCTATTTAAGTAGAAATTAAGTACAGTTTTATAAAAATAAAGCATTTTTAAAAATGTAGCTGAATTTGTGGATTACAATTCATGCCTGTAACTTTAGTCTTTTAGTCAGTCTTTTATTATAGAAATGAAATGCAGTGGTACAAAGGAATTCTAAATAGTAGTGACAAATAATAAATTACTGCTACATTGAATGACACTGATAAACCTTAGAAATAAAATGTTGAATGAGAGAAAAAAAGATTTGTTGTAAAAGTATTTACTATATAATTCCAAATACACTAGGTTTAATACCAGGAAAAACTGATCCATAATGTTAGAAATCAGGAGTCAGATGAAGAAACAAATAGAGTTTAGGCACTGGCTGAACACTTGAGATGGAATCTTGTGTGCTGAATTTTTCCCCAACAGATTGAGGCCCCACAGGAGACAATGATGGATCCACCAAATCAAACAGAGGAGAGTCTGTATGCTACATTCCTGGAGACAGTCCAGAAATTCAGGGAGGACTTGGGGATTTTTCTTTCATACATCAGAAGAAATGTGAGTAGATGAGTGTGATACATTGCCACTAGGCCTTCTGCACTGTTCAAAGCTGGGCAGGAGCAGAAAAAATATTCTGGCTCAGGTAGGAGCAGCCTAGATGCAGCACAGTGGGCTGGTGGCCTTGAAATGTGTTCTTTGTTTTGCACAAGGATGGCCCAGCCCAGACCTGCTCAGAGCAATAATGAAGGCTGTGTGGAAGTGAGGATGTCTGGGCAAATGCCAGTACAAAAGGCAAGACCTCGGGAAGAATTCTGCCCTGCCCATTTGGCATCTACAGAACCTAGATTATGTTTCCACACTTGAAAGCTATTAAACAAAACAAACAATAAAATAAAGAAGTACATGAATTTGTGACCTGAGAATTGCTTCTACATTTTCCAATATCTTAAATCTGATTCAATGGTATATTTCATAAAACAGATGTGTCTTAATTTATTTTGTTTCTTCATGTGAGACATATATTTAGTTTTCAATTTATTATTATTATAAATAGTGACATGATAAGTATCTTTTACACAAGACCATCTCTTATGCTTTTGTAACACTATTATTAGCATTATTATACAGTATTAGTGTTATTATATACTATTATTCACCATATCATTCTTATTCTCATTTTACCCTTGTCCCAATTGAGAATTCATTTTAATATATATATTATAATATATAAAATATATAAATATATATGAATATACACACATTTGTGTATACATACACATACTCTCTCTCTCTCTCTCTCTCTCTCTCTCTCTCTCTTTCACACACACACACACACACACACACATTTGCAGGGCTAGGAATTGAACCCAGGGTCTTTCACATGCTAGGCAAGTGCTTCTACCACTGAGCTACCCCCCATCCCCGGCATTATATATCTTTGAAAACATATGTATATTTTTAGAGCAGTTTTAGGTTCACAGCAACATTGAACAGTAGATACAATTGTTTCCCATATTCTCCCTACTCCACACATGCCCCCATAATCAACATTCCCCACCAGAGTGGTACATTAGTTAGGACCTCGTTGGTGCTTCCCTATCACAAAATTCATAATTGACATTAGGGTTCATTCTTGGTGTTGTACAATCATTGGGTTTTGACAAATGTATGATGACATGTAACCACTATTACAATACCAAACAGAATAATGCAATTCTTTCTCCCATGGATCATGCCTGTGGTGTTCTACCTTAAAAGTCATTACTATACTCAAGGTCATCTAGGTTTTTCCTTATGTTATCTGTAAGGAGTTTTATAGTTTCATGTTTTACATTTCATACTATGACCCATTTTGAGTCAACTTTTGCCAAGGTATAAGGTCTATAGGTAGATTATTATTATCATTACTTTTGTATGTGGATGTCCAGTTGGCCTGGCACTATTTGGTGAAAAGACTATCTTTTTCTGTATTGCAATGCCTTTGCTCCTTTGTCAAAGACCAATCGACTCTTTACACAGGCATCATATGCATTTTTAATGTTCCTCAAAATTTTCCCGAAACAATATAAAACACAAATAAATAGATAAATAAATAAATAAACACAAACCACATTTATGAAACAAAATTCAGAGTGCTTAGTTGACAGATGAGTTCACAAGTGAGGAAACTGCCCAGATATTCTAAGGACCATGAGGTACAGAAACCAAATCATGGAAAGTTCCCACCCAACTGTAAAACAGGGATAATGATACCTTTTTTACAAGATTTTTGGGAGTATTAATGAACAAATCCAGATGCGACCCTTTGTGCAACGTTTGGCTTTTTATAAATGCTCCATAAGTGTTATTATCATTACTATCATTGACAACAGGTAAAAACAATCACTTTTCAGTGGCAAATAAGAAGCAATATGGTGGAATAGTTAACAGACAAGAGGGCACTGCTAGCCACCATGGAATTTTCTGGAGAAGCCAGCTCTTTATTTTATCCTTTCTTCAGAGCTTTAAGAGTCTCATAGAAATGATACAGACTTAGATACAGTAGTGCCTTTGGGATCAGGATCCCATGGACTTGGAAATAGTTATGATTTCTTCCATGGCTTGCCTCTGTTTCTCTCTGTGGTCTTCTCCTTCCTCTCTTTATAATGACAGGTTTTGTATCCTAGAGGACTAGGCCACCAACCATAGTTTTATATATGACAAGTTCAAATGCCTGGAGAGTGACCCATCCCTTTTCCAAAGTAAAGTCAAAATTGCCTGGGGGATAAGATTGATTAGCCTAAATTGGGATGATGCCTTACCCGGAGGTGATAGCTTGAAACTGGAGGAACAGGATAATGTTATGCAAACTAGTAGTTCCCATGGAAACCATATAGCTTGGTCCTTAGATAATGGGAAGGCAAGATCCAGAAAAATAGAGAAGGTGATAGGACAGACAATGTAATAGATATCCAGTGTGGCTGGTCTTTCCTGCCATCTTATGACCATTGTAGAAGATGGAGCATTTGCTTCCCTGAACACACATCCAGGGAAGTGAGAATTGATTACTCGCTTGGCTCTTACTTCATCTAGCCTGTGAAAACGCCTTCCTCTAAGCTCTCTTTGTTTCTATTTACCAGCTGTTTTAGTCAGCTTTTTCACTGCTTTGACTAAAGGACTCAACCAGAACAACTGTAGAGGAGGAAAAGTTTATTTAGGGCTCACAGTTTCAGAGGTCTCAGTCCATAGAATGCTGACTCCATCCCTCAGGGCTCCAGGTAAGGCAGGACATCATGGTGAAAGATTGTGACAGAGGGAAGCAGCTTACATGAAGATCAGGAAGCAGAGAGAGACTCCACTCTCCAGATACAAAATAAATACCCCATAACCATGCCCCCAATGAACCACTTCCAACAGCCACACCCCACCTGCTTCTAGTCACCATCCAGTTAATCCCATCAAGGATTGATTCACTTATTAGATTAAGGCTATAACCCAATCATTTCTCCTCCAAAACTTCTTGCATTGTCTCATGTGAGCTTTTGGGGGGACACCACATCTAAACTATAGCACCAGCTTATAGACAAAAGAAGTCTTTGGGGGGCTTCCAAATAAAAGGTGCTATTCCATTTTACAGAACTCTGAGGACCATCCTTTGGAACAGTGTGGTTCTTTGCAATTCTGAGAGCAAGCACATGGAGGTGTCTTGAGGAGTGAAGAACCAGCTCACAGAGATGGTGAAGTGTATTTTAGAACCCAAGCTGCTGTCAAGGAACATATGGATTTTGTTATTTCTAGCCTTGCAGCTTACTCTCTATGGGTTTTGTCACATAAATTTCTGAGAGAGGGAGTGTTTTCTTGATTGACATCTCAGAAATGCTTCTTTGTGACAAAGTCACAAATATTTCCAGATCTTACTGGGCATGGAGTTGGCTGAGCTGCTGGAGAGAATCTGTTGGTGTCACTTGACACAGTGTGTGAGGTCAAGCAGGGGTGAATACCGTTGGTTGGATACAAAGGCGGAGCACTATGTGCTCTGTGGGGAGCCCATCAAGCCCAGCCAGCTCAGGAGGGAGACTGACACATGTGGGTCATTGCACGGAGCCTTTTCTCCCTCACAGAGCAAAGCAAGCCTGACATTTCCGGAAGAAAATGACACTGAAAGCATTCAGACAAAGGATGGGAAGCATTACCAAGGCTTTCTGGAAAGCCCTTTCTTCATGGGCTCATGCCAATCATTATTTTACTCACCTTAGCTAATCCATTTCAAAAAAAAAATTTTTTTTTTGTTCCTTAGTAAAGTCAATTGTCATTTATTGAATTTTTACTGTATGATAGGACCAGTAGGTGTCAAGATGGCCTGGACAAGCTTGTGAGAGTTGATTGTTCAACTTCCAGAAATTCTGAAAGACAGCTGTTAAACATAGCTATTATTAAATGTTTACATTTGATTAACTTATGATTAAATTACATAAAAACAAAGGTAATGACAACTCAAAACTCATTACATTCTAACTATTTCACTACACTTTACTGTTAATTATGCTCTCAAAGTTATTTGTATCTACTGCCTCTCTATCTTGGAAACACTGTGAAATAACTTGCACCCGATCATCTCTTTGTCACATCATCAGCATGAAATTGGCCGTGGTGAGAATATACACCACAGAAATCAGCAAATGCTACCAATGCAGGCTTTGTTGTTTTGTTGATTGTTTAGACTTAAGACAATGATGAAGAAAATGTTAATAATAGGAATTAAACTTAAAAATGTTTCATGTCTGTAGCTGATGTATTATGAATAGTATAAAAAGTTGGAGAAAATGTTCTTCCAGTATTTGAAACTATTTCTTTTTATTTATTTATTTATTTCATACGTGACAATAGTGGAATGCATTACATTCATAATTATCCATTCACAGCACAATTTTTCATAACTCTGTATATAAAGTATGTTTATGCCAAATTATGCCATTATACATGAGCTCTCTTATTGATTTTTTTTTGCATTACAATTCTTAATACTATTTCTTGATTCAGCAAAGAAGGTGTAGTTGTTCATACCATTGACCATTGAGTGAAGTTCTGACGTACATTTTTATCTCATTAATATAAGCAAAAATATCAAGTGACATCCATGTCATAGTGATACTCATTTTGTCATTTGCAACCATAAGTAGGCTGTGGACACAAGAGTTCAGAAAAATCAATGAAAGCATTTTGTGAGAATTGGCTAAACAGAATTTACAATCATGAGTATTATACGTCTCATTATTATTTGTCAATTGTATGTTACACATCCTTTCTGTTACCAATTTCTGACCCCTAACTAGGTCCTATTTCCAAGTCAGAATCATGTAATAAGTAAATGAAGCTGAGTCTGGATCAAGAGGCAAAGGATGTTTTTATTTTTGACTATCAATGGGAGAAGTGAGAAGCAAACTCTCAAATTAACTTCTCAGAACAAAGACTGAAAGACTGAGAATTCTTTTTTTTTATCTTTAAAATATTTCTTTTTTAGTTGTAGATGGACATAATACCATTATTTTATTTATTTATTGTTTTTATGTGGTGCTGAGGATTGAACCCAATGCCTCACACAGGCTAGGCAAGTGCTCTACCATTGACCTACAACCACAGCCCAGGCGGAGAATTATTTTAAGGGTTAGGGGAGAAAGGGATTATTTTAGATAATGAGTGGAATGATAATCATGACTTTGCTAGAGAAGGAGTGGGCCCACCCCTTCCCCCAGACTCGGAACTACCTTCCTTTAACCCTTCCATGGGCCGGTTCTAGTCTAGGTGTGAAGCAGAGGGCCACAATGGTTGGCAGAATTTTACAAGTGTAATATATTTTAATGGGATGGTAATAAGTCTTAGGATGAATGGCAGATCAACACGGCACCTTTTGTGGCTAAAACTGGCTTTGTTTGAATCTATCTTCCATCCTGTCCAGGGCCTGTGGGTGTTATGCGGCTGGCCCAGGCAGGTATCTTGTCGGACACAGGACACTGATCAGCAAAAGGATTGTTTCCCTCAGGGTTTGATAGTGTATTTGCCTGGTGTCATTTTTATCAGTAAAATTTACATAAACCTATATGAATACTCAATATTTTGAGGGGAGAGAGCCAGTTGTGATTATTAGCTATTATTTCCTCTGCTGTGAGTCTCCTACCCTCTTTATCTCACCCTTCAAGACCCAATTCAGAGTCTAATCTGTCCCTTCTTTGGGGTCTTGTGTTACAGAGTGCATTAGGTTTTGTGTAGTTCCCTATACTTCTTAGAACAAGTAGAGTTGAAGGGCAGAAACCTTGAGTTATTCACTTCTGTTCATTAGGGGTGAGCTCAGTGCTTGTGTACACAGAAGATATCCAAAAGGTACTGGTTGAAAGGAAAAGCAAGATCCTTGGGGGCAGAGGGGAACAAAAGACAAAGGTCAAGGTCACATATGTATAAAAAGGACAGTGAAGAATGTTCTAGATCACCTTATACCATTTAAATTTCCTTGGGGGTTCCTAAAGGTCTTTTTTTTTTTAATGCAGTTTTTTTTAATGAAACAATAAAATTCCATCAATTATAAAGTCAGTGATTTTCAAAATAGTATGCAATTTTCTGTTCCTTTTCATTTGTGCCATTTTTTTTCTCATTTAAAACTCAAGACTTGCAACAGAAAAAATAAAACCAAAACTGATATCTCATAAAAACAACAACAACAACAACAACCTCAAGACTACTAAAAATATAATTAGTATCACATTTTGTACATGGGTTAAAATTCCAGTACAGAAATCATATTTGCAATTTTACATAATCACATAGCTGTAATTTTATCACTTTCTTATCAATGCATTGATTTTTATTTATATTTAAATTGTTATCAGAAAGCATGGACTATACTATACTTTTTAGATCAAAGCTATATAACTAGATGAAAAAATCCAGTCTCTGTTCAGCATTATTTCTGATTGCCACAGAGAATAAACTAGGGATACTTTTTTTTTTTTTTTGTACCATACATGAGCTTTTTCTGACTTAAAAAAAGGTGGGGGGGGCAGGTGGCAGAGCTGAGGTTGTGGGTTAGCGGTAGAGCACTTGCCTCCCATGTGTGAGGCTCTGGATTTGATCCTCAGCACCACATAAAAATAAATAAACAAAATAAAGGTTAAAAAAAAAAACCTTACCAAAGAATCCATTTCAGCCATTAAACTTTTATTTATATACCAACATTGTCAAGAGTCATACCATCCTTTCTATCATCTCATTTCTATGATTACCCAATGTGCCTAAATAAGAAATGGTAAGCCTCTGCCCAGCATCTTATAGTCAAAGCTGTTTCTATTCCCACAGGAACTGCAGAGTTAGTTATAGTAAAAAGCCGAAGGAAGAGATCTCAGATCTTGGATCTAAACAGCAAAGACTTCACCAAAGTTGGTCTGGGGGGGACGTATCCTGGGATTGAAAAGTGAAAATAGGGTATCAGTGATTGACAGACTGGGAAACTTGGGAATTAGAACAGAACTAAATAAAGGAGAAGCTGAAGTTTTTAACTTAATTAATCAAAGTATACTTTTACTACTATTAATAATATTGTCAACCAATATTTTTTGTTTTAGACACTGTGCTAAATCCATTTACAAGTCTGATCCTAATAAATTCTCATCATGCACTATCAGGAAAGCACTAATATAATATGTTATTGTCAGGTAGATGAAGGTGACTTAGGAACAACGATTCCAGTCCGAGCCCCCATGCTGTTTTCCTCAGACACTCTCCTTATCTGCTCTGTTGTCTGAGAGTTCCACCTGAGAGCAAAATCTCAATAAAGCCTCGTTCATTGGCCTTTTTAAATCTGTCTCCTTTTGGGCGCCATTGCCTGACCTTACAGTTATAGATGAGAAAACTGAAACAGAGATGTTAGGTAACTTGCTCAAGATCATACAGCTAGTAAGGGACAGCCGAAATTCAAATTTGTGATAACCCTGTGCTTTTGCTTTCTTCCTGTTCTTTATAAATTTCCTGTATGGTTACTTTCAGAAATAAAACATTTTCTTTTTTAAAAATAAACTCAGGTAGACAGAATGAGATCACCCATAATTATACTTATCACTGACAATGTATGGCTTTTTGAATTAGTTTTTTAGTTAATTATTTCTAATAAATATGATTATCACAGTGAGTGTGCCATCCAGAAGAAAAGCTAGAAACTTGACACCAAACTCCATCTAAGTCCAGAGTTCCCACCTCTCAATCTCCAGCTCAGCAGATCTCAGGTAAAGCCATCCTGAATCCTTCACTGCTTGTTCCCTTGATTTCTTTTAAGGTAGTATGACTGTACCTAATGCATTTCCAACAAAACACAAAGTTTCCATTTCGTTATTTTTAGCTTTAGCTCATCTGTTATCTCATGTGCTTACAGTTATAGATGAGAAAACTGAAACAGAGATGTTAGGTAACTTGTTCAAGATCATACAGCTAGTAAGGGACAGCCGAAATTCAAATTT
>NW_025999941.1:5293822-5324081 GCF_001458135.2 Marmota marmota marmota | reverse complement strand
CGGGCTCCTTAGCCCTGGGCCAGAGCAGTTCCGGGAGCCGGACCTCGGCCGCTCCATGCTCGGTGTATGCTCTGATAAGAGCAGGCTCCAAGAAGCAGTTTCCGCGGGTTATTTAGCACTTAGCCTGAGTAATCTGTCTGCAAGCCGCAGGCGAATGGCAGCCTGAAATTACCTGTTCTATGGCTGAATGAGCTGCGGTCAGTCAAAAACAGGGATGGTGACGTCAGCTCTCCAAGATGGTGGCCGCTGGCCTCCTCTGTGGTCTGACCGGTGTGGAGAACCGAATTGGACCGCTTCCTTCCCCCGTCTCGAACCCAGAATTCAGCACTGAGTACGGTGCTTGCACGGCTGGCAGAAACTGCAGCGCTGTATCCCTGCGTCGCTATCTCCTCGTTTCCCAGCGCGCGCTGCAGACTCTAGCAGCGGGGCGATTTGCTGAATAAGCAGTGTTACCCTCCGTGCGACAAATCTCTCACGTTTGAGTCCCCATAGCCGATCCTCGTGCGATGGAAATCCTTCCTCCAGGTTCCGGAGCACCCCACTATTGCTGGAAATTCCTAACAAGATAGCCTTTATCCGTCCTCACTCATCATTCTCCCACACAGTGACGCGGCACACAGGGGCAATGCACTCCCCTCGCCGCCATCTTCTTCTCCTCCTAAAGGTCTTGATAAACTGCAGCAAGCTTTGATTGATCAAAGTACAGCCAAGAAGAAACCTTGATAAGATAAAGTAGATTGGGAGTGATCAAGTGTTTAGAGGAAAAAGACAAGTCATAAGGTAATCAGATCCAGGTATTTGACATATCTTGGGTGAATTCACCTCAGTGGCTAAATCCTTTCAGACAGGTTTTTTTTAATATTTATTTTTTTAGTTGTAGTTGAACATGATACCTTTATTTCACTTATTTATTTTTATGTGGTGCTGAGGATCAAACCCAGGGTCTTGCACATGCCAGGTGAGTGCTCTACTGCTGAGCCACAACCCAGCCCATGTTTTTTTGTTTTTTTTTAACTAGCATTCATGATCACTTCCTTGAATGTGGCAGGTTCTGGATTTTCCTTGCATGTGTATAAGGGGAGTGACAATGGGACATCAAAAGTCCAGGAGAACTTACTCTCCTCCCAATCGACTTGTCCTGCTACTCATCCTGGCTGCAAGCTCCTTCTCACACTGCTTTGGAGGGATCTGGATGCTAGCTGTCTTAGTGGAGAAGTATTTTCAGTCTTTAAATCCCAGCCATTTTTGATGGACAGGCTGAATTTCCTGTTCAGAGAATGTATAATCACCCATCTCCCCCAAGTATACACCAAGACAGGACAAGTTCCTCTGGGCTAGCCAGCCATTCCTTCAAAATGAGCAGTTGTCCACAAGCTTGGAAGGAAACAAACAGCCTTTCTCCCTCACTACCCCCATCACATTAGTCATGACTTCTGGGGAGGGTCAGTCTGAAACTGTCCAGATTCCAGCCATGGCCCCAGTGCGGAGCAAACACGTCAAAGAGAACAGGAAAACTCATTTACCTCCATCCTTTCCCTTAAGTCTTAATCGTCATTTACTCAAAGAGCCTACTGACGGGCAAATGAAATAAGGTGTGGATCATCGTCTCTCCCCAGATCAAGCGGTGGACTTTCTATGTTTGCCCTTGCCCCTGCAGGTCTACTCTCAATTCAGAGGCCAGAGGGGTCTTATAAAGACACATCAGAATGTTATTCCTTTGCAATGGCTGCCACTTCAATCAGAGATAAAGCCAAACCTTCCAAAGGCTAACGTTTCCACAGGGGATCTACCTGTATCCTTCCCCCATCTTTTATAAATCGGAGTTCCTGCTAGTAATATCTCACCCCTCGACAGCCACAATAATCTTGGTGCTCCTTGAGCTCACCAGACACCTCCCACCTCAAGATCTTGTCATCTTCTTTGTTCTATGTGGCTGAGACGCTGTTTCCCCAGATGTCCACATGGCTCACTCCTCCTTCAAGTCTTGAGGCAAACCTCAACTTCTCCATGAAGTCTAACCTAATGTGAGATGCTATTTAGTACTCCAAACTGTCTCCTTTCTCTTTATTATTGTTCCTCCTCACTCAGCTCTATTATTCCCATGGAGTTTGTCATCTCCTAGCATAGCATATCATTTACATATTTAATGTTTGTTTTTTTCTCCCTTAGAAAGGATTCCAAGAGGACATAGAATTGTCTTTTTTTTTTTTGCCTATTTTGTTTGCTAATGTATCTCAAATGTCTAGAACATGACACATAATAGGAGTTCAATAAGTATTTTGGAATGACATGCACCCCCTAAGATGCCTACTCAAATTCAAAAGTTTTGAGGCATCTGGGAGTGGAAATCAGTTTCCTCCATGCAGGAACCCACACTCATCATGGAATCCTCACTTCCTTTTCATCCACAGTAGGTCTTAGGGGGAACTTCCAGGGAGCTGAGTAGACAGATGCCCTTGGAATTCTCTTCATTTATTTTTTCATCAAGGTCAAAATTGCCATGTGAAGACTCTAAAATGTGTGGTTTTTTTTTGTTTCCCAGAAAAAAACCATTTTCTTGAAAATGTCCTTTGATTTGGATGATTTTATTTTCACACATCCAGTACTTGCAGAATAAATCTCAAGCAAGGAGTTTTTTGTTGTTGGTGGTGGCAGTTGTGGAGGTGGAGAGAGGGAGGGGGTGGTTGAGGAGGAGGAATATAGAAACATCAGCTTAATCATGTGAGCTGCTCTATTAATAAAGCCAGTGCCTCCTTTATGACAAGGAGCTCTGGGAAACCAAATAGAAACTTGCTTTGCTTTAAAGAGACAGACTTACTGAGTCATCACCTCTGAATCCCCTGTCACTTCTCACTTGGACTGCTGATGATGCTATCTTTAATTATCTAAGGGGGTTTATCATCAAGATTAGTCTCCACAAGGTTCTTTATCACTAAACACTGAGGTAACCTGCTGTTATCTACTGCTGTGTAATAAATTACCCCAAAACTCGATGTATTAAAAGAGCAACCATTTAGTTTGCTTACCCACGGCTCAGCTGGATGGTCTTCCTGTTTTCCTGAGATGGTTCATTTGGCTGCATTTAGCTAGTGGTTAGGCTCAGCTATAGGTTTGGTTTCACTCTTGTCTCTGGTGCCTTGCCTCACCTCCATATGGTCTCTCTTTCTCCAGGGACTTGGGCACCCTTAAAGCACGGTGGTCTTAAGGCTCAGCATTGGAAATTGCATAGCTGGACATGTACCATATTCTATTGATCAAACAGGACACAGAGCTACCCTGTGCTCAAGGAGAGCGGATTCTCTCATTGGGAGGAGTTGCAAAGAATTTGTGATGACTTAATCCATTACGTAACCAAATATAGGTCATCAGTGCCCACTTTTAGTTGTGCTTTTTCTCACCGCTCTGCTGAATAAGAGATATAAAAAGATGTTTTCAAGGAATCTTGAGCATCCAAAATATGCATCTCCATTATTTATTAATCCTCTCACCTTGGTCAAAGGATCACTTTAGGAGTTTCTCTACTTCCACCTCTGTCCCTAAACAGGGAGCAACTTCTGCTTAGAACTAATCTGTCTTGTCACAGAAGCTGCTTCCCAAATCTCAGGTCTCTATCACTGTGAATCCCTCACAGCCAAACTACCCCTGTTCCCATTGCTTATGCTTTTCCTGAGACCTTAGAGACTTGGAATATCTTTTTATTTATTTTCTTAAATATTTTTTATAACATGTGGGACTTTTAAAAAATGCTATAATTATTGTGAATCCTCCCCCCCAAAAGAAAATGTGGTCCCTTTTTACTAATTCCTTGACTTGATGTTGGTGTTGGAATTGTTTTTCATAGGAAACTGTTGGATCTGCCAAATCATACATTTGGTTAAGCCAAGCAGCAATTCATTGTAACATGGAAGTTTTATATCTGGGACTGATGTTCAAGACTAGAGGGCAAGAGCAGATGGGAGGAGCGGGGAGCTCAGATCCCCACTATATCCACCACAGTTGCACCAGCCCTCCTTCCATAGCCCACATCTGAGGCCATATGTTGGATACTATAAGACCAGTCAGAGGAAAGGAAAAGAAGCTTAACTTGTTTTATATTTGTATTGGCTCAGTAAGCAAATCCATTTGGAGGGTCAGTAAGGCCTATGAAACATTTACTAAGAGTGATCAGCTATTAGTCCACAAGAAAAATTTTAATACATTCCAAAGACAAGAATTATGCAGGCCATAATCTTGGACCATAATGTAGAGAAATTGATGCCAAAGCTTAAAAGAAGAAAAAAAAAAATCTCAACACACTCCTACATAGCTTTTGAATCAAAGAGAAATCAAAACTGCAATTGCATATTATTTAAAAACAACAATAATGAGAATATTACATAAGTGAGAAGGCCAAGGTTGTACATAAGAACAAGTAGGAGTTTTAAAGTCTCTTATAATTAAACAAGAAAAAAGTGTAAATAAATTGTTCAATTAGAAGTTAAAAAGAGAACCAAGATCATATGAAAAGGAAAATAGTAAGGAGAAATTGACAAAGATAAAGCAGAAATTAGTGTTATAAAAAAATCAATAAATTTGCTAAATAAATAAATGGTTCTTTCAAATACTAGATAAAAATAATTTTTTTTTTGCAAAGCTAGTCAAGAAAAATAAAAGGAAAAATAAGCAATTGGAAAGAGGACAGGAATATAACCACAAGTACAAAAGAGATTTATGTGTCTTATTATGAACATAACTATGTTGAACTCAGCTAAAAGCTGTGAAATCTGGGGAGAATGAATGACTTTCTAATAAAACATAAATGATCAAGATTTATTAAAGAAAAAATAAATATATCCAAGACCATAGAAAAAAATTTAAGAGTTGTTAACGCTCTCCCAAAGATAGATTTCACAAGCTAATTCCATTAGAATTTCATGGAGCGCATAATTTCCATGTGATTTACACTATTTCAGGGCACAGAAAAGATGAAGCACGTTTTACTTAATTTTACCCAGCTATTATAATCTTGATATCTAAACCTACAGCAGAAATCTTTTACTGTCTCAGATATAAACATAATTCTAAGAATTCTAAATACTGAAAAATCAAATTCACTAGCACAACAGAAGAGCAATGTAATATGAGTGAAGTTCTCCTGAGAATGCAAGCAGAGTTCAGTAATGAAAAAATTTCAAACGTTGGTGGGAAATAAATTGGTACAGCTTTTTGGGAGGATAATTTGGTGGAATCTATCAAATTTAGAAACACATTGAATTTTTGACTAAATTCCTCTTAAAGTTATCTGGATTCTATTCTCTTTTATTCTTTAAGACAGGGTTTCACTTTTTTGCCCAGGCTGGCCTCTAGTTCTCAATCTTCCCACCTCAGCCGCCCCCCCCCCCAGTAACTGTAGTTATCTGTATTTAAATCTATCTATCTATGGGCACAAGATGTTTGTACAAGAATAGTTACTGTATTGAACATGAGAGAGAGAGAGAGAGAGAACCTAAATATTTGTCAGTAAGAAAATTACTGTCACAGTGTTTGTTACATTAAAGAATACAAGGTGGCAGTTTAAAAAGAATGTGTTACTCTTTATGTATGGATGCAAAAATCTCTTATAAATCAAGTAAGCAAAGCAAAATAAAAACTCCAAATTATGGACTAAATTATATTGTAGAATTATCCCATTAACTTTTGAAAAAAATAGACCTACATGTATATATATATATATATATGAAAGTGGATGTAAAGATGCTCTGTCTATAGAGGCTGAAGTTGTGGCTCAGCGGTGGAGCATTCACCTAGCATGTGTGAGGTGCTGGGTTCAGTACCACATAAAAATAAATAAAGGTATTGTGTTCACCTAAAAAAAACATACACACACACACACACATATATACATATGTATATGTATACTCTCTCTATATATAAAGATGCTCTATCTATAGAAGGTAACTGCAGAAGTGAGAACAGGGTCAATAGGAGGTAATGTAATGAGCACCAAAGAGATGGTGCTGTTATTTTTTGGTACAGTTCTGTATCATTTCACATTTTTACAACGAGGCTATACTCAAATGTTACTTTTATAACTAAAATTAAAAAAGATCGAATAAAGTATTTTATAATAATTCATCCTATCAAGAGTCAAAAAAGAGAGAGAAGAGAAAAAAAAAACACAAAAAACTCATGCTTGATAGTTTCCAGAAAATCTTCTACCTTTTACTTATTTCTTTACAAAATAGCTTAAAGAAGAGAAAAGAAATTTTTTAAGTGAACAGGATCAAGATTATTGAGGCGATGATAATTATCAAACTTAATAGTGAAAGTTTAAATCAGTATCCAATAAAGTAAGGCAGGAGACTTGGAAAGTCAATAATATGATCATTACTGAACACTTGGAAAAAAAACAGTATCTGAGAGATATGGAGAGAATGTGTGTGTGTGTGTGTGTGTGTGTGTGTACATTGTTTAAAGGAAAATAAAATAATTGCTGTTTACAGGTGTGATACACTCCGTGGAAAACCCGAGAGGATCAACAATAAAAAATTATTTGCAAATGCTTTTGGCCTACCAGACCTATGCTAAGTGCTTCTTAGGTATAATCTCACTTAATCCTCAAGAATCCTATGAGGGATATTTATCTTTGTTTCTATTTAACAGATAAGGAAAGTAAGTTCCAGAAAGGTTAAGTAGGCAGTGAGTGGTGAGGCAGTGGGGCCACCCAAGCCCACTGATTCTGGAGCCTGCTTGATATTCTCCAGCCCTGCTTCATGCTGTTTAAAGGCCAAAAGGTATCTTTTCATAAGAAGTCCACATACAATGAATATATTTTTTAAAGCAATAGTGTTTATACATAGTATCAACAACCAATTTGGAAATATCAGGGGAAAAAAAACCATTCCATTCAATATGGCAACTAGAATTATATATTATCAAGTGGCACACTTAAAAAAGACCAGTACAAGGAAAACTTCAAAACTTTATTGACAAACAGAAAACTTGAATACATGGAGAAGCGTGCTTATTTGTAGCTTAGAAGTCAACCTAGAAACGATTTCAGTTATTCTCAAACCAATCGACAAACATAATGGAAATTCCAAACAAATTAGCATTTTCGTCAGAATTTCACCAAATTATTCTTATAATAAAAAATCTAACTTCAAAAATTAATTATATTAAACAAATCAGAAGAGTGTCATGTAAAACATTTCCCTTAGAAGTAAACACTATTGTTTGGAGTTTCTCTCTTACACACACACACAAAAGCACACGACCTTGGTCTTTTAGCATAATAAGAACAAATGGTATGTTGGCACATATTGGGTGCTAAGAGCATATTACTAAATTTTTTGGAATTTTGCAATCTGGTTGATAAACACAGCCGTTATTAAAAATCAAATTACAGGGGCTGGGGTTGTGGCTCAGCCTTAGAGCCCTCACCTAGCACATGTAAGGCTCTAGCTTCGATCTTCAGCAACACATAAAAATAAATAAATAAAATAAAGGTATTGTGTCCAACAAGGACTAAAAAAATTTTTTAAAAATCATATTACACGAAGTAATATTTAAGGTTATTTCAAAGCCATAAGTAATACATTCTTAAAGCTTATCCCTTCCTAATTATTTTATTACAGTTTGCTAACTCTGTGTGTTTCTAAGGTCATTTACATCTAATGTATCTGGAGGATAGAGGTGTTATACAATGGTGTGCTGCTGTGTATCGTCTCTTCCCAACTCTATGATCAGTGACGTCATGTTAGTAGCTTGCCATTGATCATGGTGGGAATATTTACAACCTGGAAGCTGGCTGTGTTCATCAGCTTTCTATTATTATAATAAATACCTGAGACAATCAACTTATAAACAGAAAAGCTTTATTTTGGTTCACAGTTTTGGAGTTTCAGTTTGTGATTGGTTGGCCCTATTGCTTTGGGCTTGTGGTGGCACAGGATGGAGGGAGACAGGCAGAGCAAAACAACTTACCTATGCATAGCTGGGAAACCAAGGAGAAAGAGGAAGAAGTCAGGTTCCACAATCTCCCTGATGGTCCTCCAATGGACCTGAAGACTTCCCACTAGGACTGTGCTTCTTAAAGCTTCCACCAGCTTCTAGAAGCTGAGGGAACAAGCCATTAACATGTGGGTCTTTGGAAGACATTCAAGATCCAAACTACAAATGCTACAAATCAAGGTCTTGTCTTCTTTTCAGAGAGTTGATTGTTAAACACCGAATGGTGCAAAACTGGTAAAAAAAACATGCCAGCAGGAATCGTACGTATTTGTGTGTGTATACTTTGCAACAAAAGGGGGAGAAAATAAAATTACAGCTCTCTATTTAGGAGTAAGAATAAATGGGGATGAGAAATACATTCTGTCTCACAATCAGCACTAGACGAGGCAAAAAGGATTTCCTTCTGGCAAAGTACTTAATTAAGATTTATCATATTTAAACATGTCAAGAATTTTTCTTTTATAAATAGACATCTCAGATTTGCTGACTTTTGATGAAAATGGAGTCAGTGAAATGCATCTAAAATATTTGGAAAAAGCAAACATGCTTGTCTTTTCGAGGCAAAGGTTAAGTTGCAAAAAAAGTGTGAGAGAGTAATGGCCTTTCAAAATAAGCTCATGCTTTGGAGAGAGTATGCTGAGAATGGATGGCGGAAGTGTCTCCAGAGTTCTGTGATTTTTTGAGGCTAAACATGACATAAATGAACCACCTATTAGATCTATCATATCTGCTTCCTTTTAAAAATCTGGAGACAAAATATTCTAAGCTTATAAAAATCTTCTAGAATAAACTAACATGTTAACAATGTGAAAAGATAAAGCCTTCCAATTATTTTGCAGGCACAACTAATTGACATCCAGAATAATGAAAGTTGTTGGCTGAATCTCAACAAAGACCTCTGCGTCTTGGTGAAAGAGACTGAAAAATGAATGTCACTATTTATTAGGCAGAGTCCACAGAGCACTTCTTACATTTGGTATCAGTGCATGGTAGAGAAGCTCCTCTTCAAAGTTATTTCAAGACCAATTACTGGAATAATCCGAATTTAGAACGAGAACGGCAAACTAGAACGGCTAAGAATGTCATAAAGTGTTAAATCAAGATTGTAAAAAGCAAACATATTTACCTTTGCTAAAACACATATTTTTTACATGTGAGCAAAAATACGTTGAACCTTAATAATTAAAATGTTCATGCTTATACATATGTTCATATATAATTTTAATATATATTTATATGTATATTTGATATTTATATATTATATATTTTAATATTACATGTATATTTTACAAAATTCCGAAGTGTGGAATTTTGTACTAGCAGCATCAGCATCTGCTGGGAGCTTGTTAGGGATGCAGACACTCACCATGCATCACAGCCCTTGCCCCACTGATTTAAGTTAAATGGAGGAATTGCCTACATTGACCAGCTTTAGCATAAGTATCATCAGGAGATGACAAAGCTACTTTGCTCTTCAGTGGATGGGCAGGTGACAGGGTGGGGAGTGGTCTCCTCTTCAGGTTGAAGATTTTGAAGATGAGAATAATTCCTGACATTTTGAAGCATATTTATGTTAAAACAGGAGTAGATGGAGCCCCTACTTCATGTAATTCCCAAACCTACCTTTATAATATCACCAAAAAGCTATTTATAATAAGACTATTCATAATGGTTATGCTGTGGTTTGATATGGTTTAATTGTGTCCCCCAAAATTTCCTATGGCAAGAGTTTGGTCCTCAGTGAAGTGCTGTTGGAAGGTAGGACTTGTAAGAAATGGGGCCTAGTGGGCAGACCTTAGTCAGGGGGGTGCTGTTCCTGAGAGGAATAAAGGTACTTCTTTGAAGGCCCTGGTTAGTTTTCACAAGAGAGCTGTTATAAAAACTTGTTCCTCCCCCACCCAGTTTCCTGTTTTTAGATGTGATCTCTTCCCATGTAGTTTTAGCTGTTGCTCTCTGCCATGAGCCTCCATGCTGTTTGGATTTTCAGCCTCCAAAATTGGGTGAAAAACCCTCCTTAATTTTATAAAGTTAACCTGTATTTTTTTATAGTAATAATACATGGACCAATATACTAGCTAACATACAACACTATGTGCCAGGTATGATCCTAAATTATCTTCATGAATTAATTCATTTAATCTTTCTACAATGGTAAACAGTGGGCCTGCCAAATATCCTTAGTTTACAGACAAGGGAACTGAAGCACAGAGAAGTTATTTGTTCAAGGTCACACTGCTAATAAGTAGCAAAGCCAGGATTTGGACCCAGTTAATCTAGTTCCAGAGCCCATGATTATAATGATTACTCCACACTGCTTCTGTAGAATATGTACAAATAAATAAATACCTACATATTAGGTACACATGTGCAAATATTTTAATTAATGGGAACATGGTCACAAAATTTGAGGACATCAGCTTAGGGATAAGGTCAAATACTACTGTGACATTAAAAAGCTTTCCATTATCAGATACAACCAATTCTTTTGACCCTTGCTCTCCCCTTCTTGAAACCTGTGTTCTGAGTTCCACCATCTTGACCTAGCACCATCTTGAGCTCCGTCATCTTGACTTGGTGCCCTGCATTCCTAATACCTCCTCTGTCCCTTAACCCTACCTGTCCTTCACAACTCAGCTCTGGTGCTGCTCTCTTCTCCTGGCTAAATGTTCTTTCCTCTCACAAGAGCATGCCAGGTACCCTGGCTCCATGCATTTTCTGCATACCTCTCTGACACTCAACACACAAGTTTTTAAGCATATATTCACTTATTTGTCTACCACCCTTGAAGGCAGAGCTCAATCTTCATTATTTTTTATGTTCTATTGCAGAGCCTGGCATAAATTAGGTGGTTTGCATGAATGAGTGATTAGCAATGAACGAGAAAGCAGCCTTTGCCCTAGTTGTTCTATGATCTGTTATTTGTATAATGGCCACCAGAGGGGGAAAGACGAACAGGGTCCACTGAACAGCACCCATCCAGAACTCTGGGTTGTGGATTTAAAAAATTATTTTACATCTAGAAGGAAAATTCAGTGGTCACACAGGCCATTGTTTTAGAAAAGAATAAATACTTCCAGGTAAGCACAGTGACATTTAAGTTTTAAAATTTTAAAATATATAATTCGATCCTAGAAAGACTTCGAATCAAAAACTTGAATTCTGAATCCAGCTCTAACATTATTTAGCTTTTGTGACCTCCGACAAGATATTTGGATTTTGGGAAGCTTAGTTTCCAAGTCTAAGAAATGGGTGACATGATACATTTTGTCCACCACCACATTTTGCCTACCAGGAAAGTTCTGAGACCCACTAGTCTCAAACACCCAAAAAAATGCATGCAAATACCCAAAACATGATGCAGCAACAAATAAAATACAATTATAATCAAGGAGCTAAATAAAAATAACTTTGATTTCCTTTGTTCAAAATCAGTTTTCTAAAATGTGAATTGAAAGCCAAGGTATCCTTCTAGGTCAATGAGCATGGACTTGTTTAGAGAACATTATGTGTTGAGTTTTCAAGCTGTGGATTGTTTAGTCCATCTCATTCATTTGCTTCCTATTTGACTATCTTAGCTCTATTGCCAGGGGCCAGCTGATAGATCTGCGTCTGGAATTATCTATGCCTAGACAGTTCACATATATTGCCACACACGCAGTATCTTTTCTCTGTAAATGGGCATATATGCTGTTGCAGCAAATAAAACACACATTCATATAAAAACTTTGAGTTTTTCTAATCACATCACAATGTATTTTTTTAAATCAATGAATATTGAAAAATATATTTAGGGTAGAGTTGCATTATGTGCATATTGAATCTATGCAAATCTTGACTCTACAGGCTTAGCAAAAACAAAAACAAACACAAAACAAAACTTTAAAAAACCTCACAATTAATAAAACAAACATTAAACCCACAGTCATTGAACAGCATTAGCAATTTGGTTCAATGAAGGCATGGCCAGGTTAAGCCTCAATTGGTAAATATGACTGCTTCTCTTTTGTGGGTGTCAGATCCTCAAAGGTCTCTCAAAATATAGTGTATTTCTGTGATTGTAATTTAAGGGAATTTAAAGGGAGATTTCTTTTATGGGCAATGTTTTGTCTTATATTTTGTCTTTAGAACTTAACCATTATGGTTTGGATATGAGGTGTCCCCTGAAACTCTCATGTGAGACAATGCAAGAAGTTTTGGAGGCGAAATGATTGGATTTATAGCCTTAGCCTAACCAGTGAGTTAATTCCTGATGGGATTAACTGAGTGGTAGGGTGTAGCTGGAGGAGGTGGGAATTGGGGGCGTGACTTTGGATACATATTTGTATCTGAAGAGTGGGATTTCTCTCTCTGCATCCTGATCACCATGATATGAGCTGCTTCCCTCAGCCACACTCTCCCACCATAATGTTCACCCTCACCTGGAGCCCTGAGGAATGGAGCCGGCCTTCCATGAACTAAGATCCCTGAAACCGAGAGCCCTCAAATAAACTTTTCCTCTTCTATAATTGTGCTGGTTGGGTACTTTAGTCAAAGCAGTGAAAAAGCCGATTAAAATATCTACTCATGGAAGATGATACTTCAGATGTGGAGGGACTGTGAAATTTTTTGATACAATATAAGCTCTAGTGGAAACCACTGAACTAGCCCAGAAAATGCTGACTACTGGTGGCTCCCCAGAGATTGGGGAGGAATCCACACCTCTCACTTCCAGACTAGTGTTCTTTCTACCCACAACTGTGCAAGTAAATATTTCATTCTGAAGCATATTCTCGACCCAGGCCTTGGGGGAAATCTGTGAACTTCAAAACTGTGCATATGTCTGGAGATACCCTTCCATTTTAGGAACCCCTGCCCGCCTAGCTTCTACCCATAAGTCTTTGTTTTCAGGGTCCTCCCTGGTTGTCATTTCCATTCTTTTTCTTGTTTTGTCTTTATGTTGGAATTAGGATGTGAGCTGGCAGAGATTTCCAAACCAGTTTTGTACCTCAGACTGGGTAATCAGAGGCTTGTAGGAAATGTCCCAGAGGCTGGGCAGCCTTCAGAAAGCCACCGGCATTTGATTTCCTTCCTCCCTCCCTTCCTTGAAACATCAAGGCCAGATGCTTCCTATTCCCCAGCGGTATCTCGACTTCCGACCTAGCTTTTGAGCTTCCTTTTCCTCTTGGGCAAGGCTGTGCTTCCTTGGCACTTCTGGCCTCTATTCCTTGAAGGCCAAAAGACACTTGTGGGGAGGGAGGAGGGTCCCTTGAGCAGGGTGCTGGGGGGAGATCTGGCAGCAGCTGGCAGGCCTGGGTGGGCACCAGGACTGACGGCTCACTCACCTGCTAAACTGGCAGGGCTTAAAGTGCTGCTCCAAGCTGGCTTCCCTCCTCCCTGGTGGACAAAGAGATCTCTTTTGAGAGGGGAAGTTTCAGCGTTGAGCTTCTACTACATTAGACTCCAAATCCCAAAGGAGACTGTGGAAAGCAGGATTACCAGGACTCCAAAGGCTTACTGAAAAAGTAAGGAAAAAACTCAGTTGAAAAACTGAGGAAGATTCTATTAAAGATGGTAGAAATTTCCTCTGGGCCACAGCTGGGTGACCTGAGCTTTGATGGGCATCATTTAGTTAGATCCCAAGGAGAAATTCCCAACGCTGAGAGTTCACAGACCCTAGGACACGCTGTGAAGGAAGGCAGTGGGATCTACTTTGGAGGTCTTTAAAATGAGGATGTCTTCTCTCCACTCTGAAATTGTCTGGAATGATATCCTGTAAGGGGAAAAAAAAAATTGAAAACATGACAACCGCAAAGCTCTTAACCCTAGATGTTAAGCTGTTTTAGATTTGTTGCCAGTCCCCACATTCTTCGATTGCCTGCACAATGTCAAACACGTATCGAAGATGCTTTGCAACCCACTGAAGCTCCAGTGTGGAAGAAGGACTTTAATATTTGGCAGGGAATCCTAGGGAGATAACTTTTATGGAAAATTATGCCCCCAGCACCAATGGAGATTCAAAACTCACCCCCAGGAGTTTTCCTGTTTTAAATAACCTCCATATAGCTGTGTGAGGGGATTTGGGACATCTGTACCTCTCCCCAGGCTCCTTCCTTACTTCCTTCCTCATCTAGTTCCTAAGACTTCCAGAAGACTCTCTTGGTAGGTCTTTAATCCCTGATTACCGCTTTAACTGGGAAATATGGAGGCAGGAAAGTAGGGTGGGAGAGGCAGCCTGGGAGGCAGCCAGGGAAACCCTGACCTGAGGACCCCTCATCTTCCCTCTGCCTTCTCCCAGTCACACCCTTAGACCCTTGTCCTCCACACTTGGCCATGTTTTCTGAACCAAAAAAAAAAAAAAAAAGGAAGTGGAATCTGACAAGGGCAAGTGTACTTGCGAGCAAAAACAGGATGCAGGGTACTTGAGACTGGTTCTGTCCCAGGGAACTGGGAATCCTAATCATGGAGCCCCAGCCTTAAAAATCAAGTACATGCCAGTTACTCTGTAGGCGTTGTCAGAGTGGCAAAGGTTTTACAAACAGATGAATTCACAGGTAGGTGAGTCTGTATCAGTGTTGACTTAGGGATAGCAGATTAAGAGCCATTGTAAAATGTTCAGTGGCACTAGGCATGCTACCTTTGTCAGTGTCCCCACCATCCCAAATGTATTAAAAGGTTTTTTCATCTCTTGGGAAGTATATAAAAGTTGTAGAGTAGACATTATGTTCAAAAAATGCTGCACTTCAATTATTTGTTGAGTTGTATTTATTCTATTTAAAAGATATATTTTTTTCAGATCTAAAACATTTCTTAGGGCATTCAAAATCTTTTGACCTCAGACATTTGGCCTCTAGGATCTAGTGGTTGAAATGTCCTGGGCACCTGGCATTAGGAGGTGGGGCCTAGTTAGTAGACATAGGTCACCGGGCGCATGCATTGAAAGGGTTTAATTTGTTCCCCAGTCTCCTTCTTGTGCTTTCTCTCTGCTTCCTGTTCACCATGAGGTGAGCAGCTTTGCTCCATCACATGCTCTCTGCCATGATGTTCTCTTTCACCTTGGGCCCAAGACACCTGAGCCAAAATAAATCTTTCCTCCTTAAAGTTGTTTTCCTCTGGTATTTTATTACAGTGAAACAAAAAAAGATGTTAACATAAAAAATTAACATAAGGAACAAATGTCTTTATGGGAGAATAAAGACATTTGTTTTGTTTTATTTTTAAGGAACTCTCATACTTATCAATGCTTTCCCATGGGTGGGCTTTGTGATTTTGGCTCACTAGGCCATGGGTGTTATGGTTCCACACAAGTGAGGACTGACAGTAAATAAAAGGGCATCAATAAACGAGGACATTTCAGATGTCGGTAAACGCTATGTTGAAAACATCCAGTGGTGTGCCAAAGAGGGATGAGAGAGAAGGTGTGAGGTTACCTTCGAGGGCACAGTTCAGGAAGAACTCTAAGGAGGTAGCATTGAAACCAAGCCTTGAGATCTGAAGGAGACAGCTGGGGAGAAGGTCTGCAGGCAGAATCTTCCAGACACAGGGGCCTGTTGATACAATGCCCGTTCAGTGAGAACTTATGCAAATTTCATGAACACAAAGAAAGCCAATGGGACAGGAGCAGAGGCAGCCAGAATGAGGGCTGGGAGATGATGTCAGACTCAGAAAATCACAATGTGCTTACCATTTAGCCCAACAGTTGCTGTGGTGCCCTGGACACTTTGTCCTCCCAGAACTGGGAGTCCATTTCTTCTTGTTCCTTTGACTCAGTTGCTTTTTGCCTGAGCTTTACAGTTTGCTTTATCATTAGCTCTTTCTGTTTTCCCACCCCTCTCTCAGTTCATTTTGCATCAAAAATTCCTAAGAGTGAGGATCTGTGTTTTGGGTTAACCAGTCTCAATGAGAAGTGGTTCCATCAGGCAGAGTTTCACGTCAGGCCTTCTTACTGGCTGCTGGTCTCCCCAGGTCCAGCTTTCCCCTGGGCTCTTGGTGCAGTTGTGGTCCGGGTCTCATGACCTAGAGCACTGCAGCTTCTTTTGAAGGAAACCATAATGACCACTTTCCTCAGGATCAGGTTATATGCTAGGCCAAAATTAAACAGGCTGACAGAAATTTTACAGAAAGGGCCAGGCATGATGGTGCATGCCTATAATCCCAGTGGCTTGGGAGGCTGAGGCAGGAGGATCACGAGTTCAAATCTAACCTCAGCAAAAGTGAAGCGCTAAGTAACTTAGTGAGACCCTGTCTCTAAATAAATTACAAAATAGGACTGAGGATGTGGCTTGGTGTTCAATCCCTGGTTACCTGCCCCGCCTCCCCCACAAAAAGGAAATTTTACAGAAAGGATATTTGTGATCACTCTCAGACAACAAGCCTAAGTGGCTTCTTAACAAATAGCTTAGTTCTTAGCTACTCATTGAACCTTCCCAGGGACCGCTGAGAAGTAGCATCCAGACCCAAGCACTTCTTTCTGTCATGGATGGTCACAGTTATATCTCATCCCACATGTTCTTATGCAATATGTTCTTTCTATTTTTCCTCCCCCTTTGAATCTGGACTGATTTGGTGAGTGGTTTGAACATATAGGATGTAGAAGAAGTACTCCATGTAAGAAAATAGTACTTTCACATTCCCCTGTAAGAACACCCCATCCAGAACGCAGCTCCCATGCTGTGAGGAAGCTCAATTAGCTTCCTACTGTGACAGGCTCAAGTAGAGAACTGAGTCCTCCAGCTGAGCTCCCAGCTGACAGCCAACAGCCACTGCCAGCCATGTGAGCAAAGCCAATTATCACTTTCCAACCATCCCCATAGCCCAGCCACATCAATGATGTCCTTGAACGCTTAGTTAACCCACAGAATTATGCAAAATAGAAGCCATTCTGTTCTAAGTCCCTATATTTTAGGGTGAGTTTACACAATAATAGTTAACCTTGTTAGAAGACAGTGAACAGATCATACGTAGTGAGTCACATTTGGCCTTATAGAGCTTCAAAATCAGATGCAGACAGTTAAAGTTGTAGAGCTACCAAAAAAAATGTAAAAAATCATACTCAATAATCACTTCCCTTTGGAGAATCATTAGGGGAGACCCTTTTACATGATAATGGCAAGCAGCTGAGGCCACTCTTGACCCTGTTTGGGTGGAGATTTTAGGGGGGACTACAGGAACAGCAAGGAAAGAAAGAGCAAGGGCAGGTTTGTATTCAGGTGCAGACTGGGAATACTGACTCTTGACATTTTGATCTGAGAGTTCAGAATTTGATAAGGTTTCTTATCTGAGGAGGAAAATTCATACAGAAGTTGTTTTATTATTTAGGTGCTAATTCTTTGAATGGTGAAATGAGAAACTTCCTGTTCTTTCTCTCCTCTTCTTTCTCTTTTCTCTTTCACTTTCTGCTTTTCTTTCCTGAGTTCACGCTATTTCTTTCCTTTTTTTAAAAAAAAAAAGAAAAAATAATAAAGATATTCCAACCCGTAATTGAACTCCGGCCTGTAATTCATATTTGGTCTTTACCCAAAGTCAATATTTTGGAAAAAGTTTGAACTAAGTCATTCATGCAAACTTGGATTTCAAGTATGAAAAAATCCCCACAGTTTTTCACTTAAAAAGAAATAAAAAGCCTGAAAACTATGTACTGAAAAGCTCTCAGATGTGGAAGGCTGTCACCAAAGGAGGATAAAATAACCACCAAAGGAGGAAGTTCAAGTCAAAGGTGAATAAAGTAGCCAATGCTTGTTAATGTGTTAAAGGCACATAGACCAGAGCTTGCGCAGGGCATCTGTGAGTAAAAACTTACACCATGACAGCCCAGTCACTGAGCAGGGGCCTCTAACTCTATATGGACCTCATGTCTAGGACCACCTGTCCCCATTGGCTGCTGATCTCATAACTGGTCTCCCTAATTTGAGTCTATGTCTTTGTAAATCACAAATCCAATCAGGTCATCTTCCTGTTTACAAACTTTCTGTGTCTCTCCATTACCCTTGGGATAAATGGACACTTCTCAACAGGTCTTAAGAGTTGACAGGCATGACCTAGCGCCCATTCTCTCTCTGGCCACGCCCAACCTCACACCCTTTCCCCTGGTCATGCTGGACTCCTTGGTGTTGCAAGAACTTTCGCTGTTCTCCAGCCCAAGTCCTTGTACATGCTGTTCTTTCTGCTGGAACTGCACCTCACTCCCAGCTCTTGTTTATCCACCAATGTCACCTCAGATGTCACCTCTTCCAGGAAGGATAAGGGGTACCTCCTCTGAATGCCCACAACGTTTGGGGATTTTTCACACTGTGTAATAGTCTTTGATTTACAAATACATTTCCCCCCACTAAACTCTGAACTCCCTAAGGGCAGTTATCATGCTGTTTTAAAATTTTAATCCCTAAAACTGAACACAGAGTATCTGGCTTATAATAAATGCTCAGTAAATCATAATAAAAAATTAACGCGTACCCCTACATTTCATCTGTTTTGAATCACGAGAAGAAGCCAGAGGTTTTCAGGGAGAGGGCAAACAGAGCTGAGACCCTAAGACCCCTAGACAATTTTATTCCCATGTCAGATTTTTTTTTTATTGGTACTGGGGATTGGACCTAGAGGCACTTAACTACTGAACCACATCCCCAGGCCTTTTTATTTTTTATTTTTGTGACAGGGTCTTGCTAAGTTGCTTAGGGCCTCACTAAGTTGCTGAGGCTGATTTTGAACTTAAAATCCTCCCAAGCTGCTGTGATTACAGGCATGTGCCACCATGCCTGGCCCATGTCATAATTTTGCCTGGGGTTAATCCATCCCTGTAAAATAGGTTCCATGAGAACCTAAATTCACAGCAACTCAATATGACAGTGTTCTTGTTTGTAGAAGCATTGCCACCATGCTCTCTGTGTCACAGAGGGTTTGAATTTACTCATTTAATTAACAAAGATATTTTGAGCTCCAGCTTTCTTCCCGGAGATTATAGTGGGGTGGGGAAGTGGTAATGGGATTTGGTTTTGATTTGATGCTATTGCTGATGTTATAAGATTTCTGGAAGTAAATGTTCCTTTTGGAGGAGGGCTGTCCCACTTAACAGGGAACTTGGCCAAACAATGTTCCAAAAAATGTTTTAGATTTTTTTTCCCCTGAAGAAAAACAATGCATAAAGCTCACCCAAGAGAGTAAATATGGATGACATCTCCCACCAGGGGAACAAAACATCAGTTTTTTTTTTTTTTTTTAAAAAGACACATTAAGAAATAATAAGATACAGGCTGCAGACAGTTAAAAATTGGAAATTCAAACTGCAGGCTTCTGACATACCTCAGTTACAAGGAGGGAATGGACTTCTCTCCCTAGAGGCAGAATCTGTCCCTAAAATCCTGGAGAATCATGGTCCAAATACTTTGTATGGAAATAAATTGTCTTTGGGTGAGATGTTTGGTTAGGAAAGGGAGACAGTGGGGACCCAGAATGGGTCCTGGGTCCTGTAGGTCAGGCTTCAATACACTAGCTCATGTTCAAGACATGAAATTGATGCTGGGAAGGTTGCCAATATATAGGTGACACTAGTCAATGGACCTCTGTCAGTGGATCTCAGGAGTTTAGGATAAATATTATACGGCAGAATTTGACTTACAGGCATTAGGAGAGCAGATAAACTTTTTGTGGTTGAGATTGAGGTGGTGGGAGACAGATTTGGGTTGTTGTTTGTCTTCTTCTTCTTTTAGTTTGTTTTCCTGGACTCCTATTTGTTGTTAGAGTTTATAGTTCTCCTCACTGTTCCCCACTTCATGTCCAGCTTTCCTTCCAAATTGTCAGGCCTGATGCCCTACAGCAACTTCAGGGTTCACCTCCACCAAACATGGAAGTGCCAGTCTTGCCCAGACAGCGTCACCAGCTCCCACCATTACTCAAGGTCTAATTCCTGTAGCAAATCTGTGTTTTTCCTTTTCACTCTTCACGAATGCTTCTCTAATGGAACCCTGACTAATACAGCCCCTCCCGCATCACTTGTGAATTGGGAGATAGGACTGGCGCCATTGAGAGCTCAGGGTTCTTTGTACACGTTTTATATTTACCACAACTCTAAGCTCTCAACCACTACCCTCCCTTCTCCATCATCTTCCCAGAATTTCTCTGTGGGGGGGGGGAGACTTTGAGCAACAAGGGAGAGAGTATTGACTGCTGAAATCACCACAGAAAAAATATCCAACTCCTGGTTCCAGCTCACCACTGGGTGGGGTTAGCCCTAGATTTGTCATCAGGTTTTAAATTCAAAGCAGTAGGATTTCCCTAAAAATAAAAGGGGGGAAATAATTCTATTTACTTCCACATTGCTATTTTCATAATTTTTCCAGAACGAGTTGTACAGGAGTGAAACAAATGTTACAAAGATGGGTCCAAATGGAATCCAGAGTCATAATAAGAGGATGTTGTGATTCAGAAGAAAGGCAAGCTAGAACGCTTGAGATGGTATTGCAGCAATGAAAACCACTCCACGTCCATGTCAGATAAACAATCGTAGTCACAGTCCTGGAAGCTTAGGAAATGACTCATCTTCAGGAATGAGCACTGAGTGAAGGCCATCGTTTACCTCAGCTCCTTGGTGGTTGACACAAACATTCTTTTTTTTATTTTTTGTTTTTAAACCCTTGTGACTTGGCCACTGGAAGATGCTGTTGTAGCCATGTGCCCTGGCATTCCAGCGTCTCTTGCCTGGACATTCATCTTTCCTGACCTGTCATGCCTTTTCTTCTCTGCCCTCCTATTCTCCTCAGGGATGCTCATTCTCCAAATCCATGGGTTTCCTCATAGGTGGAAAGAAAGTACTCCAGGAAGCCTCCCCTTGCAAGAAGGGCCCGTTGTTAGGGACTTTTGGTCTGAGACACTATGGCTGAGTCCAGGGAAAAGCAAAGAATAGACCAGCTCCAAACTCAGCCAACCAGCAGAAGAAGAACAGGAACTGAAAGAGAGCTCAGAGATCCTGGCTAAGAGCAGAGGTAGAACTAAAATTAGTGGGAGAATCCTGCAAACGGGAAGCGATGGCTGGCGTCAGAGTCTCAGCCTGGCCAGGGATGGAGGAGAAACTTGGGTTGGAGATGAGGCAGTTCTGAGAGTGTGTCACCAGCAGGGCTCTGGCTGATGGCACTATTGTTCTTTCTCCCCCATCTGAGGGTGTTTCATTAGAGGACCACCAGGAAGAAGTGTGGCAACGGAGGTGTGTCATCCAGAGAAACATGTGCCCTTTTGCACCAGGATGTAGGGACAGCCATATGTATAGTCATATTATTCATAATAGTTCCAAAAACAAAGTACCTCAGCCACAGAGACATCAGGGAATGGTGACATATTTACAAGCTGATTAGTAAGGTGAGATACCATATTTGTTTCCTGGGGCCACAAACTGTGTGGCCTAAACTAACAGAAATTCATTCTTTCACAAATCAAAAGGCTAGATGTATAAAAGCAAGGCATGGGCAGGGTGGATCCTTGTGCTGCCTCTGAGAAGAATTTGCTCCATGCGTCTTTTCGGGTGGCTTCCAGCCATCCATGGTGATCCTCCTCTCCAGCTATTATCACTGCAGTCTCTGCCCCCAACTTCACGTGGCATTCTCCCTGTTTCTCTGTGGTACATGGCCTTCTTATGAGGACATTGGTCATCCAGCATGACCTCATCCCAACTTAACTGATTGCATATGCAAACCTCCTGTTTCCAAAAAAGGTCACCATGCTCAGAGGTTCTGGGTGGACATGAACTTTCAGGGGGGACACTATCCAACTTGGTACAATACCATACAACAGTGAAAATGGATGAACAGCCGCGACATGCAACATCATGGATGAGACTCACAAACACAGTGACTAGTGAAAGAAGGTAGAAGCAAAAGAACAGTGTGAGGCTACATTTTAAGGTTCAAAGTCAGGAAAAATGGAACCATGGTGCTTAGAGACACACTCTATAGTGATGATGATATTATCATGAACAGCAAGTAAATGATTTCTACAAAGTCAGGGTAGTGGTTGCTTTCAGGAGGGAGACTGGGAAAGAGCATGAGAGAGGGTTTCTGGGATGCTGGAATGTTCTATTTCTTGATATGGCTGGTATTCCAAGAGTGCCATTTTTGATATTCTATTAAGCTATTTTATTTTCTGCATGCATGATGATTTGTTTGTTTTCACAAGAGAACAACAGGATTTTAGTAAGCCTGCAGATTCTGCCACCAGTTAGGATTTGAGTAAGTTGTCTCTCTGGACCTCTTTTCTCATCTCTAAAATGAGGAGTTTGGACACGATGATATCCAGCCCCAAACCCCACCCTTGCAGGTTTACCAATCTGGGTGTGTAACATGGTTGATTCTGCGTGAAGAGGTGATCCCAATGTGATGTTAACAGAGAAAGAAACCATTGAGGGGGGAGCTACACCATCGTGTATGGTCAGACTTTGAAACCAAAAGGACCTGGTTAGAGTCTTAGCTCTGCTCTGTCTCTTTGAAGGAACACATATTCTTTTGCATTCTAGGCTGCAGTTTTCTTAATGTACGAAATAGGTATAATACAGAATTGACAAGGAGATAAAATGGATGATGTATACAGAATGCCTAGAATCCAGGAAGCCCCTGGCAATGGGTATCTAGCTAATCTGGCAAAAGCCATACATATCAGATAATTTAACAGGTGGCTCTCAAATACCTATTGTATAGTCAAGAGTTTTCCTGGAATAGGATCTCCTTTAATCTTCACTTTAACTCCGAAGTCACTTAATCCTTCTGAGTTTTTATAGATGAAAAAGCTGGGGCTAAGAGGAAGGGAATAAGTAATATGGTCAAAGTAGTTCTTTTTTGGGGCAAGCGGGGTTTGAACTCACAATCCTCCTCCTCAGCCTCCCCAGCTGCTGGGATTACAGGGGTGTGCCACAGTACCCAGCTCAGTGGCTCGGGAGGCTGAGGCAGGAAGGTAGCGAGTTCAAAGTTAGCCTCAGCTAAAGCGAGGCATTAAGCATCTCAGTGAGACCCTGTCTCTAAATAAAATACAAAATAGGGCTGGGGATGTGGCTCAGTGGCCAAGTGCCCCTTTAGGAAGTGTCCTCTGGCAGCTTTGAGGGTAGATTAGAAGGAAGAGAGAAGGACCTGTGGTGAGAAAAAGTGTCAATCAAGGATGATGATACTCCAGGCACAACACAGGGAGGAGGGGGCACAGGTGGGGTCACACTGGTCTTGCTCACTGTTGTTCAGTCTCCCTAACTGTCTATGGAGTAATCAGATGACTGAATGCTGCCCCTGAAAGAGACACTATAAAGATAAAAGATATGAAAGTGTGTGTTGGGGGAGCCATTGATGATGAAGGGGTTTCCACGTCAGTCTGTGAGAGGGGGAACAATTCAAGAGGAGGGGTGGATTCGGGGTTAGGGGTACCTGGGTAGACAAGCCTCACTGAGAACAATTTGTTGGATGGGAGATGTCAGTGGGGTTACTGTGTGGAGAGTGCTGGGCTCAGGCCAGGTTTGGATGAAACTTCCCTCTCTCCTTGCTGGACTCCTTATTGGTAGAGGGGGTGACTTTGAATACAGTCAACCCTCTCTGTGCCTTCTTTCTATCTGGACTTGCACTTTTCATCAATGGGCCATTGCTAATTCTTGGTAAATGATGCATCTGGTTTATGACTGCCCTGGAACTAACTTTGTGAATAGGTCATCTAAATGGCACAACCCCGAATGCCTCAGTGACTAAAATCCAGCTGCAAGTAATTGCAGCCTGGAGATCCAGCTTCTCTCCCTCTGTGCCTTTTAAGAAATGTAGATGCCCCAGCAAGGATAAACAGCCTCATTGTCCAATATTCTAGTAGGTTTAACACCTTAGCTGTTTTCTTCTGTGGC
Source organism: Marmota marmota marmota (assembly GCF_001458135.2). Classification (NCBI taxonomy): domain Eukaryota; kingdom Metazoa; phylum Chordata; class Mammalia; order Rodentia; family Sciuridae; genus Marmota; species Marmota marmota. The sequence goes on along the minus strand of NW_025999941.1, from coordinate 5,300,263 downwards.
AGGAGGGTGGGATACAGGGATATGGGACACAGACAACTGAGCAGTAGAGGATCATGGGCCATGAAGGGGACCAATAAACTGTGTTTAGAAAGGGCAGGGTGGGATCACAGAGGATAAATTCTAGATGCTTTAACATCTTGAATATATATTTTTTTCCTCTCTCTTTTGTTTTTGCAGTATTGGGGATTCAACCCAGAGATGCTCTATCATTGGCTACATCTGCAGCTTTTTAAATTTTTTTTTTTAAATTTTGAAACACAGTCTCACTAAATTGCTCTGTCTGCCCTCCAACTTTCCATCCTCCTGCCTCAGACTGCTGTGTTTCTGGGATTACAGGTGGGTGCCACGGTACCTGGCTAACATCCTGGAATTTTTCTTATTCAATATTTCGTCTTTCACCATTTTTCACACACTTGATTGACTGGAGGAAAAGCTTTATGATGGACCAAGCATGGGGTGTTGTTTATAGCTATTAATTTATGCAAGTATCAGAACAACCTATTTTATAGATGAGAAAACTGTGTCTCTGAGGGACCACCCTACTTTGCAGCCAGTGGGGAGCAGCAGAGCATGATGGCAAAGCGTTCAGTTGTGGTGAGTTTAATTCCCTGCCTACCTGCTAGGTGATTGTAGGAGAGACACAGTTAGCCTCTTATGGCTGTTTTCACCTCATCCTCTTAGGGGTGGGGTGAAGATTAAATGTGGAGATGCATACGAATGGATCAATGATGCTCTGTTAACTTTACTTCTGATCTTCATCCTGGTAGGCAGAGGAAAGCCCTGTGTATATATACAAAGACAACAACAACTACAGGATGCCCCTCCACTACATACGTACACACACACACACACACACACACACACACACACACACTGAAGGGGGCAGGCGGTAGGCAGGGTGTCACTGATGAGCCCAAACTGGGAATTAGGAGTCCGGCTATTTGTGCAACTGGCAGTTGTGACTTTGAGATGTCTATCCTTGAGTGGATATGCACAGGAACTTTTGCTCTTTGGCTAAAGGAGGAGTGATGAGTTCCTTTGGAAGGGGTGGGGAGAGGGGCTTAAAGATGGACTGGAGAAGGGCAGGGGTGATATAAGTTGCAGAACCTGGATTAGAGATAGACCCCTCCCCTGCCCCTTTACCCATGGCCTTGGAAGAGAGGAGTGCAGGTTAGGAGCATCTTACTCTCACCTTCTCCCCTGAAACAGCAGGAACAGTGTCCAGAGCCAAGACATTTCCTTCCAGATGGCTGCGTGACCCTCCCAGCCCCCAGCTCCACCCTGGTGTGAAAGGACAGGCTAGTTGGCACAATCAATAGCTCGTTCTTCAGCGGCAAAACAACCACCCCATTGATCAAGGAGGCTGATTTTCTGCCAAACACTTGGAATGCTTCAAGGCACATTCTGGTCAATCCTAGCTAGATTTTGGGCCAACAGGCCTGGCTTGGTTCTCCCCTCCCAATTTATTTGGTTCTATAAACGTGGAGGGGATCCATTCCAAATCTGGGTACCCATATCTGGACGGTTATCAGGTTGGACCAGCTAAAGGAATCCAATTCAAGAGTTTCCTTTATGGCTAGAAGGAAATTGAATTAAGAAGTTGAGACAGTGCTCACAAGGCTGGCCAGCCTCCATATTTCCCAAACAACATCACTTCTTACTTGGAAGCCCAGAATTTGTAAAGCTTGCTTTTGTGACTGTGTTCAGATATTTTGTGGGAACTGCTTCTATGTGTGTTCATCTTGGGGGACAGCTGTGGGGTGGTGGCGGCGCTGACACTCCTTCTGATGAAAAGGCCCCTTGCTCCTGTCCCTTGTAAGAGCACGTCTGTCCAGCCCTGGCACGGGTGTGTTCTCCATCCTCCTCGGTGTGAAGTGCTGGGGTTAGTTTTATGTCACTTTAGGCCTTGGTGAAACTACACAGCGAGGGAAGATTAATGGAAAAACTCCCCTACCAACCACCAGGAAAGTATTTTTCCCTTTTTAGCTTGAAGACAAAGAGGAGTGGCTGCTGAAGGGCCTGAGGAGGAGAGGAGGCTCCCGTTCCCTGTGTCACCTCCCATCCCTGGGCTGCCCTTTGTCCTAGGCAGGACTTTTTTTTTTTCTTTTCTCTAAGAGACTCTCATTTGATGACCTAAAATAGATCAAACCTGTCAGCCGCTGACCTCTGTGCAGTGCCCGTTCTGTGCAGACTGCTCTCTTGAGATAGCCCATGTGATCTGTAGGATAACCTTGCAATGAAGATTCAACTGACCCCACTTAACAGATAAGGCGAGTGGAGGCCCAGGACACACAGGGTTCTTTCTACCAGGCCACACGATGCCACTCCTGACGGATGCTCCGTATGCCACAATGCTTAGCCTGCATGTGACAATGAAGGAAGGAAGGGGACAATGAAGAAAGCCTCCTCAGGCTCAAGTGGCTTGGCTTTATTTTTACCACTCTTAATTCTCCTGACGCCTTCTCCTCACAGTGCCTCAGTTTCCTCACTGGCAGAATGGACACGAACATGCTGGCTCTTGCCCGTGACCTTGGCTGATGGGTCACGAGGGAACAAAGAGGATGTATCAGCTAGGAGAGTGAAACCGCTTCACTGTGACTTTGTGAACAAAGCCGACATCTCTGAACCTACACAAAGGCAAGAGCAGCCCCTTCACTTTGGCATTTTTATAAGGATTAAGTGATGTGTGTTTCTCAAGTCCCTGGTACATAGAGGTATTTACTAACTGTTTGGATTTTGGTTTATTTTAAAGTTCTTCATTCAGGGAGTCTTTTATTCCCCTCTTTGCTGGGAGAAGGAGTAGAGGGGGGAGGAATAAGAGTATGGACATTTGGCTTGACTGTGCATTTATCTAGAAATTGGTCCACAACATTCATTTGATTCTTAAAAAGGGTTCATGACCCCAAAACATTTAAGAACCACTATAGTTGAATTTGATTTTTGACCCATGGTTAAAAACCACTGAGCTAAGAATAAATTAAGTGCCCAGATGTTCCTGGAATCGTGCTGGGGGCTATTCAAACAAACAGAATATGGGGGATCTGCCTTTTACAAGTTAAAATTTTAAATATGGTCAAATTTGTGAGAGGTTGCCCTGGCAGAATTAGGCCATGTGACGGGAGATGACGCAGTGGCCGAATTAGGTGTATATCTGGATAAATATCAGAAATGATGTGGAAGGGGCAAATTGTTCAAGATTCACTAACATTGTTAAAGCAATAGTCACTTTTTAATCTTATTTCAACTTTTTCTCTTGAGAGAAATAGCTAACTATTACTGGGAACTCCCTCTGTACCAGGTGGAGGCTGTTTTTTGATCCTATTTAATCCTTATAACACACTATGGAGTAGATACAGGTACTAACTGCATTTGACTCGTAAGGAAGCTGTGATTCAGAGAGGCTAGATGACTTGTCTAAGGTCACATAGCTAGTAAACGGCAATTTTCAATATCATGAGTTGTCCTGGGATTGATCTTGGAAAGTGTCCTTGTTGCTTTGGCATCTTCTTCAATCCAGATAATTGAGAGTATCGGTTAAGATGTTTCTGGCTACATGTGTCAGCGATGCCTTGCCTGAGCTGTATCTTAACAATAGGGAAGATGATTTTGTCCTATGAGAGAGATCAAAGGTGCAACAGACTTCAGGTGGGACCCAGGAAGGGCTGTGCTCCATTTCTCTGAGATTCTCTTGTCCTGCACAGCCCTCTGACTTGGCATCAACCTCAGGGATGAGCAGAGTACTGGTTAGACACAGACTTAGTGATGTCTGGAGGAAGAGTTGGGAATGGGCCCTTTTTGGGTCTTTTTCTTAGGAATGAGGAGATACTTCCTGGAGGACCAGGAAAACTCCCTTCATGTCCTATAGGCAAGGACATGGACATAAGCTCATTCCTGAACCAATAACTGCTAAGGGTCATGCCTTGCGGTTTGAATGTGTTTCTGCTGAAAGCATGTGGTGGAAACTTAACCCTCAATGCCACTGTGTTGGGAGGTGGAGCTTCATGAGTGGTGATTAGGCCACAAGGGTGGAGTGAATGGATTAATATTGTTATCATAAGAGTGGGTTCATCTAGGTGCCCCCTTCAACAGATGAATGGATAACGAAAATATGGTATATATACACAATGGAATATTACTCAGCCTTAAAGAGGAATGAAATTATGGCATTTGCTGGTAAATGGATGGAGCTAGAGAATGTCATGCTAAGTGAAAGAAGCCAATCTCAAAAAACACCAAAGGCTGAGTGTTTTCTCTGTATGTGGATGCTAATTCAAGCTAAGGGGTGTGTTTAGAGAAGAATAGAGTTACTTTGGATTAGGTAGATAAGAGTGAAGGGACTGGAGGGGTATGGGGGTAGGAAGGATAATAAAATGAACCTAACATCATTACCCTATGTACCCATATGACTGCACGACTGGTGTGATTCTACGTCATGTACAACCAGAAGAATGGGAAGTTATACTCCATTTATGTATGATGCATCAAAATGCATGTTTAACTAATTTGAACAAATAAAAAATTTTTAAAAAGTGAGTTCACTATAGCTGGAGTGAATTACTTATAAAAGGAAGAATTCAGTACCCTTTTACTCTCTCTCTTTCTGCTTCCGTCCCATAATGCCTTCCACCATGTTCTGATGCAGAAGAAATCCCTCACCAGATGCTGATCCCTGAATCTTGGACTTCTCAGCCTCCAGAATGGTGAGAAATAAACTTCTATTCATTATAAAATTACCCAGTCTGTGGTATTCTGTTGCAGCACAAAAGAGATGAAGATAGGCATCGGATCTCACTGAGGGTTTTACTAACCATATCTTGGTGGAACGCATGCTGAGGGGGGGAGTCAATCTTGCAAAGAAGGATCTTTGAAGTAAGAGATTTTGGTGAGGACTGAAAGGCCAAGGTTCGTCGTCGGAGATTAAAATGCACATGCAGATAGCAGTGACAAAGATGAAGCACTTTACTGCAATCTGGTGCTAGTTTATATAGCAAGTGAGAGTCAGTTATCTTAAATCAGGAAGCTCCCAGGGCCAATCATAGTAAAGGTCAGGTCATCACCTATGGTGCACTCACGTCCGCCCTGCATAAGATTCATGGGGGGCACGAACTGTCCACGAGCGCGGAAGACGGGAGGACCAATTAGAAAATTTTCAAAACAACTTGTTATCCGCCCACTGGCAACTTGCCCGCTGCCATGTTGCATTAGGGGCTCCTTATCTGAAAGGCCCCGGGAGTTCTAGTCACCCACTGGCAATTTGCCCGCTGCCATGTCTGAAAGGCCCGGGGAGTTCTCAGGGAGACTCCCAACAAGGATTGTGCTAGCTCCTTGGATTTTCCTGAGTTGTGCCTCAGTTTCTTCATTTGTGTGACAACTATAGTAGCGTCTACCTCAAAGCTGTCAAGAGCAGGGAGTCAGAAGGATGAAACACATCTCCCAGGATGCAAACACCCAGGACCACAGCCCAGCTTGACACCTGGTGCTGGGAGCACTGTCCCTTCCCTGGCAGAGGTCTGAGGCTACACCACTGACATCGCCTAGAAACTTCCACTGTGGATCCAGGGGTGTAATTAATACGTGCACAGGGAAGGGAAAAAACGTCAGTGCCTTGTCACTTTGCAGGACCGTCACATCCAGAGAGCTCTACCCTCAGCATCAGCAACTTTTCAACCATGGGAGAAATTGGGGCTGGTTTTCTTGAAAGACTTTTTCAGAGAGAGAGAGAGAGAGAGAGAGAGAGAGAGAGAGAGAGAGAGGAAATTCCTTAGAGGAGAGATGATAAAATAGTAAATGTGGAAGCATCTGAAGCAGAAAGGCTTTGGGCAGTGAAGGATCCAGGTTTCCACACAGTTTCCCTGGGGCTGCTGGGACCAGCAGAGAGGATATGAATGTGCTGTCAAAGGAGGTTTGTCTGAGCAGCTACAGAGGAAAGTGCTGACATCACTAATGGAAAGTGAGAGAATGCAAGAAGGGCGTGCCCACTCATGCTTTAAGATGACTGTCTTATTGACTGTGGCTGAAAGGATTGCTTGCAGCCCCGGAGACTGGAATCACAGGGCTGTGTTTTCCTGGGGGCTGGACACTGACCTACTTCTTATGGTCTGTTCTCCTCCTGAGATATTTGCCTGCTCTTAAGCTGACATTTTCCTTTCCAGAGCCCTCCAGGTAATGGTGCATAGAGGACAAATGCTCACTACGTACAAAACATCTTCATTCTGCCCATCTTTACTGTCTGTTATTCTAAGGAATTGGTGTTTGAACTTCATACCTCTATTCTCTGGTCCCACTCTATCTTCCCAAAGGAGAGGCCTTTAATGAAGGAGGTCATGGGGCTGGAGTTGTAGCTCAGTGGTAGAGCACTTGCCTGGCATGTGTGAGGCACTGAGTTGGATCCTTAGCACCACATAAAAATAAATAAAATAATGGTATTGTGTCCATCTACAA
>NW_025999941.1:5282344-5293813 GCF_001458135.2 Marmota marmota marmota | reverse complement strand
TATATATATATATATATATAAAGAGCCTAAGGATGTTGTACTTTTAGGTATGCTGTTATAGTTTGGATATGAGGTGTCTCCCCAGAGCTCCTGTGTTAATGCAGGAACATTCAGAGGTGCAATGATTAGATTATGAGACAGGTAACCTAATTTACCCATCCTAATTTGAATGGACTAACTAGTTGGTGCAGAGCTGGAGGAGGTGGGTCACTGGGGGTATGCCCTGGAAGGGTGCCTGTGCCTGTGGCCTCTCCCCTCTGCTTCCTGGTTGCCATGAGTGGCTGCCATTAACTCCTCTGCCACGTCCTTCCACCATGACGTTTTGCCTCATCTTGGGCCCAAAGCTATGGAGTTTGCCAACCATGGACTGAATCTCTGAAACTGTGAGCCCCAAATAAGTTGTTCTTCTTGGGTATTTTGGTTTTAGCAATGCAAAGCTGACCAAACACATCGGCAAAGTCCTGCTTTGTGTGAGTGGTCTTTGGCATAGTTGTCCCCTTTTCTCACAGGTGTCCTTAGTTTGGGTTCTCTCTGAAGAAGACACAGAGACAAGGATTCAAGTACAAGCGGTTTATATGGGAAGTGCAGAGAACACACTGCTAGGAAACTAGAGGAGTAAGACAAGGAGAGGAATGCAGCTCATAAGGAGTGTTTCTATTCAACCATCCATACAGTGGACAGCTGGAGCTAAATCTAGGGGAAACTCTGGGAAATGATACAAAATGCATGTCTCCAAACTGTCTTACTATACAGCAGGACAAGGGAGCTGGGGTGTTTGTACACCAACTCATGAATCAAAGAGCTGCTCTTAAGGGCTATTAATTCCCTACCACTTCAGGTCTAGCCCATAAGCAGAATGGCCTTTTGTGGTTCTGAGAGGAAAAAAATCCCTCAGGCACAGAAAAGCAGATTCCACACTGGAAAGTCAGCACTGGTAAGTATGAAGAATGTGAGTGGTTGCTGATGGTATCTGTGGCATTGCCATACCCATTACTACCCTTCCCTCTATCATTCAGCAGGCATCCTGACATCTCCGAGTTCACCAGTAACTTCCTCTCCCTCAAATTTAATAAACTTTCTCCTCAAATTTCTCTGTGGCTTCTGTCTTCATTTGTTTTCTGTTGTTATAATAGAATACCTGTGGCTAGGTACTTTATGAAGAAAAGAGGTTCATTTTGGATCATAGACCTAAAAGTCAGTCCCCCAAGAGTGATAATATACTTGTGAGAAAGGCATAAACCCATTCATGAGGGCTTTCCCCTCATGACCCAAGCATTCCCCACTAGGCTCCACCTCTCAACACCACCAAGATGGCAATCAGATTTCAACATGAGCTTCAGAGGGTATAAACCATGGTCAAACCATAGCAGCTTTCTTGGTTCTTTTAATTGCTGCCCAACCTCTTCAACTCTTTGTTTTCCTGATCCTGGTTTTTTTTTTCTTTTCTTTTTCTTTATTTCTCAATGCTCCTATTGTCTTTGGCTAATTGTGCACATTTTCCAAAGACTCCCTTTTCTTCTTGGACTTCAACAGTTACCTCCACATAGATGGCTCCAAATTAATAATATTCTCTTAAATTCATAAATGTCTTTAATCCATGAAAGGGCCTTTCTCGTTGGAGTCTTTTTACTCTGAGTCTGGTGCTCTTTCTGTGATAGTTGGCCAGTCATGGTTTCTCTCTGGCAACTTGCTTTCTTATCCTGATTGCCTGCTTAGTGTCTCTTGATATATTCTGCTATGGTCTCAAACTCAACATGCTCAAAGCTTTGCCGAGTTTCACTTTGAGGTTGAGCTATGCCAATCCTCAGCTCTAGAAGTTTCCTTACTCCGAAGAAGTCCTGTGCCTCCCACTTCCTGGGTAGGCTTGTTTAAAAGTGTCTGTCAGGGCAGCTTGCTCTCTCTTCTCTACCTATTCCCATAGTTAAGACTATGACATGAGCCCCACTTGACCACTGTTAGAGAAGGGAAGCAGGGAAGGCAGAGTCTGCTGAGCTTCCAGGACAACTGGGACCAAGCTCTCCAAGGTCATCAGCAATCTTGCTCTTTCTCTAATCTCCGCTGCCTTTTCTCAGCACAGTCTACTCTTAGAGAAAGACCCATGACCATCTGCAGCTTCTCCTCACATCTCATGAAAAAGGACTGGATCCTTTCTCTTAGTTACAAGTTTTTTTTGTTTTTGTTTTTAAAAATAAATTCTAATTGTTTAGAATTGGATCCTATCCTCAATGTTAAGTGCAGGGCACTTAACATTGGCAGCCTCATTTAGAAATGAATCTCAAATGCTTAGAATGGGGAGGGGACAATTTCTCAAAGAAAGGGGATTATGTTGCCAGAAGAATAAGTGAGGGGTGTTGAGTGATTGAAATAATTTGTATGCCATGTGTTTTACCTCGTTCTGAGATCCTGGTTCCTCCATACAGCCTTTTCTGGTAGTCTAGCCCTGTCCTTTTCTCCCTCTGAATGGTCATCAAATTCCTTGAATATGCTACTTATCTGTCATTTAGTCTCACGCCGCCTTACCTTGTCTATTCTGTTATTACCTTAATATTTTATTTAGATATTCACCTAGTTAGATTATTCTTTCCTTAGCTTGGCTGTTCTTGGAATGTAAGTCTGTCTTAGATGACTTTTTTATCCTACAAGACACCCAAACATGAGATCTTGCCCAGACTGGGCTCAAAAACAGTTTGTCTGTTTGATTTGGTTCCCGCTGGGCTGTCTTTCGTGTTAAACACATCAACCTGGGAGGTCCTGGTGGAGAAAACATTGTGTGCTGAGAGTCAGGGGACCTGGCTCCTGATTCTCACATGAGCCATAAACTGCTGGCCAAATAACAATTCTGTTTCATAGATTTTCCATCTGTGAAATGATGTCAATAAAATGTGCCCGAACTCTTAGGATTGTTGTGAGAACACACGGGGAGCCTTAAAAAATGTGCTGTGTAAATACAAGTTATGTTTGTTTACACTGATATTTCAAAGAGGGAACTCAGATGTTACTAATAAGGTATATTTTTCAGGTACAATTCTTGCTACTAAGTTCGCATTTACAAAATTGTTTCTTTCCCTCAATTTGCTAGAATCATGAACCAGTGGTTAAGTCAGCCATTTAATTAACTTACTAAAGTTTTGTGGAACTTTAAAGAAAATCTAATAGTATACTTTGGTTTCCAAGTTTTCTATTAGGAAAACTCATTTCTTTGGTCCTATTTGGCAAATTTAGACTTTATTATGAGGTGTGTGTGTGTGTGTGTGTGTGTGTGTGTCTTATTTTATACTTTGGCTATTGTTTAACTATTGTTTAAATAACTTTCTATAATGATATAATCATTCTTTAAAAACATCAACCTTTCTTTCTCTTACAGCTAAAGAATCCAGACTCTAATCCTCTTCTCTTAAACTAGCTGTGACAACCAATTCAAATTTATTCATTATTTTGTGGATACCAGATAGATATAAAATACTAGGTTGATGGGGTCAACAGGAATCAAGTAGGTCAAAGGGGTCTTAAGGAGCACCCATTCCAGTGAGAAAGACAGATGGTAAATAACCCTTTATAATTATCTACAGCTCTTCATATAATAATTCTCAAACAGTGAGCTGCTCAGACAAAACGGAGTATGAATCAGGGTAGGCTAAATGCCATAACAAACAGCCCCAATTTTCAATATCTTAACATAGTAAACTTTTATTTCTCACTTTAATGAAGTGTAATGTGTATGTTCCTGGCTGAGTGGCTGTCTTCCAAGTGGTGACAAAAAGACCCAGGTTCATTCAATCCTATGATGTCACCATCTTTGACTCATGACCTTTAAGATCACCAGGAGAGGGAATGATAGTGTGGGCAAGGCACACTGGATAACCACCTGAATCTGGTAGATGGTTAACAAATGACCTCCACTCATTTCCTCTGGTCACATTGGTCCATCTAGTCACACGGACCATCTTACATGCTGGGAGCCTGCTTCCCAGTCACAATTGCACTGGTCAAAGGGATGCATATCTTAGGTAGACCACTAGCTGGCTTTGCCCCAAGTTGTACTATTTTGATAGATGACAAAATTGAGGGGTTAAGAAACTTATCCAAGGCTACACAGTGTGTCCAGAAACAGATTTAAACACATTTGTTTGATCCATAGCCACACTCTTACTACTCTGTCACCCTAACTTCCTTGCCATAACCATGCAGCAGGCTCCAGGTCATGGCTGGCTCTAAGTACATGATCTGCTTTTTAAATGCCCTTTTCCTGCGTTGATCAGTCTGGAAAGCTGGTCCTGCTGCTGCCTTAACTTTCTAGGTCTGATTTTCTTCACATCTCTTGGCTGTGACTTGAGGTCTTGCTAGTTTGCCACATCTCTCTCCTTCTCCAGATGCATTCACAGCACTGGATCAATTTTCCATTTTTCGTGGCATAGAAAATAAAGAAGTGGGGTCAGAGCTTTCCCAACTGCTATTTGAAGAGGATGGCAGGAAATTGCATATGTAACTTCAGGCATATTTGGCTATAAATAGTTATATTATTTTGTGTTTCCATTTCCCTTAGATTAGTAAATGGTTAGTGTAAAAGGACAGACAGGGCTCCAAGCATTTGACTCCATGAGACTACTTGGGGTTGAATCATGGAATCAATTCATTTTGTGAGCATGAATATGTGCATGAGGCTCCTCAAAAGCAACAGGACAAATACATATAATAGACTCTTTACCTTTGAGTTTTGTATGAACAAAAGCAGAGAGCTGTGCTTGCATTCACTCTGCCTGATGCAGATGTGTGAAACATCAGTCCCATCAACAAAACCTAGATTGTATCAAGTTGTAATCACTATGGCCGTATCACAAATGACCTCTACATTAAGTAGCTCAAATTGTTAGGGTCGGGCAAACGACGGAGGAAAGGACCACCAAGAGACTATCTCATGCAAAAGCAAAGGGGTTTATTGGACCAGCATGCTGGGGCTCAGAGCTCTCCTGAGAGAAGCTGGAGCCCTGAGCACAGCTTAAGCAGAGTTTTTATGCAGTGTTTAAACAGGGAAGTTCATATGGCAGTTAGGGTGCGAGGGTGGGATTGTTACAAAATAACCATTACAGAATAATCATGCGTTTTGTCAGGGGGTGTTGGGTCAGGGTACATTTTGACATAAGTAACTGTTTTTAACATAAGTTTCGGGTTCCAGGAAAACAGAACTTAAACTTACAGAAAAGCAAAACTTAAACTTAACAGGAGAGCAAAACTTAAATTTAACCTTTACAAAATAACTATGTATTATGTCCCAGATTAATGGACTTGGAATTCAGACTGGACACAGCAAGGATGGTTTGTGTTTGTTTCCCAGTGTCTGAGGCCTCCCTGGAAGCCTCAATAGTGGAGGGTTGGGATCATCTGAATGTTTATTCATTCACAAGTCTGGGTGGTTTATGGTAGCTATTAGTTGGGGACCTCAGTTTCTCTCCACATGGGCCTCTCCATGTCATCTGTTATGTGGGATACTTGGGCCTTCTTACAAGTATGATGACCAAGTTGGAAGGGTGGGCCTCTTGAGGGAGAGAGAGAGAGAGAGAGAAAGAGAGAGGCAGACACCATGTTTTCAACTATCCTCAAAAGTCACACATCATGTCTCTGCCACATTATATTCATTGATGTGGTCACAAAGTACTTTGTAGGTTCAGGTGAGGAGAGATAGACTCTACCTCTTGATGGGGACTAGCAATATTCCATGGCCAATTCTGGAAAATTTAATCTGCCACACCTTACTTTTATTCTGATTCTTAAATCTCGCTTAAATATTCATTATCATGTATTTACTTCCCATGTGCCAGGAACCTTATGTTCCTTAAATCTAATCCTAGAGCAGGAGGAGGTAGGACGGAAGGTAAAGGAAAGGTACTGGGAAATGAGATGGATCAAATTATGTACATGTACAAATATGGCATAATGAATCTCACTACTATATATAATTATAATGTACCAATAAAATAATATAATCCTGACTCCAACTCTGCAAAGTAGGTCTTGTTATCCCTTTATAGATGAGGAAACTGAGGCCCAGAGAAGTTAACTAAATTATTAAAAGACAGAGAGCTAGCAAATGGTAAAGTCTAATTACAAGACCAAGCCTGGCTGACTCCAAATCCCATATACTTTCCCAAAGATCCTATATAATTCCCAATAGGGATGACTCACTCTTTTAATGAAAGGAAAGTTTGGCAGGAGAAGGCTGGAATGGTAGAGTCAGGGTAAAGGGAAGTTCAGACACTTTGAATTAATGGTAATTTCCATGAAGGTGCTTGTTCTAATAATTTCCACCTTCCAGAATCCACACATCCTTAGAGCCCATTGAGTCAAAGAGATGTAATTTAAGACTCTCTCTGGTTTCCAAACAGCTGTAATACATTTACTTTGATTTTCCAGCATGTAATAAAATATTACTCAAAGACCATAGGATTGCATAACGTTAAGGGACAATGAAATCCACCGTCTTTCAGGTGAGCCTAAGGAGAAACCCTGGCAAGACTTCACTAGGATGACTGAAGAGTTCATTTTCAAGATCAAGACACTTTTGAGAGTGAAAAGGAATGCTATTGATGACTATACTGGAGGAGGGGTATGCTGGGACTGTTCCATGTTTGAACTGGAGAATCATTACATGAGTGTGTACCCATGTAAAAAATCATTGTGTTGTAATTTTAAAAGGTAGATACTTTACTTATGTAAGTTATACATCAACTACTAGGTACAAAATAGTTATGCCAGGACAATAGGCATAAACAGGTTCTATCTTGAGCAAATTGGAACATACTATTACCATAGTCATGACCAATTCCCAAGCTGGCTTCATTGGGCCTGAGTAAGAAGGTGCTTCTGGCCAGGTAAGGTGCCACACGCCTATAATCCCAGGTACAGGAGGCTGAGACAGGAGGATCATGAGTTCAAAGGGGGCCTTAGCAAATGCAAGGCACTAAGCAACTCAGTGAGACCCTGTCTCTAAATAAAATACAAAATAGGGCTGGGGATGTGGCACAGTGGTCGAGTGCCCCTGAGTTCAATCCCTGGTACCTCCTATCGCCCCCCACCCCTCCCCAAAAAAATCCAAACCAAGAAGGTGCTTCTGCTCAGAAATGATTGATTTTCAGTCAGGATTACATTAAATTGCATCTTCGAGCCCTCTTCTATAGTAAGTGCTCATACTCACACAATGCCCCTAGACTCATGGCCACCCTCACGATCTTCCATTCACACACTCGTATTCCCACCACCTAAATTCATGTACACACACAAGTTATCACACACTCAACTTACATCTACACACTAACATTCACATGCAGTATACCTCCCCATTTACATTAAAATCCCTGCTCAATCATAATCACACTCACAAACACACAACACTCAAACAATGTATATTTATACACATTCTCAATCACACACATCCATTCACTCTTACCTGACGTATTCTTACATTCACACACATACTTACACTCAAGTCCATCTATATTCACATTCAACAAGCACATATACACTCCCACTCACCTCTCTACTCACATTCACACACACACACACCACACACACACACACACACACACACACACACACAGTCTTTCTTTAGTTGTCTTGGGAAGACTCAGAACCAGAATAGGACCTATTAGAACTCTGTACTCAGTCTTTCTGCATGGCTAGCTGTGTAAAGATCCTGTCTTGCTGCATTATTTTCATTTGTGCTTGTGTGTGTGTGTGTGTGTGTGTGTGTGAGTTTTTATTCAACAGAAGCTCAGGGCTTTTTGTCCCAAAATAAAATCATAGCACATATATTTATATCGAACATAAAATCTACATAAATACAACAAATATTTTTCCTAAATCCCATAACATTAAAAACAAACAAAAGTATAAACCTATAACAAATCCAAAACTACAGCATTCATAATTATGTACCTTGTATTTTAAACAGGCCTCTTAAGTTGGTGGTGTGTGTGTGTGTGTGTGTGTGTGTTGTTAAGGTTTGAACCTAGGGGTGCTCTACCACTGAGCTATATCCCCCATTTCCTTTTTCTTTTTTATTTTGAGACAGGGTCTTGCTAAGTTGCCCAGACTTCCCTCAAACTTGTGATCCTCCTGCCTCAGTCTCCTCAGCTGCTGGGATTACAGGCATGTGCCACTGCACCCCGCTAAGTTGGTGGTTTTGATATTAGAAATCGACCTATAAACTAAATCCTCAAAATCTAGGAAGCTGGGCCTTAGCGACATGGGTATGTTTAGACCTTTTGTGTCACTGATGGCATCAAGTAGCAACTGCCCTGTTAGAAGAGGTGTCAGTATGGGGTTGTGCATTGGGAGTGGAGGTGATGGGAGGTGGCTGGGGGAGGTGGCGGTGCTGACCATGGTTGGTGTTTTGGTGTTGTAGAAGTGGTACTGGTGGTGGTGATGGTCGATGCTGATGTTGGCTGAAGGATATGGAAAACAACAATCCTCAAGGAGAAATGGAGAACAACTCCCAGGGAGAAAAGGAGGACAGTGGGTCCCAAGGAGAAAAGGAAAACAATGGGCTCTGGACTTTCACAATTTCCCATTCTACAACTCTTCCCCTGATTGCCCAACAGACACATTCTGCTATGATAAGGTCTCACTGAACCCTATAAAACTCAGACCCCTATTGTAACCAGTTGCCATTTTCTCTCTTGAAAATGTGCCACTCCGCTGCTTAATATAACATCGCCGATCCATCGAGGTCTGTCTCCATTTCCTTTACTTTTTCTTTCATGTGCTTTCATTGGCCTCGGTTGTTGGGGGTGGTGAGGTCCAATCAATTATTTCCCTCCTAGGAAATCCCTGGGATTCATGTAGAAAATTGTGTACATTTTCCTTGGACTTTTGCAGACCACAAAAAGCACAGTCTCCCTGGCCCAATAAAAGGCATTTTTCCTTCATGGCAGGGGTATCCTGGCTTATATTGTCAGAGCAAGGAATGGCCCTGCAGATAGGCTGAACTGTGATTTGACAACTTCTTTTGCTAACGAAGAGGGAGGCGTGGAAATCCTGGTGGGCTACCCTACTACCCAATTTTAATTAACCACAATAAATTGTATACAGTTTCAATTATGAGTTTGGACATCCCTTGTCAAATCTGTACTTGTCCTAATAAAGTTCCTAGTAAGTAGATCTCCCCAGGTATTACAGAAAAGGGGACTGGCCAGGAATGGACCTAATGGACAACTACCTAGTAAGGAATGTTGTGCCTGGCTAGCAAGAAATCTTTCTTCCAAGGGCTGAGGCTATGGCTCAGCAGTAGCACACTTGCCTGGCATATGGGAGGCATTGGGTTCGATTCTCAGCACCACATAACTACATAAATAAAAGTCTATCAACAACTAAAAATATATTTAAAAAACTAAGTTTTTCTTCCAATCTCCTGTTTCACCTCCAGATTAAACCTATATACCGGCCACCATTCCTATAACTTGACTGTGACTCCATTTATTGATTGCTTACTATGAGCCAGGCATCATGCTAGGTACTTCACATAAAGTATCTCAATGTAATTGTTGACAATAATGGTGTGAAGAAGGCAATATTATCCCCATTACAAAGACTAAGGTACTGAAGCTCAGAGAAAGAGAGAGTAACTTACCTAAGATCACACAGCTTGTAAGTGGGAAAGGCTGTAGCACAGTACGTACCTCATCTCACTGGTGCAGTTCACTTGGTCTCAGAAAGAAGCTCTAAACAAAGATATTTTCAGCCTAGCCATTTTTGCCTCAAAGCCCAGCATACCAGCAGGGGCCTCTGTAAAAGACAAAAGACAGAAAGACAAGAGCTACCACTGTTGATGGGAGTTTCTAATGTCCTGTCAATGCCAACACTGAATTTCTGATGGCACGTACACACAAAAGAATATTTCTGTGGCTGAAATCAAGCCGTTTAGGAATTGCTCCTTATGAAAAGATCTTTTTTCCCCCCTTTTGATCCAGAAGTGTTCCTTCAGAATAACACAAGGGGAAGGCTGGTTAGAAAGGGCCTATGTTTTTCTATGAATTTCTATTTTAAAACAAATAAAGAGCTTTCCATCTGCAACATGTTTTATTAGAAGAACTCCCTTCTCAGAACAAAGCCACAGGTCTTCCTCAGGGAGCCCTGAAAAGGAGGCATCTGTCAAATCTGATGGTTTGAAGCAAGGTCATGGTGGAGCAGATTGAGACAGACAATGGGACAGTTTTAGAAAGCCAGAACACAGGGGGCTTTCCCCCTCTTCAAGAGAGGGAACAGGAGAGGCCATGGCACCTTCAAAGTGTCTAGTGTTAGCCTGATTCCAAAGGAAACCTGAGGACGGACATTTGCAAATGATGATGGGAAACTGTGGGTGAGGGAAGCCGTAAAAGAAAATGGCCCTTGCAAGGCACATTGATGGGATCTGAGGGCAATGCTGAACCCAGCAATCACACAGGAGATGCCACTTGCTTTTTGGTACCATTAGCAAGTGGTACTTATTACTATCCTCCAGGCAAATGCCAGGATGGTGTAACAGTGCCAGCAGGGTAGACAAAAGCCTGCTCCTGCCTGCTCTGGCAGCCATGGTAGCGGAGGGTTTATGAGGAGGAACATGGAGAGGGGAGGCACCACGGGGAGGGATTGGCTCCAAACCCCAGAGCTTCTGAGAGCAGATGGGCCACCAGGGACCCGGAGCTGCAAGGCTTGCTGTAGGGCTTTCTTGAGTATCTCTGGCCTGTGAGCACTTGGCACCCTTTGTCCCTCCCCAAGGAGAGGGAAGAAGGTCGGGACAGAGTTCCAGGGATCTGCTCAAGAAAGCCCTGTGGGCCCTGAGAGATTTGGGAAGGACTCAAGAAGCCAGAGAGGGGGAAGGGGCTGTTTCCTTAGTAACTCTTGTATTGTGGCAACAGTAGACCGGCTCCCCGCCTGTAGGGTTCCCTGAAGAGCTGTGGTAAGCTTTTCCCAGGGTGCCAGTGGAAAGCTATGCTAATGATTTCCCTTTGCCAAAGATTTCCCCACAGATCTCTCTTGGGCTGGGTGGGAAAGGACAAGTTGGGCCTGAACTGATAACAGACAGCATGGGCACCAGAATGCAGGTAAACAAAAATATGGGAAGGTAGAGGGAACTGTGACCACCCACAGAGCAGGCCCAGCGGCCTGCTGAGGGGCAGAGCCGCCCCCCAACCCCCGCGCCTGCCAGGTAGGCGGAACTGGGACCACCAACAGAAAAGGCCCAGTGGCCCGCAGAGGGGCAGAGCTTCCAATCACTCCTGCAAGGTAGGCGGGCCTGCGACCCACCGGCAAAAGAGGAGCAGCGGCCTGCTGAGAGGCAGATCCGCCCCCTCCCCCCGCGCCTGCAAGGTAGACGGAACTGTGACCACCATCAGAACAGGCCAGACCTG
Source organism: Marmota marmota marmota (assembly GCF_001458135.2). Classification (NCBI taxonomy): domain Eukaryota; kingdom Metazoa; phylum Chordata; class Mammalia; order Rodentia; family Sciuridae; genus Marmota; species Marmota marmota. The sequence continues at coordinate 5,282,432 of NW_025999941.1, read as the reverse complement.
CAACCCATAGACAGAACAGGCCCAGTGGCCTGAGGAAGGGTAGAGCTGCCCCCCCACCCCGCGCCTGCAAGGTAGGCGGACCTGCGAC
>NW_025999941.1:5249766-5279735 GCF_001458135.2 Marmota marmota marmota | reverse complement strand
GTAGAGGATAGGAAAGGCAGCAGAACACAACAGACACTAGTATGGCAATATGTAAATCAATGGATGTGTAACTGATGTGATTCTGCAATCTGTATTTGGGGTAAAAATGGGAGCTCATAACCCACTTGAATCAACGTGTGAAATATGATATATCAAGAATTATGTAATGTTTTGAACAGCCAACAATAAAAAATTTAAAAAAAAATAAAATAAAAAAAAAATATGGGAGAAGATCTGGAGTGATTTCAACACACACACACACACACACACACACACACATCCTTTTAATACTTTATTACACTTTATGGCAGAAAAGTACTCAAGCCTGCTGATTTTCATCCATACATCAGTCCTAGAATTATTCTATCAGTTATCGATTAATTCAGTAATTATTAATGGAGTACTTCCTATGTGCTGAGAACTTGCTTAATGCTAGGGATAGTATTAATCATAAAACCAATATTTATTGGGTACACCGTTATTCTCATTTTACAGAGAGGGAAACTGAGGAACAGAGAGGGGTTATGACAGTGAATGTACTAGATCTGGTCTACGTTCTAGTAAGGGAGATGCACATCAAGCAAATGATTTGGCAATCCTTCCCCCTTGCCCTCCACTTCTTGCAGTACTGAGGATTGGACTCAGGGCATCACATGTGCTAGACAAGCACTCTACCACTGAGCTACATCCACAACCCTGTTTGAGCAATTCTTTAATTATAATCGTGATGCCTATTATCAAGGAGATGGGAGTTTACCATAGTCTGGGGAAAAGATGTGAAAAGAGACTGGGGATGGCAAGAACAACCACAGGCAACTCTTTTTTGAGTTTTGCTTTGGAGACAAGGCTATGACTGCATGAGGCAAGAGAGGCCCCAAGACCTGATGTTTACAGAGCGCTCATGGGTACCCTAGGAGCCTTTCTTGCTCCTGTCCTGGTCTTGCCCAAAGAAGGTGGGATGCTACATGTCCACTTGGCTGTATTGAAGAGTGCCAGAGCATCTGTTGGCAGTGTAGTAGGCTCTCAAGTCTCCTTAAGATGTCTCCCACTTGAGATATCAAAGTAGGACTGCACGTGAGAAGGATCACATCTCAAAACAGGAATCCAGAGACAGAACAGAAGTTTCCTACTTCTACTTTCCTGTCCTTCCTGAGCTCCCAACCTGCCCAGATTCAGGAAGAGTTTTCCCCACTCAGTTCCCTGGCCCACATGCCAATCTTCTCAGAAATGCCCTCACAGATACACCCAGAAGTGTGCTTCACTAAATCCTCAAGTTATCCCTCAATTCAAGCTGGGACCCAAAATTAACCATCACAAGGGGGATGATGGATAAAATCAGAAGCTTCTGGTCTAATGGTCTTCATGAAGAAGAGACTTGTTGGGTTGGAACAGGTGTCCAAGGACATGAGCAAGAGGTTTCCTGAGGCAGTGATTTTATTGGTGTGACAAGGTCAGGAGGATGACTGTAGGAGAGGTTGACCTGGGGCACATTAGAAAACAAGAGAAATGAAGTCAAGGAACAGAGGAACTAAATATTGGATGAGTCATTTGCAAGGATTACAGATCCAGGGTGGAGGGAAAGATACAGAGTCAAGCGCCAGAAACTTCTTTGATTTCAGGGATCACTTAGTGGTTGTTAGATAACGGGAGCAGAGGAGGGCTGGAGTGGTCAAATTTAGAGATATGAACTTCAAAGCAGCTGGAGCTTTTGAAGGATAAAAAATGGCTTGGAAGTGGTAATGGGGAGCAGGATGGCCAACTGGGAGAGAGCAGAAGAGCCCCCACAGGGTGAGCTGAAGGGTGGTGTAGCTTCAGGGAAGACGGAGGGTCCAGAGTTAGGTCAAGAATCTGAGCAAAGGCTCAGAGAAGGCGGCAGGGCTCCAGAAACTGTTGGTGAGGACAAAATGTGAGCTCTAAGGACCGCTGGTGGTTTAAGGACAGAGAGGGGTAGAAGGTTAGTTGGTGCATGCACAGAGCAGAACAGGGAGAGTGGCCTAGGGGTGACAGTTGATCTGACAGACTAATCCATTTGATGGTCTGTAAAATGGAACCAAAAATGTTTTGGGGCTGGGGTCAGGGAAGAGTGTTAATAGCACAGCCTGTAATAATTGATTTTTTTAAAAAAATGATTTCTACTTACAATTCTTTGATTACAGATGCTGCTAAAAAATGCTATCTTGAATTCATCATGGGTTATAGCTTTCTTTTTCTTTTTTTGCTAATGGAGATCGAACCCAGGGGCAATTAAACACCGAACCACATACCCAGCCCTTTTTTAAATATTTTACTTAGAGACAGGGTCTAGCTGAGTTTTTTAAGGCCTCGATAAGTTGCTGAGGCTGGCTTTGAACTCATGATTCTCCTGCCTCAGGCTCCCGAGCCACTAGGATTACAGGTGTGCACCACCACGCCTGGCTTATAGCTTTCTTGAAACTGCTCAACTGTGCCCTCTTTGTGGACTTTACCCAAATGTCATTTGGGTGCCCTGTTCTCTGCTCCTCTGAGGTTTTACCATCAGAATGAGCGGTGAGTGCTGGATTTACAGTTTTGTGCTGCTGCCTCATCCACAGCACAATTGTCTCTCCACATCCACTGAAGTCTCCAGTCCAGGGTTTCGGATTGTGTTGCTAAATCAGAAGTAGATTTGGCGTTCCCATGCAAGAGTTGGTGGAAATTCATCTGGTCAGAGGAGTCACAGCCATGCCCCTCCAAAAATTTCCCCCATCTAAATTCATTTTTCAAAACATTTTTTCGTTAACAAAAAGGAGAAGAAGTCTGGGAGGAATTTTACATTCCAGATCCCATGCAAAATTTTACTAATTCTTGTCTTTTGTCTCTAGACTTGGTGCTTTTATCTTGGAGGTAGGGAGTTTAGTCCAGCAGTAAAAGGATCTGCATTGCAAAAGTGATGGGAAGAGACAAAAGTGAGGTTTTCTAGGGCAGCTAAGGTGTGCTAAGGCAGACAGCTGGGTGGCAGTGGGGCTAGGAATAATTTCTAGTTTACTAACACAGAGATAATGCATTGGGAGCTGCATATGAAGCTCAGTGGTAGAGTTCTTGCTTAACATGGGCAAGGCCCTGGGTTTAATCCCCAGTACTGTTTAAAAAAAAAGCATTGGGAGAAAAACATGCAATTCATAAAACCCTAAGTAACAATAAGTATACAAGAACCTAATAAACTAGACCCAGAAGGACACAGACCCAGAGTCTCTACCAGTAGCTATTTATTAAATGTCTTTCGGAAGGAGAATGCAAAGATGAATGCATGCTCATTGTCCCTTCAGTCTTAGAGAGACACATTAGCAGAGTCTATCAGTTGTTACAATGCCATCAATCAGAGTGACCCCAGTGAATAGTTACACCTAGCATTTAGGACCTGTGTGTATGTGCTAGGTGAAGCTGGCCAAATTTGTGCCTCAGGTAGCCTGAGCCCTTGGTTTAATCATAGCTTGGTTTTTCGGCATGAAAATGTAAATTTATTTGCTGGAATGAGATCAAATGCTTCCAGATCTGATATTCTACAATTTCAACAGAAAACTTTGAGTTTATGCATGTGCAGGAGAAAAGATATGAGTAGAGAGAAACTGGTTCTAATAATTTCTTAATTTTCTTTAGCAACTTGCCGGTTACAAGGGTCTTTCATCCGGATTATCCACTGGATTCTCACAGCAGCCCTAAGAAGTGACTTCACATCCTCTTTATGAATGAATAGCCGAGATGCCAAGAGTAAATCTCTGTAGATTTGGGGCAAGGCCTGAGGTCTTCAGCCTCACTGACTTCCTCCTTATTAATAATGCAAAGTCAAGTAGAATGAATTCTTTAAAGACAGCAACCAAACCTTGTGCCTGGGGAAGTTGCACTTTGGGGTGTTATACAAACCAGTGAATTTTACCTCAGTTGTTTTATACAAGTGCCATTGCCGGTTGTTAGGAGATTCTCTCCTGTTGACAGGAAGCATATAAACAACAGACTGTGGATCTAAGCTGAATGCTCAGCGGATCCTAGAAGATGCTTCATTTTCCAGATCATTCAAAGGAAGGGTTTATAGCTAAATGCTCTAAGGAACCAACTGACATCAGCTGAAATGGCTATTAAACCTTAAGTCATAAAATTAAGTGGCTGTTTTGCCAACTGTGTCTAGATAACCTCTTCAGATGATTGGTGCATCCCTCTGAAGAGTCCTCAGGATTGTCTTTGATTCTCAGGGCATGAATGGAGCATGTCAGTACCTTACCACAGCATGCCCATTGCTAAGGGCATATCTCTGAGTGCTCTCAGCTGTCCATTTGGCTTCCCAAGACAATTCAACCAGTTGGCTACATAGACCTTGCCATGGGCCATCCTGGGAACTGACGCCCTCATGGACAAAGGCAAATCTTGCTATGGGTTGGAAGTAATTTAAATTAAAGGCTGCCCTGTGGGGAAAACCAGGCAGAAAGGCATCTTTTAAATTTGTGACCTCATTCTCAAGGATGACTTTACTCCTTTCTTGGTTCTCTTTGTTCCCCAGAGCCTGAGGGATTGACACAACACCACATATATCTTCCCGGGATAGGAAGCAGGGGAGCACTAGACAGATGGCCCAGACAGATGGGTGGGGCTTGGAGGAGCTGGAGATTTGGACCTGAGGCTGGGGCTCATGGTGGGGCCTCAAGGATGGAGGAAGGTCAGCAGAGGCAAGGGTGGTATTCAGATGCTGGGCTTATACCATCACTAGGCAGGGGGTTATGGGACTCTGCTGGAGCTTACTTGGCAATTGTCAGACTCATTGCTGACACCCTGGTTTCCATGGTTGGATAACTCAACATGGGTGGGCCTTGGCCTGCAGAAGAGAGCTGGCCTGAATTCCAGTAGCTTAGTGGAATCTCCACCTCCACCTCTATCTGGGTAAAGGCAGGGGTTGAGAAATTGAGAAGGACAAAATAACTACCTTACTTCTCTATGAGTGCACAACATCATTGTAACAGCAGGGTCTGTCCAGCCCAACTTTCCCAAAGAAACTTCATGGTGAAGTTATCCCAGTAGGGATAGCTTAGAAAAATGATGCAGGAGTAGGGAAGGAGGTTCCTATGGTGAGGCACATAGGGTGGAGAATTGGGGTTAGACAGGGACAGCAAATGCCAGTTATACCCACTGGCTGCCATCAACTCTGGGACAGGAAAAATGTAACATGGAGCTGTATAAATGAAGAATGCCCAGAGGAGGTAGACAGCAATGAAGTGTCCTGGGATAAGTGGTACCCGAATCTCCATGGTATCCTATTCAACCTGGGAGAGGCTTCAGAAGGTCGATATCCAGGGTTCTAGCTGCACTGGACCACCTAGAAACTTTTTCTCTCATCTTGGAGTCCAGCAGCTCATAGCTCTCTGCTGTCCCTCTTACTCTGTTCAGGATGGTGACCACACTGCCCCTTGACCTTCCACCTGCAGACCTGCTTCCTCCTCCACCTGCTGCAGGCTCCCTTTTCCTCGTTCCTCCATCTCCATCTCCAGTGTGGCCCATTCTACAAGGCTCGGCTCAAGACCCCACCTCCTCCTAGAAACTTTCTGTCTTGGTTTCATGTCTGGAATTTATGGGTAAATGTTCTTATGCATGTTATAGTGCTCCTGAGAGGGAAAACTTGTATGAAAATGCTCATTACACACTACAAGGTCCTAAAAATATGAGAATGTTACATCTTATTATTAGTTATTACAATCACAACTAGCATATGTTCTGTTTCATATTATAGTAAAGAGTCCATATTGTATATTATTTAATAACAATGTTTCACTGGCATTAGCATTATCTTCTCAATCAGATGGTGAAATCACCGAGGGCAGGACTGTTCTGTTAGTAAATAGTGTTGCTTCTATAGACATCTGACAGAGTAAAGGTAAGTGTAAAATTGGTTGATGGACTGACAATAGCTAAACTGTGGAGCCAACCTAGATGTCCTTCAGTGGTTGAATGGATAAAAAAAATGTGGCATATATACACAATGGAATTTTACTCAGCATTAAAAAAGAACAAAACCATGGCGTTTGCAGATAAATGGATGGCTTTGGAGAAGATAATGCTAAGTGAAGTCAGCCAATTCTTGAAAAACCAAATACCAAATGTTTTCTCTGATATAAGGAGGTTAACTCATAGTGGGGTTTGGAGGGAGAGCATGGGAGGAATAGATGAATTCTAGTTAGGGAAAAGGGGTGGGAGAGAAAGGGAGGGGGCAGGGGATTATCAAGGATGGTGGAATGTGATGGACATCATTATACAAAGTACATCTATGAAGACTTGAATTGGGTGTCAATATACTTTATATACAAACAGAAATACAAAAAAGTATGGGTATATGTGTATTAAGAATTGTAATACAAAAAAAAAGAATAGTGTTACCTTAGATTAGATAGAGGGAAGTGAAAGGAGGGGAAGGCAGGGGATGTGAGGATAAGAAAGATAGTAGAGTGAAACAGACATTATTACTGTATGTATGTATATGACTGTATGACCAATGTGATTCTACAATGTGTATACTCAGAAAAATGAGAAATTATATCCCATCTATGTATGATATATCAAAGAATATAAGTGCATTCTACTGTCATGTATAACTAATTAAAACAAATAAAGAATTTTTTAAAAAGTTCAAGAACATTTGTTGGCACATGAAATGACAGTGGCTATTGAGGAAAGTTGGTGACCCAGGGTGTCTTAAGGGAGAGCTGAGGTTTCCTAGATGGTGGTGGGGCACTGAGGGAGTGGGATTAGTGACAACTTGCCAATCAATATAGAAGTATCTCAATATTTTAACAGGTGGTTTGGCTATATTGTTGTGTGACAAGTGAATAACAGCTCTGCCTGTACACACTGTGTGCACCAGACCAGGGTCAGAACTTGTAGGTTTTCTTGTTCACCATGTGGAAATTCCAAGATCATCCTGGAAGCGTCAACAAACAACTTAGGCTCAGTTAGTAAGATGCATCCATGGTCAAACCGCGAGATGTAAAAAGCAAAGATTCTAGAGAATTGATCTGTACAACAATGACAAGAACTGCCTGTTTCCCCAAGCACAGTGGTGCATCTAGTAGCAGAGGTGGCAGCTGTGCTGAGTGTCCACATGTAACAGGTGTGGTTCTAACCATTCTCACACCTGTTATGTCTTCAGGCCCTGCAGTCAGCTATACTGAAACCTGATGAGTTTCAAATTCTTGATAAGTTCCTTAGCGTCTATAAACCTCTGAAAAACTCAGCAAATGATGGTACCTTCCTCAAGGAGAGTCACAAGCAAAAAAAATGAGACTTTTGATTTGGAACAAAGTCGATTCCCAGCCCTTACACTGGGTAGTCAAAATATCCCACAGACACCCCAGGGCTCTGATTTAGTACTAATTATGCAATCTAGGAACAGGGAGTGCAGAAGAGAGAGCACTGATACAAGAACTGAATGAAGTCTTTTTAAGATAATGGTCTTCGGGAGTTGATCCACATCCCTTCAGTTTGGTTGGTGCTGTGCTTTGAATGTGGTCTCCATAGTTTATGTGAGGTGGGGTTAGTGGGAGGTGTTGGGGTCATAGGGTCAACACCCTTACGAATGCATTAATGCTGTTACATTAAGAGTGATTTTGTTATCTTAGCAACAGATTCCTTTCAAAAGGATGAGTTTGGTGACTCTTGCCCTTTCTCATGCCCTCCTTTGACCTTCAAACGTAAAATGATGCAGCAAGAAAGCCCTCCCCAGATACCAGCCCCCGATCTTGAACTTTCCAGACTCTGGAATTATAAGCCAATCATTTCTCTTCATTACTAAGTCTATGGTATTTCATTTTAGCAGTACAAAATGGACTTAGACAATAAGTATTAACCAATTTCCTGGTCCATGATCATTTCTCAAGTAGTCTAACAAACTGCATTTCCGAATCTGCAAAGTTTAGATCCAACACCACAGAGTAGCTCTCAAAGCTGTGGACCCATTTTCAGAAACCAACTGAAGGAGCCACCTCATATCTCCGTCTCTCTAATATGTTCTCTTTTTTCTTCTCCCTCCTCCTCCTCCTCTCTCTTGTTCCATTTTACCCCCTTTTTTTTCTTCATCCTTACAATGGATTAAATGTTGGTGTATTCCTGAATTCATATGTTGAAATCAAACAGCAAACTCCTCCTGGAAGGAGAAGGAAGAATCAAGGACAGGAATAGCAATCCATGATAATGTTATTCTGCTAATCATTTTTTAAAATGAAAATATCACATAGTGGAGAGTCATTGAAAGTCCTTTTCTCATTATTCTTTTTTAAAGTCTAAAACAACAACAACAACAACAACAACAGCAGCAGCAATTAAACAACTAAAATTCAAGCTCTTCTATGCCAGGCATTGTTTTAAGTTCCTTACATCTATACACTTATTAACCCTTAAAACAAAATAGTATCTATAAAGTAGAAACTACTGTTAACTCCAGCTTAAAGATAAAAGAACTAAGGTCCAGAGAGGTTAAGCCACTTGCCAAAACTCACATGACATGGTGGTAGAGATGGGCTATCTCCCTCTGCCATGACATTAAGTGGACTTTCCAGATTCATGCAGTCTCCAAGCTTCTTGGGAGAACTGGAGATGCATAATTCACATAGAGGCAGAAGGATACTGTTGAAGTAAAACTTTATTTCTAGGGGCTGAGGATGTGGCTCAAGCGGTAGTGCGCTTGCCTCGCATGCGTGCGGCCCGGGTTCCACCCTCAGCACCACATACAAACAAAGATGTTGTGTCCGCCGAAAAACTAAAAATAAATATTAAAATTCTCTCTCTCTCTCTCTCTCTCTCTCTCTCTTAAAAAAATTTATTTCTAATACGATGCAGTTTTGGCATATGAGTCTCAGACTGTGGTTGGAGGCAAGAAAGATTGTATTACATCTAAAAAGAAAGTTTAAAATAATCATATAAGATGCATGAAGATCAGATCTGGGGACCATAAATCCAAGCCTGTCTAGAAAAGATTCTACTTGACTTGTCTGGATTTGGATTAGATGTGGGCAGCCAAACATCTGGAGAGGTTTAGGGCTCAGGGCCAAGAGTCCAATCTCTACTTGGCTACAAGAAACTCATTGCTCTACTTCATGGGCTGGATGTCTGTTCTCTTGGAATTGTGTGGGACAAGTTGGACTCTGAATTGGTTTCTGGCTTCTCATAAAGTCATTTAGGGGAATGAGCTGCAAGACAGGTCCCCAAACTTCTGAAGCATAGCTTAACTACCGACAAGTGTGTGTGTGGGGGGACCAGGAGGCATCTTGGCTGGGGTGTCCTGGGACCGTGTTGGCTGGTGATCTGGCCACAGACATTCCCTTCTCACATCTCAGGCATGTGAGCGATGCTGCTTCCTGTCTGAGAGGTACAGGATTCATGGGCGAGCTGAGATGAAAATGTCTGCAACCTTAGACCCGGCCTCTGTTTGGGGGTGACTTAACAGACAAGATAAGTCACCAGGGACTGGGACACTCTTTCCTCAAAGAACTCAAGGCTCTTAGCAGTGTTTGACAAATGTTAAGATTTGATCTAGATGGAAGAATGAAGATTGACAATTTGAAGGTTACCCACTTAACTTTCTTGCAGAGAAAAAAATTCATCTGTTTTGAAGATTACCAGGATTAGGATAGAGGCAGGGGAGAGTTTTGGGCTTCAATTTATATCAGTGTGGAGGTTCCTTTTTAGAAGGAACTTAGGACACTTATTATTATTAAAAACCCACTCCAAATTGCATACATCCAAAGGAGGAAAATTTAGATAAAAGCCATTTTTCTTCTTCTCCTTGGAATGCTGCTGACCTTAGCAGTCACCCATCTATGCTCATTTTCAAAATTTTAAATGAAATTTTCATGTGCTGAAAGTTTTTTATTGAAGCATGACACACACAGAAAAGTGCACTTAAAGTGCACTTATTTTAAGTTTACAGCTTGATAAAATTTCACAAACTAAACACACCCACCTATTGGACCCCAGACCAAGAAACAGAATGCTGCTAGCATCTCAAAAAGCCCTACCTGGTCCTCACTGCTATCCAGACATCCACCACTACAGACAAATTTCACTTATTTTTACACCGACTTCTTTCATTTGATGTTTTATCTGTGAGATTCATCCAATGTTGTTATATATAGCAGTAATGTACTCATTCTCATTGCTGTGAAGTATTCCACTGTGTGAAAAGGCCACAATTTATTTGTCTGCACCAGTATTGATAGGGATTAGGGTTGCTTCCAGTTTGCTACTCTTATAAATAATACTTCTGTGAAGATCCCATTGTTACTCTGAACACACACACACACACACACACAGACACACACAGAACCTATCAGAAGTAGGATTAATGGGTCATATGGTAAATGTAAGTTAAACTTTATAAGAAACTGCTCAACTGTTTTGAAAAGTAGTTGTAGTGGGAGGATCAAAGATAGCGAGCCAGAAGGAGGCAGCATTCTGTGTTGCTCGGTGACCTCGAACTCAAGTAGTGGGAATACTGCTTCTCTGGGAGTGATAAAGGACTCCACCCCCACCACCACCACATCTGCTCCCGTATAGGAATAAGGGCCACCATGGCTGCTCAGGTCTCCAGGCCTCAGCATCAGGGCAGGACTCCCGACTCCTCACCCCGCAGGACTCCTGGGTGCCCAAGGGGACTACCAACATCACCTGTGCAGGGCTCCTGGCCACCCACCCACAGAAATCCCAGAGGCCGTTCCCATGCAGGACTCCTGGCAGCCACCCGTGGGCAGGAACTCTGGCCACCACTCCTGTGTGGACTCTCATTCACCAATGTAGGGCTCCCCCGTTCGCCTCCATCTTGGGACTTTGCAGCCACTGCCATAGTCCCCTAAGTGTGGTAGCCTACCTGCACCTGGTGACATCAAACAGGCTCTGAAGACAGCTGACAGCCACAACACTGCAGGCCACAGAGCTTCTCCGAAAGCATCACCCAACACCATCACCAGGCTTCCCCCTCCCAACCTGACACCCCATCACTGAAAGCAGCTGCCTCCATCTTGGGTCACCTTCAAAGCCATCTTTAGTTGGGGAAACTCCCAGTTTGGAACACCGGCTGGGCAGGTACCATAGTTACCAACTCCCTCCTCTCCCCAGCAGCCACCTGGCACAGTTACTGCCCAATTCAAAACAGCTTTCCGAGACAGGTACGCAGTCCCCAAAGCACAGCCCACAAGACCTCCGGAGAGAAAGGTCCCCGATTAGGAGGTAGAAAGGGAGAGGTTGAGTGAGATACAGTTTAGAGACTAATTTAGAGATCAGGAACTGTAAGGTCTACAGGTGAGATAAGGAGAGAAGACCAGGCACCCGCATCACATGAGCAGGCCCCAAAGGAGATCTTTGGCGTGCAGTCTCCCATTGGGGACCTGTGGGTGCCTACTCCACTTCTTGCACCCAAGACCAACCCTCCACCCTGGTAACCTTCACCATCCTGAGGGTGGAGATACCAGCTAACAACAGACAACCCCACCTATGGGATGAGAACGGAAGCAGGAAAGATACTGATCTTCAGCAAAAAAAAAAAAATCCTTATTTCTTCCTTAGAGATTTTTTTCTTCTCCCACTCTATTCTCCTTCCCTCACATCCCCAACATATGTGAAACCAAGTACTTTGCATGAATTAGGATACGGAGGACTGGGATGTCTGAATAGTATATTACAGTTGTGTTGTATATTCTTTTTTTCCCTCCTATTTTTACAATTTTAAATTTTTTCTTGTGTGTGTGTTTTATGTACTCTACTGTCTTTCCACTTACTTGTCTACTCTACCCAAAATTACTTCCTCTCTCTTCTCCTGCTACTAACCTTCTTCTTTAGATTCCTCTTTCACACTTCCTAAGATATAGTAACTATATATCCTCACCTCCTACCCTTTCAACATCTCATCCTACACTCACCCCCGGTTCTTTGTCCACCATCAGAAACTGTAAACCCTTTTGCAAACCTATGGTTTATGTTGTAGATAATAATTAAACTCACCATTTCTGTATTGTGACCAAACTGTAAACGTCTTAATAGCAACTACTTGGTTTAAGGTTGTGTATTGTTTGTATTGGGATCTGTTAACATTGTCCTTCCCTCAAAGGAGAGGTTCTGGAACCCTGCAGGGGCACTATAAGCCTACATGGTAAAACAGTAACACCTCAGATCCACAGTGCTAGAAGGGAAGACACATGAATAATATGAAAAAATAAGGGAAGAAAGTGCCCCAAACAAACCAAAATGCTACATTATTAGAGTACATGGCCAGCACAGCAGAAGAAATTACAGAGAAGGAGTTCAGGATATACATAAATAAAATGTTTTGTGAATTAAAGGATGACATAAGAGAGCAAATACAGGCAGCAAAAGATAATTTTGTTAAAGAGCTACATTAGCAAATATAGGAAGAAAAAGATTATTTCAATAGGGAGATAGAGTTTATAAAAAAATACTAAACAGAAGTCCTTGAAATGAAATAAGCAATAAACCAAATTAAAAGTTCAATTGAAAGCATCACCAACAGATTAGACCACTTGGAAGACAGGACCTCAGACAATGAAGACAAAATATATAATCTTGAAAAGAACATAGATCACACAGTGAAGATGGTAAGAAACTATGAGCAGAACATTCAAGAAATATGGGATAGCATAAAAAGACCAAATTTAAGAGTTATTGGGATAGAGGAAGGCATAGATTTCCAAACCACAGGAACGAACAATCTATTCAATGAAATAATATCAGAAAAATTTCCAAACATCAAGAATGAATTGAAAAACCAAATACAAGAGGCTTACAGGACACCAAATGTACAAAAATCACAACAGATCCACACCAAGCCACATTATAATGAAAATGCCTATGATACAGAATAAGGAGAGATTTTTAAAAGCCACAAGAGAAAGGATTCAGATTTCAATAGGGGGAAACCAGTTAGGTTTTCTGCAGATTTCTCAACCCAGACCCTGAAGCTAGAAAATCTTGGAATAACATATATCAAGCTCTGAAAGAAAATGAATGTCAACCAAGAATCTTATACCCAGCAAAATTAAGCTTTAGATTTGATGATGAAATCAAAACATTCCATGATAAACAGAAGTTAAAAGAATTTACAACCAGAAAGCCTGCACTACAAAACATACTCGGCAAAATATTCCATGAAGAGGAAATGAAAAACAACAATGAAAATCAACAGAGGGAGGTATTACACTAAAGGAAAAACTAATCAAAATAGAAACCAAGTCAAGTTTAATACCAAAAATAAACAAAAATGGCTGGGAATACAAATCATGACTCAATAATAATCCTGAATGTTAATGGCCTAAACTAATCAATCAAAAGCCATAGATTAGCAGATTGGATTTTAAAAAAAGATCCAACAATATGCTGCCTCCAAGAGACTCATCTCATAGTAAAAGACATTCAAAGACAGAAGGTGAAAAGTTGGGAAAAATCATACTACTCACATGGACTGCAGAAACAAGCAGGGGTTTCCATGCTCATATCAAATAAAGTAGACTTTAAGCTAAAGTTAACCAAAAGAGATAAAGAAGGATATTTTTTTTTCATACTGTTCAAGACAAGACATAACAATTATAAATATATATACCCCAAACAATGTAGAATCTATGTTCATCAAACAAATTCTTCTCAAGTTTAAGAGTCAAATAGACCACAACACAAAGTCACAATTCTTGGTGACTTTAAAACACCTCTTTCACCACTGGATAGATCTTCCAAACAAAAGTTAACAAACTCTAGAATTCAATAACACAATCAACAACTTAAACTTAATTCACATATATATAGAATAATTCATCCCTCAATAAGTGAATTCACTTTCTTTTCAGCAGCACATGGCTCCTTCTCTAAAATAGACCATGTATTATGCCACAAAGCAACTCTTAGCAAATACAAAAAAGTAGAGATACTATCCTGTATTCTACCAGATCATAATGGAATGAAATTAGAAACCAATGATAAAATAAAAACCAAAATCCACTCCAACACCTGGATACTAAATAATATGCTACTGAATGAACAATGGATTGCAAAAGACATCAAAGAGGAGATTTAAAAATTCTTAGAGATAAATGAGAACACTGATACAACATATTGAAATCTCTGGGACACTATGAAGGCACTACTAAGGGGAAAGTTCATTGCATGGAGTTAATTTCTTAAAGGAAGAAAAAGTCAACAAATAAATAACCTCAAAGCCCTAGAAAAATAAGAACAAATCAACACCAAAAGCAGTAGAAGACAAGAAATAATTAAAATCAGAGCTGAAGTCAATAAAATTGGAACAAAATAAACAATTGAAAAAAATTGACAAAACAAAAAGTTGATTCTTTGAAAAAATAAATAAAATTGATAAAACCTTAGCCTTAACCCTTCTCTTCATACTAATGAAGAGAAAGAGAGAGAAAACTCAAATTACTAACATACGTGATAAAAAAGGTAATATCATAACAGACAGTACAGAAATACTATAATTAGAAATTATAATTAACAATTATAATTAGAAATTATAATTAGAAGATAATTAGAAAGTATTTTGAAAATTTGTACTCCAATAAAATAGAAAATATAGAAGGCACCAAAATATTTCTAGAGTCATATGATTTGCCCAAATTGAATCAGGATGATAAACACAATTTAAACAGGTAAATTTCAAGCATTGAAATAGAAGATGCCATCAGAAGCCTACCAACCAAAAAAAATCCCAGGACCAGATGGATACACATCTGAGTTCTATAAGACCTTTAAAGAAGAACTAATACCAATACTCTTCAAATTATTTCATGAAATAGAAAAAGAGACAGCACTTCCAAACTCATTCTGTGAGGTCAATATTACCCTGATTCCAAAACCAGGCAAAGACACATCAAAGAAAGAAAACTTCAGACCAATATCTCTAATGAATATAGATGCAAAAATTCTCAGTAAAATTCTGGCAAATCGAATAAAAAAAACATATCCAAAAGATAGTGCACCACAATCAAGTGGGATTCATCCCAAGGATGCAAGTTTGGTTCAACATATGAAAATCAATACATGTAATTCACCACATCAATAGACTTTAAAAGATAAGAATCATATGATCATCTCAATAGATTCAGGAAAAGCATTTGACAAAATATAGCACCCCTTCATGTTCAAAACACTAGAAAAACTAGGGATAACAGTAACATATCTCAACATTGTAAAAGCTATCTATGCTAAGCCCCAGGTGAGCATCATTCTAAATGTAGAAAAATTGAAAGAATTCCCTGTAAAAATGGGCACAAGACAGGGATACTCTCTTGCACCACTTCTATTTAACATAGTTCTTGAAACACTGGCCAGAGCAATTAGACAGACAAAAGAAATTAAAGGGATATGGGTAGGAAAAGAAGAACTCAAATTAGCACTATTTGCTGATGATATGATTCTATTTATAGAAGACCCAAAAAATTCTACCAGAAAACTTCTAGAACTAGTAAATGAATCCAGCAAAATAGCAGGATATAAAACCAACACCCATAAATCAAAGGCATTCAGTGACAAACCCTCTGAAAGGGAAACAAGGAAAACTACCCCATTTACAATAAACTAAAAAAAATACTTGGGAATCAATTTAATGAAAGAGATGAAAGACCTCTACCATGAAAACTACAGAACACTAAAGAAAGAAATTAAAGAAGACCTTAGAAGATGGAAAGATATACCTTGTTCTTGGATAGGCAGAATTAATATTGTCAAAACAACCATACCACCAAAAACACTTTACTGATTTAATGCAATTCTAATAAAAATACCAATGGCATTCTTTATAGAAATAGAAAAAGCAGTCATGAATCATTTGGAAAAATAAGAGACCCAGAATAGCTAAAGCAATTCTTAGCAAGAAGAGTGAAGCAGGTGGCATCACTATACCAGACCTTAAACTATACTACAGAGCAATAGTAACAAAAACAGCATGGTATTGGCACCAAAATAGACTTGTAGACCAATCTCTACAGAGTAGAGGACACAGAGGCAAACCCACATAATTATAGTTATCTTATATTAGACAAAGGCACCAAAAACACACATTGAAGAAAATATAATCTCTTCCACAAATGGTGCTGAGAAAACTGGAAATCCATATGCAACAAAATGAAATTAAACCCCTATCTCTCACTGTGTGCAATTTTCAAGACTTCCAAAGTTGGAAGATGGAGGTGAAGTTGAAGGTATCCTCCCAGTCCTCTCAGGGGTCTGCAACATATTCAGAAGACATAACTTATTTTAGAGTATACTTTAACATCTAAAATATATAAATCTTCTATAATTTTTCAACCAGTTGAGATCTTAGTCTCTCAACATTCCAACTCCAAAGTCACAGGAGAGAATGTGATTGCATCAACTGAGTGAATGGATTAATTTTTGCTAGGTCAGGTGTCCTTTCTGGTTCAAACATCTGTGCCCAAGCGGCAATGTTTTGAAATAAAAATATTACCATCTAAACTCATCTCTTCAGCAGCTTCTCAGGATAAAAGCCAATTTCAAAGCAAAGGGTAGAACTAGGGATACACCCCTAATCACATTGAGTTTCAGAAACTGCAAAGTCAAGGACTTATACTGGGTCATGCATCCCTACCTAAGCACTGACAACTGGGGAGAATCAGCCTGCACAGCTTCCCATCTCTCTTGTGGTAAATTGTTATATCAGGGGCCACCTATGAACCATACCTCCTGGTATAGATACTCCCATGTACTTACATCCCACCCTGACTCTGGACTTGACCAGGGGCTTGCTTAGGTCAATGACACAGAAGCAAACTGATGCATGGAGGGCTGAAAAGTGATTGTACATTGAGTCTGGTCCTCTTAGAAGACATGTTCCTTCTTAGAAACCAACTACATGCTATAAAGAAGCTTGGGCTAAATACCCCAAAACAAAGACCAAATGTTTTCTCTGATATACAGATGCTAATTCACAATAAGGGGATGGGGGCTAGGGAAGAATAAAGGTACTTTCAGTTAGACAGAGTGGAAAGAAGGGAGGGGGGATATATGGGGGGTAGGAAGGATAGTAGAATGAATCGGACATTATTATCCTATGTGCATATATAATTACATGACCAGTGTGATTCTACATTGTGTACAACTAGAAGAGTTAGAAGTTGTATTCCCTTTCTGTATGATATGTCAGAATATATTCTACTGTCATTTATAACTAATTAGAACAAATTTTAAAAAGCTTGGGCTAAAACACAGAATGGTGAGAGGTCCTGGAGGATAAGGTGGCATCTTGGATGTCTCAGGTCCAAACTCCCAGATGAATATAATGAGGTCATGAGTGACCTCAGCTGTGCTATGTGGAAGAGAACTCAGCTGATAACAGTCAAGTCACATAATCACGAAAAAGAGGGGTTGGTGTTGTATGAGGTGAGTTTTTGGGGTGGTTTATAAAGTATAAGAGATAACTGAAATGCTTCCTTTCCCTAAAATCTGTTTGGCTTCAAAATCCATCTGGAAATCCATATGTCTGGCCCAGAACACTTGGGGAAATTTTTTGACAGTGGGAATGTAGCTGAAAGGCCCTGGAAATGGAATCTGGAGATGTCTTATTTCTCTCCTGTTCTGGAAATTAAGACTATTTTACTTAAAAGTGCTGAAAAGAAAAAACCCTTTAACCAGGAAGTGTAAGAATGTTCTACTAACTAGATAAACAGACCCTCACACTCCTCCACACCTTGTTTCCTTCTAATAAGTATGTCAACAATAAGAGAAGGCCATAAATATTCCTGGTCTTCTCTAAACACCAAGAAAGAAAACTCCCTTTAAAGGTTTCCTCTTCTATTTCTCAATTTCCTGTGAGGTGGCCCAATGTATGATGGGTTGTGAGTCCTTAGAGACTGAAGGGAATACTTTTCTGGTTAATGCCAGAGAAAGTGACCTTGAAAGGTAAAGATCACCATCTTCTCAGGTCATTCAAATAGTCCTGGGTATGAAATCTCAAGAATATGTAGGTTTGTCCCTGGATGAAGGGAATAAGACCCTCTTGTATCACCAGTTGCTCACTGCCTCTGTGACACTAGTTCTGGATGCATTGCTCTAAGTGTTACCTAAATGTGCCAAGAGATTTATATTCCAAAGCACCAAGACCAACAATTTTTCTTTTTTGAACATAGATCACTGAGAAAGTCCTCAACCTTGCCAAGAAGCAAACATTCAACAAACATTTCATTGGGTGGCTACCATGTCTAAGTATCCAGCAGGCATACAGTGGATAAACCTTGTTTGAGGTAGGGGGTATACCTAGCAGGCAGCCTCCCTTTTAAAGAACAAACCAAGCAATTTTTTTGTTGTTGTTTTTAGAGCATGTGGGATGACTTCCTTCTCTTGAGGGCTAGTCCGATGAGGCTTCTGTCTTTCCCCTAATCAAGAATATTCATAATGATCTAAGCCAGGCCAATTAAATGTTCTCACTCTAGAATTTAAATCAAAACAGATTAATAAAGCAACTGAAAACAAGTTGGTATTTGAGGATCCTCATGCCCAGTCGGGTTGTTTTTAACTAGAACATTTCCTGTCATTTTAGCTTCCTAGTTTTTAGGGCTGTCTTGTTCCTGCTTGTTTCCAAGCACCATTCTCTGGCCTGACTATAAACTCCAGATGTCCTTCCAATAAACTCATTTTTGCTCAGATTAGCCAAATGGATTTCTGTTGCTTGTATCCAAAACACCCCGAATTATTCAAGAGATGAATAAAACAGATATGATCCCAGCTTTCAGAGCCTGTCAGTTTGGTTGGGAAGACAGACACTAAACAAACCAAAAATGTATGTAATTACAAATTGTTGAAAATAAAGGGAAACAGGGTGTTCTGAGAGAAAATAATAGGATGATCTAGTTGAGATTATGGGGTCTTTGGAAGCCTCAATTGAGATCTAAAGAATGAGTAGGCATAAACCAAACAAATAGTGGAGGGAAAGAGCCTTTCTGCTGAGAGCAGAAAATAGACAAAAGTCCTGAGGCCAGAAGGAGTTTTTGCATTCCCAGAAGTAATAGAGGCCCTTGTTTTGGGGAGAAGTGGTATGAGCTGAGGTTGGACAGATGGGTTTGGGTCTGATCATGCATAGTCTCATAGTTTGGGGAAAGAATTTAAACTTGATTTATTGACAATAGGAAGAAGCTATCAGAAAGTGTTAAGTCTATGAATGACATAATCTAATTAGATTTTTTAAACATTCCCTTTAATGAACTAACTTGAGGAGCAAGAGATGGGAAGTTATTGAATGATCTCAGTGGCTTGGATTAGGAGGGTAACAAAGAAAATACAGAAAGGCAGACAGGTCCTGTTTGATTGAGGATTAGTATGCAAACCCACTGCTCCAAAGCATGTCTGCCCTGTTCATTTCTACATCCCATGCAAACTCTACATCCTAAAGAATTCGTGCTTCTGTAGAATTTCACAACTTAATAAATGCCTCTGGATCCAAATCTCATTTGATCCTTGCAGCAACTCATAAGGTTGTTGAAAACAAAGTAGCTGAGGCTGAATCTCACCTCCATGGCACATTATTGGTAAGCCAGGCCTCCAATCCTGTTCCTCTCCATAGCTTGCTGCCCCAGTTCAATATTCACCTGATAAGCTATAGAATCTCCAGAATGCCTGCAGATCTAAAGATGAACCTGGGCTCTGAAATATAATCTTAGAAGCTCATTTGCATTCATTTCCAGAATTCACCCCATGGCTTACATAACAACTGTCAGGTTTTGTTCAGCATTTGCTGAGTACTTTGGCCAGATCATACATTCCTATCCCCTTTTATCTCACTCTTCCTGGATCTCCTTCAACATTATTTGAATCATTTCTGTTGCCTTCCCTAAACTACCTACTCCCTTTGCCTGGATTCGTTTCTGGACTGGCAGCATTGGCATCACTTGGCAGCTGTTTAGTAAAGGGAAGTCTCAGGCCCCGCCCCACCTATTCCATGAGGAACTATGGAGGTGTCCCTGCCATCTGTGCTTTGAAGAGCCTGCCATTTGATTTCAATGCATGCCAAAGTTTAAGAACCACTAGCCTAAATCTTTCCAGGAACAGCCCCCTCAAGCTGCAGACAGCTGAGCTCAGTTAAGGATGTGTTTTATATAAACCCATGTCAGGGACTGAAGTCATGGATGGATCTTACCCAAGCACTTGGGCTCACATTGCTGAAAGGTGGTGACAGCTCAAAGCTGAAGAATCTCATGGAGCCGGGCAGGGTCTTTGCGGGACTAGTCTCTGTTGATCTTAACCCCCATGCATCTGGGGTCTGAACCAGATCTTCAAAGAGAAAGCTGAGAAGAGGGTAAAAGGGAAAGTTGTCCAGTCCTTCTTTGCCTGTATGCTTCCCTTTGTCCATCAAACAATAACTGATTAGAGTCAGGTAGCCTCAGGTTAACTGATCCCTTCTTAAAGACAGGGCTCAGGCAGAACACGATTATAGGTCTCAGCACAATGCATCTTAGTGGGGGTGTGTGGCTTAAACAACAACCGAAATTTATTATTTCATAGTTCTGGAGGCTTAAAGTCCAAAATCAAGGTGTTGTCAGGGTTTGTTTCTCCTGAAGTCTCTCGGGTATCTTGCAGATGGCCAGACTCTAACTATGTCTTCTTCATGTGGTTTTTTCACAGTTCATGGATAGCTCTGAGGTCTCCTTTTGTGTCTTAATTTCTTCCTATAAGGACACAAGTTATTCTGGACAAAGAAAGACCTCTATGACCTTATTTAACTTTAATCACTTTTTTTAAAGATCCTGTGTCCAAGTATAGTCATATTCTAAGATACCAGGGATTAAGGCTTCAACATGTGAATTTGGGGAAGATGCAATTCAGCCCCTAACAGGATGTGACCAGAATACTCCTGAGCAGGGTAGGAGAGCAACTGCCTGAGGTGGTCAGAGAGGATTTCTCAGAGAGGTAATATTTAAGTTTAACCTTCAAGTATATTTCTGAGTGCAAAGGGAATACTTTCCTGTGTGTTGCTCCTATTCTCCAGGAGAACTTAATCTCCTCTTTTTTCTATCCCTGTCCCCAATCCCATATGATAAGCTCTCAGGAATCCAACTTTTTCCAGAGTCATTAATCAAGAAACCTCTCTTAAATGTCATCAAAATATACATCAATGCAAGCTAACGATACCACTAAAAATACGGGTGGATGTGTGTGGACATATGAAACCACATTTGATCTTTCTTTTTATTTTTACTTTCTTCTTTTTAGATATACATGACAGTAGAATGTATTTTGACATATTATACATACATGGGGTATAACTCCCCATTCTTGTGATTGTACATGATGTGAGTTACACTGGTCATGTATTCTTATAGGAACATAGGAAAGTTATGTCTGATTTATTCTAATGTCTTTCCCATTCCCATCTCCTCTCCCCTCCACCCTACCTTCTATCTGTTCTGGTGAACCTACACCTCTCTGTCCCCCACCACACTTGATCTTGATGGGCTCAGACAGAGCCATTCCTACTGGATTTGGGAGGAACTTGAAGATGAGGCAGACCATAGGAATTTCACTGGCCCATGTTTTATGGGGATCCAGAATAAATAGGATGAATGAAGTACCAATTATGACAAGGAAATTAGGTTACATGAAGATGAATAAGGGTGATCTGCCCCAAATGGATAGTATTTTCTGCTAAGGCAGAATAATTATTGTGGAATTTGGCTAAACAAAAGAATGTGAAAGAACTTATACCTTGATATCATACTATAATTCTCAAACTATTATCCTCTCCTGCCCCTTCTGTTCCATCTTTTTTTTTAACAATGGAATATTAATTTTTCCTGTTCTATGGGAATTAAAAATGTCTTTTTTTAACTTAGTCTCAGACCATCTTTTCCTTAATATCATGAACCCTTCCAGTGTGGGTGCATGAAAACCAGAAAGTAAGAATCAATGGGGGTCATCTTGGAGCCTGGCTACCACAACTGCTATGTCGCTCAATAACTGTCACTAGTTGCTTACTGCCTGGCTCTAGAGTACCACTTCAGAACCCAACTAATCTCTATTCATCAAACTCAGTTCTCTAAACTCACTTTAGAAGCTCCACACCTTATACCATTTTCAGCTAGCTGCTCCCCACACAGTCTGTTCTTCCCCAACTTTGACTATGCCATTCCCCCAACTCAAAGCATTCTTCCTACTCATCCCCACCAAGCCAAGATGGCCTTCCTCTGGATAGCATTCTGAACAGAAGTAGGAACACATGGAAGCCTTCTGGGAGGTAACTGATACTAGTGGAAGAGGAAGCCAGGCCCAAGATATGTTCTAATGATGCATCTGAGGGGGTTTACCTATGGAGAGGAACAACTCAGAGAACCATCATGGGAGTGGGGCATGGAAAAGGAGGCTGCTGTCACTCAGATTTTGTCCTCAGCCAAGTTCCTATGGATTTATATCTGAGAACTGGAGGACACTGAGAAGCTAGGAGGAAGGAAACTTTCCAAGAGTTGCTCTCCCATTTACACCAAGTGCCACAATAATAAAAGCCACATGGAATTGGTACTTAGGCAACACAGTGTGATGAAAACAGGGAGGAGGCATGGAAGGGCTTCTCAGGGTGTAGGAATCACCATCAAGAAAAGCCCAGCCCATAGTGACACCCTGGGAATACCTTCACAAGCATCGTGGACTTCCCAAAGGGAGTCAGAGTGGAAATGAGGAACTGGGTGGCTGTCATAGGGTGACCAAGAGGACTTTTCTAAAAGAGCACATTTAAGACACCCTCTGTGCACTCCCAGAAGAGAACGTCTTTCAGGAAGTTGGAGGTTCTGCATGAGCAAGCTTGGGTGAGAGTTAGGAAATGTGGTTTCCAATCCCAATACTTGTCCTCCCCAGAGCAGCTCATGCTCCCGACTATTCCTGCTAAGGTTGACAATGAAAGTTCCTGCCCTTGGTGGAGCTTCTGAAGGCTTGAGAAAAACAAGTGAGTTGTGAATTAAGTCCTCATCCATGTAATAGCAATAAACAGAGAAGTATGTCCTGTTACCTCCTCTAACAAAACCCCTCAGGGTGAGTCCCTGTGTTAATGGCTGGGAAGAAGCAATGTTTGCAAAGTAAAGGAAATTCTTTCTCAAAGTCAGGGGTAAGAAGGAACTGGGAGGAACAACAAACTATACCTTAACCTCTGTAACCAGAGGCTGGAAACAGGAAGTGTGGCATTTCCTTGTATCACTGAGGATGGAAGCTGCACCTTAATTCATCATCCCTCTCATAGCCATTGGTTGAGCTAAGTTCACAAAGAGTCCTTTGACCCTAAAATATTTTAATCTGGTAGAGGAAATTCTCAAAACAGAATTTGCTGAGTGACTCCAGTGTGATCACTCAACCCTTAAACATGCGTGCTTGTACCTGGTTCTATCTTCAATGAGAGCTTGTAATTATCAGCTTCCACAAATTTTTGTAGTTCCTCTATATATTGAACAGAGTTCAGGTATTTTTGAACATGAGGCAACATGGGAATATCATATTCACAGGACTGCTGTAAATCAGAAATTATTCGAAGGATGTTATTCATTTCTTCCTCCCTTTCCTAGGGCTGGTTTCTGTGGCCCTGGGGAGTCTGGAGTGGCCTAGCAGGGCGTCTCCTTCCTGATGGATTTTCTTTTTCTTCTTCAGCTTCGCGCTGCTTTCTCTGGGGTCCCCTGCTTCCGTTTCTGCCCTGAGGCTGCCTGCTCCTCGTCCTCATTCTCCAGGGAGCCCGCGTAGGGGGCATCTCCAGCCTCGTAGAGCCACGGGTCCTGGCTGGAGAAGGCTGCAATGTCCTCGGACTTTTTTCCCTTCTTGTGTTTTCTGAGCTTCTTCCCAACTCTGGTCACCTCCTCACCATTTCTGGTGTCTTGGGAGGTCTTTGTCACTGAGCCATGGGACGTGATGAGTGATGAAGACTTCCTCTTCTTTTTCTTCTCCTTGCTGAAGGACTCCGAGTGGCCAAGGGCTTGCTTCTTGCGGCTGGGTGAGGCCTCTGTCCGTCTGGCACTCAGCCTGGGCTCCGGATCCAGCCGCTACAGCCAAAGTGGAGTGGGGTCAGAAAGGAAATGCAGGGGCATCAGACAATAAAGATGGCAAAGTTGCTAAGAGGGACATATCCATGGGACCTCATGGGTGGGTCACAGAGGTTGGATCTTGGAAACAGGTTTGGCAAGTTAGGCTTAGAGTAGGGGACAGGGAAGGGAAAGACATTTTGGAATGCATGAGTAAAGTTCGGAAGCTCCCTTAATCTCTACTGATGGCTGAGAGATGTTTAGCCGAGGTCTTATTTGACAGTGAAGGTGCAAATAC
This sequence comes from Marmota marmota marmota, assembly GCF_001458135.2. Taxonomy (NCBI): domain Eukaryota; kingdom Metazoa; phylum Chordata; class Mammalia; order Rodentia; family Sciuridae; genus Marmota; species Marmota marmota. The sequence goes on along the minus strand of NW_025999941.1, from coordinate 5,255,432 downwards.
AGGTCCAACCTGGAGTGAAAAGAGTTGTGTGTCTCCTGTGCCCTATCTCCACCCTCTGTGTTTCCATTAACTTATCTGCACACCAATCAATAGTAATTATGCTTTTGGGCTACTCTCCTATTTTAACCATCAGACACTAATGGCAGATGCAATACATCTCCTCCTTGGCACTAAAGATGGATTTTCTTCTGCAGAAATCTTCAAACGCTGAGTCATGAGGCTGAGGATGTGAGGAGGTTTGCATGGACATATTTGCTAGTGTGAGCCAGGAGTGGGAGAGAAACTATCCTAGAAAGAATGTGCTTTTCCAATGTGACATAGAGGTGTGGTGGCCATAGAGAAACCCCATCCTTGGTTGGTGGAAAACAGGGATGGTGTGGATGGCATTGAGGGGCAGGTTTGGGAGGACAGCAAGGACAGGCCCTGGGAAATGATGTTGCCTTGGCATTTCCAGGCCTAGGCCACATCACTGCCAGGGAACTTGAATTTTGCCTTGTGGGGTTTCCATATACAATTTGGAAATAGAATCTTTGGTTCTCATCATCATCATCATCATAATAATAATAATGCCAGGTTTACTTTTCCCTTTTTGAGATCACAGGCTCAAAGCAACCAGTTGACTCCCCAGCAGGCTTCATCCCAACTCTGACTGAAGAGCCATAACCAACCAAGTCAAGGTAAAGAGAAGAAAGGGTGTGTCCAGGCTGAGCAGGTAATGGGCAGCCCCTGCCTTGAACTCTGGGAGAGCTGCATCCTTGCTACCAAGGATATATGACTCAGAGGTTTGTTTTATTACCCCAACTCTGTTGAAAAGCTTATAAAGTATGAATTAAGGGAGAAAAGTCCTTATCATGTCCTACAAGGCCCCGCTGTCTGGCCATGATCACTTCTTCCTGCCCAGGGTCTTTGCACACATTGTCTCTCAACTTAGAATGTTTTTCCTCATTTCTTCACCTGCTGCTGCTTATCCTTCAGGCCTCAAGTAAATGTTGTTTCTTTGGCATGTTCTATCAGACTCATCAATTGGGAATATGTTTGACTGAAAATGAGAGAAAACTCAAGTTTTCAAGCCAAAACGAAAAGGAGTTCATTTTTCTTACTTAAGAGGAGGTCATAGGTACATCATCAAGGGCTGTACAACAGCTTGACAATGCCATTGGGAGCTAGGATCTTTCTCCCTTTCCATTCCTTTATCCTTAAAGGCATGCTGCCTCATGATTGCAAGATGGTTGTCAAACCTTTAGGCATCACCTTCACATTTCAGTCTGGAAGAAAAGGGAAGAGCAAAAACAAAGGCCAGTACAATTAGGTTTATTTATTTATTTTTTAAATCACAAAAGAAATTTCTAGAAAGGTTGTGTTAGTCAGCTTTCCATTGCTATAGTAAAACACCTGAGGTAATCTATTTTTAAAAGAGAAAATATTTTGGCTCAAGATTTTGGAGGTTTTGTTTTTCTCCATGACCAATCAGCCCTGTTGCTTTGGGTCTGTTGTGAGATAGCACATCATGGTGGGGAGCTTATGGTAGAACCAACTGCTTATCTCATGGCTGGGATGGAAAAAGAGAGGAAGAGACCAAGATCCCACAGTTCCCATTCAGGACATGTTTCTGATCACCTAAAACTTCTCACGGGACCCCACCTATTAAAGGTTCTACCACCTCCCAATAGTGCCATGGGCTGAGGTCAGGGGGAACTAAGCCTTTAATAATGAGCTTATCCAAACAATAGCAAAGGCTTAATCAACAGACTTTGGCTATCATTTTATTGTCCAGAAATTAATTTCATGGTCTCTCTACAACAAATTTGGTGGCCAAGGAAACTAAGAGTTCAGTGATTTCTCAGAACAACTTCAAGTCATCCCTGGGCTGGGTAAAGACCTATACACTCCAAGATAAAAAGATCTCCAAGTATCCAAAATAATCAGTGTTATGTTAGTGACAATTAATTCTCCCTTACGCCCTCGTTGGCTATCCAGTGTAAAATTGGCCCCTGTTACGCTCTCAAAGCACTTTCGGCCCTTTGCTAGGTTTGCTGAAGTGTTTACTTGTGAAATGAAGAATAACACCACCAGACTTAAAGCTCCAGGAGGAAAGATGCTATGTATGCCTGCATTGCTCAGCACTCTGCACCCAGCAGAGCACCTGGCACAGGGTGGACTTTGCAGCTTTATTTATTGAATGAACGAAACATCCTTGCTAAAGAGGTCATCCAGTCAGCCCAGAAACAGTTCCTGTGACAGGAAACTCCTCCTCTTCTTTGGCAGCACTTGATAGTTTGGGGTCAGAAAATTCTCCTGAATGTTGTTTTGACTTCTTAAGACTTCCACCCCTATTCTGAGCTGAAGTGTGCCCCCTCAAAACTCTTATTTTGAGTCCTAACCCCCAGTGCTTCTGAATATGACTGTATTTGGAGATAGGGTCTTTTTTTGCGGGGGGGTACTGGGAATTGAACTCAGGGGCACTCGACTACTGAACCACATCCCCACCCTATTTTGCATTTTATTTAGAGACAGGGTCTCACTGAAATGCTTTGTGCCTTGCTTTTGCGAGGCTGGCTTTGAACTCGCAATCCTCCTGCCTCAGCTTCCCAAGCCGTTTGGATTACAGGCGTGAGCCACCATGCCTGGTGGAGATAGGGTCTTTTAAGAGGGAATTAGGATTTGAGATGATTGTGGTGGGCCCTAATTCAATTTGGTTGATGTCTTTATAAGAACACAGACATAATGGGAAGATCAATGGAAGACACATGGAGAAGATGGACATTACAAGTCAAGGAGAGTGACCTCAAGAGAAACCCAACTGTCAAATACCTTAATATCAGACTTCCAGCCTCCAGAACAGTGAGAAAATAGATTTCTGTCATCTACCTTCTTCATAGTCATGGCTGACAGTTCCCAGCCTCTGCAGAGGTCAGGTTGATACCATGTGACCCAAGGCCCCCTGCCATAAATCACATTGTTAGCATAGGCTATCTGGCATGGTCTAGGGCCCCCAGGCAGGATAGGCTGAAGGTTTGGAGGTTAACTTCCAGGAGCTAGGAGTCAACCAAGGGCCCAAAGTTTCTTTGGGATGTGCAGGGTTTGGACCACCCAGGCTTGGTGACTTAGTCCTTTATTGCATGTATAACTTTTCTCTCATTCAATTGGCCAAAGCAAGTCCCACGGCTGACCCCAGAGTCAGAGCAGGAGGGAACTATGCTTACACAGCAAAGGGCAAGGATGCAGGGAGCAATGAAGAACTGGGGCATCATGGTGTTCTGCCTGGGGCTGTGCCTGGGCTAGCATCTGGGCAGCCATGGTAGCCATGATGGTCTTTTTGTTCCTAAGAAACAACACACATGCTCGTAACTCTGCACTTCTGTGTACTGTTCTCTATCTTCCCACAACTCTTAACCTTTCCAGAAAGTTCCAAATCAGGCTTCAAGATTTTCTTCCCCCATGAAGCCCTCCCTGGATATACCCAGCAAAAGCAACAGCCCTCTTTTGTTCTGTCTCATCAGATGCTCTGAGATTGGGAGATAGCTCCATTACCGCTCTCTTTCTGATTCTTTGTTCCCTTCTCCTGATGGTCCTCAAGCTCAATTTCATGCAGGACAATTATTTACCCAGCCCCAGGAGTGCTTCAGAGACTCCTAGTCTGCTTATATTCCTGACCAAGTTCTGTTCTCTGCCAGGAGTGAAAAGTGCAGATCAATTCTTCTGAATGCTGCTTCTCATTCCCAGTTGTCACATTACCTTCTTGGTTCTTCTTCTCCTACACGCTGAAGCTATTTCCACTGCTGCACTGAATTAGATAGAACCCTTTACAATTCATGCCCCATTGCTCAGGCCTGTAAAACGCTTTATGAGCAAATATATTGCCTTCTTCCTGGCACCCGCAGTGTGGAGGTGGGGTTGCAGTTCTTGTGGCCTGAATCAGAGGAGCTCCTGGGCCCATCCTGAAGATGTTGACTGTCTCTTTCCTCTCAAATGTCACCTTCTCCATGAATTTGCCTTAATCCCCTAGTGAGAAGGATTGCTACACGCTGAAATCTCATGTGTATGTCCAAACATATTCTTCCCAGCATTAATTCCTTTTCCATAAGTGCCCCCACTTCCCCTTCCATGTTAAAGGCAATCTGAGGCCAGGAACCACATCCATCTCCCTTCAGGGGACCTAAGGCTTAGGGAGTCCCATGCCGACATTTGTTCAGTAACTATTCAATGATAGCTAGTAGATGGTCTCAAACAGCATCACTGCCTAAAAATCAGGTCTAAACTGGGAAAAGAAAAGAGGAAGTCAGGAGAGTCCTCTGTCCAGCCCAACCTTGCAGATCCAGAGCCAAGAGGTGAGTGGGAATAATAGGCCACCCACAGAGATGCCCAGGCTGAGATGGGGAAGTCACCACGCCAGGTGAGTGCCACGTCCCAGAGAGTGATGGATGATTTGTTTTAGTCATCTTTATGTCCTCAATATTTAGTAAAATGCTGCCCATTTTGAAATTTCAAGACCAAACCAAGCCATGAATAAAGAGTAAGAAACAAGTTGGGAGCCAGAAGAGATAGGGCTGAAGCAAGCAGTTTCTTTTTCTTTTCTTTTTTTTTTTTAAATTTATTTGTAGTTGTAGATCGACAGAATGCCTTTATTTTGTTTGTTTATTTTTTTATGTGGTGCTAAGGATCAAACCCAGTGCCTCAACACATGCTAGACAAGTGCTCTGCCACTGACCTACAGCCCCAGCCTAGGCAGGTCCTTAAAAACACCTTACTAGGTTGATGTGGGGGTGGGAGAGTGGCCCAGAGTGAAGCTGGTAGGTTACATTTTTCTTCTGTTTCTCCAAGGTTGGGGGTGTGGCCTTCAAGCTGCAGCACAGTCAATACTACCTCCATGCTGTACCTGTGGCAAAGACTTAGGTGGTGTTTGGGAAGGAAGCTCTAGTTCACTTCTAGATACCCAGGTGCCAATTCACCTGTTTTGGCACCGTGTTTATAGCTACAATGACCAGGGCATCTTGGGAAGACAAGTTGATTGTAAGTCCCAATTAGAGGTCAGAGAAGCCCCCAGGTGCTCTACAAACTTTAACGTGCATGGGAATCACCTGCAGGTTTTGTCTTAATGTCGATTCATCTTTGGTGGGTTGGAGTGGGGTTTGGGTGTCCATTTCTCACATGGTCTTGCATGGTGAGGGTGTGCTGATGCTGCTGGTCTGAGGTTGGAAGATGGGGGTGCTGGTAGCAGTGGTTCTCAATGTTGTAAACACTTGGTGGAACTTTAAAAAATACCAATCCCTACTCGCAATGGAGTGGTTCCCAAGTGTGGTCTTCAGATGTGCAGCATCAGCATCACCTGGAACTTGTAAGAAATGCTGATCTTCAGGCTTCATCACAGACCTCCCAAATCAGAAAGTGCAAGTGTAGGGCCTAGCAGCCTGGGTTCTAAAAAGTCCTCCGTATACACACTGAAGTTTGCTAAATTACATGTGTGCCACCTGATCTGATGCAATAGGAGGTAGATGACATCCACAAAGCCATCTATGTGGGCTGGGCATGGTGGCGCACACCTGTAATCCCAGTGGCTCAGAAGTCTGAGGCAGGAGGATTTCAAAGTCAAAGTCAGCCTCAGCAATTAAGCAAGGCCCTAGCAATTTAGCAAGACCCTGTCGCAAAAAAAAATTAGGAGCCAACGG
>NW_025999941.1:5239730-5249747 GCF_001458135.2 Marmota marmota marmota | reverse complement strand
GAGAGAGAGAGAGAGAGAGAGAGAGAGAGAGGTGGAGTGGGTATAACAAGACGTTAATCACTGGTAAACTAGATAAGAGGTTTATAGGAGTCCAGTAAACTCTTCCAAATTTTCTGTAAACCAAGGATTTTTAAAAACAAATTAGTAACCTTGGTAGGCTTTACCTTTGGTGTTTTCTGATGTGATTAGTTTGGAGTAAAAGCTGAATATCAATACATTTTCCAAATTTTCGCTGGTGATTCAAATGTGTACCCCATACTGAGGGCCTTGATTCTAAAGATAGCTTTTCTTAAATATTGGTCATAAAATCATCTGCATCAGAGCCCTCTGGGCCACTGGTTTAAAACACAAATCCTGAGTCTCAATTGTGCACAAAAATTGAGTTATCTGGATAGAGCCTTAACAAACACCATAGTGGGTCATGATGCTAATATTTGAGAATCATTCCTTGAAATTCTTAGTTGAAGAATATTAGGTCACCTGTAATTGCTACAGGGTCCAGGAAGTAAAATGAACAAGTGAACCTAGATGAGTGTAAGACAGCAGGGAATGGTGGGGACTGAAGCAAATAAGAGAATGTATGCCCAGTTTAAAGCTCTAATTTCCCGCTGACGGTGACAAGAATGTCTTGCTGGTGTTGCCCAGTATTACCAGATCCTTCTTTTTCTCTAGACACTTCAGGACTCTCATGTTTTTCATGTGAAATATCCCAATTTTAAAATGTCAGTGACTCACTCAAAAACAATTCAAACACCACTCAAGCTAAACAAAACATCTCTGGAGGTAGTATTCAGCCAAGGAACTACTCATTTGCAACCTCTGATGAAGACTTAGCTAAACAACCAGTGTGCTATGAGGGCCATTGCTCAAGGGCACTTGAGCTCCTCAGGGAGAAAAATTCTCCCATCTATACTTTGACAATGTAGTTATGTTCCTGAACAACAGCTTCCTCTGCAGAAGTCCTGCCAAATATCCAGTGCAAAGTTCCTCTATTGTTCTTTAACGTTGTGCTGTGTCCACAATTTCCTTTCTGGGAAGTTGAGTGAGAAAGTAAACTCAGCTCAGGGAAGTTGAACTTCTGGCTGGAGCTTAATGGCACTTAATACCAAGCGTCTCTCACCAGATGCCCGGGATCCACCCACGTTCCAAGACACCTCTCTCTCCCTGGCACTGTTATAGAACAAACAGAAGGAAAGTTGTTGCTGAGCCCAACCTGGGGTTGGGAGAGCAGGAGAACTTGTGTGGATGGCCCTTTCATTTTAAAGGGATGTTCTTTTGTTGGGCACTTTCTATGGCTCCCAATCCAACAACTGTCAATTGCCCCTAGATCCAGGCTATTGAGCCTCTGGTCCCATCAATTCTAACCTGTTGTGAGAACTTAAGTCACACCTTCCATATAGACTACCAGTTCCTTCCCCTAAGGAAGGAGATTACTGTCAGTGATTTTTCAGTGGCAAAGCTAGTTTTTAAAATTCTAACGAAGTTTTACAACAAAATCCACAAAATAAAACAAACTGGATAGAGGGTTTCCTTGGGCAGTGCATTTCTTCTAAGTTTAACTAGGACATGTTAATGTTTGCCAAACCTCTCATATAGCCATGAGGTTCTAGGGAAGAGAGTTTGGAACCGATGGGGCTTGCTTATTTTCAAGGTCTTTTTCCAATGTGATATCATGTTCGTGATGTTTATGAGCAATTTCCTTTAGATCTCCCATTAGTTCTTAATTTAACTGTAGTAGCAAGAAAGGCCACTTCTCCAAGGCATTTGTTGAAACCTCCTGGCTACACAGAACTGTACTAGATGCTATGAAGGGAAATAGCTATGGCTTCCAGTTCCCAGAGTTAGGCTAGGGTTAACCTGAGGGGTCAAAGAGCAAAAGGACATTGGGCATATTGTAATCATATATTTTGATCTGTGGTTGCCTCCTAATAACCATAGAAATATCTCAGACTGAGAGCTTTTTATGGAACCCCTATCCTCTGCTTTGAGAAAGCTTTTGTGCAGCATTGCCTTATGTTATTTATATTATGAAAATAATAGGAATTGTTTTTAATGTTCCAAATAAAGATTATAGAATATTATTGCATCAATGACCTTGCTTTTTCCAAAATACATATGTCACCCCAAAGAATGTGATACACTATCTCTCCCCCTTCCTCGACCCAACACTCACCCCCAACCACTGAGAATAACTGACTCAATTAATTCTCCCACATTTACATCTGAGCCTTGGTTTCCTCAATTATAAATCCTGAGGACATAATATGGGGGGTGAGGACAGGTGATTCATGAGGATATTAGAGGAAATAAGATTGGCCTGGAGTTGATCATTGTTGAAACTGAATGATAGGCATATAGGGATTCTTTAGCATGTTTGGAAATCTTCTATAATAAAAGGTTAAAATAAAGGTAATGTTATCTATTTGTGCATTGATACTGAGTATTTTACCCAGTTGCAAACCTCAAAGCACTTTGAACAGCACCTTTATTTGCTACAACCACATTTGACCTTCGTTCCAAGACCAAGTCCTCACTTCTCTGCTGCATCCATTTTATTATCGCAGCGTTTCACATTGTGCCCTCTGAGGACAGATGAGGAATTGCAGAAGTCCAAATTCAGGATGGGAGTTAGCTGCTACATTAGGTACTTATTCCTTCACCCACCTTCTTCAGGAGCAGGTAGAAGTGGTCCAGGCCACTGAAAACCCACTCTAGTCCCAGACACAAAGGGTTAACACTTTGCCCCTGAAATGACTGGGTTTTCCTTCCTTTGGTCAGTGCTGCCATTCAGACTCATGCTTGCCTGAAGATTCTTGGTGTAGGTTAATGTGACCATGATCACGTAGTTTCTGAATACGTGGTCATCAACTCTGACAGCATGCATTGAATACTGGTTATCCTTGGCTTGTCCGTCATGCTGAAATAACTCACCTGAATCTTGAGTGGTGAAGAAAAGTCTTCAATGACCCTGAATGAATCAGAGGATGGGCAGTGTAGCCTCCAGGAGGATCACAACAGAGACTAGTATGAACTAAAGAATTAGTGGGGCTCAAACATGTGGAGGGAGAGCAGGGCACCAAAAGGTCTGACATCCAAATAATCCGCCTGTGACTAAATGGCTTCCAACTAATTAAACATAGAAAAACCTCTTTTAGGAAAGATAATCCTATTGGATCAACTTGCAAGATTTTTCCAGCCAGCGTCTACCTCTTGGAGCTTCAATTAAAAGCTTTTAGCAGATGGCAAATTCTGAGTCACAAAGTTAGACTCTTTGGCAACCATATGTGCTTTTGGTTTCCCGGGGATCCTGGCCACATATGGTCCTGAAAGAGGTGCAAGAGCTCTTTTTTGGTTCACAGGGGAGAGGTCCTTGCCCACCTGGGGACACAGATGACAGGCACTTCAACATGACCATCAGGGTAATTGGCAGAAGAGGCTTCCAGTTAATTCAGAGGTCTGGGAGCCCTGGAAGTCATAATAGGTCAGGGATGGAAGGGAGCTTGAACATCATCTAGTGCAACCCCTTCTTTTTACAGAATTGGGAAACTGAGTCTCCAGATAAATTATGTAATCTGTCTAAAGATGCCTAGAGAGAGAGAAGCAGAGTTAGCACAAGGATTAGAGAGGCACTTCTTTGTATACTTTGGGCACATAGTTCATTGCCTGTTCCTTTCCTTATACTCACTGAGCTCTTTACCAAAGACCTGACAAATTGGCCAAGAGTAGGCCAGGAAGGGTCACTTGTCCAACTCCTGCTTCAGGACTCTCCAAAGTGGAACTTCATCACTCTTCTCTTCAAAGCTCTCTACAAATATTGAAGTCACAACTTCCCCTGGGTGTCATGAAGGAGAAACAAAGCCAGGTAGTAGTTACATTTGGTGAAACAGGGTTTATTCAGTACTGCTGTAATAGGGGAGACACCTCAACTGTGCTCAACTCTACTAAAATAAAGGGTTAAAGGAGTAGGCTAAAGGAAAATGCTGGAGAGAGCAAAAGGAAAAGAACTGAAGGACATTAGGGGGGATGGCTGAGATGATTGGGCCAATTATGTTCGTCAACTGAAGCTTCCTGCCGTTGGCTCCTAATTTTTTTTTCCACAGAGATGGGGAGACAGGAGCATGTCAAAACTCTCAAGGTCCTTGAGAAAGATATTTCTGGATTATAGAAGAAATATCACAAAGGGACACCAGAAGGACTTACAATTGCATTTTTTTTTTTTAGTAAATATTTCTAAGAAAAAGGAGGTCAGGGGCCTATAGCCAAATTTTATTGCACTTTCTCAGGCAGGAATTTAAGAAGCCATAGGTTGTCATCCCAGGGATATGGACTTGAGTGGTTAAAAACCATCCTGGTATTGGCTCGAGTCTCTTAGTGGAGTGGGTGTGTAGTGGGTATTAAGAGACTGCATTCCTCAGAGGCCAAGGTTGGGGCCTCATTGAGAAGAGGGCTCAGAGGAGCCAAGCTCAAGAATGGTCAGGGACAGAGTCTTTGTCAGTACTGATGAGACTCCCACTGCCCTGACAGGAAGTTGATTCAAGTATTTTCCCACCACAGTTTCAGCCTATTTTTCCTCCTTCTTAAATGTGGCTTAAAGTTGATTCATGTTCTGCCTGTCATGGCTCTCCATGTATTTGCCATCAACCTTCTCCAAACTGGATTTTAAATTGCTTAAAGACAGGGCCCATGTGTTGCATCTTTTTAAAAAGTCTTCCATTGCATCTTGTAAGTAGCTGGCTTGATAATCACCTGTTGACCAAAACCCCAGATTACATTCCCTTTTTAATAGTGCCACCAAGCATTCTGTAGCCCATATCCTATTTCTAAAACCATTTCTGTGATTTTTTTTCCCCATGAATTCTCTTCCAACATGAGAGGCCCAAAAAAGACTCCGTTACTCACCTCTGTGCATTTCATGAACATGCCCTCTTTTACAAAGGTCACCAAGAATTCAATTCATCAAAACTTTGGCTGAGCACTAGCTATAGGTCCTGGGTGCTGAGGAGGAAATTAGCAATAAGTCAAGGTTTCTGCTCTTGAGTAACCCAGTCAGGAAGACGGACAACTAAATCAGTGATTCTGATACTCAGAAGCTCTGTCACAGAGGTGCAGGCACAAAAGAAGAGCCCTAATTTAGTTTGGGTAGGAAATGTCCAGAAAAAGTTTCCCCAAAGGGACAATTTATTGGCTTGGTTTCCCTAGAAGAAGAGATGAGAGAGGAAACCTTGTACAAATGGTTTATCAAGAGAGAAGTGTTAGAAGAAACCTGTGAAGAAATGAGGGAAGCAAGATGGAGCAGGAGGAGAAGCCAGGCAAGGCTGTGGTTTCTGCTGAAGTCTAACCTCAGCCCCATCCCAAGGGGAGATCTGAAGGTGAATCGTACCATGGAGTTGGCCCACCTTGACTCAAGAAGACCAGGCTGTTGTACTCTCTATCAGTCTGTCCTTGGCTACAAGCTGCTCCCTGGTGAGTGTGCCTAATGTCCTACGTATTTCTGGGAGAAGAGACTCCAGTGGGCAGAGGGTGGGTCTCTGGAAAGCAGTGTAGCTTGGAGCTTTCAGAAGCCAACAGTCACAGCAGATGGGGAATAGCTATTCCCTTCCCACTTAGCAGGGATCTGGGTGGGGCTCCAGCAACCGTACTACAATCCTGAACTCACTCTTGGAAGGGGAGGGCAGTCAAAGTTAATTATAGAGGGTACATGGGAGCGAGAGGAGTTGGGCATTCTAGGATGAGGCTACCAAGGGAAGAGAGAACAGAATGTACTTGGAAAGGGCAATTAGCTTGATATGGGTGGCATAGAAAGAATACTGGATTTTTTTATTTTTTTGAAGGGGATGTGTGTGTGGCAGCAGTTATCAGTGGGTTAGGACCCTTCTCCATCTTGGGTAAGTGATGTCTACCCTTTCCTACTATGCAAGAAACTTGAGTCATAGTCACTAGGGACTGGGGATGTAGCTAAGTGGCAGAGTACTTGCCTAGTAGGTGCCAAGCCCTTGGTTCAGTCCCCCCCAGCCCAGCAGAAAGACAAAAACCTAAACTACAGGAGATGACCTGCTGAGGTTACGGGAAATTGGAGTTGTTCTGATTCACAAGGTTGTATTCATTTCACCCTCAGTGGTAGGAGATACTTATCAAATCTTCTCAGGCCATTGCTTAGAAGAGGCACTTGTTGCTTTCACCTGCAGCCAAACATTATAAAAGCCCAGAAAGTCCTGCATCATTTGGAATTGTTGACATAGCCTGGCACTGCCTCCAGAGGCCATTAGTTAGTTGGTCTGGCCCCAAATCCATCCTCTTCCACCCAAACTGGTTGCTGAGGACCTCGGGTTCTGCCTGGATATCTCAGGTTGATAAATCGGTATTTTGTTCTGTTTTTCTCCTTTCTGGAGAAGTTATTTCCTTTTGAAAAGATGGACACTGTGTTAGCCTTTTCCCCCTCAGGGACCTCAGTATTCCACATGTTCTCAAAAATAATATCTCAATGTTTTGAAATGATACTTGTCAACTCCTTAACTCTCCCATTTTGCTGGCTTCAATATATCTATCTTCAAACAGTGTTCCTCTGTGGGGCTTAATCTGACACACACCATCTCACCCATGGGAGATGATCCTTGTTTTGGTGTGTGATTGTAGTTACATCTTTTACAGATGTAAAATAGAAGCTGTAGAAACCAAGAATTTGCTCTGAACTGAACTTCTAAAGATGCCACAAGATTATAAAGGACTTCTGTTGCAATCATGTGTTAGTAAACACCCAAAAGTGATTGAATGTGACCAAAAACATGGTTAAAAACAGGTATAAAGTAATAGGTGGATAAATGTAAAACAAAATACAAAACAGCACCCAAACTCCACAGATGTCCTTTCTTTCTCATTTAGCTAATAATCAAATAATTTTTTCATGTCCTCAGGAACTGTTCTAATTTTTGTCTTCACTTTGGAGGTATTCCCGTGCACGTTTCAGGCCATAACATGCATTTATCCACTCCGTCAGGTGCTGAAAATATGATGGACAAGTTGTTCAGGGTCCCAGATCTCAGGGAGCTTGCAGTTTCAAAAGAAATAGACATTGAGGAAAAATTATAAATAATATGTATACAATCACAGTAGGGACAGTTTTAAGAAATAAAAAAAATGGCATAGTCAGCACATGTATTTTCAGGTTCCACATATGTGCATTCAACCAAATAAGAAATGAAAATGTTAAAGAAAAAAAAATATCTGTACTGAACATATGCAGACTTTTCCCCTTGTCATTATTCCCTAAACATAACAATATAACAACTATTTACACCAAGAGGTAACTAGTTCTTATTCTCTATTGCTCTATAACAAACCATCCCAACACTTAGTCCTGAGATGGTGCCAATTAGTCTGCATGATATTGATAACCACTCAACAGGGACAGTTCATCCCTGCTGTAGTTGATATTGACTGGAGGACATAACATCTGGGTACAGGAATCATTTGAAGGAAAACTCATTTACCCATCTGGCAGTTAATCATGGCTATCTGCTGGGGTTGCAGCTGGAGCCTCTCCATGTAGTCTCAGCTTCCTTACAATATGGTGGCTGAGTTCCCGGGGTGTCTGTCTTCAGAAGAAATGGAGTAAAAGTCATATCCCTTTGTGATCTTGACTCAAAGTCACACATTGTCACTTCTGTCTCAGTCTATCAAATAGTTCAGTCACAAAGTCCTGAACAATTTTAAAGGGAGGGAAATAGTTTCCACTTCTTGATAAGGATATGGCAAAATTTTGGAAGAGCAGGAAGGTTCAAAAGTATGACTGGCAATTTTTAGAAAATAGGATCTCTCACAAGTAGCCATGAGAAAGCTAAGGCCTTATTATAAGGAACTAAGAAGTGATTTTCCTGGGCTGGGGTTGTGGCTCAGTGGTAGATCACTTGCCTAGCATCTGTGAAGCACTGGGTTCAATTCTCAGTGCTGCATATAAACAAATAGATGAATAAAGTTCCATCAATAAATAATAGAAATTAAAAAAACAAAGAAATGACTTTCCAACTGGGACCCGGAGGATGGCTATGAGTTAGCCAGATGAAGAGGGAAGGAATGGTGAGAGAAATAAACATTCTGGACAGTAGATCTGGGCTCAGGAGTAGCTTGGCTATCAGAAGAACTGAAAGAAGACCAGGGCTAGTGGTAACACAGTGGACAAAGGTTCATAATAAAAAAATTTGCAACAACTTAAAAGTGTTCATTAGGAGTCCTCAAGGTGCCATTAGATAACATCATTCTTAACCAATCTATGCTTAGTCTCTTGGCTACCATTATTTTTTTTTAAAGATTAGGTTTCATACTAATCTTCTTGATATCCTTCCAATATTAGTTTAGGTGCTTCCAAAGAAAGCACTCTTGTCATCTATTGCTGCATAACAAACTATCTCAAACTTACTGGCTACAAGAGCTGTACCGTCTATTATTATTTTTCCCCTATGGTTCTGGGTTTGACGGGGCTTAGTTGAGTAGCTCTCACTTGGGGTCTCTTGTGTGGTTATAGTCAGATGGTGGCTGGGGCTCTCTGCTGGGCTGCAGCTGGAGCCTCTCCATGTAGTCTGAGCTTCCTTACAATATGGTGGCTGAGATCATGTCACCATGAAGCCTTCCTCACTCATGTGTTTGGTACCTGGAATAGTAAGTCTCAAAGTTGGGGCAAAAACAGCTGCGGCTCCTCATGCTTCTCTGGTTCTCTCTCTGTCACTCTCTGGTTTCTCCATGAGAACCTTCATCCATCTGGGTGTTCAGACTTGTTATAGGGCATCTGATGACTCCCAGAGCGAGTATCCTAAGACAAACCAGGAGAAGCTACATGGCCTTTTCTAACCTAGACCTAGAAATCAGGCAATGTAACTGCTGTCACATGATGTTTATTCAAGTGGTCACAAAGCCCACTCATTTTTAAGGGGGGAGGGTCACAAACTTCTTGATGCTAGGAGTCTCAAAGAATTTGCAGATACATTTAAAAACCACCACCCCTACAGTGACCACATAGCTCACTGTCCAGAGAAAGACAGTTTTGAGAGTCAAGGAGTGTACTTCTCAGGGATGAACCAAGATATACGGTCATCCTCCTGCAATGTTCACACAATTAAGAGTATTAAGCTCTTTAAATTATTTTGTCTTTCTGACATCCATTGTCTCACTTTTAAACTTAGCCTTTACTGTTTTTTTTTTTTTCAGTTTCTTCATCTGTATTTTACATATCTTACCACTTTATGTGGTAGGAAAGGATATTAATTAGCATGATGATCCTAAAGCACTCAGCATAGGTATCTGTTTAATATAGTCAGTGAACACTTTTGAAATGTAAGACTTGTGTTTCTGATGTACTTAGTGACACTTTTACAATACAACAGAAGTGTAAGAGCAAGTCCTTAAGAGGTAGTGAACATATCTCTTAAGAATAGACTCAGAAAACTGTTGGTCTCCTGGTAAAGAAAGTGAGTCACAAACACCCAAGTCTCTCTCACTTTGTCATCAAGCCAGAGGGGCAGAGCAGAGCCACCGCCCGCACCCAGAACAGGCCCAGCGACCCGCAGGCATGGTAGTCACGTCACCCCAATTGGAGTAGGGGCCGAGCAGAGCTGCCGCCCGCGCCCGGAACAGGCCCACTGACCCGCCGGTGTGGTAGTCATGTCACACCAATTGGAGTAGGGGCTGAGCAGAGCCACCGCCCGCATCTGGAACAGGCCCAACGACCTGCTGACGTGGTAGTCACGTCACCCCAATTGGGGTAGGAGCAGAGCAGAGCCGCCACCCACACCCGCAAGGTAGGCAGACCTGCGACCGACCAGCAGAACAGGCCCAGAGGCCTGCAGAGGGGCAGTGCCGCTGCCTGTGCCTGCAAAGTAGGCAGAACTGCGACCACCAACAGAACAAGCCTAGCGGCCCGCAGAGGGGCAGAGCCGCCGCCAGCACCTGCGAGGGAGACTTTGCAACTATACAAGACCAATATAAATATATAGGGGGAAAATTCAATAGCACAACAGTTTCACCAAG
>NW_025999941.1:5132193-5236180 GCF_001458135.2 Marmota marmota marmota | reverse complement strand
ACAACAGACACTAGTATGGCAACATGTAAATCAATGGATGTGTAACTGATGTGATTCTGCAATCTGTATACGGGGTAAAAATGGGAGTTCATAACCCATTTGAATCAAAGTGTGAAATATGATATATCAAGAACTATGTAATGTTTTGAATAACCAACAATAAAAATTTAAAAAAAAAAAGAATAGACTCAGAGAACTGGATTCCAATCCATTTCTGTACAATCTGTTGTTTCCCCATTACTCTTTGAAATTTGTGCCTTGAACTTTATTTTCTGTTCCTCAATAATGTCTTGCTTTTAGACCATGAAAATCATGTTGAGGTTGCTTTTCATAATGAATCTGGAACTTGAGAGCTACAAATCTTGTCCCACAAAATCTTTCATGCAGACTAGGACAGCTGCTGGCACCATGAATATATGTGCTTAGGATACCTTCTCCCTCTGATGAGAGAAAGCCAAGCAATGGAAGAATTTGCTTCAAGAAATGCTTTTAAAAACCTCACTTTTTGGCTAAGTGTTAAAAAAAAAAAAACAACAACAGTGATGACTCATCAGTTGAAATCAAATTCTTCATCCCCCAAAAAAATGTTTTTATAAGAAAAAAAGTGGGTTTTTTTTCTTTTCCCAAAGGCAAACTGCATAATATTTGGTGCTCCTCTTTAGTGAGTAATATATTCCATCCCAGTGGAAAGTGACAGCTTCAGACTTGAGCCAATAATATTTTATTTTCAGAGCTGTGCATAGTACCTCCTTCTCCAAGGCTCTCTTCTTGCCTACACCCTGACGGGAGGACAGGAGTTCATCCATTATACCACTCCAACACAATCTCCCCTTTCCTCCCTTCCCTTTCTTCAGCTATCAGCCTGTTTTTCTAAAGATCCTGGAACAGAATGAATGCCTAGAGAGCGCAACTGGAAATAGCATCTGTGTATCAATAAGCATAATAGGTTTATTGTCCTTTGGGAGTCCAAAAACAGTCCATCCATGTCTCCTGATCCCTGTTCTCAGGAGTCTCACTCTTTTCACATGTCTTCCTTACAAACTTTTCCTTTCTGTTGTTTCTTTCCTAAGACTATAATTCTGAAAGAAAGCAGTGTGATTCAGATCTGATCCATGAATGTCAACATCCCATTATGTTCCATTTGTCTTTTTGAAAGATTTCACACAAAAGAACTCCTTGCTAGAAGGACAAAAATTCAAAACCTACACTTGTTTCTATTCCAGACTGAAACACACGGGAAAAATCTTGTCTGAGTCTAGGGCTCCATGAAGTCCAGTCTTCATGAATTGAGAGGACATTCAAAAGAGATGTGTCAAGAGAGTTAAGACTGGGAAAAGAGTTAAAAGAATGAGAAGGAATGGAAACCACAACTCTCCAACAGCTGTTCAGGAGAAAAGCAAGATTGGACTTAGGGTGACCAGTGTAGTTACATTTGGAGATGGTCCTTTGGGAGATATTTAGGTTTAGATGAGACCATATAGGTGAGGCCCTCATGATAAGATTATTGATGTTATAAAAAGAAATACCAGAGTTGCTTGTTCTTCTCTAGTGCTTGTTCTTTCTCTCTGCTCTCTCTCCTTCTACCCCCTCAACTTTTTTCCTTATACCCCATATCTCTGCCTGTTAGGACAAAGTAATAAGGCAGTTGTCTACAAACTAGGAAGAAATCTTGCAAAAATTCACACTATGGGCACCTTGATCTTGGTCTTCAGCCTCCATAATGGAAAACAAAAAAAAAATTTCTATTGTTCAAGCCACTCAGTCCATGCATGGTATTGAGATATGGTAGCCTGAGCTGACTCATGGTACCAGTTTTTCTGGGGCTTAGGGGGCTCCTGGGATGTGAAACTTTCAAGTTTTCAATTCAGAAAATCCCAAGATCTTGAGGACAAGTTGGCCACTCTAATTGGAGTCTCTACTGGTATTGCTTTATCCCAGAGAGCCAGGTTGTGTTCTGGATGAGAAGGAGGAGACAAAGATGAATTCAGGCAAGTCCTGGAGGGGAAGACAAAGCCAGAAGAACGGTTAATCATTTAGACTTCCAGGGCC
Organism: Marmota marmota marmota; assembly: GCF_001458135.2. Classification (NCBI taxonomy): domain Eukaryota; kingdom Metazoa; phylum Chordata; class Mammalia; order Rodentia; family Sciuridae; genus Marmota; species Marmota marmota. The sequence continues at coordinate 5,234,131 of NW_025999941.1, read as the reverse complement.
AGGGGTGCTAAAGGGTATTTGGGACAAAAAGATGGCAATGGTTAAGGTGGACAATATTATTAATGGCACAGAAATATGGAGACAGAACCCCACTCTACAATGAAAGGAATAACTTAATTTTGTAAGATGAATGAATTTCACCTGAACTTTTTAAGATCCCTTCAGATCCTTCCAAATGAGAGTCCTTAGGAGTTAGAAGTGGTCTGGGCCTCTAGCCAAATTCCAGGGCTTCATTCCTGTTCTTTTCACAGGCTCTGGGACTTCCTTATCCATGCATTCCCAGAGATAAGGAATTAATTGTTTGAGCTTCCTTTTTGTCCTGACTGACCCACCATACCTCACACTACTTCAGGTCAAGAGGAGAGGCTTGCTATGCTGCATTGCACTGAAGTACCAGGGTTGGAGCATGGTGGGGGTGGGGAGTAATATCAACATGGAGTCTCCTCTACAGGTTCCTTTTGTCTATAAAAAAAAAAAATCCAGAAGTTGGAAAAAAATGTATGAAGTTCATTGTCAAGTTTGTCTAAGGGTCATTTGATTGTCCAGGAACGTTACCGTTTACTTGATTTGATGTTGTACAATCTAAGGTTAGCTGTTAATTTGTCAAAAACTATTAAGATACAAAATACTTTTATCTAATAGCAGCACAAATAATTTTTTGCCCTATATAGAGAAAGGCAACTTCTGTTTGGTGGAAAAGATAACCCCTAAAGGTTACAGTTTTATTGCCCTGAAGAAAAACAACTTTTATATCTAACTTAAAGATTTTAATTGATTTTTTTTCTTTTACTAATCATAATACACATATTTCTTTTATGTGCTTTTTTTTTTCTTTTTTTTTGTACTGGGGATTGAATTCAGGGGCACTCAGCCAATCAGTCACATCCCCAGCCCTATTTTGTATTTTATTTAGAGACAGGGTCTCACTGAGTTCACTTTTGCTGAGGCTGGCTTTGAACTTGTGATCTAAATGGCTCAGCCTCCTGAGCTGCTGGGATAAAGGTGTGTGCCACCATGTCCAGCTTATATGCTTTGTTTTATCATTAATGAGTTAAAAATAAAACTTTGACAGGTACCCATTATGCATTTGTCTGAGAATTATGCTTTATTCATGTTTTTAAACTTTTTTTATTAGCTATACATGACAGTAGAAAGCATTTATGCACTTTGATATACAAAGATGGAATATAATTTCTCATTTTTCTGAGCGTACATGTTGCAGAATCATATTGGTCATGTAGTCACATATAAAGTAATAATATCTGTTTCATTCTACTATTTTTCTAATCCCAAATCCTCTCCCCTCCCATCACTTCCCTCTATCTAATCTAAGGTAATGCTATTCTTCTCTAGTGCCCCCCGCCTTATTGTGAATTAGCATCTGCATATTAGAGAAAACATTCGGCCTTTGGTTTTGTGAGATTGGCTTATATTGCTAAGCATGATGTTCTCCAACTCCATCCATTTACTAGCGAATGCCATAATTTCACTCTTCTTTAAGGCTGAGTAATATTCCACTGAGTATATATACAACATTTTCTTTATCCATTCATCTACTGAGGGACACCTAGTTTGGTTCCATAGTTGAGTTATTGTGAATTGTGCTGCTCTAAACATTGATGTGGCTGCAGTACTAATAGTATGCTGATTTTAAATTCTTTGGCTATAAACCAAGGAGTGGAATAGCTGGATCAGATGGTGGTTCCATTCCCACTTTTCTGAGGAATTTCCATACTGCTTTCCATAGTGGTTGCACCAATTTGCAGTCCCACCAACAATGTATGAGTGTACCTTTTCCCCCACATCCTTGCTAACATTTATTGTTTTTTGTATTCTTTTTTAAATTTTAATTTGTTATATATGACAACAGAATGCAATACAATTCATTTTACACACGTAGAGTACAATTTTTCATATCTCTGGTTGTACAAAAAGTAGAGTCACATCCTTTGTGTCTTCATACATGTACTTAGGTATTGATGACCATCGCATTCCACCATCTTTCCTATCCCTATGCCCCCTCCCTTCCCCTCCCTCCTCTTTTCCCCTTTGCCCTATCTAGAGTTCATTTAATCCTCCCACACACACCCCCAGCATATTATGCATCAGCATCCTTAAATCAGAGAAATCATTCAGCATTTGGGGTTTTTTTTTGATTGGCTAATTTCACTTAGTATTATATTCTCCAACTCCATCTATTTACCTGCAAATGCCATAATTTTATTCTCTTTTAATTCTGAATAATATTCCATTGTGTATATATACCACATTTTCTTTATTCATTCATCTACTGAAGGGCATCTAGGCTGGTTCCACAGTTTAGCTATTGTGAATTATGCTGCTATAAACATTGACGTGGCTGCATTACTGTAGTAAGCTGTTTTTAAGTCCTTTGGGTAAGACCGAGGAGTGGGATAGCTGGGTGAAATGGTGGTTCCATTCCCAGTTTTCCAAGGAATCTCCATACTGCTGTCCATATTGGCTGCACCAATTTGCAGTCCCACCAGCAGTGTAGGAGTATGCCTTTTCCCTCACATCCTGGCCAACATTTATTGTTTCTTGTATTCTTGATGATGGCCATTCTGTCAGGAGTGAGATGAAATCTTAGTGTAGTTTTGATTTGCATTTCTCTAATTGCTAGAGATGTTGAATACTTTTTCATATATTTGTTGATCAATTGTATTCCTCCTTCTGTGAAGTGTCTGTTCAGTTCCTTAGCCCATTTATTGATTGGGTCATTTGTTTTATTGGTGTTAAGTTTTTTGAGTTCTTTATATGTCCTAGAGATTAATGCTTTATCAGAAGTGCATGTGGTAAAGATTTTCTCCTAATCTGTAGGCTCTCTCCTCATGTTATTGATTGTTTCCTTTGCTGAGAAGAATCTTTTTTTTAATTTTTTAGTTGTAGATAGACACAATACCTTTATTTATTTGTATGTGATGCTGAGTATTGAACCCAGTGCCTCACATGTGCTAGGCAAGCGCTCTGCCACTGAGCCACAACCCCAGCCCTAGAAGATGCTTTTTAATTTGAATTCATCCTACTTATCAATTCTTGAGCTTTAGGAGTATTGTTAAGGAAGTGGGATCCTAGGCTGACATGGTGAAGATTTAGGCCTATTTTTTCTTCTATTAGGTGCAGGGTCTCTGTTCTAGTGCCTAAGTCTTTTATCCACTTTGAGTTGATTTTTGTGCAGGGTGAGAGAGATTTAATTTTGTTTTGCTACATATGGATTTCCAGGTTTGCCAGCATAATTTGTTGAATGGGCTATCTTTTCTCCAGTGAATGTTTTTGGCACCTTTGTCTAGTATGACATAACCATATTTATGTGGGTTTGTCCCTGTGTCCTCTATTATTCATGATTTTGAACATTATACTCTTGACTGTTCCCTCATCTCAGCCCTACTTTTGGTTTCCTTTGGACCTTCAAATTTGCAGTTTTAAGTCATGAGTCCTCTTCTTTCTGTCCCTCAAATGCAGAGAAAGACTTGGCCCTTCCTCAGGGCTATGGTAAATGGCACCTTTGGGTTCTTTTAAAAGAGAAATTATTCAATTACAGAGTTATGGATAATTGTAAAATCTGGATACCAAGATGTCCAGCAATAAAAAACCAGAAAATTGTGGTGTACCAGCATTTAATATTGTGCAGCTCAAAGTATAATCCTTATAGGCTCTTGGAGCAAAATGGGAAATGCTCAAGCCAACAGATTGGGAAAGAGTGGTGTGCATGATGGGAACTGGAAAGTGAGACAGACTTGAAGATATCTGGGAGGAGGGGCTCTTAGGAAGCTTTCTTGTTTTTGCTTTGTTTTCCCCAATTACCTCTAACATGGCTTTGTCCTGTCAATGAAAGAATTTTTTTTTTAAAAAAGAAAGTTTAAGACCAGAGGAAATGGAATGCTAAAATAATGTGATATTGATATTACCTGGAGCCTTAAAACCAACCTGATCATGTAATTATGGCTGAGAATAACTATCCTTGAACTCTCCCCAGTCCTCTCCATGCTATCACCCCACACCTATGAAAACTTACCTCTGAGATCACCTTCAACTCTATCATGCTACATGACTATCGCAAGGAAAGGCCAAATCTCCTGACATTAGATGGCACTTGGTGAGGTAGGACTTGTGGGTGTTGAATGAGCTTCTCAAGGCCTATGAGGACACAGGAGACTCCACCTCTCAGACCCAAGTCTGAAATATTAGCAGCTCTGCCCAGGGACACCTAGCAGCCTCTCAGCTCCCCTTGGGGGACTGTCCAGTTCTAGCTGCCCATCTCTGACCTCATGTCATGGTCCTTGCCAAACATTCTACCCAACTTACCTAAATCCACCCTTGGGTGGGAGTGCTGAATATACAGACCCCAAACTAGGTCCCCAGGCCCCACATCCCTTCACCCAACCTGCCTTCCCTGCACCCAGCATCCGTGCCTGGCTGCGGAAAGCCCTCCGGTCACAGACTCGGCGCCTAGCTGTCCTCTGGAGGACAGACCTTTTCCTCCCCACCCTCTTGGAGGAAACCACAAAAACAAAGCCAGAGCTAGCTTTGTTCCAAGGGGAATGTTTTCACCCTGCTTCTCCTCTGGAAGCTCTCTGGCCCAGAGCACAGGCAATGAAACATTTATGAGTCTTCCCGGAGGTGCCCACACAGCAGGCCATACCTGCCAGCTCCGACCTCACTTGGGGTTGCTGCTTTTGTGTCTTTGGCAGCTGATATTTTTAAGCAGGCTCATCTTCTAAGCATGAATATTTACAAACAGATTTTACTGATGCTCCTTAAAAAACTCCTTCTTCTGAGTTCCCACTCAGTCTCTGCTCAGTGAGTCAGTTATATATTTTTTATACATTGGTGTCTTCTTAGTTGTTTTCCAAGCACAGGTCCCAAGCATACACTCCTGATGGGTAGGGACATATTTTACATTTATTTACAGCCCAGCAGCTAACACGGTTTCCTTGCACAGAATAAATGTCTTTTGGCAAACTGGAAACAATCCAAATGTTCATCAATAGAAGAATGGATGAGCAAATCATGATTTATTTGTACAACAAAATACGACTCAAGAATAAAAATGAATGAACCACTTACATATGCAACAACATAGCTGAATCTCAAAAATATTATGCTGAGAAAAGAAGACAGACAAAAAAGAATGCATACTGCAAGATTCTATTTATATGAAGCTTTAGAACCAGCAATACTAATCTATGTGTTAGAGGTCTGTGCCAGACCCTATGTTTATACACCCCCAGCTAAATTCCTATGGTAAAGACCCAGCTCCCAAAGAAGCCCAAACCCCCAGTATTTGGAGATGGAAATTCTTATAGAGTAATTAAGGTTGTAAAGGTGGGAACTCTGATCATAAATGTTAGTGTCCTTATGAGAAGAGATACCCAAGGGCTGCACTGAGGTCAGGCCATGTGAAGAAAGAGAGAGAAGGTGGCCATCTGCAAGCCAGGAGGACAGTCCTCACAAGAAACAAGTTGACCAGAACCTTGATCTTGGACTTTTAGCCTCTAGATCTATGGTATTTTGTTCTGACAGTATGAATGAATAAACTAAGACAAGATCAGAACAGCAGTGTCTTAGTCAGCGTAAGCTACAATAACAAAAATCCCCAAATTGGAGAGCTTAAATAATAAACATTTATTTATAACAGTCTGGAGGCTGGAAAGTTCAAGATCAAGGTGCTGACTGATACAGTGTCTGGTGGCGACTTTCCTCCTGGCTTGTAAATGGCTGTTTTCTGGTAGCCTCAGAGAGTGCGCGCACAAGTGGGCTCTGGTCCCTAACACCTCTTATGAGACCCTGAATCTTATCATGTAGGCTCTACTCTCATGATCTCTTCTAAATGTAGTTACTGCTCAAATGCTCCTCCTCCAAATGTCAACACATTGAGGCTTAGGGCTTCCATACTAGAATCTTGGAGAGACACAAAGAGCCCACAACAAGTGGTTACATAAGGGAGGTGTTACTAACTGGACAGGGTACATTCTGGGATGAGGAAAATGTTCTACATGTTGATAGGGGGATGGTTACATGGATTTTTACAAATATATAAAAAAAATTGAGTTGCACATTGGAGATGTGTGCATTTTACCATGTAAATTATACCTCAATGAAGAATTGAACAAAAGAGTCTGTTGGAAAGAATGATTATTTTCCTCCCTATGACTCACACAGTTCTTGGACCAAAAAATTTAGAAAGATTTATCAAGTACCCACTGTGTGTTGATCCTTGTAGCACAGGTTTAGCAAGGTGGGGGGCGGGTGGCTAGCAACCCTGATGCGTAGGTGTTAGGGTTCATTTTTCACCTCCAAAAGCAATATCTGGAAGTCCTCAAGTCACAGCCACAGAGCCAGATTGTACCAAATCCTAACAGCTCATTAAGAGACTTTTTGACACTTGGGAAGCCACATTAACTCCTTCATATTTCCACAGAGGCAGCTGTTGCCTGGTTCCTTTGAGAACCAGCCAGACCCCAGATCTGCTCAGCTCTTGGCCAGTACCACCACGGAAAACACAAAGGAAATGGGAAAGCCAGCGCCCAAAGTCTGAATGAGATTTTAAACTGCGCAACTCTGACCTTAAAGGCTCCCTACACTAGAGCAAAAGGAGCTGAGAAGCTATTTACTACTGTACTTGAGCAGATGAATTTTCCATGTTGTGCAGTATTAATGGAGTTGTTAGCACCTTGGGACAAAAATGAGGAATTCTCCCCAGGTGGTTCCCGCCCCGCCCCTTTCTTTCCTGGGACTTTGGTGATGCTAATGAGGTGTAGTCAGACACCACCTCAGAAGCTTTGTAAGCTGGGAGCAAGAGCTGCAGTTTCCTTTTCAGGGAGAAATGTGCCATTCTCTTGGGTGCTTGCTACCAGGCTGTTTGCAAGACAAAACCATAAAAGACTGTTTTCATAAAATCACAACATTCTAGAAAAGGTAATACGTGGCATATGTGCGGCTTATCTTCCCTCCTGTGTCCTCAGCAGACATTGTTAATTGATCACAGCAGTATTCATCACCAAGCCCAGTTCCAGTCAGTGCACAGTGCTGAGCCGGCTGGTGGTAGCTTTCAAGTGTTAATTTTTAATTTCTTTCTTTTTTCTTTTTTTTTTTTGCTAACTTGTTGTTAAACATCCCCTTTATTAAAAATTAAATTATATGAGATTATACTTAAATGGATTATATCAACAGCAAAGATAATGAATATTGAAAATTCATCACTCCCTTATTATTTTACAACAATTACTATTATCCACGTGGTATCTGGAAAAACAATAAAGTGTTATACTAATGTACATCTCTTCCCAACTCTGTGTTCATTGACATAGTGCTGGTAACTTGAAATAGGCCACAATGATAGTATGAGAGTATTTATATCACAGAAATTGGAAAATGCTGTGATTCGGGGCATCCCCCTCCTCTACACAGACAGCCAGTTGTTAAACACGTATCACATACTACTGCATGAGATCCCAGAAGAGGCAAAGCCTGCCAACCAAATTCCTGCTGACCATGATAGGGTAGGGAGGGTTGGTCACGATGCCTTCCCACATAAGACTTGGCCTGGAAAGCTGCACTTCTGAGCACTTGATCCAGTCATGCCTGAAGCCAGAACTGCTCTACTTTTTGCTAATGAGAGACATGCTTAGGGGAATCATTTTCTAATTTTCACAGACACCGCATGGATGAGTGCCTGGCCCTGGAGAGCACAGGTAATTGTTTTCTCTGGAGTCTACTGGAGGGTGCCTGAAGGAGCTAGTTAAAGACAACAGGCCAAAGTCAGCCAAAATCAGAAGGAAATATGAAATATTGCAAGAAATGAAAGAGCTGAAAAGAAAGTGGGCACTTGGGAGGCTGTTGGACTTGAGAGGAGCATGGGAAGACTCCTCTCAGTGAGACTCCAGAGCTGCTGTGGGCTCTTCCCAGCTGGCATGGCCTGGCTGCTCAGGATGGCAAAAGCCTAATGCCATTGAATCCCAAATTTTCAATTCTGCAAATATTTCAATGAAAATGACACACCTGCATTAAGTTGTTTGGAAATCACAATCTAGAGCTTATTATATAATGTATTATCTATCATGGTTAGGATGTGAGGTGTCCCCCAAAAGCTCCTGTGTTGATGAAGGATTATCCAGAGGTATAATGATTAGGTTATGGAATCACTTCATCCTAGTTTAAATGGACTGACTAGGTGGTAACTGTAGGGAGGTGGGGCCTGACTAGACAAGGTGGGTCACTGGGGGTGTGCCCTAGAAGGGTTCATCTTCCCTGTGATTTCCTCCCCATCCCCTTCTGCTTCCTGGCTACCATTATCTGAGAAGCTTTCCTCCCCTGGGCCCTTCCAGGAAAAAAACTGGGGCTAAGGAAGTCATGGCTATTGAAGAGATTACTGAAGAGAAGCTCAGTACTTTGCACAGAGACAATAGGAAAGATGTCTTGGGGGCATCTCAGGAATCAGCAAGACAACACCCATCACAGGATCAAGGGTATAATAATGAAACTCATTTAAGAGACCATGGGAGCATCCTACTCACATAGGGGTGTCTAGAAATCTGTTCCCCTGGATTCATTTACTGTTCCCAACGGCCCAAGCACTCAGAGGTTGCTGAAGCCATGGTCCCAGGAGGACTGGCTATTGCTCAGGTGAACAGCAGACCTTGGCATTGCCCACAAGGTTGTGGTTCTGAAGGAATGCAGGATGCTATAGTTAAAGGCTCATGGACACTTCCACAGAGATTTCACAGGAAGGCCTGGGAGGTCAGGCAAAGTACAGCAGGGCTGGGATCCCTGTGGGCAGCCCTGAGAGGGTAATGCCTGAAACTGTGAAGAGGAAGCCAAAATTTGAATGGAGACCCCCCCCCCCCAGAATTAAAAAATGCCAGGAACATGGACCTTCTGCTGAGGAAAGATACAGGAAGTGAGCAGAACTGGGCCAAGAGAGAGGCCACGTGAGCTGTAACTGGCAAGGCCACAGGGCAGAGCTGCCCAAGCACTTTGGAGATCACATCGCAACACCGTGTGCCCCAAATGCTGAATGTACAGCATCAGGACTTGTTTGCCCAGCTGGGTTTAGATCTGGGTTTGTGCCATTGTATATCAGATGTATGTAAATTGCTTTTGATTTTTACAGGGGCTCACAGCCAAGTGTTTGCCTTGAGTCTCAAATGAGACTTTGGACTGGAACTTTGGGACAATACTAGAACTGTTAAGACTAGGGGGACTCTTGAACTAAATGCATTTTGCATTATGAGATTGACATGAGCTTTTGGGGGCCCAGGGATGAAATGCTATGGTTTGGATAAAAGGTGTCCCCCCTAAATTTGTGTGTTAGCCAATGCAGAATGTTTGGAGGTGAAACGATTAGATTATGAGAGCTGTAACCTCATCAGTGGATTAACCTATTTGTTGGATTTAATAATTTGAATGGACTATTGTGTGGTAACTTTAGGCAGGTGGAGTGTGGCTGGAGGAAGTAAGTCACTGGGGGAGTGCCTTTGGGTATTATCTCTCTCTCTCTTTTTGTGTGTGTCTCTCTCTCCTTCCTTTCCCCTGCCACACCTTTTCACCATGATGTTCTGCCTCCCTTCAGGCCCAGAGCAATGGAATCACCTGACCGTGAATGCAAACCTGTGAAACCTTGAGCCCCAAATTAACTTTTCCTCCTCTACGTTGTTCAAGAAACAGGTAGTTTGTTCACAGCAACAAAAAGCCGACTAACACAACCTTAGAACCAATCCTGAGTAACTCAGGATGAACTCTCCTCTTTGGTTAAGCCACCCTTTCCTACTCTCTGATCCTGTCTTTTGAGAAGAAGCTGAACTAGTAGGGTGACCAACCTATTCAAATTTGCCTGAGACTTTCCCAGACATGAAAGCCCCGTGATCTGGTAAGCTTGGCAGTCATTCCTGAGGGCCAGTGTCCTCTGAGATTAGTTGGCCAAGAGTCAACCACCCAAGGAAGCAGGTCAACCTTCACCATCCACAGGTTCATTTTGCCCAGTGTTCTCCAAGATGTAACTTCACTCACAATCCCATACAAAGGCATCTTACTACCTATAGCTGTGAGTGGTGATTGTTAACAATTGCTTTGGGTTTTTCTCACCTGAAAACCCCACCCATGCCCTGGGAGTGGTTCTTATTTCTGACTGCACATTAAAATCCCCTGTGGGTCATCTTTGGTCTTGTTCAAAGCTCTTGGATCATTCTGATGCACACCCAGGGTTGATACCCATCATCTAAGGCCTAGAACACTGGGCACTTAAGTAGCCCCTTTCTCCAAAACAACATTCTCCAGAAAAGCATGGCCCTGCCAATGGTGTCCTGTAGCTCACCTTCCTACAAGTATAGGGTGACCCTATATACAAGCATAAGTCCTAGTTTAGGCAACTTAAAAAAAAAAAGAACATTAGTCCCACACTCCATTTTCATGATAGTCACAGCATTTGGCACGGGTCTTGCTGATCTACTTATTTTTTCTCTCCAGTTTCTTGCTATTTAAAGACAAAAACTTGAAAGCTCCAAGTTTCATGAATAATGGCCAGGAGGATCTATTGACTGACGAGTGGAGTGTTCATGTTCTAGAAATATTTGGAATCTGATGACTAATCATGTTCCTTTCTTTGCATTGATTGCTAGGAAGCCCCAAGCTAATTTGTAGCAAACATAGCAATTGTGCAGACTTTATGATATGCATATTGCATGCTCTTTTGGTTTGGTTGTGATATGTTCCCCGCCAAAGCTCATGTGTGAGACAATGCAAGAAGATTTAGAGGAGAAAAGATTGGGTTATGAGAGCCTTAACCCAACCAGCAAATTAATCCCTTCATGGCAGGTAGGGTGTGGCTGGATGAGGTGGGTCATTGGAGGTGTGTCTTTCAGGAATATATATATATTTTGTATCTGGTGAGTGGAATCTCTCTCTCTCTGCTTTCTGATCATCACGTGAGCCACTTCCCTCTGCCATATTCTTTCGCCATCGTGTTCTACTTCACCTCAAGCCAGCTGTCTCTGAACTGAGACCTCTGAAATCATGAGCCCCAATAAACTCTTCCTCCTCTACAATTGTCCTTGTCAGGTCTTTAAGTCCCAGCAGCAAAAAAGCTGACTGAAACATGTTCTAACTTTGCTTTTGGTTTTCTCTTACTTTCTATACTTACCTTTTCCTTCCACCTGGCGCCCTTAGCTATTCTGTCCTATTGAATTGAATGTATGCACAAACTGCCACATATCCTTTCAGAAATGAAGAAGGGAATGATATGTAAGTAAATATAATGCAAATGGTAATTGCTAATAGAAGAGGCAGAAAACAAAAAGTACTGGGCAGATTCTATAAAGCAGATCATGCTGATTCTCAGAACAGGAATTTTCCAATCTTGATGCAAAGCTGCCTCCCTGGGATCAATGGTTTTCTCTTTGATTCATGCAGAAAAAGCATTATGGTCTTCAAGACCTCTCACCGAAGCCATCTTCTAACAAGCTTTCAACAGCATGTTATATTATCCTTCCCAATCAAGGACACAATTATCTTGATTGGTGTGCAAGCCCAACTCCACACTCCAGGACAATGATGTCACTGCTGGGCTGCGGTGCTATCACAATTGCTTAATGTATCTGATTTATTTGCAGGATTATGAGAGGGCTTTTGAAATCAGTAGGCAAAGGTAATTTAAAACTTAAGTTGAGGGGCTGGGGTTGTGGTTCAGTGGTAGAGTGCTTGCCTAGTATGCATAGGGCACTGGGTTCCATCCTCAGCACCACATAAATATAAAAATAAAGATATTGTGTCCACCTAAAACTAAAAACAAAAACAAAACAAAAACCTCAAGTTGATATTTTTAGCCAAGAGCATGAGCACTTTTAATGTAGTCTTAAATACCTGCAAGTTGTGGCTCGCTGTGGCTGGTAGCTTGGTTCTCCATGGGGTTATATTTGTAGATGCCAGGAAATTGGTTATTCCAAGAATGTTCCTGTTCAGAAAGCAAGGAAATTGCATAGGATGTTCAAGATCTCTTTATTTTTCTCCTCCATGACTATTCAGAGGTTCTGTATAAAGGGCTCAGGCAAAATCTCCACATTATGAGCAGCCTTTATAACTCAGTCCATGAACTGAGATATGGGGTCCACTTTCCACCATAGGATCTTAGTTCTGACAATGATCTAGGGGAACATCTAACCCAGCTCTTTCCTCTTGTGAATGGAAAAGGTTAAGGGACTTGTCCAATAGAGAATAAGTGGCAGAATCTGGACGGGAATCCAGTTCCCTTCACCATTCAGACCAACCAGGAATCAGGTGCAGAAACTTTAATTCTTGCCCCCTAGGTTAACTTTTCAAAGAGTTCCTCCAATCTGGCTCTACCTCCAACCTACTCAACATATTCAAAGTACCCTCATGATGCTGTCTGTGCTCTAGACCATCTGGATATACAGACTTCTGAAACACTGGAACACAGCCTTATTGACACCTCCCAGGGGCAATAAGAGTTCTGTGTATGGGAAGCCAGGCCTGCCTCCTTTCCAAAGTCAGGGAAGATCTGCATTCTTGCCTGCCTTCCCCTTGCCGATTAGTAAGCCCCTGTCCTCAAGAGTCATCTCCAGGCTTGTACACTATTCCTTTCAAGGATCATCTCATCTTTTCAAGGAGGAGGCACAAGGTCTTCTAAAGACTCCTTTGGAGACTGCGCAAATGAGCACACAGTGCAAAGAACATCCAGGGAGCAATTGTCCTTTCTGTCTTCCTAAACCCGGCATTTCCTACAGTACCACAGCCCTCCCCTTCTATGTGCACATGTGTTTAAAGCTGTGAGTTTATTATATCAGATCTTTAGATGCCACGCTAAAGGTATTCTAGTCTTTCCAGGAGGACTAAGATTCAAGTGCTGACAAATCCAGCTCTTCCCTAGCAACTTGGATTTTATGCTATAAATGGTCACAGGTTGGCTCTTTCCAATGCTTCCCCATCTCAAATGGCAACTGAAAGTGGAAGAGCTCAGGCCCTGCCAAGCTGCCAAGAAGTCACAAGCTGTAGGCATGTGACCCATTGTTTGGGTGTTTGAGATTCTAGTAACGCTGGCTGGAGTTCATTTTACACATCCACCCTGCTGTCTCTAGCTCTGATCCAGCCTACAGAAGGGAGGCAGAAGCTTTCTAAAATGATGATAAACAATGAGGTCACAGCACAGAACGTCCCAGCCCTCCTGGACCCAGTCAAGAGAAAATAGTCTTAGTGGTCACAGAAGCCCTACAGTCACTCTGAATCAAGGAATCAAGGCTGGTAGGACCAACCAGGCTGGGACTCACAAATTGGGAGATCCCCTTAACCATTAAGTCTCAAATTTTCAATTCTGTGAATATTGCAATGAAATTGACACAGGCGCAAAGCTACCATAAGTGGTATGTTAAGTGGTATGTTTATTGCTCAAGTTACATTTTTATAGGTGTTCCTCATCTGGGAATGATGGGACAAAACAGGTTAAGAGCAGTGGTTTAGGATTAAATAACCTCACACCAATCTCAGATTATTATAGGGTCTTCTACCCTAAGCTCTAATCTTTAGCACCTAATGCATTGCTTAGTACATAGAAAATGGTCAATTAGCTCAATTGCCTTCTCCCCTTGACTATGATTCCAGAACCTAACACAACACTTGGAACATGATAGGTACTCAATGAATATTGGTTGAATGGTTGTATTAATAAATTAATAACTGAATGAACATATGCATGGATGATTAAATGGGTGGATATTAAACTTCTGCTTTAAACCAGTAAGTCAGAAAACTGGACTCCATTTATCTCAAGGCAATTCCTTCAGTCACTGAACATTTACTCTAAATCTTCCCACTGAGGGAAGCCAAAATCAGTCTCCCACTGAGGGAGCCAAAATCAGTCTTTCTGTGACTTGCCCTCACAGTTCCAGTTTCCCCCTGTAGTCTTCTGCTCTTTCTAGAGGAACCTTCCAAAGACAAGGCAGACCTTCCCTCTGCATTTTCTCTTCATTATCATTGGAAGCCACAAGAAACACCATACTCTCTAGCTGCAGAATCCCAAGAGAAGCTTTTAAGAAATCAGCAAGTCTTTATTTCCTCTTCAAGGAGTGCACCTGCTTTGTTTCCTCTTGCATCTTTAGATTGGTTTCTTTGAAAATTCTAGGTCGGGCATCCTTTTCTCCTTTATCATGGATAGGCAGGCCTGTGGATACCAACATGGCAGCTGTAGAGCACCAAAGCCCTGATACCTGTGTGACTTTGTAATATGTCAATTAGCTAGGCTGCTTTTCCTAAATTCTCTGTCTTATATGTTTTCAGTTAGGGTGGGTACCTTGTTTTCCCCAGTTTGCATATTTGAAAGGATTTCCAGAACTTCACAGAGGGTACTCATGTAAGATATTTATCTTAATGCAAAGGATTCAGTAAAGGGAGAAAAAAGAAGCAGCAGGGTCAGGAGACATCCTGCAGCACAAGGGCCCAGGCTTTGTACACCCAGAAAACATTGAATCTCTGCCTTGAACTGCCAAGGTCTGTGCTAGGAATCCTGGCATTAGGCAATGCACTGCAAAGAGCTAGGTGTCTTGTCAAATGGTGATGCAGATGCAAACCACCAGTAAAGAAGATAATAGTGGGGTTGGCTGGGAGAGTTTTGGACTTTAAACTGCATATCCTACTGCCCTTGTCTTGGTCAGGAGTCAAAAACCAGACATTCAACCTAGAGATGAATGCAGAACTTTGCCAGTATCTCTCCTGTGAGTCATAAGACAGGTTCTCAGGAGAATCTAAGGGCAGAGGGACACAACAGTCATTCTGTGGCTCACATGTGCATCCTGACTCTTGCCATTGGTAGGAAGCTGGTGCAGGGCTTGTAGCTGCTCAGCCTTCTCTTAGATCCTCCTTTGGAATCTCATCTACTATCTTGGGTCTAAGTGTCTGTGTTTAGCTCCATGACAAAGGGCTTTAGCTTCTTACAGGATGCCCATATCAGCTATGTCAGAAGCAACAGGAACTGACACGGGTTTTAGTCCATCCCCACGGGGCTCCACCTTGTACTTATGAGTTCTAGTTTGCTTTTGTTCCCCCGCAACTTTGCACCCATCTTTCCTTCCCAACTGCCCCCCCCCACACACACACCGTGAACATCAAGCTCTAACATCACATGTAAAGACTATTTAACCAACTCCCATGTGAGGCCATATCTTTGTGACAATAACAAATATATATACACATATATATGTATATATACACACACATACAGTCATGTGTCATATAGAAATTTTAGTCAACCATAGATGGCATATATGGTAGTGATACATTAAGATTTTATCACTTAGTGACATTGTCACAGGCTTAGTTTATGTAACATTGCTCTGTGATGTTTGCACAAACAAGAAACTGTTTAATGACATGTCTCTCAGAATGTATCCTTTTTGATGTTAAGTGGATGCATGAATATATGTGTGTATAACTATATGTATATATGTTTGTATATATGTGTGTGTTATTTATATATATATAATACATATATATGCAAATACATTATATATATATATGTAAATATATGTTATATATTTGCATATCTGTCGATTGTCTATCTGTCTACCAGTGGTTCTGTTTCTCTGGTTGAACCCTAACCCCTGACTCTGCTACCTTCTGGAAGCCTAGTCATTAGGTGTCTTCCTCCCAATGTGTTGTAGAAAATGCCAGATGGTGGCCAATTCCCCAGACTCTGCTTCTGCAAACACTGCCACTTGTCTTGCGAACTCTTTCTGATGATCTCTGTTCTACGTGCAGGAGGAAGGTGGGGTTGGCAGTCCTGTTCTCAGCAATGGAAGTGGGCTAGCTGGCTGTGCAGACTAGCAGAGCCAGATGGACAGCCCAATAGGCTCAGCTAATTTCTCACAAGAGGGAAAATGCCAAAACAGTAATAAGAAATCACTGGAGGACTCCATTAGCCACGAAGAGTGAAGATCCTTGGATGTCTCAAAAATCTTGAAGCAGGAGAATGAGGAAAGGTCACTACACAGATAAAGGTGCCCTATCATATGGATTTCAGAGCCAACATCTGGGACATCTGCTGGCATCCCCAGAATGCCTTCATGTGAACATAAGAAAAAGATACATTTTCTCTGGGCTTATACCCAACAGGTGGGGTTTTGCACATCTCCTATCAGAGAGGTTGCAAATTGGCAGCCCGTGGGCTGAAGTTGGGCTGCCAATATGTTTTGTTTGGCCTCAATGGTGTTTTTAAAATTTTTAAAATTTGTTGCCAACTTTTACAAATTGGGTATTTCACATTTTAAAAAAATCTAAATTTCCCACTTTTTAAAATTCAGAATATTTGGCAAGTCTAGACCTTTTATCTGCATGGCAAAAGTTGGCTGCAGCTGACTAACAGCTGTTCCCGTTAAACAGGATAGGAGCTCTCCAGTTCATGCAGCCACACCCCGCCTGCTTCCCTTGCTTATGTTACCTGCCTGGCTTCTGGAAGTGTCCAAGTTTACAAGTCCTCCTCTTCCCATCTGTAGCCAACGCCATCTGGCATCCTGCTCACATCCTTTCCCATTGTAGTAGAAACCCAAGCTGGCCTTCACACTACCAGCCTGAAAACTTTCTTTGGCAGTCAGTTTCTCTCTGTCTGCTTCCCAATAGGTTGAACATGCCCCTTTCAGTTAGTCCTCAGCTGATGAGAGCTGATGTGTAAAAACTCTAGCTTCCTCCCCCTTGGCTAGAATAGCTCCAAGGCTCATATTGTACCCTGAGTCCCAGAGTGCCCCAATGATATTGCACTCTAGTTACCCACAGTGGTAGCTGATTTGATTAAGGGTCATTGAAAGGTCATCTGACCTTCTTTGTCTCTCTTCTCCTTTCCTCTACCAGTGTTTTTTTCACCACGGAATAAACTACTTATACAGTTTGTTGTACAATAACAAGAATTTGTGGTAGTTATACTCTTTAAAATTGCATGGACCCTGAATTAGAAAATACTGTTCCTAGGGGTTATAGAGCGTTAGGTTCCTGTGAGCTTCCATTGAGATCATCTTTGTCAACCAATCAATACATAGCCTTGTTTTATGTATGCTAATGTTTTAAGATACCTAATTTAATATATATTGTTGAGCAATATATATTCAATTCAATACATTTTAAATTCAGTGCTCATTAATGAGCTCTAAACGGACAAGAGCACTATAACTTATGCCTGTGTTTTCTCTATAAAGTACATCACAGACTTCTTGTGCTCAGGAATGCCAGACAGCACTTTAGCACTACACTTGGGGCTATTTTAAACAGTAAATCATCAAAAAGAAATGCAAGAATGCAAAAAGCATGGCACTATATAGAACATGAAGAGGATACTCTTCTCAGAATGAGAGCTGAAACATGAAGCCTGAAGAATCACATTGCTTGACCTCAACTGGAAATATGTGCATCAGGTATCTCAAATCTTTTGCTGCTCTGCACGTGTCCTTATATGCCTGTGAAAATGCTATGAATATTGAAACAGCGAGTGGGCAAATTTGCAAATATGAAATCCATGAATGATAAGAATCAGCTGTACCCCAGGGTCCACTTCAAGATGAAGACAACATCATTAGAAGTGCTTTCCTTTTCAAGTCACTTAGGGGCAACTAAAAAAGTGGTAAGAAATAGAATGTAATGGTTTTCAGGCATTAGCCAGTAAGAGCAGGGAGAGAGGGGAAACAGATGAAGTGAGTCCTATGATTTCCTCAGTGTATTGCTCAGTGTATTGCTGGAGAGGAGAACCAGGCTGCAGTGCAGGAAGGAGAGCCCCAGGTAGAACTTTATGGTCCCCTGAGTTAAGGAGACAGAGCTGGATGTCTAGGGATGCCTACATGGTTAGCATTTGCAGGACAGTGTGCTGGAGAACAGTGGACTCTACGCAGGGAGAGTTCCAGAGATTTGCAGAGTTTTCTTTTTTTTTTTAATTTTTTAAATTTTAATTTGTTATATATGACAACAGAATGCATTACAATTCATAGTATACATAGAGCGCAATTTTTCACATCTCTGGTTGTACACAAAGTAGAGTCACACCATTCATGTCTTCCTACATGTATTTAGGGTAATGATGACCATCCCATTCCACTGTCTTTCCTACCCCTATGTCCTCTCCCTTCCCTTTTCCCCTCCCTCCCCTTTTCCTCTTTGCGCTATCTAGAGTTCATTCACCCCGCTGCCCCCCTGCATATTATGAATCAGCATTCTTTAATCAGAGAAATCATTGAGCATTTGGTTTTTTGGGACTGGCTAATTTCACTTAGCATTATATTCTCCAGCTCCATCCATTTACCTGCAAATGCTGATTTTATTCTCTCTTTTTTTTTTTAAATATAAAGGGGATTTTTATTTTTTATTGGTTGTTCAAAACATTACAAAGCTCTTGACATATCATATTTCATACATTAGATTCAAGTGGGTTATGAACTCCCATTTTTACCCCAAATACAGATTGCAGAATCACATCGGTTACACATCCACATTTTTACATAATGCCATATTAGTAACTGTTGTATTCTGCTACCTTTCCTATCCTCTACTATCCCCCTCCCCCCTCCCATCTTCTCTCTCTACCCCATCTACTGTAATTCATTTCTCTCCTTGTTTTTTTTCCCCATTCCCCTCACAAACTCTTATATGTAATTTTGTATAACAATGAGGGTCTCCTTCCATTTCCATGCAATTTCCCTTTTCTCTCCCTTTCCCTCCCACCTCATGTCTCTGTTTAATGTTAATCTTTTCCTCCTGCTCTTCCTCCCTGCTCTGTTCTTAGTTGCTCTCAGTATATCAAAGAAGACATTTGGCATTTGTTTTTTAGGGATTGGCTAGCTTCACTTAGCATAATCTGCTCTAGTGCCATCCATTTCCCTGCAAATTCCATGATTTTGTCATTTTTTAGTGCTGTGTAATACTCCCTTGTGTATAAATGCCACATTTTTTTTATCCATTCATCTATTGAAGGGCATCTGGGTTGGTTCCACAGTCTAGCTATTGTGAATTGTGCTGCTATGAACATCGATGTGGCAGTATCCCTGTAGTACGCTCTTTTAAGGTCTTCAGGGAATAGTCCGAGAAGGGCAATAGCTGGGTCAAATGGTGGTTCCATTCCCAGCTTTCCCAGGAATCTCCATACTGCTTTCCAAATTGGCCGCACCAATTTGCAGTCCCACCAGCAATGTACAAGAGTACCCTTTTCCCCACATCCTCGCCAGCACTTGTTGTTGTTTGACTTCATAATGGCTGCCAATCTTACTGGAGTGAGATGGTATCTTAGGGTGGTTTTGATTTGCATTTCTCTGACTGCTAGAGATGGTGAGCATTTTTTCATGTACTTGTTGATTGATTGTATGTCCTCCTCTGAGAAGTGTCTGTTCAGGTCCTTGGCCCATTTGTTGATTGGGTTATTTGTTATCTTATTGTCTAATTTTTTGAGTTCTTTGTATACTCTGGATATTAGGGCTCTATCTGAAGTGTGAGGAGTAAAGATTTGTTCCCAGGATGTAGGCTCCCTATTTACCTCTCTTATTGTTTCTTTTGCTGAGAAAAAACTTTTTAGTTTGAGTAAGTCCCATTTGTTGATTCTAGTTATTAACTTTTGTGCTATGGGTGTCCTATTGAGGAATTTGGAGCCCGACCCCACAGTATGTAGATCGGAGCCAACTTTTTCTTCTATCAGACGCAGAGTCTCTGATTTGATATTAAGCTCCTTGATCCATTTTGAGTTAACTTTTGTGCATGGCAAGAGGAGGGGATTCAGTTTCATTTTGTTGCATATGGATTTCCAGTTTTCCCAGCACCATTTGTTGAAGATGCTATCCTTCCTCCATTGCATGCTTTTAGCCCCTTTATCAAATATAAGATAGTTGTAACTTTGTGGATTAGTCTCTGTGTCCTCTATTCTGTACCATTGGTCCACCCACCTGTTTTGGTACCAGTACCACGCTGTTTTTGTTACTATTGCTCTGTAATATAGTTTGAAATCTGGTATCGCTATACCGCCTGATTCACACTTCCTGCTTAGAGTTGCTTTTGCTATTCTGGGTCTTTTATTTTTCCATATGAATTTCTTGATTGCTTTATCTATTTCTACAAGAAATGCCGTTGGGATTTTGATTGGCATTGCATTAAACCTATAGAGAACTTTTGGTGATATCGCCATTTTGATGATGTTAGTTCTTGCAGAGTTTTCATATGAATTTTGATCAGACATGCATGTAAAGAAACAACCCAATGCATACACTGGGAAAAGACCCATTTGGAAGGAGCAGAGGGAACAACCTCAGCACACACAGAGTGGGAGTAGTTAAGTGTTCTTGCCAGCCAGGGTGGGAAATGCTGTAATTCACAGGGCATCAGACTATGCAGAAAGGTCTTGTCTCCATAGCAAAGAAAAAAACTGGCTTAAATGAAGACTTCTAAAAAATAAAATCAAGCTGTATCCAAGTAAGCTAACTATATTCTAGAAAAAAATCTCAACAATCTTGATAGGAAAATGAAAATATCCAACACTCAACAAGGTAAAATTTACAATGTCTGGCATCAATTTAAAAATTTTCAGACAGCCCAGGACCCCCCCACCAACCAGCAGACCCATGCCTGAGCTCAGGCCTAGCCCACCTCCATATTGGAACACTGCAGCCATCACCATAGCCCTCTTCAGGCAGTAGCCTCCACCTTGGGACAACAGATAGGTCACAGCTGCATCTCCAAATAGGCAACCCACCCTTTCATCCCCATCTTTGAAAGTGGTTACAACCATCTTGGGACACCCCCACTGCTATCTTGAGCTACCTTTGCTATTGCCACCAACACCTTTAGTTGCAGTAACATTTATCATGGAACACAGGCTGGGGACTAGAAGCCCAACACCAAGGTGAACTACAGGTAATCTGCAAAGACACTCCAAAGTTATCAGGTAGAAACTAATACCTCAGACCTGCACTGTAAGAAAGGGAGACACATAGAAAACATGAAAAAACAAGGGAAGAATGTATCCCAAACATACCAAGATACTATGATAATAGAATCCATGGACAGTGCAGTTGATGAAATGTCAGAGAAGGAATTCCAAATGTACATAATTAAAATGATCTGTGAATTAAAGAAGGACCTAAATGAGCAAATACAGGCAAAAAAAAATTGATCATTCCAACAAAGAGATAAGGGAGCAAATACAGGTAGTAAGAGATTACTTCAAGAGAGAGATTCTGATAGAAAACCAATCAGAAATCCTTGAAATGAAGGAAATAATAAATGAAATAAAACTCAATAGAAAGCATCTCAACAGACTAGATCACTTGGATGATAGGATATCAGATAATGAAGACAAAATACACAATCTTGAAAATAAAGTTGACCATGGTAAGAAACCATGAATAGAACATCCAAAAATTATGAGATAGCATCAAAAGACCAAATCCAAGATTTATTGGGATAGAGGAAGGCACAGAGATTCAAACCAAAGAAATGCACAATCTCTTCAGTGAAATAATATCAGAAAATTTCCTAAACATGAAGAATGAGTTGGAAAATCAAATACAAGTGGCTTACAGGACACCAAATGTACAAAATTACAACATATCTACACCAAGGCACATAATGAAAATGCCTAGTGTACAGAATAAGGATAGAATCTTAAAGGTCATAGGAGACAGGAATCAGATCACATATAAAGGGAGACCAATTTGGATCTCAGTAGATTTTCCAACTCAGACCCTCAAACCCAGGAGATCCTGGAACAACATATACCAAGCTCTGAAAGAAAATGGATGCCAACCAAGAATTTTATTTATTTATTTATTATTATTGATTTTTTTTAAAAAATAAATGACAGCAGAATGCACTATAATTCTTATTACACATATACAGTACAATTTTTCATATCTCTCGTTGTATATAAAGTATGTTGACACCAATTTGTGTCATCATACATGTACTTTGGATAATGATGTCTATCACATTCCACCATCCAGGGATTACCAACCAAGAATTTTATATCCAGCAAATCTAAGCTTCAGATTTGATGATGAAATAAAAACCTTTCATGATAAACAAAAGTTAAAAGAACTTACAGCGAAAGAGCCTGCGCTACAGAGTATTCTCAGCAAAATATTCCATGAGGAGAAAATGAAAAACAGCAATGAAAATCAGCAAAGGGAGGAACTACACTAAAGAAAAGGTCTATCAAAGGAGAAGCCAAGTCAAGTTAAAAACCAAAATGACTGGGAATACAAATCATATTTCAATAATTACCCTAAATGTAAATGGCCTAAATTCATCAATTAAAAGACGTAGATTGACAGATTGGATTTTAAATAAAAAGACCCAACAATATGCTTCCTTCAGAGACTCATATCATAGGAAAAGACATCCACAGACTGAAGATGAAAGGATGGGAAAAAATGTACCACTCACATGGACCACATAAACAAGCAGGAGTTTCCATCCGCCTATCCGATAAAGTGGACTTCATACCAAAGCTAGTGAAAAGAGATAAAGAAGGACATTTCATACTGCTGAAGGGATTCATACATCAACAAGACATAACAATCATACATATCTATGCCCCAAACAATGGGGCATCTATGTATATCAAACAAACCCTTCTCAACTACAAGAATAGACTACAACACAATAATACTAGGTGACTTTAATACACCTCTCTCACCACTGGATAGATCTTCCAAACAAAAACTAAACAAAGAAACTATAGAACTCAATAATACAATTAAAAAGTTAGACTTAACAGACATATATAGAATATTCCATCTAGCAATGAGTGAATACACTTTATTCTCATCAGCTCATGGATCCTTCTCCAAAATAGACCATATGTTATGCCACAAAGCAAGTCTTCACAAACACAAAAAATAAAGATACTACCTGCATTCTATCTGACCATAATGGAATGAAATTAGAAATCAATGATAAAATAAAACATAGAAGCTACTCCAACACCTGGATACTAAACAATATGCTATTGAATGATGCATGTATAACAGAAGACATCAGCGAAGAGACAAAACAATTCTTGGAGGTAAATGAGAATTCCAATACATGGAACAGTATGAAAAATCTATGGAACAGTATGAAGGCAGTGCTAAGAGGAAAATTAATTGCACGGAGTTCATTCATTAACGACGAAAAAGTCAACAAATTAATGACCTGACATTATAGCTCAAAGCCCTAGAAAAAGAGGAACAAACCAACACCAAAGTAGTAGAAGACAGGAAATAATTAAAATCAGGACAGAAATTAATGAAATTGAAACAAAAGAAACAATTAAAAAAATTGACACAACAAAAAGCTGGTTCTTTGAAAAAATAAATAAAATTGGCAAACTCTTAACCACCCTAATGAAAAGGAGAGAGAAAACTGAAATTAGTAAAACTCATGATGAAAAAGGAAATATCACAACAGACAGTACTGAAATACTGAAGATAATTAGCAACTATTTTGAAAATTTACACTCCAGCAAAATAGAAAACCTCAAAGACACTGACAAATTTCTAGAGGCATATGGTCAACCCAACCTGAGTCAAGATGACTTAAACAGATTAATTTCAAGCAAGGAAATAGAAGACTCCATCAAAAGCCTACCAACCAAGAAAAGCCCAGGACCAGATGGACTTATAGCTGAGTTCTACAAGACCTAAAAAAAAGAATTAATACCAATACTCTTCAAATTAGTTCATGAAATAGAAAAGGAGGGAAACCTTACTGATTCATTCTATGAAGCTAGTATCATCCTGATACCAAAACTAGGCAGAGACACATCAAGGAAAGAAAATTTTAGACCAATATCTCTGATGAAGATAGATGCAAAAATTCTCAATGAAATTCTGGCAAATCACATACAAAAACATAATTAAAAAATAGTGCACCATGATCGAGTGGGGTTCTTTCCAGGGATGCAAGTTTAGTTCAGCATACAGAAATCAATAAATATAATTCATCACATCAATAGACTTAAAGAATCATATATCAATTGATGCAGAGAAAACACTTGACAAAATACACCACCCTTTCATGTTCAAAACACTAGAAAAACTAGGGATAGAAGGAAATACTTCAACATTGTAAAACATCATTCTAAATGGAGAGAAATTGGAAGCGTTCTCTCTAAAAACTGGAACAAGACAGGGATGCTCTCTTTCACCACTTTTATTCAACAAAATCCTTGAAACTCTAGCCAGAGCAATTAGATAAAAGAAATTAAAGGGATACAAATAGAAAAGGAAGAACTCAAACTATCACTATTTGCTGATGACGTGATTCTATACTTAGAGGATCAAAAAAATTCAACCAGAAAACTTCTAGAATAAATGAATTCATCAAAGTAGCAGGATATAAAACTAATATCATAAATCAAATGTATTTCTATACATCAGTGATGAGTCCTCTGAACGAGAAATTAGGAAAACTACCCCATGCACAATAGCCTCAAAAAAAAAAAACAAAAAAAAAAAACTTAGGAATCAACCTAACAAAAAAGGTGAAAGACCTCTACAATGAAAACTACAGAACACTAAAGAAAGAAATTGAAGAAGACCTTAGAAGATGGAAAGATCTCCCATGCTCTTGGAAAGGCAAATTTAATATTGTCAAAATGGCCAATCTACCCAAAGTGCTATACAGATTCAATGCAATTCCAATTAAAATCCCAACATTATTCCTTATAGAAATAGAAAAATCAATCATGAAATTCATTTGGAAAAATTAAAGAGGTCCAGAATAGCCAAAGCAATCCTTAGCAAGAGGAGTAATAAAGCAAGACGTATCATTATACCAAATCTTAATCTGTACTACAAAGCTATAGTAACAAAAACAGCATGGTATTGGCACCAAAATAGACATGTAGACCAATAGTACAGAATAGAGGACATAGAGACAAACCCACAGAAATACAGTTATCTCATACTAGATAAAGGCGCCAAAAACATACATTGGAGGAAAGATACCTCTTCAACAAATGCTGCTGGAAGAACTGGAAATCCATATGCAGAAAATGAAACTAAACCCCTATCTCTCACCATCCACAAAACTCAACTCAAAGTGGATCAAGGACCTAGGAATTAGACCAGAGACCCTGCGCCTAATAGAGGAAAAAGTAGGCCCAAATCTTCATCACGTCGGATTAGGCCCTGATGTCCTTAACAAGATTCCTAAAGCACAGGAAATAAAATCAAGAATCAATAAATGGGATGGACTCAAACTAAAAAGCTTCCTCTCAGCAAAAGAAACAATCAATGAGGTGAAGAGACAGCCTACATTTTGGGAGCAAATTTTTGGTACACGCACATTAGATAGAGCACTAAACTCCAGGATATAAAAGGAACTCAAAAAATGGACTGGGGTTGTGGCTCAGTGGTAGCGTGTTGTCTAACACACATGAGGCCCTGGGTTCAACCCTCAGCACCACATAAAAATAAAATGGAGATATTGTGTCCACCTTCAACTAAAAATATATATATATAAAAAAGAACTTAAAAAACTTAACACCAAAAAAATAAACAATCCAATCAATAATTGGGCTAAGGAGCTGAATAGACACTTCTAAGAAAAAAGATATACAATTGATCAACAAATACATGAAAAAATGTTCAACATCTCTGGTAATTAGAGAAATGCAAATAAAACTACTCTAAGATTTCATCTCATGCCTGTCAGAATGGCAGTTATCAAGAATATAGAGAACAATAAGTGTCGGTGAGGATGTGAGGGAAAAGGAACACTCATACATTGCTGGTGGGACTGAAAATTGGTGCAACCAATCTGGAAAGCAATATGGAGATTCCTTAGAAAACTTGGAATGGAAGCACCATTTGACCCAGCTATCCCAGTCCTTGGTCTATACCCAAAGGACTTAAAATCAGCATACTATAAACACAGCCACATCAATGTTTATAGCAGCACAATTCACAATAGATAACCTGTGGAAGCAACCTAGATACCCTTCAGTAGATGAATGAATAAAGAAAGTGTGGTATATAATACACAATGGAATATTAACATTAAAAGAGAATAAAATTATGGTATTTGCAGGTAAATGGATGGAGCTGGAGAATATCATGCTAAGCGAAGTAAGCCAATTCCCAAAAACCAAAGGCCGAATGTTCTCTCTGACAAGTGGATGCTGATCCATAATGGGGGAGGAGTGCATGGAAAAAATGGAGGAAATTTGATTGGGCAAAAGGGAGGGAGGGAAGGGGAGGGATATGGGGGCAGGAAAGTTGGTGGAATGAGATGGACATCATTACCCTGGCACATGTATGACTGCACATATGGTGTGACACTATATCACGTACAATCAGAGAAATGAAAGGTTGTGCTGCAATTGTGTACAATGAATCAAAATGCATTCTGATGTCATATATACCTAATTAAAATAAATAAATTTATTTTAAAAAATTATCAGACATACAAAGAAGCAAGAAAATGTGACATACAACAAAGAGAAGAATTAATGGAAAAAGACTAAGAGGACATAAGGAATAGAATTGTTAAACAAAGACACAGAAATTATTTTTACAATCACATTTCATATGTTTGAAAAAATGGGGGAAAGACTGTTATGTAGAAACATTGGATTTATTTTTTTAAAAAATCCAAATGAGGTTCACAGAGAAAAATAAGAAAGTCTGAGATGAAAAGCACACTGGATGGAATTAATAACAGATTATATACTACAGAAGAAAAGATGACTTGAAATCAAGACCACAATAGAAACTATCCAAAATGAAATTCAGAGAGGAAAATGTAAAATAAGTCAGAAGCATTACCAGCATGGCTTCGGGAGACAGGCCATTCTGGTCTGTGCCTGAGTCTTGTTGGTATACAGGTGCTCATTACCCTTGGGAAGTTCCAGAAGGGAAGTTGGATTAGGGGCCTAGTTGTCTAGATACAGTGCATACGGCTTCCAGAGCTCCTTCTTCAGTCCTTAGAGATTCCGTGGATTACTGCTTCTATAAACAACATTTTAAAAAATTAATTGACAAATGAACTTGTATGTATATTCAAGATTACAATGTGTGATTTGAAGTATTTCTGCATTGTGTAATAAGAACCCTCAAATTAAACACATGCATTACCACCCACAGTGTGTGGTGGTAGAGTAAGGACTCTTGATATCTGTTTTCTCATATAATTTCAAGTAAACAAGGTAGTATTATTAACCACAGCCACCATGCTATACATTAGAACAATTCATCTAATGACAGAAAGTTTGCTTCCTTTGACCAAACATCTCCCCATTTCTTTAACCCTCAGTCCTAGCAACCGCCAATCTATTCTCCGCTTTTATGAGTTCAAGTATTTTAGAGTTCATGCACTTTTAAGGTATTTTCTTCCCAGGAAGTGAGAAGTAATGGCTATGGGGTTTCCTGTTTTCCCAGTTCTTTCCCCCATTTTTACCCTCTGTAAATACAGGCCCTTTTGGTTTTAAGACTTAGCTGTGTGTGTGTGTGTGTGTCAGAGAGAGAGAGAGAGAGAGAGAGACTGGGGATTTGACCCAGAGGTGCTTTACCATTGAACTAAATCCCCATCCTCTTAAATTTTATTTTGAGACAATGTCTTGCTGAGGCTGGCTTCAAACTTATGATCTTCTTGCTCAGCCTCCAGAATCACTGGGATAGCAGGCATGATATCCACCATGCCCGGTAATACTTGGCACCCTTAAAATAGAATAACAACATAAAGATGGAAAACAAAATGTCCTAAATATCACATTTAAACTTTTTAATGCCTCTTATTTCTTTCTTTCTTTTTTTTTTTTTTTGTGGTGCTAGGGATTGAACACAGGGCCTTGTGCATGCAAGGCAAGCACTCTACCAACTGAGCTTTATCCCCAGCCCAATACCTCTGATTTCTATTGGGTAGTAAGATGTAAAACAATAAATGGGCTGGCCTTTCTCAACAGACTTCTCTGAACCCCTGTCTTAATTAGTTTTTTGGTGCTATAACAGAATAACATAAACAGGTATTATAACAGAATAACAGAATATAACAGAATTTAACAGAATAATATCACCAGAAATGTATTGGATCACAGTTCTGGACACTGGGAAGTCCAATATCAAGGTCCTGGCATCTGGCAGGGCCTTCTTAATATGTCAAAATATGCCATATGACATCATATTGGGGAACGACAGAGAGATGGGGGAAGCCTATTCCCACACATGGCCCCTCTCCAGCAATATGAACACACCCCCATAATAATGACATTAACCATTCATGAGGACAGAATCTTCATGGCTAAATACTTCTTAAAAATCCCACCTCCCACTATGATCACAATGGCAATTAAATTTCAACGTGAGATTTGGAGGAAATAAACATTCAAACCATTGCAGCCTCTTCTCAGATAATACTAGATATATCCTGAATAAATGCTGGGGTGCTATGGAAATGAATATTAAAACTTCAATAAGATTGCATAAATTCTCTTTAAATTATGAAATATCTCTAACTTACTGAAAATAGTAGACTCCCATGCATTTACATTCCAAGTTTTTAAAAGTTGATTTTTTTCATATTTGCATCAATATTTTGTTTTAATATTTTGAGCTTTCAGATACAGTTAAAGCTACTTTCCCCATTCTATTCCCTTCTTTTCCTCCATTAACAGAAGTGATAATTTCCCAAGGGAGTTTGTAAAGGTTTTTATGTATTATCCCACATGCTTAATATGGAGTAATTTTTCATTATTTTAAAATATTACAATTTAGAAATTTATTATGTTTTAGAGATTTATTTGTATTCATGTAAGTTTATTTCATTCATTCTACTTGAATAGAACATGTTACAGGATGTCATGTGGGCTGTTAGGTTATTTCCCATTTTTTGCCATGAAAGTGCTTTGGTAAACATCTTACATGTCTCCTTGAGAACATGTACAAAAGTTTTCCTGGAGGTGGAAAGGCTGGTTGTAGAGCATCTGCATATTCCACATTGCTGTACAGGGCCAAAATGTTCACCAAAGGGCACCATTTTATTCTCCAACCAATGGCAAATGGGTTGTCCCTTTCCCTCATGTCTTTGATTTGGTATTATCAGACTTTCAACTTTTAAAATCAATCTGCACCTAGACCCTTGATTCTTTTCCATGGATTTATTTCTCCCACATATGCCAATACAACACTGCTTTAGGTTTAGCAGTTTTTATGAATCCAGATCTTAAATGTCCCCAAATGGTCCGTGTATTAAAGACTCCGTCCCTTGCTTGGCACTATGAGAGGCAATGGAAACTTTAAAAGGTAAGACCTGGTGGAAGGTCTTAAGTCACTGAGGGTGTGCCCTTGAAGGGGATAAAAGGTCCCCAGCCCTTTCCTCTTCCTTTTGTTCATGCCTAGCCAGGAGGTGGGTGGATTTTTCTATGTGTTCCCTGCCATCATATGCTGCTTCACCATAGGCAACCATGCTGATTGATCATAGATTGAAAGCTCTGAACCAAGAGCCAAAATATACCCTAAGTTCATTATCTCAGGAATTCATTACACAGGCAGCGAACACACCGGCTATCTGGTAAAAGGGATTTCCCTTCTTTTCCTTCATAATCATCATCTCTATTCTTGGCCATTTATCTTTCTGTAAGAATTGCAGGATAGCTTGCCAAGATCTACAGAAAGCTGAATTAGGATTTTAAATATAACAACAGTGAATGACTAGATGACTTGAGGAGAACTGACATCTTTGTGAGACTGAGTCTTTCTATTCAGGGCAATGGTAAATCTCTACAAGTTTACTTTTATTCCTTCAGTAAAATGTATAGTGCTCTCCATAAACTTGGTGAGATTTATTACTGGGTATCTTAAAGTTTTTGTTGCTGAGATTCCATTTTTCACTTACTAGACAGGCAGAGATCAAAAAGGTTAATAACACTCTCTACTGGTAAGATTATAGGGAAAGAGGCATGCTCATATTTTATTAGTGCAAGTGTAAATTAATGCAATCTCTTTGGAGCACAGTTTGCAGTGGCTCTAAATTTCCTAATGTGCATGTTATTTGACCCCAAAATTCTGCTTTCAGGAATTATTCACAAAAATATGCACATATATGTGCAATTTTGTGTGTATAAGGATGTTTAAGGAAATATTAGTATACAAACAGAAAATTGGCAACAACCAAAATGTGTATACCAGTAGAAGACTGGTAAATCAATCATTGATTAATTACTCCATTCAAAGAAATATTATGCAGCCATTAAATAAAATGAAGCAGCTTTATAAAAACTTGCCTATAAGTATTTATATGTGCAAATTTTTTAAATTTGCTTTAGCATTTTTTAAAATTTTCCCCATCCCAGTGTCTTGAAGTGGTAAGTTACATTATTGATTAAAATCTTTTTTCAATAAAATTTTTTTAAATGACAAATCAAATAAATAAGAGGATATTTCTCCTTCTTCCTCTTCTTTTTTAATACAGGCACTTATAGCTATAAATTTTCCTCTAATTATATTCCGTAAGTTTCAGCATATTGTGTTTTTGTATTCATTTATTTCAAAGTATTTTCTAAGTTCCAATATGACTTCTTCTTTGACTCACTTGTTTTTTGTTTTTTTTTTTTTGGTGTATGCTGCTTAATTCCTACTGTGTTAGTCAGCTTTTCATCACTGTGACAAAAATACCTGACAAGAACATCTTAGAGGAGGTAAGATTTATTTGGCTCATTGTTTTAGAAGATTCCGTTCATGATTGGCTGGCTCCAAGGCAGAAACATCATGGCGGAAGGGTGTGGTAGAGGAAAGCTGCTCGGGTCATGGCAGCTGGGAAGCAGAGGGAGAGAGAAGAGGGTTCAGGGACAAGATAAACCCTTCCCCAGAGCACACTCCCAGTGACCTACTTACTCCAAGTAGGTCTATTCAGCTATCAATGGATCAATCCATTTGATGAGTCCTCTGATGTGGTCAGAGCCCGAAAGCCCCCACCTTTCAACCTTGCTGCACTGGGGCCCATGCTTTTAAAACATGAGCTTTTGGGGGACATTCCTTAACCATGACACAACGCACACACATATTTATTCATATATATGTATGAATTTCTCAAATTCTTTCTGTCATTGACTTCTATTTTATTCCATTTTGGTCAGAGAACATGACATCATTGCACTTCTTCTAAATTTGTTGAGACTTGTTGAACGATTTGGCATATGGTCTAGCCTGGAGAATGTTCCATGTGTACTTGAGAAAAAATGTGTGTTCTGCAGTCTGTGGGTGGAAAACAGTGACATCTCTTAAAATTCCTTCCTCTCTTAACCTACTATCTTTTCCCTACGATTACTTCAGAGCATCTCACCCTTCAAATTTGAAATCCTTCTTTCATGTCCAGTCCTTAAGACATTTTTTTTCTTTTCTCCTTCTTCCTTCTTCCTCTTACCTCTTTTTAATGTAGACTAAACCAACCCCTCCCACTAAGGGCTTCTCCTTTTCCTTTTCTTCTTTCTCCTCTGCCTTCTCTTTATTCTCTGCTTTATCCACCACTAGAACCTGATAACTGACCCAAACACAATAATTTACCTGCATCCCCAGGCCTCTCTAGTTTAGTCTCTCTTTACCCTTTTTCCTGAACGTGCATTACAAAAATCTACCATACAGCTGATAAGAAGAACTTTCTATATGGTCACTAGGGTTAAAAAGAGCTGGGGAAACTGGGTGTGGTGGCACACACCTGTACTCCCAGTAGCTCAGGAGGCTGAGGCAGGAGGATCTCAAGCTCCAAGTCAGCCTCAGCAACAGCAAGGCACTGAGCAACTCAGTGAGACCCTGTGTCTAAATAAAATACAACAACAACAACAACAAAAAGCTGGGGATGTGGCTCAGTGGTTAAGTGCCCCTGAGTTTAATCCCCAGAATGCACCCCCCCAAAAAAAACCCAAAAAGCTGAGGAAGACAAAATTCTTCCTTCTAGACCTACCTTCTATGGATCACATTCCCAGTGGGAGATCCTTGTAAAGCCAGTCATCTTCAACCATAGCAGGATTATCCTCCTCCCTCAAAGTCACTGTAAATTCCTTTTCAACCCTATCTATGTCTAAGAGAACAGAGTATAAAGCTTTGATGGTGGCAGACTCAAAGTGGGATCAATTTGACTTTAATTCATTATTAATACATTACCAAAGAGCCTTTTTGAAGTCTCAGCAAGAGCAGATGCTGAGAACACAAGATCCTTCATAGCTTTCTAAGATCTTACAGCCTAGGAAGGAGTATAGAGGTAATTGACTTCTGTTGTTCATCTCCAGGCTTAGAGAAATGTCAGATCTTTACATTTTAATTTATTTTCTTAAAATTCCCCAATTAATGGCTTGTACACGTCTCCACGATTGCTCTCAGCACACTACGTAGCTATAAATATTTGAGGACCACACTGACCACATCTTGTTCATCTTTTTCCTTCCCAGGTCAAGCATCATACCTGTACATGGTAGAAAGCGAATAATTGTTTGCACCATGAATGGAGACAACCCAATAATAAACATAGCCAGCAGGACTTCACAGTGCTTTCCTGGAAGAATAATTTTGGTTACTGCAAAGCTAATATATTGGTAACAAACCAACTCAAAATCTACTCTGGCCCTGTGCAATTTCCTTCCCAGGTACAGTCTCAAAAATCCAGCAGCATCTCCAATCCCTTCAACTCCACTTCTAGTCAGTGTAATTATCTGAGGTCTGTTTCAAATATGTGCTACCAATGGGCATGTGGATGGATGCACACACACAAATTGTACATCTTCAAGTTTTAGTACAAAGGATAGTGCACCCCTCTGCCTTCTTCATTCATTCACCAATAGTGGACTTTTATTCTAAGAATTAGAGAGAAAATGAGGGACAGAGATGCATGGTTCCCCTGGACCTCTCAGACCTTCAAAGACATCTGAAACTCAAATGGTGGGATAATATTTTCCGGGTGCTTATATGTTTTGTTCTCATATATTTTTTTCCCATACACCCTACCCCCTTCCCCATCTGACAACTGGATGCAGATAGTTCATTTGGGAAGAGAACCCAAAAAACAAAAGTGAGGAGGTAAGAGTAAGGCAGAGGAAGGAGATGATGAATAAAAGATATATTGAAGAACATGTTTATTATGGTTACCTTGTGAACAATTGAGGGTCCAGTCCTATGAGGAACTCCTCAAAGAATTTCGTACATCATATTTCAGAATGGTTCTGCCAAACCAATGCAGTTTTATCTGCTGAGATATTTATCACAAATTTCCTTTTCTTTTTTAATATTTATTTTTTAGTTGTAGGTGGACACACAATATCCTTATTTCATTTTAGCATGGTGCTGAGGATCAAATCCAGTGCCTCACATGTGCTAGTGAGCAATCTACCACTGAGCCACAACCCCAGGCCACAAATTTCCTTTTCTTAATGAATGAAATTGCTCCTGGAGTTAAGTCCCTAGCACTTTCGGCCTCCTCTGCATGAAAGGGGTGAATCAGCATGCCACATGTTGGAGAAGCCCTCAAGTAGAGAGATGCAGCCACCTGTGGTGGCAAGTGTCTATAAGCAAGGTAACAGTCCACCTGCAGCTGCAGGTGACTCAGAGCAAGGCTAAGGGTATGCCACAATCTTTTAATTCTTTTTGAGAATTTTTAAATTCTTTTTGAGAATTAAAAAAAAAAGAAAGTTCAATATAGATTTAAAATCCCATAGGCCAGGAGAGGAATGATTGAAGGGAAAGCAAAGAGGGCTTTGATCCTAGTGGATCACAAAGTTCTGTGTGCCCCCCAAGGCAGGGGCATGTCACAGAAACCCTGTGAGCTGAGAAGACCTTGTGTTTGAGGAGCAGGTCGATGTTACAGGACCTCTGCAGAGAAGTGTCTGGAGGCCAAACACGAGCAGGACCCTTCCAGGGGATTTTGACATATATAGATGACAATGGTGAGGACATCCTGGAGCTGTGTCCCAGGGCCTGAGCCCCGTGTGACCCTGCCCTGGGAGAAGAAGTGAATAGAGAAACTCTGAACCTCCTGAGGTTGGTCCCACCACTGAGGAAAAGATGGTTCACAAGTTCACTGATAGAAAAAAAAAAAAAAAATATATATATATATATATATATATATATATATATATATATATATATTTATCTGGTCTTGACCATATAAGTTTGTGGCCTGAAGTTTATATACACAAAACACTAAGCTCCCTTTCCTCCCCCTCACACCCAAGCAGAACATGTCCTGAGGACTCGAGAGAAGAACTTGAGCTTGGATCCCTTCCTTGTCTTCTGTAAGGATCCATTTCCTGTGAAGGTCTTAATCACAGGTCCAGGGTGGTAGGATATTGACATCTTTTTTAGAGGACACAACTGATCTCTTAACAGGAACAAAGTTGAGGCAGGGAGTAGGAGAGGGCAGGCTCTAAGCCTCACACTCAGGTGATGGAGGAAAGGGGTATAGCCCTTTCCCAGGACTGCATCCTAGATCCTGCTGTCCCACAGAGCCCAGGCAGCACAGTCCCTGAAGGAAGATAACAGCGGGAATTCTCTCGAGGTTGTCCCATTTCTGAGGCCAGGAGGAATACGATGAAGATGAAAATGACTTTTGTGCTGTTTTGGGGATCCGTGCTTTGCTTGATATTGTTTCTGGGAGGACAAAGGGAGGAGAATTCCAGCTAGAAGAGGAGAGAAGCTAAGTGACAGGGTTGCAGACTGAGGATGCTTTGCCAACATCCCGGTGATACAGGGAGGATGGGGCCAGGAGGAGATGTATAGGCAGCAACGTAACAACCCAGAGAGCCAGGAGTTTGGAGCGGGCAGAGCGTATGTGATGGGGGATGCCCTGGAGCTTGCAATTAGGAAAGTCACCTGCCTTCTCTAATCCAAGGTGACTCTGAGAAGCTTGGGGGGACTTGGAGGAGTCGGGTCCTATGCTAGGGGACTTCTTTCTTTAGCATTGTATAATGAAGCTTTGATGGGTCCCTCAAGGGGCCCCTTTGAGTGAACCTCTCCAGGAGCCTGCTGGGGCTCCAGTCCAGGGCAGCATGGTGGGCCTTCTGGCATTCTTGCCAAGACAGCCTGTTTCAACCCTGAGCCACCCAGCAGGCATGAAGCAGTTCAAGATTTTTTTTTAAGAGAGAGAGAGAGAGAGAGAGAGAGAGAGAGAGAGAATCTCTTTTTTTTCTAGATGGACACAACACAATGCCTTTATTTTTTTTTTATGTGGTGCTGAGAATTGAACCCGGGTCCCACCTGTCCTAGGTGAGCGCTCTACCGTTGAGCCACAATTCCAGCCCAGTTCAAGCATTTTTTTAGGTGACTGTCCATTTAGGAGCAAGTGGGCATTTTATTTGCTTCAGCGTATCCTTAAAATACTGTGGCCCATGATTATGGGCTATATGGAATCTTTGTAGAGTTGGTCTAAATTACAGAGTCTTGGAAAACACCCAGACTTCCTTTGACTCAACAGCATACAGTTGTCTTTATATTCATTCAACAAATGAATATACTTATTGAGTGGTTATGCCAGAAACAGGTTCAGATTCTGGGGCAACAGCTATGGACAAACAAAATCCCTGCCCCTGTAGAGCTTACATATTATGCTGGTAGAATGAAAAAAACTGATTGAGACTTGAGTGTTTTAACTTGTCGAATGCTAAGAAGAGCCACAGATTCTCCCCCCAAACAGGGAACAAGTATAGAGAATGCTACATGTAGATGGAGGGGTTTTCAATATAGAAAGGGAAGGGGGTCCTTGGAGGCCTCGCTGATCAGAGGACATTGTTGTAAACATAAGAGGGAAGAAATGAGCCACGTAGGTGGATTTCTGGGGTAAGAGAGACCAAGCTGCAATATGGCCAGGGTGAAGGCCCTGGACTGGGATGTTCTGATGAGTTTGAAGTTAGTACCACTAGAGAAGAGTGGATGAAAGCTATGTGCCTCAGGATGGTGACAATGAACACTGAGTTTTCTGAAAACTCCTCGTGTGTCATTTCTAAAATGTGGGGTAACAGTAGAATACCATGTTCCTGAATGGTTCCTCCAAACCTAGCCAAATTAAAGGAAGCATGAGAGCAAACCTGGGCTAGAAATCCAGATACTTATTATCTTGAAGGACACTGGCTTCCTCTTATGAATACTGAGAACTAGGGCAAGTTAGCATTATCTGTAGAAAGCTACTTTCTTGCATGTATGCCAGGATGGTTGCTCCTTGGTGTGCTGGTCACGTAAGCAAATTGAGCAAGTTAATGCTGATGTCTCTGCTTCTGAAGCCCTAGGTATAAAACCTGCTCTGAGTGGGGACAATGCAGAACTAAGAGCACTGAGGAAAGAATACATGTCACACACGTCCAGCTGCTCACCACTGGACAAAATGCTGTGATGGAGTGTAGGCAGTGCTTGGCGAAGCCCCTTCAGGGATGAAGGTGCTATCTGTTTCAGCCCACTGCCATTGAACTCTTCTTGGAACTGTCACTGATCTCTTGTAAGCTTGTTCCCAATAAATCATATGTCTCTCAAGCCATTTCCTGGCACTTTCTTTGGCTTCTCTGCAACCCACTCCATTGCCCTGGTGCAACTGGGCAATGGATGTGACACTGACCTTGAAACCTTTTTATTTGCCATCTCATTAACCTCAAAATGTCCCAGAAATTCTGCATCTTCCAGCGTGCCTGCCTCTTGGAATTGAAAGTCATCCAACCTCTGTCCCCCATCCCAATGTACTCTGATTTGGGATTTAAAAGATGGGGTCTGACCATTAATCCCTAAGTGCTGTCCACTGGGGCATTGTGATGGGCTATTGAGAGAACAACATATAACCCACAAGTCCACCTCGGACTTTATGAATGACTGTAGGAAAAATACACAGTATACATAGGTGAGCACGTGCACATATGCACACATGAGCACTCACGAAGGTGCGCGCACACATACACCTAAAGAAGCAACTGAGTCAAAAGGAAAAAATGTGGGTTTTTTTCCCCATGGAATTTTTGAGCTCACATTCTAAGATCCAAATCAAAACAAGAAACAATGAGCAAGTTCATTGCAAGAATTCCCCTATGTAAGTTTTGCCTACTTCACTCCTAGAGCCACCAGAAGAATGCAGCTCCCATTGATGGTCAGCTACCCTTCCTGTTGGAGTCAGAAGCCCAAAAACTCTGTATGTGCAGGATTCTGTCTCTCATCAATATCACACCCTCAGTGAGCTCAGGTCTCTGGGTTTCAAGCACCACCTGTGTGCTTCCGCAGCCAGAGCAGAGACCTCTCCCTGAATATCAGCTGCCATATATCCCACGGCCTACACTTTATCTCCTTTTGGGTCTCTAAAACATCTCCAGTGTCACATGTAGCCACTGATTTCACCCCTTTTACCTGCTCTTCACCTTCCTCATCTTGGTTGATGGCAAGTCTATTCTTCCCACTTCTCTGATCCCAAACTTGAACCTTTCCTTGCCTCTTCTTTCTCTCACACCACATATCAATTCATCAGCAAATCCTATCAATTCTTTCTTGAAATATGTCTGTAAGCTGCCCACTTCTCACTACCCTCCACTGATGCCACTTTGGTCAAAGCCAATAACATCTTGACAGAACCTGGGAGAAGTTGGTCTTCTGCTTCTGCCCTTCGCTCCCC
Source organism: Marmota marmota marmota (assembly GCF_001458135.2). Taxonomy (NCBI): domain Eukaryota; kingdom Metazoa; phylum Chordata; class Mammalia; order Rodentia; family Sciuridae; genus Marmota; species Marmota marmota. The sequence continues at coordinate 5,196,553 of NW_025999941.1, read as the reverse complement.
ACTGGCTGATTCTCAACCTAGCATACAGAGCGATCCAGTTAAAGCCCAAGTCAGGTTGTTTCTCTCCTCAGCTCAAATTCTGCAAAGGTTCCCATCTCACTTGGATGGAAAGCCGAGATAATCTTCAGTGCTCTCCAAGGGATGGATGTCCTGCAAGATTCTCCACCCTCACCTCCCTCACTCCATCTCCCATCATGCTCCACCCTGCCTGCTCTGCTCCAGCCCTTTGCTGTTCCTCAAGCCAGGCACACTCTCGCCTCAGAAACTTCACATTTGTTATTCTGTGCCTAACACACTCATCCCCAGGTAGCTGTATAACCCTCTCCCCTACACAAAGGCTCAGTCTCCCGTGAACCCTTTCCTTACCATTCAAGGTTATTTTCAACCCCCATCTGTGCTTAATGTTTTCTCCGTAGCCCTTGTCACCATCTGACTCACTGTATATTTTAATTAATCATCTCTTTGTCTCCACTATTAGCATGTAAGCTCCATGAGACACACACTGTTTTGACTGTTTTATTCATTGCTATAATCCCAGTTCCCAGAAGAGTTTGGCACACAGTAGGTGCTGGGTGCGGGTTAAAGGGAGTTTTGCAGTTGAAGGAGCGTGCCACACCTGCTCCAGCATGCCCTCCCCAGTGGCTGGAGCACAGTGCTATTGTGGGAACAGGAGGGGCTTACATGCTGCCATCCCCTTGTTTTCAGGAGAGCAGGGGATGGGGTTCCTGGGAAGGGAAGGAGAGTCCAGTCCAGCCTGGCAGATCACCTGTGGGAGGCTGAGGGCGCAAAGATCCAGGCAACTCCTCCCCTCTATGTCACAAGTGCAGCCTTTCTGCACCAGGAGGGAATACTCTTTCCTACTCCTTTGGGTGGGGAAAGAATTCTTCCTATGAATGAGATTCAAATCGGAACTCTTGGGACATTCCTGTTTTGATTTGGTTCTAGCAGTGACGCCTTCGGGTTGTGCAAAGCCTGGGAACATTGAGGGCATTAGGACCACGAGCGAGACGCTCGCTTGGCTCTGGGCTGTGTCTGGCAGAGGGCTCTCCGCTGAGCAGAGCTATGTGTGAAAGGAAATCAGGCACTGCCTGCCGGCTTTACATCTGTTGATCTGACCTGACTTGAAGCGTCCAAAGAGGGACGGCTGTCAGCTCTGCTGCACTGAAAACCCACCAGCTCACCCCAGACATCTCAGAGCAGCCTGACCATTCATGCAAAGGGGGAAAGAAACACATGGGACTAAACACCTGAGCAGAATGGATTCATTTTTTTTCCCCAAGGAGAAAAACAGGGTAAAAGGGGAGCAAGCAATTCAGTTTAAAGTCCTTGTGAATGGGCACTCCGAAGGCAATTAAAGAAAGCCACGCAGAGGACCTGGGGTGAAACTGGGGTCCTGTGGACTTTCTGATAAGTGGAAGCAGGTTTTACACATGCTGTTGGCAAATGTCAGATGGGAAAAAAGGAGCAGGTTAAGTAACTGGCAAAAGAAACTTCCAGGTGGAATGAGCAACCAGGTCCTGCTGCAAGCTTGAAGGAACCTGGAGCCGGATGAGAAAGCAAACTTGAACATGACCTGTTGCATCTGGCAAGTTGTAGCAACATGCTCCTAAAGAAGCGGTACAGGCATGGACCGTGCAGACTTCAGTTCCTCCTGCTGTTCCTGATGCTGGGATGCATCCTGATGATGGTGGCCATGTTGCATCCTCCCCTGCACACTGGGCAACAGGCTGTCACAGCCCAGGCCAACAAGCACACCCCTGAAAGCCGGTACCACCTGGACTTTGGGGAATCTCAGGAATGGGTCCTGGAGGCTGAGGATGAGGGTGAGGAGTACGACCTCCTGGAGGGCCTGCCGCCCTTTATCTCACTGCGGGAAGATCAGCTGCTAGTGGCTGTGGCTTCACCCAGGGCCAGAAGGAATCAGAGCCAGGGCAGGAGAGGTGGCAGCTACCGGCTCATCAAGCATCTGAGCAAGAGGCCGGATGAGGAAGCCCCAGAGAGGGACTGGGGGGCCGAAGAGGAGGATGGGGAGGTATCAGAAGAAAAGGAGATGACCCCACTCAGCCTGGACTCGCATGGCCTCAACGAGGCGCTCAGTGCCCGCCTGCCCCTTCACAGGGCCCTGCCCGAGGTGCGGCACCCGCTGTAAGTAAGGCCCTCGATTTCCCTTCTCTAGTGTGGCGGGATCAGGCGGCAGCAGAGTGCAGGATGCTAAGCCTCCTCTGTTGCTAGGGCAGCACTTCTCAAGGTGTGGTCCCTGGGGCAGCATCAACCTTGCTGATGAGGCACTTGTTAGAAATGCTGATTCTCAGATCCTATCTCAGACCCCGGGGGGTGGGGGTGGGGTCCAGTGATCTGTATCTAACAAGACCTCTGGGTGAGAGCCACTATCCCAGGAGAATAGAAAGTGAGAAGTTCTTGCTTGTTCATTCTCTTCCCCGCCCTAGGCTCTTGTCCTGTCTTTAGATCCTCAGGTCACACAGCTTTATCTGTGTAACACACAAAGAAGGTTAGAGCAGATGTTCTCCATGCACTGTCCAGTTCTAATGCTCCAACTCCAATACATTTTTACATGAAGCTTATTGTTAGTGTTTGCTTTTATTTTGGATCAGAATAACAATTGCTTTTTAACATTTATGTGGCTCTTGCCATGTGCTTGGTTTTAATTTAAGAGCTTTCCATGTTCTAACTCATGAAGTTCTATGAAGTCCCTTACCACTCTGGAGGATGGGTGCTAGTATTAGCATCCTGTTATTTTTATAGGACTGAAAAATAAGGCATGGAGAGACCAAGTGGCTTTCCCACAGTCACAACTAGTACATGCCAAAGCAGGAACTTGAATTCCGGCATTTAAGCTTCAGACTGCCTCAACCACCACTCTGCCACCCTCCTTAATGTGCTAGACCAAGGGACTACTTCCGGTGCTCTGGAGCTAGACTACTGTGCTGACTGCAGCTTAGCCTGCCCCAGCCCCGGGAGGCAAGCTGAGAAGTGTGCATGACATGCAGATCTGTGCCCAGGGAGATGGTAGGCTCATGCTTTACACCCTGGCCCTCCCTTACCATGGCTGGCCAAGGGGAAGGGGGTGGGGCACTGCTTACCAGCCTCCAGGAGCAATGCAGCTGGTTCGTTTGGGTGATCAAAGGCCCTTCCCTAGAAGTCATGGCTCTTCCCAGAGCTCAGAGGGTTTCCTGGAAAGCAAACATATCCTGTAACCCCTTGAAGCAAGAGGATATGTGTAGAACAGCAGCTGGGAGCAGTGCATATGCTCCTCCGATCCCTGATTGGTCCCTCTCAGGCTTGCTGCTCTGCCACTCAGGCTCAGGGGCATGCAAATGCAGGGTCAGCACCTGGGTATGAGCATCTCCTTAAATTGTGTACTCTGGTGCCTCATCACCTCACCCAGGTCTTCCCATCCCTGCTGCTCTGACCACAGGCCTTGGCTTATAAAGCACTTTTCAGGAAACTCCCACCCCATTCCAGTTTTGTGCTCTCAGCACCCTGGAGTTTAGTACTTAGTACAACTGAAGCTAAATGGTCATTGATGTATTTATTTGTTCAATGCCTGCTTCCCCTGCCATGCTGTGAGCTCCAGAGAAGGTTAGCACTGAATTTGTATTGTATATCCCAGCATGCAGTAAAGAAATGATTGCTGAATAAAGGAACAGTTTTCAATTTTTTTGATGCATTTTCCCATTGACTACAGCAGGAAGAATATCCTCATTTTGCAAATAAGAAACATTACCTCAAACAAGAGACTTTGGCTACCAAAGGAGTGTGCATGTATGCTATGCATGTGTGTGTTTGTGTTTGTGGATGTACTGCATATTGTATGTACATTGTGTTGTGTATATATTAAATAGAAATGCATGTATGTTGTGTGTAGTGTATGTGAATTGTGTATTGTGTGATTCCTGTGTGCTTGGTGTATATCATGTATGTGGTACGATGTGCACTTATTAGAGCTGTGCGGTGTGTTGTCATATGTGCATGCATGTTGTGTATGTGCTGTGTCCATAGTAATAACATACATGCACTGTGTCCATGTGTGTTTGATGTGGTGCTTGTCTTGCATATGATGTATGTGTGCAGGAGTATCATGTTGTGACCATGTTGCATGGGTATGACATGCTTGTGTGTGTACTGGGTGAGTGTGTATATTGCATGTGTTACACGTTATAAATGCATTTTGTGAGTGCATCCGGAGCTAGACTACTGTGCTGACTGCAGCTTAGCCTGCCCCAACTCCAGGAGGCAAGTTGGGAAGTGGGCATAACATGCAGATTTGTGCCCAGGGAGATGGTATGCATGAGTAACACACACACAAACTTGCACAAATACGTATGCACAAACTTTGTATGTGTATTACTCATGCATCCTGAAGAAAATGAATGTACTGTATGTACATGGTACACAGTGGGTGAATTTTGTGGCTTGTGCACTGTGCACAGGTATGCATATTTTGCATGGATGTAATATGTGTGTACATTGTGCATGTTATGCATTTGGTGTAATGAGCATATGTATTGTGCCTGTGTGCATATGCACACATTGTGATGTAATGTTTTGCATGTGAATATGGTACATGTGTGCAAATGTATTTGTTTTGACTGCGTTGCACATTTGTATTGTGTGAGAGTGTTGCACATGTGTTATAAAAGAGCTGTGCAAGCCAGCACGGTGGTGCATGCCTGTAATCCCAGCGGCCCGGGAGGCTGAGGCAGGAGGATTGCAAATTCAAAGCCAACCTCAGCAACTAAGTGAGGCCCTAGCAACTCAGTGAGACCCTGTCTCTAAATTAAATACAAAATGGGGCTGGGAATGTGGCTCAGTGGTTGAGTGTCCCTGAATTCGATCCCTGGTACCCCCCCCCCCAGAAAAAGATCAACAATGCTACATGTTATGCCTGTGCTGTGATGCACATGAGTGTGGGATAGGTAGGTGTGTAAGCATGTGGTACAAGTGGGTACATTTTGTGCCAGGTGTGTTTGGGGTGAGCATGTATATGTGTGCATATGTGTGTGCACCACTTTGGAGGCTACTTCTTTCATCCAGAGTAACCCACTGGTTTTAGTTTTCCTGGGACTGTCCCCATATGAGCATTGAAAAATCTTTGGCAGTGGGGAAACCCCTCAACTTCAGGCTAAGCAAGACAGTTGGTCTCTCCACCCCAGCTTGCCAGGCCTCCCACAGCCACCACTCTGTGTGGAGGTGTGCATCGCCCTCTGCTGGCCTCCACCGCTATGTGCAGACAGGTCTCGCCCCCAAGACTCCTCTATTTCCATTCCGCAGGTCACACCGCGACGCTCATTGATAGGACAGTTCCTGCGAAGCTAGGCAACAACGCCCACCCTCCCTCCTGCGCTCTCCTCCTCCCACCGCTCTCCTAGACTCTTAAAACCGGGTCTAAATACAAGACATGAAAGAAATAGCCAAGCATTACGCGTCTACTGTATGCGGACCCTGCACCACCGCTTTTCTGGCTTTCCCACCAGGGGTGGGAGAGAGAACAGGTTCGGGGTCGCTGCCTCCTGCGCAATGTATTCGGTGCCTGCCCCAGAGCTTCTTGCAAGCCCATCCAAACTCCTTATCCAGACACGCATCTCTGGCCTCAATTCTTTCAAAAGAACCCCCACACCCGCCCTGGCCTTTGTCCAGCCCCCTGTCTGGGCCCCAGGCCTTCTCTCTGAGTACCCCTGGAGTTCAGTTTGAATAGAGGACTTTCAAAGAAAGTTAACAATAATGCAAAGACCAAAAAAAGAAAAAAAATCAATAAAAAGCCATCCAAAGACTGCCTCAGGCAAGAGGTAAAATTATAGTGAATATTTATTGAGCACTTACCATGTACTAGAGACTCTGCCAAGAGGTTTTCATTTATTTAATCTGCATAGCAAACCCATGAAGTAGGTTTCATTTAGTGAATGAAAAAACTGAGGCACTGAAAGGTGGAGAGACCAAGTCATCTCACCAGGCGTTTCTGACACCAAAGTAAAACTCAATCACCATGCTAGATTTTCTAAGTCTGCCACTTCCCAGGCCAGGGATTGGGCAAGTCACATGGGATGGAAACATTTCTATAGTTTTTCTATCTTGAAGTGGGGGAAATGCAGACAGGTCCCTGGGGAGATATGTAGGAGGAAGCTAGCTCAGCGTCCTTGGTGGTCCTGAGGATTTGAGGCCACCTTGTGTCTCACCACAGGGCACCAGAGGAGCTGTATCCCATGAAATACTGAGTCCCAGCTAGACACAGACTCACCTTTTGCTCACAGTGAAGGGAGACCTTGAAAATCCTCTGCAAGAGGAAGAAGTGAAATTTATAGCATGGTATCCATAAGGGTGGTGTAAATCCACTCTAACTTCTTCACAAGACAGCCCATACTCACAGGGATGCTCAGGGAGGGCATACAACTGAATCAGAAAACACAGATGAACTAAAGAGAAGGGCCGAGGATGGAGTCACAAACTGAGGCATAGGATTATCTCAGCCCTGCTAAGCTGCTGTCAACAAGGGGTTGGGGAGGAACAAGTCTAGCCACTTAGCCTTATGCAGCACTGGTTGTTTTCAAAGTTGTCCTTTGATCATCCTGGATCCCATGTAGGTCAATGGATTCCTAGGATCCAAGAGGCTCCACATGAGCAAGTGTTTCATACCTCAACATCCAGGGAAGCAGCTCTCCAACTTGAGTGCGCATCCAAGCATCCAGAGGACTTGTTAATAGACAGATTCCTGGCCTCCACCCTACCCGCTTCGCATTCTGTAGGTCTATGTTGGGGCTCAAGCATTGGCATTTCTACAAGCTCCCAGATCCTGCTTCTGCTGATCTGAAATTAGTTTGAGAACCACTGCTCTGAGACACAGAGTAGGGCTTCTCAAACTTTAGCAGGTCTGCCAATTACCTGGGCAGCTTGTGAAAAAGCAGAGTCTGATTCCATAGGTCAGGGCAGCAGCCCAAGAGGCTAAGCTCCCACAGACAACACTTTATAACAGCAATGGGCTACACCACTGATTTCCAAAATATGAACTGATTCTTCGGGATGCATATTAAAAACATAGCCTTTCAGCCCCTACTGGCTTTCCATAGTTCTGAGTCAGATACCAGTAATCTGAATTTTTAAAGATGGATGCTAGACAGATCAGGGAACTACTGGTATCGAAAGTGAGTGGAGAGGTAGTTAAGTTCAGGAAGGTTCCTCCAGACAGGTGGTACTGGAATCAGGAAATAAAGAAGAGAGGCAGAGAGGAATATAGTGTTCCTCATGATCCTGGGAGATTTTCATGAAATATAAATATCAGCTTAATTGCGGTCAGTTTTATTCTGTTTGCACCAACTTATAACTTGCATTAAACTTGGGTTTAGCCCATGTTTTATGTACCCACAAGTGTGACTAATTCAAACTCTCATAGAAAAATGACCTTGGAGTTGAATCCTGGTCCTGCCTCTTACTGTTTGACCTTGTACATGTCACTCAGCCTCTCTGAGGCTCAGTCTCTTCAACTGTAAAATGGAATGATAATGATGCATGGGATTGCAGAGAAAAATGATAAAACATGTGATGATCCCCCTTCCTCCAGTATTAAAGTCCAAGCAGAAGGTTCCCTTTATATTCTTCAGTAAAGGCTGGGGAAGTAATTTGGAGAGACAGAGAAAAGGTTGAGCTGTGGACTCATCACCGTTCTTTCTCTAAGCAGTTATTTTCTGTCCCTGGGGGTTGCTAAATCATCACAAACTTGGAGGCACACTGGAATTATCTGGAGAGTCTTAAAAAGTCCTGATACCCAGACCTTACTTTAGGGATTCTTATTTAGTTAGTCCAGGGTGAGAGCTGGGCATGCAGCATTTTAAACCTCCCAGGTGGTTCTGATGTGCAACCTGGGTTGAGACCCAGGATTGTGAGGCACCAGTCCGTGGAGGGCAAGGACTCTCTTCCCTTTCTCCTCCCTCCTGCCTGAGAGGCCACGCTGGGCCAGGGCAGGGGCCAGAGAATCATTCTGGCAGCAGCTTTGTTGTCTAGCAGTAAGCAGTGTTGCAATTCACCAGGTCCATTCAGTTCACTGCCAAGGCTCTCTCCCTCCGGGCTGTGAGTCACTTGGGGTGACTCCTCGCCCCTCTGTTGACTCTGACAGCCTGGCCTGCAAATGAGAGAGGAGGCAACGGACAGGACATCAGTCAACCTGAGAGGCAAGGAGGGAAGAGTGAGAATAGGAATGGGCTGGGGCTGGCGCCAGGGCTGGACCTCAGCTTAGCCCTCCCCACCTGCCACCCCTACCTCCTGCTAAAAAGAGGAAAAACACCCAACATGGTCAGCACAAGCCTTGCTTCTGGGGACTGGCTGGCCACACCATAAAGGTAACTCACCAGCATCAAGCTTTTAGCCCTCTGGGCTAGTGTGGACATGATGGGGCACCCCTCCTCTGGATCCGTCACCCCTCAATGAGATTGTGGTGTGCACAGGGCTGAGTATAACCCTGTGAGGTCAGGGCACTCAGGGTAGCCATTGTGGGAGGGTTTTGTTATGTGCTTCTGGACAAACCCAGCTGGGGGTCACATTAGAGGAAGTCAGACTGCACCTTGTCTTTTTAAATTCCTGTGGGAGAAAATTGATTTTATTTATGACAGTGTCTCTCCAAGCATGGTCCTCAGACCAGCAGCACCAGAAATGCAGACAGTAAGGCCCCATTCAGACCTCTTGGGTGAAAATGTCTATTTTAACATGATCCCTAGGTGATTTATATTCATGTTAGAGTTTGAGAAGCTCTGATAAGGCTAATGGTTCACAGTGTGGCGGCACATTAGGATCCACTGGAGAGCTTTACAAATCATCATGCCAGCTCCAACTCTGACCAATTAAATAGGATTCTCTGGGACTCTAAGTGATTCCAACGTGTAACTGGGCCTGAGAACCACTGATTGAGGTCCTCAAAAGTGAAAAGAAACTGAGATGCTCAAGTTACTGGAGACAATGGGGTTATGCATGTTGACATTTTAAGGGGAAACAAGGGTCAGAACACCAAGATCTGGAAGCAACACTTTATTGGTGGCACCATGGCCCAGGGGGATAATTCCCAAATATGAGTCCTGAGCACAGCAAGGCTTTTATTTTTATATATAAGCAAGTTTGGGGTACATCAAGGCAAGGGGGCTGGTGCAATTCTATTGGGGGGTGCATTCTACATTCCTTATATGGTTGCAAGCTTGTCAACAGCCTAGGGACTCTTAACTCATACAGCTTAGGGACTTCTACTGCACTGAGCCTAAGGGGGATTGTTCTGTCAATCTACTTTTTTTCCTGCGTCTGCTACTGCAGTTATCTTTTATAGGTACCTGTTAGCCACTGCAAGCCTCTATGGTTAAATGTCAATGAGCAGAGCTGCTGTGTGTCAGCATGAAAAACCACAGCCTGTCAGATACTAAACTGCTAAAGTTGCTGTTCTGTCCTACCACAATATGGGGAGTAAGGAAGGAACAGGGAAATATCCAGGCCAGACCAGAGGAAGGACACAGGTGAGAGACACACGGTCCATACTAATTTGAGGGGCTTGTCCCTCCTGACATCGTTCATCAGGAGGTGCTAGGCCCCTGCTCCAGCATCCTGCTCTCTGTCAACTTACCTACTACTGTCTTGCCACTGAACACTACTGCCCTCTACTTGAGCAGTGGTCCAGGGACCAACTTCCTCTGCCTCAGCTGAGAACTTACTAGAAGGGCAGTTCTGCAGGCACCCCCAACCCGGCCCACTGTAAATCTGCACTTAACCAGCTCCGTCCGGAGCCATTCGGGTACACGCTTAATATTGAGAAGCATGGCTGCTGCCTGCCTTCTGCAGCCTCACATTTGTTACTATCTGCCTCTCATATTCCCACCTACCTCCTCATACCCTCTTGCTCTAGGATTGCCAAACATAGAATAGGGACTGGCTACCTGGATCTTTTCTTACCATTCTTCCAGCATTTCCATCAGCTACAGGGTGAGTGGATGCTCACTCTCACAGGACTTACTTCAAGGGAAATTACCCTTCAGTTTAACAAAATTAAATGGAAACCTCCAAAGTCACTGGGTGAGGAAGGAACTTGGAGGCTTTTGTTCCCAATGGCTATCTGAATGATAAGGAGCATTTCACTGTCAGGCCAGGGCTCTACAGAGATTACTGTAGGTCCAGCAGGGAACAGGAGCTTCAATCACTCCTGTGGCCTCCCTCACCTGTGATCTTTGGTAAGGGACTGTGCTGCCATGTTGCACAACTCCAAGAGGCACCATTCCAAGGCGATCTCAGTGTGGCACCTGCTGGGATCAAGCAAGGCAACAGACCCAATGGTGGGGATGTGATTAAGTGAGATAGTGCATGGGGAAATTCTATTGTTATTCCCAAAGCACCTGACCATGTCCTCCATTGTCCCCAAACTGCAGAGACATGCTGAAGGACAACCTCAGAGACATGTTAATCAGCACACAGTGATAGTAACAGCTTTCAGTTATTGAAAGCTTGCTGTGAACAAAGCACACAACCTAAACCTTTGCTTATCTAATCTTTACACAGTCCTCTAAAGTAACTCCTTTATTATCCTTATTTTATAGATGAATAATTTGAGGCTTAGAGAGGTATGCAGCCACATGAGAGGCTTGCAAGAAGTAATTATTAACATTTGTTGAGCTCTTACTCTGATCAAGGCACCGAGCTAAGTACTTCATACACATTAACTCATTTGATCCTCTCCACAGCCCCTTTTCACAGACGGGGAAGCTGAGGTTAAGCACATTGCATGCTCAGAAAGGACTTAATGGAGTCAACAGGATGGCAAGAAATGAGAATTGATTACTGAAGATGAAAATAGGCCTGAGGATCTGAAAGTTCTTGAAAGGAAGGAAGATTTTCAGTTTTTATCAGTCGCCCAAGTCACATAAGAACAGGCTCAGCATTTGAACCCAATGACCAATCCTGGTCTCCTGTCCATTTCACTCTGAGTCTCCTCCTAAGATGCCCTAAACTAATAGTTTTGGAGCAAGGTGGGTGGAGTTTGGCTGCTCTCGGGGGATCTACGTCACACTCAATTTCTCCACTTCGCTGCCACTTGTGTCTATGAGTATAGAGAGAACTCATCCAATTTTCCCATCCCCAGGTGGCTCTGTGCTGCCCTCAGGCAGGTGAAGACCATCCCAGAGCCTGTAAATCTGTTAAAATGGCACGTGTCTTTGCTATCCCTTCCTTCGTCTGGTGTCTGGGAGCTATCCAGCTTACACCATTCACAGGTCTCTCTGCCACCAGAAACAAGATAATCAATCATGGGTCCCCTTAAAATCCCTTAAAAGGCCCTGACACACAAGGCCTTGCACCCTTCTGTTTATAATATTGAGTTCTGTCATTAGGGTCTCTGACACTGGCAGTGGGGGCTCACTCAGAGCAGGTGCTGGTCCACCCCTGAAATATCAGATTATTTCCATGGTTATTTTCAGCTCTGGTTTCCCAGCAGTTCTACAGTTGCCTGGAAAGATGGCCCACAGTAGTCTGTGTGGGGTCCTGAAGGCTGTGTGAGTTTCTTCCCCTGGAAGAGGGGAAAGGATCCTCTTTGAGCTACTGCCAGGAGACCTTCCTCCATGGCATGGGGACATATCCCCCTCCAGGGTCCACCAGGTCCTGAAAAACCCTTAGCAGCCTGTTAGTTTGCCCTGCTCAGCTCTCTGCCCATCCATCAGCCTGTCATCTCTTCTGTCACTGTGAAAACACACTTAGCATCTGTTCATGAAACCCAAATAATTCAGGACCAAGAGGAGTCTATGAAATTCTCTTTGGAATGCCTGCTTCCCTGATTTTCCATCTACTGCAAAAGGAGCCCATAGAATCAAGAACAATGCATCTCAAGGCTGCAAGAGCCTTAGAGGTACCTTTTATAGTAATGGTGTATTTGTTAATAATGGCAGTAGACATTCAGGACTTTCCCCAATGTTTTATGAGGGTCAGTTAATCTTCACAGAGGCCCTAGCAATTAGGTGCTATTGTTTCTATTCTGAGGAAACCAAGGTGCCAAGGGCCAACTAACTTACCCAGGATCATTTGCACAGGTGGTAAGTTGCAAAACTCCAGAGACATAATCTGAATTGTCAGGGGAGACTGCGGTTCTAGAGAATGTTCCAGAAGGCCAAAGAGAAGAAGTCAGGTGCCCTGGTCACCAGCTATTCAGCAGAGCGGGACACTCTCATCTCTTAACTTTGGGAATATGCAAGAAATGTAATCTTAAAGAATTAGAGTTTAAATGAGAATTTGTTTCATTGGAGGGATCTGTGCCACAAGCCAGGTGGTGGGTACTTGGTCAGACATACTCCTCACAAAAGCTCTACGTGGCCACGGTTGGCATTCTCATCGTGCAGGTGTGAAAAATCAGATGTGAAAGTAGATCAGTAGGCCATAGAGTTGATGAAAGATAGCCACAGCTCACGAAGATGATCATAAATACAGTATTTGTGCTAATTACATCCTGTCTTTTCCCCAGATGGCAATAAAATAGTCACTGAGTGCTTACTATTAGTCTTTGATTCTCACAACAGGCCTAACGGGCAAATATTATTATCCTTATTTTTCAAATGAGGAAACGTATGCTTATAAATATTGAGTGTATTACCCAAGGAAACTTCGGAAGCAGCACAGTGAAGATTCAAATTGAAATAGGTCTGATTCCAAAGTTGGAGATCTTTCAACCACTTTACTACAGGGACACACATGTCTGCTTTCCATGTCTCACATTCTGTGGGTTAGGATGAAGAAAGGGGTCAGATCTGTGGGTGGGCAAGACAACCCTACATTATACTGCCCTCACAGGGATTCCAAATCCAGGCCTCTCTGTCCCCAAACTCCTTTCCTATCTTAGAACACAGCCAACCTTCCGGCAATATGCCCAAGTAACAATGTAGGTTTTTTTTTTTTTTTTCAAACCCACTGAATTCACTGAAGAAATCTGTCTTTTCCTAGCCACCAGCCCTGGTCCTAGGACCCCTAGATTTGTCTATACCCATAGACAAGGAAATGGAGAGGATACAAAGGACACTCTAAACGGGCTTGTGAGCAGGATGGAGTAGCTGTGAGGACAGAGTAGAAATTCTGGAAGTCACAGAATCAGGAAAAGAAAGCTCCAGTAGGAGTAGCAAATGAGGAGGGAGAGAGTGGAAGAGGGGGATGGAGGGGTAAGAGAGCTCAGCAAAGCCTGCCTTGTGCCTGCACCAGGGCTCTCAGACTTACAGGGAAGCCATCTGCACTTTGGCCATGTTATTTTAATAGCCCTGAACTCAGATGGTAAAAGTTCAAATAAATATGTTCATTGTTTTAAGGATGATTCTAAGGACATCGTCATCCATTTAGGGAAATCTTTCTACAGTACATAGGAATTTCTTTAATGAATGAAATTGGCCAAATTATGCCATGTACACATATGAATATACCACACAATGAATTTCACCTTTAAGAGGAATGGGGGTGGGGTGGGGGGAGTACTGGGGACTGAAATGGAGCAAATTATTTTCCACATATGTATGAACTTGTCACAATGAACCCCAATATTATGTATAATGATAATTCACTAATAAAAACATTTTTAAAATTTGATAAAATCTAAATATTCCATATTTGAGTTAATAGTATTAAACAATTGAACAGTTGATCAATTGAATGGTTATGGAAGATATCATTTGGAGACATTAGTTGAAGGGAACACGAGAATTCTGCATGACTCTTGCAACTTCTTGTGAGTCTTAAACTATTTCAAAATCAGATGTTATAAATTGAAAGAAAAAAATTACTTGAAAGAGTGTTGCTTTCCCTAAAAACACCTAGAATGTGACTTCTCTGAGTGAGGATTCTGCTGTGTCATACTCTCCCATTTCACTTTGGATACAAAAATCTCAGAAGCCAATTTCAAATTCGTTCTAGAAATACCTTAGCCCTTAAAAAGCTTCAAAACATTTATGGAAAGAAATAGCATAAAAATTCATAAACAAACAAAAACACTTAGCTAGCATATGAGATGTATGTGTGTTTTTTTAATCATCTAGGAATTCCGTTTTCTGTTACCTGAATGCCCTTACCTAGAACCAATTGACCCCTCTCTGCAGGCAGGACTTTGTTTGGAGAGTCGTCTGTGTGTTGAGAGTTTTCAGCCCTATTGTGGTTGGTACCAGGAATGCTCAGCGGATGAGTAGCACAGTGGACCCTGTTTCAGATGCATGTCCCTCAGGCAGGACCAGACTCAGTCTGGTTGCCATGCTTGCCCATAGTTCTGCCTTCACAGAGGTCTTTAGGTATTGAAGGTTTAGGGTCTTGAGATAGCCCAGATTCCAGTGTCCCTGTGAGGAAGGACATAGTTTTTAGCAGCTACAACCCAGAAAGAAGCACTTCAGAAACACATTTTAGGAAGGCACCTTTTGTGAATAAATGTGAGCTCCAGATATAAGGTTGTTATTACAGCTCATTTCACGTTGGGCCCACTCAGACTCTCCACAGACAGAAAGCAAGTGGCAAGCAGCCAACTCTTCTGGACAGAAGGGAAGGAAGCTCAGACAGCCCCTGGATGGGCAGCAGTGTGCACCCTGGGTACCCACCACCCATCAGGAAAGCAAAAAGCGCATAAGAGCTCTGAAAATAGACTATCCTGCTCTACCACTTGCCAATGATGTGAACTTAAGGATTCTTGTCTCCTCTCTGAGTCTCACCTGTAAAATGAGCATGAGATAGCATAGCTCACAGACTTATTTGGGGGGGGGGTGAATGTAGTAATATGTGCAAAGGACCAAATAGCGTGTCACATGTAGTCAATCCACAAATGTTAAATTTTGTCCCCTCTTCAATAATAATAATAATGAGGTAACGTTTATTGTGTCCCAGCTGTTGTGCTAGGTTGTGGAATTTAAAAAAAAAAGAAGAAGAAAATAGTGTTTCTGTCCTTGAATGAATGTCAATTAGTGTTCATAGGACACCATAATGCACATCATCCTACTTAGCCTTGTGACAGTTCTCTGAGGTTGGTAATGTCATTCATTCCTGGAGTACAGATGAGGACAGTCATCTGCCGAGAATGGTGACAACACCCCTCAAGTACAATGAGAGGGGTGTGGATTAAATATAGTAAAAGGAGCTCTTGGGATCTGAGAGCTGGGAGCTAGTAGATGGCACCACTATAGGTATGTTGGAGTCTCTTTCCATAGAAATTTTAAGAAAATCCAAGGAGAGCTTGGATTGGGTGGAGCCATGTGACAAGGGCAGGTCCACAGAGTGAGCTCAAGGATGAGGGCAGCCTTTTCCTGACATCTCCCTGGCTCTTCCCTGCAGGTGTCTGCAGCAGCGCCCTGAGGAGAGCCTGCCCACAGCCAGTGTCATCCTCTGTTTCCATGACGAAGCCTGGTCCACCCTCCTGAGGACCGTGCACAGCATCCTTGACACAGCACCCAGGGCTTTCCTGAAAGAGGTCATTCTCGTGGATGACCTCAGTCAACAAGGTAGCTATGGGTTTCCTCCAGGCTCGATGGGGTGGGCCTGGACCCCTGCAAATTCTTGTGAGTCTTAAACTATTAAAAAAAAAAGAAACCTGCAAAAGAGTGGGGTTTGGAAACCATTTTAGGCAAGTTCCCCAGATGCAGAGCTCCAGGTGAGAATTCATGTGCAAGGAACTTATTAATAATGAGCCCCTAGGGAAAACCAGTAAGGGAGTGGGGAAAGCCAGACAGAAAAGGGGAAGAAGCCAAGCAAGTGGAAAGTTCTGGAAGGGTCCTGGGGAGGGTCACTGCAGTCTGATCCCACTGCGGTCTCTCTCTCAGGCCCCAGCCTCAACACAGTCCAAAAAATGCTGGAGAGTCACAAGAGGGTGACCATTTTTTGAGGGCTCACTGTAACCTAGAACTTGGGTAAAGAGCTCTACAACTCACCTTGTTGAGACCAACTTACCTACTGTCCAGACAAGGAGGTTGGGGCCAAAGGCAACAACTGGCCAGAGCTGAATCTGCTAAAAAAAATCTGCTCAAATGCTTCCCCATCATGACAGGAAACACTAATGGATATACCTGAAAAGAAGATGGACACAGAGAAGCCCCCATCTGACCTTGAGGTTGGCAGTTCTCCAATTTAGGCTGGGTCCGAGTCACCTGGCAGGCCTGACAGGGCCAGAGTTTCTGGGTCTGAGCTTGGGCCCAGGAATTCCTATTTCTAGTCAGTGTTGCTGTTGGTCCATGGACCACTCTTTGAGAACTACTGCTTTGGTTTTTGGTTCCTACATTTCTGAATTACCTAAATGACCTCCACAGGCTCCATCTAGCTTTGTAGAAAGATGAGGCTATTGAAGGGAAGCTAAGCATTTTCTGAGGTTTAAAAAACATGGTTGTTTTGTTTTATCTGGTGTTGGGGATCAAACCTGGGATCTTGTACATGCCAGACAGAAATTCTGCCACTGAGCCACATTCCCAGCCCTGAGAAGCATGTTTCTAAAGGCAGTGATAGAGGACAGGAAAGAATGACGAGGGCCTCTTCTTTCTAAGGTCCTTGTGGTAGGATATTTTCCAACCTGACCATGGCAGAAAGTCAAACTAGCCAGAGGTTTTGGGAGTGCATGGGTTCCTGAGCTATATCTGGCTGGGTGTTGGGCAGGACTGATAAGTAGGTACTGGATTGGGCTGGACCTGCTGGTCAAAGTGCTCAGTGGGTCTTCCAACCCTCATCTGGGCTGGGTCCTCCAGGAGAGTGGGAAGTAGAGGAGCTGGTGTTCGGGAAGTGGCTGCTTCCAACATCTGCAGTGCTGACCAGTACCCCTAGAAGGCATCTGGATCCCATGCTCAGCCATTAAGGTTTGCTACCTGCTCACCAACTCTCCCTCTGCCCCTCACCACTAGGCTGGCTCTCTGTTCAGTGGCCCCATGTTCCTTGCCAACACTGAGGAGCAAGGCTTTTCCCGCAACCAGGGGTGGCACTGGCTCCCTTTACCCCCAGCTTGCTCCCCTGTGACCTGTGTGCCTGCTGAGACCCAGAGTGCAGACCATAGCCACCACATTCACTGTTCTCATCTAATCCTTACAGCCACCCTGAGTTCACCAACCCTGCTTTACACCTGAGGAGAGCCAGGACACAAAGCTGCTGCAGGCTTCCTGAAGTCACCCCAAATTATAGTCACAGCTGGGCAGTAGAGTCATCTAGACAAGCTTCAGATTATTCATCAGGGATAATAATTTCCACATTGAATCACTAAACCAGAAAGTGCATGGGATGCCCAGCCCATGATAGACTTCCTGCAAATGGACTTCATTGCTATTCTCTGAGAGGAACAGGTCAGGTTTTACCAGCTCCCTCTGAGCGCTTTACCCCAGGTGATCTTCTCACCTGCCTCTAAGACTCTGAGAATTTCAAACTGCCTCTTCAGTCTTCCTTAATCTATTCTGGAGCTCTCGATAGATTCTCTCCTAAATAAGACTAAGAAGGGACGTTTGGGGTACATCAAGGCAAGGGCATTGGTGCAATTCTATTGGAAGTGCATTCTACATTCCTTATACGATACAAGTTTGTCAACAGTCTGGAGACTCTTAGCTCATAAAGCTTAGGGACCTTTATTGCACTAAGCCTAAAGGGGGATTGTTCTGTCCTGTTGCTTTGTTTTCTCTATCTGTAAGGTACCTGTTAGCCACTGCAAGCCTCCACGGTTAAATGTCTGTAAGCAGAGCTGCTGTTTGTCAGCATGCAAAGCCACTCCTGCCAGCTCTTAAACTGCTAAAGTTCCCATTCTGTTCTACCACAGTATCCCTACAGTGAGACCACCTCAGCTAGCACCCCAGTGATCTCTCAGATGCTGATTCAATGAGCCCTGTCTTTACCTGCCTTGACCATTATCTTAGACTGGGTCCCTGGGAGCAGAACTGGAGACAGGATTCACGGACATGTGCTTGTTTCAGTGGATGTTTTAGGGGATGAGAGAACAATAGCAAGTTCTCTCCTCTCCTGGTTTTGCACACCAAGCCTCGGCTTTTGGTGGATAGAATTGTGACCCCTTCCAAACTAAGGAAGCCTCTTGCATCTTAGCAACAACCACCTTATAACAATGCAGTTGAGTTTCAGGACCTTTTTGCTCACGATGGCTTCTAAGAGACAGCCACTGACAGTGACCCAAGTGATGGTCATCACAGTCCCATTGACTATTGCATCTGTGACCCCAATGACCAGAACCTTGTTGATTCCAGGACAACTCAAGTCTGCTCTCAGCGAATATGTGGCCAAGCTGGAGGGTGTGAAGTTGCTCAGGAGCAATAAGAGACTGGGTGCCATCAGGGCCCGGATGTTGGGAGCCACCAGGGCCACAGGGGACGTGCTGGTCTTCATGGATGCCCACTGCGAGTGCCACCCAGGCTGGCTGGAGCCCCTGCTCAGCAGAATAGCTGATGACAGGTAACACCCACGAGGGTCTGCAGTGTGAGAGGTGGGTCTGGGAGAAATAGCCCACAGACTCAGCCACTGTTCTTTGTAGAAGACTATCCCGAAATCACAGTGACTGTGTATTACTGGAGGCAGACTCTAATGCTGTCCCATTTCCTAATCCCTAATTCCCATCCTGGTCTCACAGACAGATGGCTCTCAGAGGGACCTTGGAGACCATCTTGTCCCATCTCATGATCCCCACTATTGAAAAAACCTGAGTTGCAGGGATGGTGACCACACCCCCAGGGTCACAGCCACTAGCAGCTGGGCTGTCTCTTGTGCTTCCTTTACGAACCTTAGGAACCCAGAGATGAACATTAAGTCTTGTGTTATGTCTAGACCTATGTATGACTTCATATGTATGTCATTTTTACAATCTTCCCCCCATGTGGTGGCTCAGGTCAGGCAGGCATTTTTGCTTCTGTGTCCTGTAGAGGACAAATGGAGGCTCAGGGGGGTGACAGGATGTGCAAGGGCACCCAGAGGACAGACAGCTTCTTAGGTTTCCTGACTGTAGGCCCAGTGTTCTTCTCACTGTGTATGATTTCTTTATATCTTTTTACATTGGGGGGGGGTACTGAGGATTGAATCCAGGTGTATTTTATCCCTGAGTTACACCCTCAGCCCTTTATTTTGAGACAGGGTCTCACTAAGTTGAACCTGATCCTCCTGCCTCAACCTCCCGAGTTGCTGGGATTACAGGTGTCTGATTTCTTTTTAAGAATTGGGGAGAAATATTGGGCCATCCCCACTCTGTATCCCAGCTGTGGGACACAAATTAAACACGGATGTGAGTCCCTTGTGTTTGCTGTCACACTGGTGTCACACTGTCACACTGTTGTACACACCCAGCCTCTGACTCTGCTACATTCCTGCCTTTCCTTCTCCCTCATGTCCTCTCTCTTCTGTGTGGTATGACTCTTTTCATCCACCCCACACCTCCTTCATGGCTTCCTGTCAACTCTGCTTCCCAGGGTCCAGCTCATAAGCCTCAGGCGTGAGGGCCTCAAAGAAAAGCTACCTATCTAGAATCTGAGTTGTCATTTATGTCCTCTGGGCTTGCATTTCTCCCCCAGTGATGTGACCACACAGCCCTTGTGGGCTTCCCAAGGCAGCTCATTACATGGAAAGCAAAGCCACAGAGGCCACCAAATGTAGCTGCTTAGAGACAGAAAAGGGGACCTAGCTGCATCTGAGACTCATGTCAAGAGACTTTCGGTTTCTAGATGAGGAGGACCTAGTGTCTAAAAATGAGGAAAAGTCTTTAAGAGTGAGCAGTGTGATAAGCCACACACCAGTTACTTCAGAGTCATAACAGCCTGGTTACCAATCTTGATTCCCTACCTCTGTACCTGGAGCAGGTCCACCACTAGCCATATGCAACTTTGAATTATTTCTTTAGATTTTTTTCTTCCTCCTCACCCTTTATTCCCATCCCTCAGAAAATTTGTCATAATATACTGATTTTGTTAGAATAAGATATTAAAATGCAAACTGCCAGAAAATTGTCAAATAAATATGCAAATTTATAGTATATATAATATTAGAGATGTTCTTTAGGGTTGAGCCCTGCACAACCCCCATAACTATTCATAGCAACCCTACACAAAGTCTCTCTGTGAGCAGCTGGCTTTAGGGCAATCCTGGAAGGTGCTGACAGATGGTCAGTTTCTATATACAGTAACAATCATGAAAATGAAGAACATCTGTCATTTCCAGCTTCCAATTGTCTGACGGGCATCTCCATTGGCCCAAGCCAAGGAGTAGAAGTCATACTGCTAAAAAAATGAAGGTTTCTAAGGAGAAGGAGGCAGTCTTCAGTAGGAACCAAATGACAATGTCATTTCAAGACATTGGCTAAATTGTCTCCCATTTAAATATTGGACTGTGCCCTAAGAGATATCAAGTCCTTAAGTCACCATTACTCAGCAAGGCTAATCCTGCTTGGTGGGGAGAAACAAGGTGGGGCTGGAACAGAGCTCCTCCCACCTCTCTACTCTTCAAGTGGTTAAAAGAGGGAGCAGTCAGAAATCCCCTGTGTGTGCTTGTGTAGGAATGTGGGAAAGTGTGTCTAGGTGCCTGTGAAGGAGCAGAAAGGCATCAAGATAACCCCACCCCTCAGAGGGAGCAGCCACCAAAGAAATTCCCCAGCCCCCAATTCCGTTCACACCCCTTGGCATGACAAATTCCCTGATCTGACCCTGGAAGTGCTGGGGTACCAGTCCCTGAGCAGCAAGAACTGTGGGAAAAGAATTTAGAGGCTGCCTCATCTCAGTATAAAGACCTTTCCACAAAAAACAAGATTATGTGTGAACTTTCAAAATGGCGGACCTAGAGGGACATCCAGGCCCAGGAAAAGTAAAGAGAGATAAGATAAACTAGGACTATTCTTTATTCTTGGGAAAGCATTGACTGGGAATGTTGAAATGCGGTTACTTTGGAATCTCTGGGCAGCAGGGTATTATTAGTTATCCTCATATATTTCAGTTAGCTAGTTTTTGTTGACCGTTCAAATGCCTCTGTTTGTCTTTTGAAACCCAAACACTTGACCTCCTGGAATTTGGAAAGTTTTCCCAGAGGCTCTGCCTTGCACCTGCCTGGGATTACGAAGGACTTTTAGAGACTGGGAAGAGTGCTGGGGTGGGGACAGGAAAGGGACTGTGGAAAGTAGTAGGGTTATCAGATGTGATTAATGCATGGCATATACATGTATGGAAAGATCACAGTGAATTCCATCCATTTTTACAATTAACACGTGTTAATATGATAATTTAAAAATTCACAAGTGCAAAGATGACGGAGTGACACTAACACAATCTCCTCCAAGTCAAAAGGGGTTGCTTTCTTAGTTTTCATTCAGTGAATTCTGAGGACAACATATATACCTGTAGGTGCCAAAAAAAAAAAAAAAAAAAGAGCTTAATATAAGACAGTGGGGATTTTTTGTTTCAAACTGATCACCCTTTTTGAATCACTAGTCTTATGAATTAGTTACTAATTCAGCCCTGATTGATCAGCCACCGTGATCTATGGGAATAAAAACAGAAAACATCTCTCCCTTCATTTGTTGACATTCTGTTCTCCATCTCCATCCTACATGTACTTGAGGAGGCTCATGATTCATCTCCATGTCCCCACTCAAACTACAGGAGAAAAGGGGAATTCAGAAAGGAAGGTATTTGGAATCAGGTCTAATATAGTTATTGGAAGTGAGATTTGCATGACTCTGAGCTTACACAAATGCAAAGTAAAAATAGTATGAGTTGCTGAGTTCTCACTTACTGATAAAAGAACATGCCTGCTAGGGAGGGATATTGACCAAACTATATTGTTAAATTGTGTGCATGTATAAATATGTAACAACAAATTCCACCATTATGTACAATTATAATGCACCAATAAAAAATGTGGAGGAAAACAATCATGTCCACCTTTGTTGAGTGTACAGCCTGAAAGTCTAGGATAAATCAATTGTGTTAGTGTCATTTCCTTTTTTGTCCTGTTTGGATGGATGAATGTAGTACAAATCTGATGCAATTCTTCAGAATTCAGCTTCATAGCTGCCTTGGGTCTTGATTCTGAAATTCCACAGAATGCTTTGCAAATAGCCAAATCCATCCCCTCCGTCCAATTTATCCCCATAGTAAGTGAAGACTGGGGAGGAAGTCTGGTACCCTCTTTCCTTTCTACTTCATTCTTGATTCATGGTTTTCTTAGATCAATGCAGGACACCCCAAAATAATGAAGACTTATAAGGATTGAATTCCCTTGTTTTTCAGTGGAACAATGTAAAAAGGGAAGAAAAACCTACTAGATCTTTTCTCTAAACGTGAATACCATAATGCCCCACACCAACATCAGTCACTTAAGGAGACAGAGTAAAACAGATAATTGGATCCTGGGATTGGATCCAGATAATTGGTCCTGTCTATATGGTGTGGGCTTCTCCCACCCTGGCTGTCTTCAAGATGGACAAAGCAGAAATGGAAATCAATGGACAAATGCAATTGGATGGCATATCTCCTTCCAGGAAGCTCACTTTTCCTGAAGTGGTGTCTTCAGCCTCTCCTGAGTTCAGACCAGATCCATTCCACAGCACAGATATGAAACATAATTATGAGGAGCCAGAATAAAATATAATTGAGATATTGAATAGGTAAAGAGCAGCTTCTGGTGCACCCAGGTGATGGCTTGTTTAGTTAAAAAGTTAAATTTCAACCTGTGCCAGTTTTCCACCTATCTCTCTCTCTCTCTCTCTCTCTCTCTCTCTCTCTCTCTCTCTCTTTCTCTCTTTCTCTCTCTCTCTCTCTCTGAAAACTTATCAACATTAGTGCAAAAAAAAATGGGGGATAAAATACAGCCCCCAACAGCAGCAGAAAATGAACAAATAAATCTGGACTCAATATTTTGCTTTGTTTATAGATACCATGTGCTCATAAATTGTAAACATTAACACCAAGGATACCTCCCAGTCTTGACGATCCTGATTCCTCAAGCCAAGGAAGTTTTAGGATACAGGAAGAAACAAGAACTAGACTGAGTCCATGAACCTCTGACATTGTGTGTGATCGTTTGCATGTGTGCATATAAAGCAATTTTCTCAGGAGGGGTCTATACTTTTTCCTGATTCTCAAAAAACAATCACGTTCTTGGAATATTATGCTGAGAAAGATCTTTATGGGAGGTAGCTCAACCTCTCACTTTACAAGTGAGGAAACCAAGGCTAGAGGGGTGTAATAGCTATTTTAAGATCATACAACTCAGCTCATTAGTGGCAGAGCTGAGCCTAGGACACATTTCCTCTGTCTCCCGATGCTGTTAAAAGAGATTTTAAAAGAAAAACAGGAGCGGGTATACTCTTTAACAAAATGGGCCCCCATTTATTATGGAAAAACATGATTTTCAGAACAATGCTATGTAACAGAAATAGAACATGAGCCATATGTGTAATTTTTAAAAAATTAACAGTCACATTACAAAATAAAAATCAGCATATGAAATTAATTTTAAGAATATATTTTAGTAACCCCAATATATCCAAAATATTATTTCAACATGTAATCAATATAAAATTTATTGAGGCTTTCTTATATCCCTTTTCCATACTAAGTTCTACATCAGAGTGTGTATTTTAATTTTATACCACATCTTAGTTTGGGCAAACTACATTTGAGGTGCCCAATAGGCCCTAGTGGCTGGTGGCTGCCATATTGAACAGCACATGTATAGATTTGGTTTCCATCCCTGGAAGTGAATGGTTTGCATCCTTTGTCTGATCCCTCGATTCTTTCCAGGAGCCGTGTGGTATCCCCAGTCATAGATGTGATTGACTGGAAGACTTTCCAATATTATCCGTCCAAGGAGCTTCAGCGTGGGGTCTTGGACTGGAAGCTGGATTTCCACTGGGAACCTTTGCCAGAGAATGAGAGGAAGGCCCTCCAGTTCCCCATCAGCCCCATCAGGTGAGGCCCCGTGGCACAACCTGTCCTTCCCTGGTTCCATACTTTCCTTACAAGGTAATCTATGCCTCAGTTTCCTTATTAGTGAATTGAGAATAATAATAGTATTACTTTATAAGATTGTTGTGAAAACCAAATGAGTTGATATATAAAAAGCATTTAGAAAGCTCTGGGCACTCAGAGGTAAGTGTTACTTTCATTGTTGTATTGATAGAGTCCAGTGAAGCTCTTCCACAGGGCTTTGGTGGATGTTGGAAAAGTGGAAGAGGAAGAGCTTGACCCAGCTCTTTCACCAGGTAGCATTGGAAATTCCTTGGCCTCAAATACTTGTTCAGCATAAATGAAGGATTTAGCAAGGTGAATATTAAAACATCATAAATCTCAAAATACATCCAGTTTTATGGGTCATTTTTCACATATTTGATTTTTGGACACCTATTTAAGTAGATGTCCTAGATATCTTCTCTGTTTAACAAGACACCTCAAAACCGTGGTGTAAGACAATAGCCATTTAATTAAGCTCACAGATTCTGATCATGAGTTCTGAAAGGGCATGGAGGGGTAGGCTGGTGGTTGTCTCTCCTTTACAGTGTCTGGGGTACATGCAGATTAAATAAATTGCTCAATGTCATAAAATTAATAAGAGGTAGATCCAAAAGTTAAAACCTGGACAGCCAGGCTCCTGAGACCCCATGTTTCACTACTATGCTGTACTGTGTTGTAAGTACAAGTTTATAGTCCATTATTCAAAACTGAAACCCAAAGAGCTCTGAAAATCAAGCATATTTTTCCTAATTCACAAAGCAGAAAAAGCTGCCCTGGACTGATGGAGGGGTTGACACAGGCCTGATTTATCCCACTTACTGTGAATATTTGAATGTTTCACTGAAGTAATATTGGTATGTTTGACTAAAGAGTCAAACCAGAGCTTACAAGTAGCATATGACTTCTTTTTAACTGTGATGATTTTTTTAAAATTTTTTTAGTTGTAGATGGACCCAATAACTTTATTTTATTTATTTATTTTTTATGTGGTGCTGAGGATCAAACCCAGTGCCCCACATGTGCTAGGCAAGCCCTCTACCACTGAGCCACAACCCCAGGCCCAGTATATACTTTTTAAAGTCCAAAAATTTCTTAATTAAAAACACACTGACCCATAGGTTTCAGAGAAGGAAGAGGGGCTTTATGACACCAAAATTTAGTGAGCATGTAAAATGTGGCCTCCACAGTGCTATGCCGTTGACATCACTTGTTTTCCAAACCCCCACAATGCCCAATTATGAAACACTGTTTTATCCCAATTAGAGGCGAGGAAACTCAGCTCAGAGAGGTTCAATACCTCATCCAAGGTGGGCAAATAGTGACTAGCAGAGTTGGACACCATATCCAGAAATCATTACAATACTGATTCACAGTATTCTAACAATCTTTGTTCTCTTCCCATAAAACGTTTGGATTTCTGACATTGTTGTTTTGCTCCAGTCTTGAAATTAAAAACACTGAGGTCCATTTGAACCCAGAGTTGGCCCTCTTGGCCACTGGAACTCCCCGCCTGGGAAGGCCCCGGTTTTGCCTGCTGTGCTCCGGTTCTGAATCGTCCTCTCTTGCCCATCTTCTCTGCAGGAGCCCTGTGGTATCTGGAGAGGTGGTGGCCATGGACAGACATTACTTCCAAAACACTGGAGCCTATGATCCTCTCATGTCACTGCGGGGTGGCGAAAACCTTGAAATGTCCTTCAAGGTATGTCCTGTGCCAAGGGAGGACACAGTTGGGGTCTCTGGAACCCTGTGTATGGTTACAGCTTAAAGGCAGCCATAAGAAATTCAGGGATGAGGCTGTGGCCAAAGTATAAATTCATGACAATAAAGTGTGTCAAACTTCCCATTTCTCTCCCTTCTCTCTTGGTCCCTACCTTGATTTTATTCTCAGCCTCCTGAACTTGACTTTCAAAACCTGCTGTCAGGTAAGGGCATACCATCAGTCATTTACATCTTAGTGAAAGATTACAGAGACTCTTGTGTATTCTCTGTTCATAGCACACTTGGCATCTCAGTTGTTTTTTTTTTTTTTTCAGCTCAATTTTTTTTTCAGAACCCATAGGCTAAACAAATACCAACTCTACCAACCCATTCTGTGTATTGAGTAGTTTGGTCCAAACGAATTAGTATTTGTCCTAACAACTTAGTCCCTGCTGGGTACTGCTTAACTTCTCAAACCTTGGAATCAGATCAGACACCCATCATTTTCTGCCCGCATTAATTTTACCACAATACTTGCTTTTTCATCCTGACAACCTCAAAAAACCCAACCCAGCAAGGACATTCATCATCAAAAGCACAAAGATATGATAATGAGTATGATTACTTGAGCTTGCAGTTTGCAAAATGTTCAACAGACATTATGTATCTGTTTCTCTTAAAAATTAAAAATATCCCAGATGCCCTTAGAGGTCTCTGAGTCACCCCGGGGCACCCAGTTTGGTAACCCCCACCTGGGTATATTCCAATTAATATGTTTCCTATCATACCACAGTTTTCATTTTAACCTTTATCCCCAAGAGTGGAATGAAAGACTTTCTGTCAAATGAACTTCAGGAATTTGAAAGTGGGAGGGAGCATTGAGGGGCAGGGGGAAACTTCTGGAAATAATGAAGACGATTTAAGGAAGACTCATTTTCACATCTACCACACACGATCCAGTGCATTTGCCTGCAAATACTTTCAGAAATTCTCTGACAATTAGAAGCATCTTTTACCCTGAAAGCATCCTCTCAGAAGTGGGGTGCTAATACACCTGGTTGCCTCTTTCCCAGGTGCTGAATCTGCACATTTGTTTCAAGGGTGGCATGTTCAGGTAGCTGCATGAGTGTGGCTTCTCACCCCTCCATTCCATTCTGGGAAAACTGTCCCCATTCTTCCCACATTGACACTCTCCTGCCCAGATTCCCAGATCTGGAAATTCCACCCTGAGTATCTTGATGATATTGACCATCTTGTGCTCATGATTTCTGTGCAACTCACTAGCCCCTCAACAACAGAGTCCCTTCCTCCTCACCATTCTTGGAAGTGGAAGCTAGAGTCATTTACTTTCTCCCTTCACGGCAGGCCTGGCTCTGTGGTGGCTCTGTTGAAATCCTTCCCTGCTCTAGAGTGGGGCACATCTACCGAAATCAGGATACCCACTCCTCCTCCCTTGACCAGGAGGCCATCCTCCGGAACAAAGTCCGCCTTGCTGAGATCTGGCTGGGGTCATTCAAAGAAACCTTCTACAGGCACAGCCCAGAGGCTTTTGTTTTGAGCAAGGTAAGGAGAGAGCCAGGTTGATGGTGGGGGTGGGCAGTTCTGTGCCCAGTGCAGGGCCATCTGCTGGAGGCTGGGCCAGGAGGGCCCCCTCCCTCTTGCCTGGAAGGAAAAATAGAAACTTTTGGCTCCAGCTTCCCTGAGTTGCCCCCTCCCAAGTGGCTTCTCTACCTGGTGGGCCTGTCCTTTGTCTCTCCAAGCATCTCCAGGGGACATTACAGATGATCTTGGCCTAGAGCTCTCTGATATCTATGAGATGACCTCTGAGGGATGCAACTCTTTACCAAGGGGCAAGAGGAGAGATTGGACACAGATAAATGATGAGACATGCCGCCAAGGGCCTTTCCATCCTGAGCAAAGTGCTCAAGGTTATGGAATTATCCAAGACAGGAAACAAATATAAGCATGAAAATAAAGAGTCCCAAAAAAGCCGAAAAAAATGAAAATTGAAGCATTTAATTAAATATCCACATAGTACATTTCCAACTGGTAAATTTTATGGAGTGTCACATAAATGCTACTTCATGTGAGCCATACTGGGATGGGGGGCTCCAAAGGTGAGATTCCCAGGACTCACAATGAACCTGAAACAGCTCCCACAAGCCCCTCACCAGCCAGCAATGCTGGGTGTCAGCTGAATATGAGGATCTCAAGCTAAAGATGAAGGCAGAGACCCTTAAGTGCAGAGACATCCCTCCCACCACTGAATAGGCCTTTCCCTGGGTGGCAGGGGAAACTCTGACAGGGATGCCCCATGGAAGAGCCCTATGCCTGCCCTTCTTCCCTGGTCCTCCAAGCTCTGTTCCTGCCAAACCTGGGTCAACCTGCTTTCCCACAGCAGAACAGCTCCAAGGCTGGGATGTTGGTGCTCCTTGGACCTCAAGGTTGTTTGTTTCTTTACCTGGGAAGTGCTGGGCTAGGGATGGGACTCAGTGGTCAGGTGCTTGCTTGGCATGTGTGAATCCCTGGGTATGAGGAAGTGCTCATGGTACACAAAGTCTCAGTTCCATGCCAAAGTCTAGACAGGTCAGAGCCCCCTTTTCATCCCCATGAGTTAGTGACATTTTTGCACAGAGTGACACAGAGCGACGCTACAGTTGGCAGTCTCCTTAGTTACTCCAAGAAGGGACCTGAAATGAACGAAAAATTCTCACAAGAACCTCACATATTTCTTTGCTAGTATCTTTGTTCTTCTTCCATCCTCTTTCTCTGTCTGTTGGAAATAGTCGACTCCAAACACCTCTCTAGGAGTCTGACAGTTATGCCCAGGCACTGCGAGAACATGATGGTTTAGGTTTAAATATTATTTTTTTTAGTTGTTTGATCCTGAACGTGACTTAGTCACTTACTGTTTCTGCTTCCTCACTTGCTAAATCTTCCTTATGTTGTTGGGAATAATTTCCTCAATTAATATATCCAAAGCCCTTAGAAGAGTGCAAGGCACCAGGGAAATCCTGCATGTGTTTTTACTACCATCATTATTGTCATGGCTACTAATCATTAACAAAGGTTAAGTGAGTACCTGCCCTATGCCAGGCTCTGTGTGAGTCCTTCAGGGGACACTGAATCATGCCCAACACTGTCAGATTCCTGGTGGAGGCAGGAGCTTCCATAGTGGGGACAGTGTCCACAAAGATGAGAGAGACACATTGGACAGGCCTATGAGGAACATCTCAGGGGAGGCTTCAACTCAGACATCCAGAGGAGGAGGGGTAGGGGACGATTCTGGCCCCTGAGGATTAGGATAATTAGGATTTAGGCTCTATCCAGTTGGCAATGGGGTGCAGGTAGCATTTTACAGAGTTCTACAGAAGTCTACAGAGCTGCTCTGGCTTTTAATCTCTTAGCTTTCTTTTATTCAAAGCTTTTCTTTTTCTTTCCTGGGATGTTAGTATTTGCCCTTTGCTTTCAGAGGACACCTAATTAATGTTGACACAGACTTCATTGATAAAGAATTCTTTAAAAAGTGTTAAATATAGCGTAGTTTCTAGGGCACTGGATGAACCTCTGCTAGGCAGGCACAGCAGAACGTGGTATGTTGGCTGTAGCCAGTCCAATGCAACAGCATGGAAATTATTTACAGACCTTCAACCTTCTTCCCACGACTGTTGATGCAATTAGAAGTGCTTGTAAATATGCACTTGGCTCCAGGCAATTACAGAAATTGGGAGTTGACATGATGCTAGCCTGACTGGTCTGCTTTTGAGAAAATTTAATCTAGTTCGTGATTTTTTTTTTTTTAAGTACTTGTTTGTGTTCAGCCAAGCTCTTCATTCTACAAAATAGAAATCTGAGGCCCCTTGGGAGAGTAAATTGCTAAAGAAAAATAGGGAGAGATGCAAAACTAGAGCTAAAAGTAGAAGGGTAACAGAACTAGAACTTGTCCCACCTTGTAGCGGTTTCTTTTCTTTTAGCTGCCTAACATCTGGAAACACTAATCCTCAAACATAGGCACCACCCACTTCTGGGAACAGCTGGAATCCCATAAAGCATCTCTCCTCTGGTTCTGTCTGAATTTGTGGGGAGGCAGGGATGTATTTGGTATATAGAAGGTGCTCAATAAATATTCACAGACTCACACACTCAGCAAAGGTAAGGATTGATTTTATCCTACTTACTGCTGAAATTCCCATTACTTAGTTCAATCCCAAGTGCATAGTAGGTGCTCCATGAATATTCATAGATAGAACGAATGGATGGTCAAAAAAAAATTTGCTAAATTGAAGCCAAACTTTGGCCCTCACCTTTTAGAAGCTAGTGATCCTGGGAAAATCACTTAACCTCGGAGGCACAAGAACCGTTATGAAGATAAAATGAAATGTGCTCTGGAAAATGTAAAGTACCATCTAAATGCTAGGTTTACTTTCATAAAGTCTAAGGGTGAGTTACTCTTTTCTTCTTTTATCCACTTGGGCATTCATTTTCTGATCCACAAAGTCCCTCTTTGTTCATCTGATGACTTTTACAAGGAGAATGGAGCCCCTACTGGTCAGCGAGTAGAACTTTGGCAGGGATTTTCTCTCTCTCTCTCTCTCTCTCTCTCTCTCTCTCTCTCTCTCTCTTTTAGAAATGTCCTACCACTTAGTTGGATTTCAAGATTTCAGTGACAGCCCTCCTCTTTGAAAGTGTTTGATAGCATTTCCTTGCTTTAAATTTAAATAGCTAAAAAAATTAATTTTGCTCTAGAGATTTCTAGCCCTCCCAAAGTGTCACATGGATTTTGAGATATAGAAATCCTGGGCACTCAAAAGACAGCCAGGGCCTCCACTGTCCCCAGTAGTGAGGCTTTCTCCTCTCTCAAGTATAGTTATACAGAAGGCAAAGCAGTGCTGGCTTACCCCTGTGTTTGAGGTCACATATGGGTTGAGCAGACTTGCCAATTTGTCTCTTCACCTAGAAAAGCGAAGGCAAAACTTGCATGAAGGAATATTTCTACTTTGATGACAAAGTCCACTCGTGAGAAGGACTGGACAGATCTCAAATAAACACCAAAAATGCCAAGAAACTATATATACATATATATACTTCCTTAAAGAAAAAAGTAAAAGATCTCTTAGGTTTAATGATGGGTAAATATGCTGAATAAACAAAAGTTCCCATACTTAGAGAAGTTGTTTTCAAACTGTGGAGAAGACTGCCCAGGAGAAAGGTCTAAAATATAGATTTCAAGATTCCCAGTCCAACTAACTGAATCACAGTCTCTGAAGTAGGGTCTAGGAACGTACTTTTTTTTTTTTTTCTGTCTACAAAAGATCCATTTTTCTACTTTAAAATGGAGAATTTTATGGTATATCAATTATGTCTGGATAAAAAAAATAGACACAGATACCCAATAAATTAATTCAAGAAAATAAAAGCATACCATATTGCAATTTAACCTTATAGATATCTTAAATATTTGTTATTTATATTATTATGTTTTATTGGTCCATTAAAATTACATATAATAGTGGGATTCATTGTGACATATTCATACATGCACATAATTGGATCAATTTCATTCCCCCAATACTTCTCCTTTCCCTCCCCCTTTCCCTCCCCCTGATTTCCTTCCTTGATTCTACTGGTCTCCCTTCCATTCTTTTTTATTGGTGCATTATAATCATACATAAAAGTGGGGTTTGTTGTGATGTATTTGTATATGCACATGGCATAATTTGCCCAATTTCATTCCCCAGTACTTCTCCTTTCCCTTCCCTCCTTCTTATCCCTCAATCCCTTTCCTCCATTCTACCTTTCTCCCTTCTACTATTATGAGATTCCTTTTTATTGAGTTCTCTCTCTCTCTCTCTCTCTCTCTCTCGCTTCTGCGTATAAGAGAAAACAGTTGACCTTTGATTTTCTAAGTCTGGCTTATTTCACATAGAGTTTTTATCTATTTGCCAGCAAATGACATAATTTTATTCTTAATGACTGAGAAAAACTCCATTATGTATATACATCACATTTTCTCTATCCATTCATCTGTTGATGGACACCTAGCTTGGTTCCCTAACTTGTGAATTGCACTGCTGTAACCATCAGTATACATATATCTCTATAGTATGCTGATTTTAAGAGCAATGAGTGGAAATGCTGGTGATGAGACTCAATCAGGGCTGAGTTCCATTTCCCCAGATGTTGAATATTGAATACAGAAGAAATGCCGAGGTAAGAGTAGAAAGCAAGTTTTATTTAAAGGATAGAACAGAGAGAGACTTCTCTGAAGATAAGGGGGCCCAAAGCTGGGTGTCTGAGGAAATGGGACTGTCCTGCCCCTTTTATACATTTTATAGTTCCGTGGTTCTCATACCCTCCTGCTCCCCTTATCTTAGTGACCAAATGATGGGAAAAAAGCCTTCCAGGGGTTCCTCTCCAGTGTCTGCCCAAATGGGCAGGAAAGGAGCCTCTCAGGAGGTATTTCATCAACTACCCTTACAACTCCTTGCAGGGAGGAATAATACTCTGGAGGCAGGTAGCTTTGGCAGGAGAGGAGGGGCAAGTGTCCTAGAGATATTAGCATTTTGTTTCCTCCTTTAGAACCAGCTCTTACTTAAGACCTACCTGCTCTGTCTTTTTGTCCCCGTCTCAATATGGTAGAAATCTACATTTTTTTTAAATTTACTTTTTATTACTTCTAATCTGTCATATATGACAGCAGAAAGCTTTTCAATTCATTGTACACAAATTGGTGCACAACTTTTCATTTCTCTGGTTGTACACAATGTAGAGTCGCACCACATGTGCAGTCATTCACATACCTATGGTAATGATGTAATGTCTCATTCCACCATCTTTCCCCCATACTCCTTCCCGTTTCCTTCCTCCCCTTGGCCCAATCAAAGTTCCTCCATTCTCCCCATCCCCCACTCCCATTATGGATCAGCATCTACTTTTCAGAGAGAACATTTGGCCTTTGGCTTTTTGGGATTGGCTTACTTCACTTAGTATGATAATTTCTGACTTCATCCATTTACCTGCAAATACCATAATTTTATTCTCTTTTCAGGCTGAATAATATTCCAATACCACAGTTTCTTTATTCATTCATCTATTGAAGGGCATCTAGGTTGCTTCCACAGTTCAGCTATTATGAATTGTGCAGCTATAAACATTGAAATGGCTGCATCACTGTAATGCGCTGTTTTTAAGTTCTTTGGGTATAGACATAGGAGTGGGATAGCTGGGTCAAATGGTGGTTCCATTCCAAGTTTCCTAAGGAATCTCCTTACTGCTTTCCAGATTGGTTGCACCAATTTGCAGTCCCACCAGCAATGTATGAGTGTGCCATTTTCCCCACATCCTTGCCAACACTTATTGTTGTTTGTATTCTTGATAACTGCCATTCTGACTGGCATGAGATGAAACCTTACAATCGATCAACAAACATATGAAAAAAATGTTCAACATCTCTAGTAATTAGAGAAAGGAATCAATATTTTTAACAGGCTCCTGGGCATTCCTTGATGTAGGTGCTTAGAGAATCACACTTTGAGAAATATGTCAAGAGGATGTCAGTATGGCAGACGCTTATTCTTCCCAACATTTCTATCTGAGAACTAACAAGGAAAAAAGCAGAATCAAACCAAGCTCACTTCACACAGCCTGATGGTCCTGTGTCTTATCGTCAGATGAGGGGCCATCAAGGTAGAACTTGGATGAGGATAATGCTCTTCCTCTTCCCCTGACAAGGAAGAATGATGATGGCTGTTTGTCTCTCTCTCTTTGGACTTTGGCCATTCCAACCTCTCCTTAGAGTTTCTCTTTTCTGTAAAAATATCCAGGACTTAGAACTAAACTCCTGGATGGTATTCTTTGTATTTTATCAATATAGCCAAAAACATTAATTTATGCTAGTGTGAAGGATTTGACCAGATATCTATCCTAATACAATTGTATTATAAAGGAGAATCTCAAGGAGTGGGAATAGTATAGCCCTAACAAATGATTCATTAATGGAGGAAATTGTGGACCAACAAGGGAAGAAAAATAAACTTGCCTCGCCTCATCCTTCATCCCACAGTTTCCCAACTGATGTCATCTCAGTTGTCTCTGGGCCAGTTTCTGCCTCCTGGAGGCCCATGGTTCTGCACCATGCCAACACAGGTGCAAAACCCAACTAGTTCACCGGTTTCCACAGAAAAGTCATAGACATTATGATCTTTATAGACTTAAGGGTTGGGAAGTTGTGGGAAGGGGGTGATATTGTCACAGGAAAGCAGGGAGCTGAAACTCCAAACCTCAGTTCTTGTGTCCCAACAAAAGAAGATTTAAAGTCAGACACCAAAAGTTATGCAAGAGAACTTCATTCAAAATAAAAGTGAAGATAACATCTAGTAAAAGAAAAGTGAGGCTTAAGAAAAAAGCACTCTCAAGAGAGAGACTGGGCTGTCTCCAAGCAGAGAATGACAAAGGAGACAATGCTGTCCCCAATTTTATTACTGTTTGTTGTTTACCAGGAAAGCTGGGGACCACCTTCTGTACTCTTTGCCAATCAGGTGTTCAATTTCTTCATGTTGGATGGTGGAGTTTTTTACTTTAGTTGGTCCTCTCTGCAACTGTCATGATGGCCATCTTATTTATGGGCTTTCAACTACAATTCAATCCCATGTTTGCACTGGGGTCAATAGCTGCTCAGAAGTTACCTCAGTGCGCCTGTGCTACTGAAGGAATCTTCCTTCCCAGACAATTGGAGACACTTATAACCATAATTCCTAGCTTTACATCAACATCAATGGACCCTGTCAAGAATTAGTCCCATTAATCCTTTTGTTTTGACATATTTCCCAGTTAGTTCCTCTTGCTTCTGTTTATTTTCTACAAATTAACTGCCATCCTTTGCTTTCTTATCTACTTTGAAATTAGTTTAAAGAAGGACCCCAAAATAATTTAAAGAATACTTGTGACCTTGTCTGCATTTTATTGCTCATTGCTAGTTACTCCCTAACAATATCACAATCATGCTGGTTCCACAGCTCTCTCTAGGTAAGATCTAGCCTACTCTTCATCCTACCCAAACCTTTTTCTTCAGGTACATGAACCCCCACCTCTGCCTGGCAGCCCTGGGAACAGGGATCTTGGGCCCCTCCCAGTCCTTCAGCTTCTTCCCAGCCACCTCTGTCCCTCCCCTATGTTGTAAACTGTGGTGTTCAACAAATCTTCCTCATCTTCCTGCTGGTCCTTCTCCTCTCCCAGGCCGAGAAGCCAGACTGCACTGAACGCTTGCAGCTGCAAAGGAGACTAGGCTGTCGGACGTTCCATTGGTTTCTGGCCAACATCTACCCTGAGATGTACCCATCTGAACACAGGCCCAGGTTCTCTGGAAAGGTAAGGCATGACCCAGGGGAGCCGGGAAGGAGAGAAGGGACAGGGAAGCTTCTCAAGACAAGAACTGCATTGTTCAAATGCTCTTTTGTTGCCCTGAAAGAAGTCCCAAGCTCAGAAGGGCTTCAGAGATCTGTAGTGCCTCCCTGGTCTCCTTGCCAGCCTGAGAAAAGTATCTAGGTTGCCCTAGAACCTGCCCCAGGTCTCCTCACCAGGACAAATGTGGCCTGCCTCCTCCAGGAAGCGTGTCCCTTAGGATCAGTGGCTTTGAATTGGCCTTACACATTGTGGCTTTAACAATGCACCTTGAGCTTCTGCCCAGAGAATTAAGGAGAGGAGTGGGGCCTGACAAGGGTATCTCTACCATGGAAATCACAGACAATGGGATTCACTTCTGTGTGCATGTCCACTTTCAGCTCCACAATACTGGATTTGGCTTCTGTGCAGACTGCCAAACAGAAGGGGACATCCTGGGCTGTCCCATGAGGCTGGCCCCTTGCAGTGACAGCCAGCAGCAACAGGTGGGTGATCAAACTTCTTAGGATGGATAGCAGCCCAAGGAAGACTTGCAAGTGGGTGCCATTTTTCTGAGATGCCCTTCACTTCTCTCTGAAGTAGCGCCTTTCTGTGGTCCCATGTCCCCCACAGTAATGACTCAGAATAGCTCTGTCCACCTCATCCTAAGCTATAATCACAAACATGAGCTGGCATCTAAGAATGCATTGTCTTAGTTAGAAGGAAATGTGGAGGCTGTTTAGCCCACTCTCTCACTTGGCAGACGAGAAAGCTGAGGCATAGAATCACTAGCTCAGGGATTGCAGACTCAGATGCCTCCAGGGGTGAGGCAGGTCCAACTGTCTAAGGACAGAAGAAGTTAATTGAGTCAGGGGAAGGATCTAAACACAGCAGGATCACTCCAGCATCCAAGTAGGCCTCTTAGTCATTTGGAAGGTCTCCTTGTACCTTAGGGTATTTCTTATTCTCTTCAGATTTCTATTTTGAGAATAAAGCTGAAGGTGACAGAGAGCCTCCTTTGATGCTGAGGGTTGATGGGTCCACTTTTTTTCACAACTTGGATGATAACCTAGCAAGCATAACCCAAGTGTGTTAATCAGCTTTGTATCACTGTGACTGAACTACCCAACAAGAACAACTTAGAGGAGGGAAACTTTATTTTGGCTCACAGTTTCAGAGATTTAGTTCATGGTGGGCCAATTTGATTGCTTTGGTCCCAAGGTAAGGCAGGACATCATGGCAGAAGGGGGTGGAGGACGGAGGCTGCTCAGGACATGGCCACCAGAGAGTAGAAAGAGGGAAGGGCAAAGAGGTCACTGGGAAGATGTACCCTTCCAGGACACACCCCCAGTGGCCCACCTCCTCCAGCCACACCCCACCTGCTCATAGTTAACCACCCAGCCAGTTCATTCAAACTAAGATGGACTGATTGGTCCATCTTAATCTAATCATCTCACCTCTGGATGTGCCTATATTAACAGGAGCTTTTGGGGGACACTTCATATCCAAACTATATAGTCAAATCTCTTTGCTTTCAGGCTGTGATAGGAGTTAAGCTATCATACCCCCAAATCCCCTAGAAAACAAGCAACATAGTTCAGTTTCTGGAGGTATTCATTGGACAAGTCAGCTGAGGCCCTGAGAGCCTGGGGTGAATGAGGGGACATCTGGAAGGTCTGGAGTGGGCTTTGCAGTGCAGGCCCTGGACCTGGAGGACATATAGGGAAGGAGAAGCTCAAGATCCACCTGGCTTCTTCTGGCTCTTTCCTTTATCAATCTTCCAGAACACACTGTTAGGCATTCACACCAGACACAAGGGATGAGGACATAAATTTAAAGTGCTAACTGAGGAAGCTAAGAATGAGGATGACAACTGTCCAGACATGGCTGAGTTTGGATCCAAGTTCCCCATTTGTGAGCTTTGTGTTTTTGGCAGGCATGTTAACCTCTTTGAGTGTTGATTTCTTCGTCTGAAAGTGGGGTTGATGATGCAGCCTCCTGCATGCAAACAGAAGATTAGCTCTTTTCTGGGCTTTTACTTTGAGGAATCTAGGGAGGATTTCTGGATCCAGCAATATTGTGAATAAGTGGAATAAGTGGAAATTTCTTTTCTTAAGTATTTAGATATGATATGCTGGATTTAAAAAATATATGAAAAGCCCTTTTTCCATGCAGAAGTAATTGATTTGACAAGAAAGAAAGGAAAAATCTCCAGGGATAAAAATCAAAAGGCAACTGAACATGGAGTCACAGGGATGGGCTGAGCCACCTGCCAGGTGGGAGGGCATGGTTTTCATCAACCTCAGAAATCCAGGGGTGTGAGCTCCTTCATGCAGCCCAGGGGAGATGAGACAGTGGAAATGAGACTCCCAAATAAAGCCAGCTTTGACCTTCACAGAGGAACTTGTTCTTGGAAAGTTGTAGAAATATCTACCCCCGACACAGGGAAATGGCAAAGAAAAATGTCACCATAGGGCATTTGAGTAGGAAAAAATTACTCTCTCTTAAACATTGTCCACAAACTTGCCTCTAACGTGTGTTCAGTGTTCAAATTTATGCTGATTGTGTAGTCTGGGAGTGCTCAAGCAGCTACTTAATTTACAGGGCCCAGTGAAAAACAAAAGTGCGGTATCTCTAATTTGATAATTATTAAGAATTTCAAGACAGTGATGGCAGAGTATATTAAACCAAGATCATTAAGCCCTTCTAAGCACGAGACCCCAGTGACTGCACTGGGGGTTGCATCCAGCAAGAGCAAACAGAAAATGGTTTTGTCAGGTCATGTCTTTCAATTAGTCTACACAGGCTTAGTCTACAAAGTTAGAGCCCCTCTGCAAGTGTATAAACAACCCACTACTACAAGACAGGGAGGGTAGTCCTACCTACGAGTGAGTCAGCAGATATCATCAACAGCAGAGTTTCAGGAGCAGGTAAATCCTCTCCAGAAAGAGGTCAACTTGGGCATCAGAGAGGTTCCTCCTCTGCCCTTCCAACAGCACACTCACAAAACACACAGCATTCTTTATTGCTTTACCTATGATATAGTAAACAGAACAATGGAGAAACATGCCAATGTGGAAATATGAACAGGAGAGCAGCCTGAATGGGGGACTTCAGAGGTCAGGCTGGGCTTGCAGCCTTGTGGACTTGACCATGAGATACAGTCCTGCAGAC
Organism: Marmota marmota marmota; assembly: GCF_001458135.2. Lineage (NCBI taxonomy): Eukaryota > Metazoa > Chordata > Mammalia > Rodentia > Sciuridae > Marmota > Marmota marmota. The sequence continues at coordinate 5,158,370 of NW_025999941.1, read as the reverse complement.
CCCAGTAGAATCCAAGGATGGCCCCTATATGCCTGTTCTATTGTGAGTTCTCTTTGCTTCATCTCCATCTCTGAAAGAGTCTCTTGCCGGCTGTGCTGACAACCATTCCCTCTGTCCCAGCACCTGGAGCACACCAGCAGGAAAGAGATCCGCGCTGGCAGCCCACAGCACCTGTGCTTCGATGTCAGGCGAGAGCAGGTGATTCTTCAGAACTGCACAGAGGATGGCTCTGCCATCCACCAGCAGCACTGGGACTTCCAGGAGGTGAGCAACGCATTTGGGAAAGTTCAGCAGTGCTGCTGGTGGGAAAGAACTCCCAGTCAGCACTTCCCAGGCTCTTCCAAGAGGTCAGGTTTTCCATAAGGCCTCTGAGGGAGGTAAAGGCAACTCATCAGGGAAGGGTACTATTGAAATGTACAACCAGCATCACTAAATGAACTATTTTGCCCCATCTCCTTATAGCCCTGCCTTGATTAAGGGGGGAGAGAAGAATCAGCCCTTTTTTAAAAGTTTATTAGCTCAGGTCACAAGTACAATAGTGGAGAAATTGTCAACCACCTTGGAAGTGTAGTTTGGGAACTAGGAAAAGTCCCTCTCTCACTTAAAAAATAGTATAGACATAGATGTATAAACATCCCTTTCTTCATTTTAATGTAAATTTCATTATAAGCATTTCATCCTTGGGCAAAATTTTGACTTCTGTGATCTTTGGTGAAAGAAATTCTAGACCTTCAAGAGGTTATGAAATTCTAGATCCATCAAGAGGTTATGAAGTTCTAGATCCATTAAGAGGTTATGAAGTTCTAGATCCATCAAAAGGTTATGAAGTTCTAGATCCATCAAGAGGTTATTTATCAATTACGAGGAAATAGGGAAAGTAAGTACTTAACAGAGAATAAGCAAGTCCCAGATGTCAGATTGAGAGAGAAGGTGATGGTATCCACAATAAGTGTTCACATACAGCTTTTTCTCCACTTTAAATCCTTTCTGAATTGATTTAGAATATTAATATATCAACAAATCTGCATATTTTTAGTATTTCTTTTCTTTAACTTCCACTTGGGAGTAAAGAGGATAAAATAACCAAACAACTCTTATGTGCTAGTACTATCAAAGCAGGCTGTGAAAAGAAGCAAACCACATAATGGAAAATTTAAGCTGGACTCACAATAAGCAGCTGAGAACAAAACTCCTGGGGCTTTGGTGACAAGTGAACCCAGGACTAAGGGGCCTACACATGTGCAGAGAAGTCATAGAATTCAAGTTAAGGTCCTTCATGGATGATCATAAAAGATCATTCTAAGCAAGTCCTGTGAATAAGAAACATTTTAGAAACAGCATTTTAAAGTATTATATATTTTATATTTTAAGTAAAATAGCTGGGCGCAGTGGCGCATGCCTGTAAATCCCAGCAGCTCAGGAAGCTGAGGCAGGAGGATCTCGAGTTCAAAGCCAGCCTCAGCAAAAGCAAGGCGCTCAGCAACTCGGTGAGACCCTGTCTCTAAATAAAATACAAAATAATCTGGGGATGTGGTTCAGTGGTCGAGCACCCCTGAGTTCAATCCCGAGTACCCCCCCAAAATTAAAAAAATAAAAAAATAAAGTAGGTAAAATATTAGCAAGACTTGCCAAGCATATTTCAAACATTAAGAAATCAACCTTAAAAAGGTATTATCATTTAGTTAGAAAAAGGAATATGACATTATTTATAATTGCCAAGAGCTGGAAGTAACCCACATGTCCATACATGAATGAATAAAGTGTGAATACACACCTATTGTATAGATTAGTGATTTTCAGTGGCTATGAGGAGGTAAAAATGGGGAGTAATTAGTTCATGGGTAATAGATTTCTTTGAGTAGTGGTTAAAATATTCTGGAATCAGGGTGATGGTTGAACAACTTTGTGAATGAACTAAAAACCACTAGACTATCTCATAAATAAATAAACAGGCATTTTCAGCATTGCTGAAAGCTTTTGTAATTTCATAAAGAAGTCAGATTTTGGGTTGGGGTTGTAGCTTATTGGCAGAGTGCTTGCCTCGCATGCATGAAGCACTGGGTTCAATCCTCAGCACCACATAAAAATATAAATAAAGTAAAGATATTGTGTCCATCTACAACTAAAAAAATATTTTAAAAAAGGAAATCAGATATTTCTTGAACAGGGGATGTTAGATTCAATATTAAATCTGGTGGATTTTTTTCTTTCTACATTTTTTATTGGTGCATTATGGTTGTACATAATGATGGGATTTGTTGTTACATGTTCATACATGAAAGCTGGCAGATTTTGATTAGGGAGCAATTCCTGAGCATGACTGGTTTAGGCTTTTGGTGCATCCTTGAAGTCTTTCTCTCTACTGTAACCTTGTGGCCGCAGCCCTGAATTGCAGCATTAACAGGGTAGAATTGATTCTACCTTTTTTTTTTTTTTTAATTTTTTTAGCTGTAAGTGGACACAATAACTTTATTTTATTTATTTGTTTTTATGTGGTTCTGAGGATCAAACCCAGTGCCTCACGCATGCTAAGCAAGTGCTCTACTACTTGTGAGCCCCAGCCTCAGCCCATTGAACCAATGCTTTTTTGAAAGCAGAAATTTATAGATACGATGATAATGCATATCCCAAATACAAGAATAAATACTGAACATGCTCTAGTCCCTGGAATTATCATACCTGTCTTTCTAAGAAATGGCACAATAGTACAACAATAATAAAGATAATTGGATTAATGATTCCCTCAAGGCTTTGAATGACATCAAAATTCTAGGACTACCTAAATTATATTTTATATTAACCAAAAATTGCTACTGTTCCTTTACAGGCCAATTCATACCACCTTTATCATTCTCTTAATGATCAGCACAAAACTTTAAAGAGTCTTTCTTTGCTGTTTTTTGTGGGGAACTGAGTTTTCTTCTTTCTTTTCTCTTTTCAGAATGGAATGATTGTCCACATTCTTTCTGGGAAATGCATGGAAGCTGTGGTTCAGCAAAACAATAAAGATTTGTACTTGCGTCAGTGTGATGGAAAAGTCAGCCAGCTGTGGCGATTTGACCACATCCACCCTGTGGATGAACGATGAATGCCGGAAAGCAAGAGAACATGGGCAAGTCACAGTTCTGCCCCAAAGGAACTAAAGGAGTATGTTTATATCATAAAGCAGATTCTTTTGTACTTGTGCTTCTGATGCAGGAGAGAAAGTTTTGTGAATCAATATCAGAAGCCCCTTCTTTTCACCCCTTATTTCATTGACTGCTGGCTGTTTTTAAAAAAGAAAGAGTGGATTCATTGTCTTCATCACTGGAGATGATCAACGTATATTACAGAAGATTCCTCCCCCTCCCCCTCCCCCTTCTTCTCCTTCTTCTCCTTCTTCTTCTTCTCCTTCTCCTTCTCCTTCTCCTTCTCCTTCTCCTTCTTCTTCTTCATACATAACAATTGCTTTTTGCTTTTATCCCTGACTGGGAAAGACCTGGGCAATGTATGTCTGGCAGTGTTGGGTACATCAATCCAATGGGTCAATTTCTTGGTCGTCTTCAAGTAGTATTACCTTGGATTATCTGTGTGGCCAAATATAAAAAGTGAAAGAGCAAGAGGCTATAATTTTCTGACAGTCCAAAAACTTTGATTAGGTTTATAGGCATGTTCATTGGTTGAGCCACAGCTCAGAAGGAAGGAAAGGCACAGGGAGAAGGAGAGTAGGGTTGGAGAGAAGAAGGAAAGGAGGTTTGGCTCCACTCTCCAGCTCAATTTAATCAGTTGAAAAGAATCAGCATACCTGGGATAAAATATTTTCATTTTAATGGGAATTTTCTTGAAATCTTCTACCTCCATTCACCTGCACTAACTCTTCTCTAGCTTGATTCACCACCACCAGATTACAGTTGCAATAGATTTCACTTTAGTCATTTTATGTTAGAAGGATCAGCACAGACTGAGCATTCTCATAACAAACGTGTTTTCATTTGGTAAATTTCCCTGATGCCCTGCTATGGGATTTGTATTGACCTCACAAGAAACAATGAACTTTGCAAAGGGGCAAAACTCCTTGGAAGGGAAATGTGAGAGTCTGAGTCAAAATTCTTACAAGATGCTTACAAAATTCTTACAAACAGTGCTGGGTGTTAATGTCTGTGAGATCTGACAGGGCCACCTCTGAGACCCTAGTATTTGCTGGGACCCTTAAATGTGTTTGTGGGTTGAATTTTCAAAAGTTTGGGGACAATACACTTTAATTAGAGCAGAGATAAGGCTAACAAAGGAGAAATAGTTTTCCTTGCTGTGACCTAGTTTGGCTGTAAGAGTTACTAAGTGGGGTTAGTTCTGCTATTTGAGAAAGCACCATTTATGTGCATTTCTCTCCCAGATGGAGCTAGCTTTCCACATGGTAAGCTTAGAAACCTTCCCTTAAAGATCCTTTGGGATGTGTCAAATAAGAAAAACTAGGTAGGAAATGTTTCCAAATAATACCTATTATAACTATATATTCATTCTCTGCCTGCCAAGTCAATGGCCCACTGCATTTCTCCATCCTTAGAATGCATCTTAGACCTGTGCTAATACGGTAGACGCTAGCCAAATATGGTGCATTTAATGGAAATCCATTAAAATTAGACAAAATTTTAAAAAAATTCCTTGATGTACTGGCCACATTTCAAGAGCTCAAGAACCACACATGGCTAATGGCTATTGGAAATCACAGATATAGAACATTTCATCATCACAAACACTACTACTGAACAGCATTAGACACATCACCTTTCTAGAGAAGAGATTTTAACCACTGTCTTCTTGCTTCAGACCTGTCTCTATTTAAAACCATTTCCCCTAACATCCTAAGGCTGAGATGGAGCTAAAAATTGTCAGATGGCAACCTTGTAAAGGGTATTAACGGTTTAAGAATAAAAATTAAATAAGACATCTATTTTTTTAAAGAATCTTATTGTTGTCATTGTGGGTATTTGAAGTTGCTGGGATAAATTAATATAATTAAATAAAAGGTTGAATTCAATTGTGTAAGTTGTATTTGGTAGTAATTAACAATAGGACCCAGATGGCTTATTGCTTAATTGGTTGAACAAAGCAAGAATGTGGTGTTTCTTGCTTCCTTAACCATCCCCATGATTTACAACTCTATTATAGAATGGCTGTCAACTATGTCCCTGGCTGGTACTTACAGACCCTTAATTTAAACAAAACAGATGCCTCTATTTAGTTATAAAAGACCCTTCTCTTTATACTGTAACTGAAATTAAAATTTCTTTCTTCTCTGTGGACCCAGTGTTCATTTTATCCACAGTGATCAATTTAAAAGCAGAGAACCTTAGTAATTGAGATATCTGATTCCCGATCTTGATTTTATTTGTCCACCTGAATTTTATGATTGTATTTTTTCTGGGGGGTGGGTACTGGGGACTGAACCCAGAGGCACTTTACCACTGAGCTACATCCCCAGTCGTTTTAACTTTTTATTTTGAGACAGGTTCTCACTAAGTTGCTGAGGCTGGCCTCAAACTTGTCATCCTCCTGCCTCAGTCTCCTGAGTTGCTAGGTTTGCAGGTGTGCACCACTGTTCCCAGAGACTGGGAGATTAAATTTTGTCATTATGCTCACCAAGCTCATCATCATTCTTAAGTATCCCATTGGTGGGGGAGATGGTGAGAAATGTTCAGCCATCAGTCTAAAATCCCATATTCTTTATGCTATTTCACAACAGTAAAAACAGATGTTATCCTTGGAAGAGCCTTGATCAACTTCCTGTTTTGCCTCAGTGCCATAGATCCTACTGACAAACTCATAATTCCAACCCTATAGACATCAGAGTCTTCCAGGCCCCTGAGAATGATGCTGTCACTGCAATAGAACTTGGCATTTTAGAGATCATGTTATCATGCACATCGTCAGGGAGTTTCATTTTCTACTAACAGGCCTTGAAAAAAGGCAGTTAGATAATAAGTGATCTATGGTCAGTCACCAAATCTGGACAAACAAAATACAAACAAGTCTCATTTTTTTTAAAGGTTTATTTATTTCTGCTATCAAAGAACAGAATTATGACAGTGTAATTTAACAATCCTAATTGGCTTCATTTTAAATTTTAAAATCAGGTAACACTTCATTCCATAAAACAGAATCAGTTTTCCTATGAGCCAACCACTCATCAAAAATAATTTGATGAGTTAACATCAGATTACTTATTTTGCTTACACAAAATAAGGACAAGGGAACTTCATTATTTCTTCAGTTGAAAATGGCTGTTCTCCTTCCAATCCAGATTTCTCTTGGAGGACCAGATGTGTCAGCTTGGTTTGATTGACTCCATGTTTTGTTTTGTTTTTTCCCCTGGAATATTGTCTCTGTTGAAAAACTGGCTTCACAAAGAAGGTGGCAGCAGGAAATTTCAGAATCCAAAGCTTAAAAATAAGTCTTGGGCAGTGTGGGGTTATTTTCTGTCTCTGGGGGGATCATCCAGTGTCCGAGGCCTGGGGACAGAGGCAAAGTCCCCAGCCGCACATCTAGGAGATGTCACTCTCAGTAGCGTCTGGTGTCCTGACCTGTGCTTGCCCAGGATGACGGTGGGTAAGGAGCAGCAGGTCACAGGGGCCCCCTGACCCTCTGGGAGACAGAGCTCTCCCTGGGCAGACCCCGGGGCTGAGGGTCAGCGGCCAGGGGAGAATCAACAACTGTCCCCGCCTGTGGTCCCTGAGGTCCTGGGGCAGGGATGCAGGAGGCAGCCAGTGTCACAAGACATCCCTGTCCCCAGCCAGGCCGGGCGCCTGGCTAAGCAAGGAGAAAGACGGTGTCCCTCCTCAGGGCCTGGCCTCTGCCCCTGGTCTCACTTCCTCCCCGGCATCCCCTGGAAGGGGAGGAAGTGACACCCAGGGGAAGGCCGGGAAGTGAGGCCACCATCACATTCAAGTTCAGGGTGCGACAGCTCAGTCTGCCCCCCAACAGGCCCCATACTCAGCTCCCCTTCATGGGCCACATCTCTTCTGAGTGTCATGCCCTGCCCTTTATAGGCACAAGGACCCAGAAGTTCCAGGGACACGTTCATGTTTAGGTCCTGGGATCCGGAAGTTCCTCAGGGATCCATGTTTAGGCTCCCGGACCTCAGGCACACGTCCATATTTAAGCCCCAGGATCCGGAAGTTCCATGGGTGCACGTCCATATTTAGGCCCCTGGATCCGGAGGTTCCTCAGGCGCATATCCATGTTTAGGTCGTAGCACCTGGAAGTTCCTTGGGCGCAGGTCCATGTTTAGGCCTTAGCATCCGGAAGTGCCTCAGGTGGACATCCATGTTTAGGCTCTAGGATCTGGAAGTTCCTCAGGTGTCCATGTTTAGGCCCCCGGATCCGGAAGTTCTTCGGGTGCACGTCCATGTTTAAGCCCCCAGGTCCGGAAATTCCTCAGGCATCCATGTTTAGGCTCTGGGATCCAGAAATGCCTCAGGCGTCCATGTTTAGGCCATAGCATCCCAAGTCTCTTTTTTAAAAGCATACATAGTTTACAATAAGCATTCATAGTTTACATAATATGTAGAGTTATGAAAACATGGAACAAAACATTGACACAGGCTGCCTTACTGGACACAGCTCCACTTACTTACTATTTATGCTTGTTCTTTAAAAGCTCTTTTAAAGGTGCAACTTGTTGTCAAATACTATTGGCCAGATTCCAAAGCACCAACAGGTCCTTCCCTGATCATTTAAACACCTCAAGCACAATACCCAAGGAGGAGATATTTCCAGGATTCTAGAACCCTCTGGTATTTCTATATTAATAATAGTCCCTCCAATCTCCAATCTTCTTTCTAGTTTCAACTTCTTCTTCCATGAAATGCACTCTTTGGACATGGAAGTGTATCCTTCACATTATTTTACTATTATAAGGATTTTTGTTGGAGCGGTAGTCCTTTCCACACAGGTATGTGGGATGTTCATATCTCTGCACTATTACAATGAATAAACAGCTTGCCTGACTCTTTTGGCTTAGAACAGACTCACCATGGTCACTTCACCCCTAGAGAGATGGTTTTCAAATTCAGCCATTTAGGATGCATGTTTGAAAATTGAAGTTTTCCAACAACTCCCAAACTATTCAGCTACTCATAGTTTGCTGACATCCCAGGACCTACGACAGATGCTAAAATGGTAGTCTTCTCTCTCAGAAATAGGTTGGGGTCAACTCTGCCACAGTTTAGGCTTATAAAAGGCTCTGAACTTTTCAGTGAAGTGTAGCCTTTGCTTTTTTCAGAGACAATCATAAAGACACTGCTGATCACTCCTCAGGCACAGGCCAAGAGGAGCCCTGCTTAATGTCCTTTCTAAATAAGACCCAGGAGAGCCTGAGCAGCTGTCCTTAAAGCAATGACTTCCCCCAGATGCACCAATGCTGACCTGTTCTCAAGGGGTAGGAGGTGGCAGTTAATGGGATTACCCACCCTCCAACTCCAGCCATGGGGCCAGAGTGGGAGCTGCTTTATTTCCCAGCAGAATTTCATCCCTTTCTCCCTGCTAATTGGCCCCAGAAGAATACCTGAGCCAAGCTGGGCCAATCAGCATATTCCTCAATAATTTCATCATCAAGACTAAGAAATTAGCCACTCTATAAGTTACTTAAGAGACAATGTGAAAGCTTTTGGCACCCTAATTTTTCCCATATGACCCTAGTAAGCAGATAAATGCAGTGTAAAGAGAGAATTAAAGGGAAGGAGGAGTATGAAAAGGAAATACAGAGACAGGAGCAGAGGCAAGAGCTAGAGCATCATGACTGGATTCCGGTTGCTGGTTGCCAATTGTTCCCCAATTTGTGACTTGCTAGATCCCTGTCCTAAGTCCCTGAGAAGCCTCCAAACATTTTGGTTTAATCCAGTGCTCTTCAAATTTTGCTGTGCCCACAAATCACCTGTGGATTGTATTCAAATGCACATTCTGGTTCATTAGGTCTGTGTTGGGACCTGATATCCCACATTCCTGCCAAATCTTAGGTAATGTTGATGCAGCTGCTCTGCCGACCACTATCTGAGTGGCAAACATTTAAACTTTTTCGGTAGCTTTCTTCATTGTTACTTGGTGATTGGAGAGTCCTCAGTGGACAAATTCTTTGATTATTCTTCTCTTTTTTCTCACCAATCTCTTTTTGAAATCACAGGATAGGATGGTTCGCTCCTATATTTTAGGATCGTGCATCTAACAGAAGTAATTACCACCATTGTTAATTCATTTTCCTCTCTTCACTCATCACTCTTCCTCTTTCTCTTCTACTAGTTTGGTTCTTTTGCCCATGGAAATTATTATTTTTTTGTTGTTTTTGCTATTTGTCTGTGGTTGTAATTGTGCCTCCTTCATTTCCCTTACCTTGCCCTCTACTTCCCTCTTCCCATCTTTGATCAAAACTGCTTTTCCAGGACCATGTTTTTATGGCAGTTTTTGTCTTAGACTCACTTTTCCTGTCTGAACCTCTGGGTCCGTTCATCACCAGTTCCAACTGACTCATCTTGATGGAGTGGGTGGTGTCAGTTTCTCCAAAGAATTTTTGGAACAATGAGCAAATGAATAGTTCAGATTGTAAGCTCTTCTCAGTCCCAGTTTCTCTACTGAGGGGATCCACAGTATGAGGGCACAGTAATGCTATTTAATATGAATTCGGGGGTGATAGGGTGATAGGAAGTGCTGCTGGGAGTAGGGGGCAGGAATATGTCCCCGAACTTGGGGAGGAAGATGAGGCTCTGGCAGTTGGCCTTACATAGAGGATCTACATAGAAGCAGCTGTCAGGGATCCCCTGTAGATAGATAGGCCAGGACCTGTGACCTCTAAAAGTAGACACAACTAATAGCCATGTATAAAATTAAATGACTGAAAACAAATCCTGCCAAAGTCCAAATTTTGATTTCTGGAAACTTCAAGTCCTATAGTGAAGCTAAAGCACACATAACTAAGAAGGAAAACCACGTTCATTCTCCAACACTAAAGTCTACATGAGTGACATAGTCCCACCCCCATCCCTCTAGTCTTACATCTTCAATTTGCTCCTAAAGAACTTTCAAGTGTCAGTATGTGTATTTCTTTACCTGGGTTGTCCACCCCCCAACAAAGTCAAAGAAAGCTGCTTTATGATTTGGAGCAGACCCAAGATAGCTTGGAAGTCACATCACCCCGGAGCACTTCTCACTCAAGGCTGACAAGAGTTGGTATATAAATACCTCAGCTCCCTCCCCTCTCACATAGGATAACTCTGGGGTGCGCAACCTACACTGTTTCTCAGAATTCACTGTGGGATTAAGCTCTAGTCACCCACAGACATGGCTGCCTTGTTAATGCATCTTGAATTGCTGACATTCCCTTTCTCACTCCCATAATTATGCTTCCTAGACTTATCCTCCAAGTAAAAACCACTTGCACTCAAATTCTTGACTCAGTGCCTCCAAAAACACATGGATAATCTCAGTGAAATCTTTTGTCTACAATGCATTTTGCTTATCAAATCCCATTCTGCTTATTTATCAGTAGTCCACCCCATGCTCCAGATTCCTTCTGAGTTGAACTTATCCCACCAAACTTCAAGCCCAGAGTAGCAGTTTCCAGGCAATTCCTTCCAGAAGAGACTAAAGAGGCAATATGCTTAGTCCTTATGCCAAGCTTTTCAGTAACATTAAACATCCTTTCTCCTTGAGGAAAAGTGAGTAAGGGTCGAGAGGCCATTAGTGTTCCACTAATTGATGTCCCTTCTCAAAGAAACCTGATGCCTGGAGAAACAAGGTTCCTCTGCATCACATGCATGAATATGTGCGTGTGTGAGAGCATGCACGTGCATACACACACACACACACACACACACACACGCACGCACGCACATTTCCCTCTTAAATTTCTCTGTGTTAGAGAATATGCAGGTAACCACAGAAGTTGGGAGTGGAGCACATAATTTCTTCCCACTATAAAGTAAGAAAGATTCAGATATGAGTTAAAGGAAGAGATGGGATCCAAAGACATGGTGAACACCTAAAATGATCAAGGACATTTCATAATGAAGGCAAAAGGAGGTTAGGTGTCTAGTGTTCAATATAAAGTTGTTTGACTTATTGCTACTGGCCAGACTTTTAACAGTGATTTCCTGATTTGTGTGGTATGTTGGGGATGGGAATTGAGGTACAAGGCTGAGTTCCTCTCCAGCACAGGGAGGGAAACAGTAGCCATGCAGGTAGAATGGACACCAAGTGAGACTGACTATTCTGTGGAAGAAGGAACAGGAGGGCCAAAAGGGATGGTGGTATAGGAATAATTAATCCAGATTCTTACCATATACCATCAAACAGTGGCAACCAGGACAAATTCACTTAGTAAAGATAACATTTTAAGATTGTATTAGACTGTGAATGAGGGTGGTTTTGCTAACTTTTTCTGTTAAAAGCCAACTAAGTGTTAAATTTTTTGGCTTCGAGGGCCCTATAGTCTCTGTCATCACAATTCAATTCTGCCATCATTTCACAAAAAGGGTCATGGACAGTAATAAACAACGAGTGTGGCTGTGTTTCAATAAAACTTTATTTATTAAAATGGATGGTGGTCAGCCTTGGCTGACAGCTGCTACCCCTGGACTAGAGTGTTTGACTCAGCTACAAAAGGAGATGGATTATAAATTATCTCTCTCTTTTTATATTGGGGATTGAACCCAGGTGTGCTTAACCACTGAGCCACATCCCCAGTTCCAGCCCTTTAATATTTTATTGAGAGACAGGGTCTTGCATGTTGGGTGTGTGGGAGACCTTGCCTTTAGGTTTCTCCCTGCTAAATTTAAGTTTCTGTCTCTTGAGAAGAATATCATGTAATCCCTTACCCCCACCACTCACTCCTTCGCTGAAGGGCACCAAAGTCAAATGATTTCTCGACCAATCCCCGCAGGACACAGTGTCCCCTCGCCTGTTCCTAAGTCACCCTGCCAATCAGCACCCACCAAGTCGCCTAAGTAACCTTTCTTAAGCTGAAGCTTGCAGGCTCAGGCTGCTGCACTCTTCCTCTCGATTTCTTCCCCCTCAGGCAGCCACCCAATAAACTCTCTTGGTTGAATTTCCATCTCAGGTGAGTCACTCGCCTTTCATTGCTAAGTTGCTGAGGTTGGCTTTGAACTTGCAATCTTTCTGCCTCAGCCTCCTGAGCTGCTGAGATTACAGGCATGTGTACAAGTGTGCCTGGAGTGCCTGGAGAATTATAGATTCTTTAAACACACACATGCACACACACACACACTACACACACACACATAAATTTCCAAAGAAATCATGATTAAAAACCGCTGGATTGTAGATTTTAAATGAGTACATTATGTGATACCTGGATTTTATCTCAATAAAGATATTTTAAAAAGAAATTGTGGATGATCTTGAAAAAGATAAAACTAGGTGTGGTTTTGCAAACCGTTTCTGTAAAAAGCCAACTAAGTGTTGAATTTTTTGGCTCCAAGGGCCTAAAAATTTATAAATATAAATATAAATAATAAAAAAGCAAAAACAGACCCCCCCCCAAAAGGTGGGAAAAATGTATATAACACAGGTTCTCATTAGAGGTAGACTCCAGGGGCTGGGGTTGTGGCTCAGTGGTAGAGTGCTTGCTTGTACGTGTGAGGCATTGGGTTCGATCCTCAGCATCACATAAAAATAAATAAACAAAATAAATGTAATGTGTCTATTTACAACTAAAAAAAAAAAGGAAGTAGACTCTAGTTCACTTTAGAAAGAGGGAGGAATAGGCAAACCAATAAATCCTTTTCTAAAATCAAAATAATACAACTTTGACATGGTAGCCCCTGCCTCTTTCTTAGTGGGACATACAGGTTCCAGGTTCTGCTAATAGAGGTGAAGCAGAACATGCATTCCTAACCAGACCACAGGCAGCAAGGAGAACAACGTGGAAGGGAGGACTGCTAAGAAGAAAGTAGTAACTCAGAATTTTGGCCAAGTCAAAGGGATTAAATGACACAAATAGATAAGATTTGATATTCTACTTTTTATCCTATTGTGGAGAAGACATAAAAGGCAGTGCATGCAAACACACACACACACATATACACACACACAAATCCCCTTGCATTTAGGATGGAGGGCAATCAGACATAAGTTCTTGTGTGGGGCTAGGGCAATAACCTTTGCAGATTTATGCAAACCCTGATCTCTGGCTTTCAATTTCGCCAGACTTCAAAACACTCACAGTAGGAGCCAAGCCAAGGAAAAGGACTTCCAACAGCAGGGTTTGAGGCAAAGGCTACATGAGGCCAGCAAACCTTACTTCTTGTGCTCAGAAAACAACACTGGCCTATAAAATGTTGAGCAGCCAAACCCAAGGGTGCCTGCTGCCTGTTACTCTGAGGCCATTGGATTCATCATGCACTTTTGACTATCAGTGTCAGCATATCCAAGGCTGATACCAGAGAAAACGAAGAACCCAAGGCAGCTCCCTCTCCCTCAACTCATGGAGAGTTCCAAAGAGATCCAAATCCATCTCTACTGCACTACTCCCCATGCTGCTGACCCTAGATATCATTGTCCAGTGAGTGTTAACCATGTACCAGGGATAGGCAGCATCAGCGATCTGGATAGACAAGGGGAAGTCACAGCTCAGGCTGTATTTATTTAGTTATAGGTGGACACAATACCTTTATTTTATTTATTTATTTTTATGTGGTGTTGAGGATCAAACTCAGTGCTTCACACATGCTAGGTGAGTACTGTACCACTGAACTACACCCCCAAACCCCTATTTACTTTTATCTTGGAGAATCTCCCCACCACCAACAACAACATTAGTCAGATGTTTGATGTAACAGAAGGATGAGAAATCCCTATTCTGACTGCTCATTGGGGAGGTAATTTCCCTCTCCAGTCAACTCTTCCAGAGTGTTCTCTCCAGGGAGGCCCTTGGAGGCTCTCCTTGATGGGTTGGTTTGCCTGGTGGTGGAGCCACCACTGTCTCCTTGAGGTTCCAGCTCTGTGCCCTTGACAATGACACCCCCTCAAGACCCCATCTGGTCAGGTCTCTTAGCAGCCTTCTCCAATCCATCTGCCTCCCTACCCAGGTGGCTCCAGTCTTGCAGGTGGGATCCAGGGAGAAATGTGATACATGTTGCCTGAAGGTGGTTCTTGTCCTACGCTGTTATTCAATATGGCTCCTGGTAGACTTATTGTCTGGACTAAGCAATAGGCTTCCTTTAGCAAAGAGCCATGGTCCACACTTCCTTATTTTGCTCTTAGCACTTCCCTTAGGATTGAATGCTTGATTTCATGGATTCTACTGTGGAAGAGAAAGGGAGATATAGAAGCATGACGTTTCAAGAATTGGGAGAAAAATCAAGTAGGAAAAAAAAAACATGGACACTGATTGGGCAACAGAGAGTAAGACCTCTGTGACTAAACATATGCACCCATCATTAGAAGAAATACCAGTAATAACCAGACTTCAAAGCCATTGCTAGACCCTTTATCTACCTTACTTCTTTTTATAATCACTGTAGGCCAAGGAAGTAGGCATCATTATAATCCCCACTTTAAATTAGCTCATTTCATTGTTGAGGAGTGAGTCTTCCATTTGTAAATTTTCTCAAGGGCTAGAAGAAATTTCTAAATTTTCTAGAAAGTTCTAGAGCTGGATCATCTGGTTCCAAGACTTCTGCTTTTAACCTCCCTGTTTCATTGTTTCACAGTACCTGTGAGTAAAGAAAATGAAGCCAAACAGTGACCATTCAAATAGGAATAGGTAAAAATAAGGGCTACGTTGTTTCAGGGTGTGCTAACATTGGTGCATCAGTTGGGATGAGGTCAGGGGCAAGTAACAGAATAACCAACCCCCAGGAAATAAAGAAAAATGATCTTTTGTCATTTCATATGCCCAAGCTGAAGATAGGCAATTTCATTCTTGGTGCAATGGCTCATAGGCATCTGTAATCTGTTTTTTTTTTTTTTCCTTTAATCTTCCATTCACTATTCCTGTTGTTTTTTGTTCTGATATCTTTATTTTTGTTGACCAACATGGACACAACAATACATACATCACACCTTTGCTCCAATAACCCAAAGAGGATGGAAAGAAGCAGCAGAAGCAAGTTCTCTAACATCCATTGAAAAAATAAGATTTTTCCAGAAGCCCATCAGCAGACATTTCCTTCTGTTTCATTGGCCATAACTGTCACATGGTCACACCAAGCAGCAAAGGAGGCTGGGAGAGTAACTAAGAAAGTGCCCCTGCAAAAGGAGAAAGAGCACACGGACACCCAGAACCTATCAGGGTTCTGGGAGCTGAGAAAGAGAGTTTGGCTGATAAGTGGCCTATAACATCATCTTCATTGGGGGGATGCCTCCTTTCTCAGGCAAACCTGAATTCTGCTTCTGTCTTTTATCATTATGAGGTAAACCTGCACCACTCAGAGACGGAAACTTATAAAATTCTGTGCTCACACTTCCTGGATATTATTCACTTAGCTTATGCTTCTTTTTTTTTTTTTTTTTTGGTACCAGAGATTGAACCCAGGGGTGCTTAACCACTGAGTCACATCCCCAGCCCTTTTTATTTTTTATTTTGAGACAGGGTCTTGCTAAGTTTCTTAAGGTCTCACTAAGTTGCTGAGGCTAGCTTTGAACCCAGGATCCTCCTGCCTCAGCCTCCCACCTCGGCCTCCCAAGCCACTAGATTACAGGTGTGCCATTGTGCCAGGCTCTAGATTCTGTCTTCTGACCAAGGTAGGAATTATCAACTGCTTCAGAACCAGCTCAGTGTACTCAGTTTAGTGTACATGGAGGGCAAGAAAGGCACTTGCCATCTGGATCTGAAACACTGCCTCTAGAGTTAGTCAAACATTATAAGAAGCAAAGGTGTTCTGATCTCTCTTATTCCACATCTTCCAGCAAATACTGTGGCCTAAGCATGACAACCAATAAAACTGCTCATTTCTGACTATGAGAAATAGGTTCCTACTTGCTTCTAAAAGAAACATAAAAGCAAGTAGTCATGGCTTATAAAAATCAGTAAAGAAAATGAAACTGAATAGTGATCATCCGAATAGAAATGGGTAAAAATAAGGTTGAAGGGGATTCACATGGGATTTATGATGATGTCTTCCTTTGTTGTATATCACATGAAAATCTATGACATAGGAAGCTGGTTGAAAATCTTGCTTATAATAACAGTGACAGCCTTTTAATCCAGTTTGCTTTCCTTCAGTGGCAAAAGGGATTACATGATAGTGTCAGGGGGCCTCTGTATTTTCTCAAGACTTTCCTATAAGGCAGGTGCTTAAGACAAAATCCTCCAACACTTAGCTTCCAATTCTCCTCCTAGTCCATTCAGTAACCACAGAAAGAGCAGCATCTGGCCAATACTCAGTGGAGCTGGGCACTGTGCTACAGCTAATTTCAATGGCTATGCTTTAAATTATCTGCAAAGTACAAAGTTTCTGGGTGACATGTTTATAATCATGTTTAGAACCCAGATTATAATGCTTTTTTCCAGAGTAAATTCTAGTTAGTTATCTCTTAGGATCACTTTCCAGATTAAAAACAATAAATATTTATTGAATGCCTATTACATGCCAGGGACACTTCTAGGTCCTTATCTCATGTGTTCTCTGAACCATTGACTTTGGACATCTTGATGAGTCATCTATGAATCAGAAAATTGCAAAATACCATCTTCACTATATTTCATGTCAGCACAGATTCAAAGTTGAGTGTGTATTTTCTGGTTTCTGGGAAGGCAGAGATACTTCAAAAACAATTCCAGGAAAGCAAATGAATGTGCCTTTTGATGCACTTGCCAAGTGGGACACAAAATAGACCTAGATTTATAAATAAAAATTATTTTTTCCAACAGTGCCACGAGAATATATTCAGCATACAGTGACCCTGAAAGCACATCTTTGGTAGTAACAATCTACCTATATTCTGATAGCTCCCAGGTACGTCTCCAGTTTTGACCCCGATACCCTGAACTTCAGATGATCCATCTAAAGAGCTTCCCCACTGAAATCCCTTCCCTGATGCCCCATCACATTCAGAGGAACACATTCAGGCTCCCTGGAACAGCCTGCCTGCATGCTCGGCCACCCTCTGGACTAAACTTCTGACACCCATTGCACCATCTCTGAATATCAAACAATTTGTCATTCCCAATACAATACTCTTTTCTTTTCCCTGCTTTTGCCAATGCCTTCTGCCCACAGTGCCCTATCCTCTTATACTAGCCTACTCCTAGCCAGCAGGCAAGACCCAATTCATGCACCATCTCTCTAAATTCTTCCTCACACTACCAGGCTGAGTTAAGTGCCCCATTTGTGGAGAAATGTGTATATAGCTCTGGTTTCACATAGACCACTTTGTATAACAGGTATCCCATACATTTCTTCCACCAGAGTTCCTAACACAGTATCCAACTTTGCATAGGCACATAATATATCCTTACTGAACTTTAATTGAAATGGTAAGAGCTTTCTTTTGGACCCAGAATCCAGTAGAATGAAGATGGAAAGTAAAAGTCACAGAACGTACCCTAGGCTTAGACACCTGAGAGTTCTTATCTGCATTCAAATGTAAAAAGCCTTTATCCTGATCTCTTTACAGATGGATTTAAGTTCTTTCCATGTGGCTGCAACAGTTCCATACCTCACATCCACCCCCTACACTGCTCAGTTATCTATCGCTGCGTAACAAACTACACCTAAACTTAGCAGCTTAAAACAACAACTGCTTCATTATTATCACTCACAGTTTCGTGGGGCTAGAGTGAGGCATGGCTCAACAAGGCAGTTCCTCTGCCTCACGGGGTACCGAGTGGTATCACTCCATGGCATTCAGCTATGGTTGGTCTAATCTATAGGGTTCAAAAGAGCTGAACTCTCATGGCAGGATGTCAGGCAGGCTGGGCTCAGAGTCTCTTGCCTCTCCATGTCATCTCAGGACTTCAACTCCCATGTTTTCTGCAGGAGAGTAGTCATGTTTCTTAGACTGTGCCTTGGTGTACCTAGAGATCAATGTGGAACTCACCAGCCCTCTTAAAGGCCAACTTGGAACTCAAGTAGTGTCTTCTCCACTGTATTACTTTTGCTCAAAAGAATCCCAGACCAGACCCATCTCAAGGGGGCGAGGAAACAAGCCTCACTTATCAAAAGGAGGAATAGCAGAAAATGTGCAGCCATCTTTAAACCAAGTCCAAGACTGAGTCTATGTCCCAGAATCCCCATGAAAAACTCTGAGGTTCACCCTGACTGAACAGATGATGCCTGCCCTGAACCAATTCCTGGGACCAGGAGCTTGGGAAATAATTGGTTGGAGCTGGAGGTGGAAATAGTTCCAGTCAACATTGTGGTTAAGAAATTCTGCAGGAGACACTTCACAGAACATGATCAGTCAACAAATATATGAAAAAATGTTCAACATCTCTAACAATTAGAGAAATACAAGTTAAAAATACATGGAAATTTTATCTCACTCCAGTCAGAATGGCAATTATCAAGAATACATAACAATAAATGTTGGCAAGGATGTGGGAAAAAGGGACTCTCATATATTGCTGGTGGGACTGCAAATTGGTGGAACCCTTCTGGAAAGCAGTATGGAGATTCCTCAGAAAACTTGGAATGGAATTACCATTTGACCCAGTTATCTCACTCCTGGGTATATACCGAAAGAACTTAAAATCAGTACACTACAATGACTCAGTTACGTCAATATTTGTAACAACTCAATTCATAATAGCTAAGTTATAAAACCAATCTAGGTGCCCTCCAACAGATGAACAGATAAAGAAAATGTGGTATATGTACACCATGGAATATTACTCATCCATAAAGAAGAATGAAATTATGGCATTTGCTGGTAAATGGAATGGAACTGGAGATTATCATGCTAAGTGAAATAAGCCAATTTCCAAAAACCAAAGGCCAAACATTCCCTCTGATATGTAGATGCTAACACACAATAAGTGGGGAGGTGGAAAATAGAAGTACTTTTGATTAAACAAAGGGGAATAAAGGGAAGGGAGGGGAGATGGGAATAGGAACGACAGTATAATGAATTAGACAAAACTTTTTCCTATGTTCATATATGAATACATGACCAGTGAAACTCCACATCATATACAACCACAAGAATGAGAAGTTATAATCTGTGTATTTATAGTATGTCAAGATACATTCTACTGTTATGTATAACTAAAAAGAACAAATAAAATTATTTTTGAAAATTCTGCAGGAAGGAGATGGTGGTGAAGATTGCTGGAGAGACATTATTTTGGGGTCATCTAGGAGTAGAACCCTAATAGGACCTTGGATGCTGGTAGTTTATTTGGGAGGTAACCCCAGGAAGCAAGAGTGAGGGAGCATAGACAGTGACACAGGGAAGGAAGAAAAGCCAATATAAGGGTGTTATGAGCAATGGAGTTGGATGCTTCCAAATTTGAGAGGCTGGCAGAACCAGATGTTCCAAGCAATCCATCTAATGGGCAGCAGGCTGGGACATTTTTTTTTAACAAACTCTCATCCTTATTGGTTGAAGTTTACATCCAGGACAAATAGACCTTGCAGACAGCACTTGCAAGAGGAGAGCAGGCTCCAAGGCTTCTGAAGCTTCAAGGCAGAAAACTGAAGAGGTCCAGGCCTGACCTGGATGTTGGGCAAGATGCATCTGAGCCCATGTGGAAGTGTCCACCAGAGCTGAGCTGAAATCCCATGGAGGGCCAGGGATGTGACATGGGACACCAAAAACATCTGCAGTAGAAACCAACTAACAAAAGTTCCCTCAGGGACAGAGCCCAAATGGACCCTAGTGAGCAATTCTGGAGCTGGGAATATCTCCTTCCTTTTTTAATAGATCAACACTAGCCATCTTCCTTTAGGCTTCTGTCCACCAGGAACATACCGATGGTCAAAGTTGGGTGTATTGGCACTCGCTGCAACAAGAAAGACCATATGCCACTGGGATTCATGGGTGTTTCACAGGAGGGTGTTCAGAGGGGCTTCTTAGGACCTCAGGGTTTGGGTTAGGTGACCTGGGGAAAGTTTAGGAAGCCTATTGCTCTGAATAGGGCGCTGTCAGAAAGTGGGACAATTTTACAATTAGGCATCTTAATAACTGTATTTAGGAGGTGGCAGAGGAACAGAAGGGCTAGAGCTGTAATTAATTGGAAAATGCCAGTCCTGTTTGCCAGGAGAAGGGCCATTTGGTCATCTTTGTATTTTTCCTGTGTTCTTTTTGTCTTTGCTGAGACTGGATGATAGTGTGGTCTTGCTCCATCGCTGTCCCAGATCAACCTGTCTGATGCTGATGTTCTATGAAGCTGTGTACATTGAGCAGGGAGGGGACTCGGAATCCAGGCCTAGTGGCTGGTGCCTTTTGATTTCTCAGGTGTCAGGTTTTATGTGACAGGGCTCTGTGTCCTCAGAAGAATGGCGGGTGCCCATGTTAGCCCAGCTTCCTGGCTGTAAGCAAGTCAACTCCAGAAGCAGCCAGAGATAAGAACAAATGCATATCAAGAGAACGCTTCTGGTTCCTGAAAAGCTTCTTCAAAATCTGGTTGAGATATTCAAGTGGCTTCTCTCTACCTCCTCAGTGACTCATAGGCGCGAGTTCATGGCAGAAGCTTGGAGTGATGCCACCAACAATGAAGCGGACAGGGCTCATGGATCCATTTCCTGTCATTCATTTAAGGACAACACAGCATGATGGTTACAGTTCAGATAACATTCCTGGCCACAAGATCCTTAAATTAAATGGATCTGGGCTGCCACGAAGGAGAGTGACAGGCATTCTACGTGTCACAGGCTCTGCTGCTGGCTCCAACTAACACAGGAGAACTTTAAATGGAACTTGGAGCCTGTAGAGAGGTTTTGATGACAGGATTTATGTACAACCACGATGTTGAGCAATGCTGATAGAAGGCCCCAGCTGGATGACAGCACCAAGCATCCTAACACCATTTGGCAAATCAAAATTTAAAGAAATCATCAGTTGGGGTACACAATACAGAAAGCTACATGTTCCCATGAAGGTGGAAACACCTTGAGCCCCATCTCAGCTGTACCATTGGCACTTAGACTGTGCAAAGAAAAAAGCAGATCTCATTGCAACTTCTGGAAGCTCCACTCTTTTGAATTAGACCCATCCTTATGCCAGGTGTGGTGATGCATGCCTGTAATCCCAGCAGCTAGGGAGACTAAGGCAGGAGAATCACGAGTTCAAAGCCAGCCTCAGCAAAAGGGAGATGCTAAGCAACTCAGTGAGACTCTGTCTCTAAATTAAAACAAAACAAAACAAAACAAAAACTAAGGCTGGGGATGTGGCTTAGTGGTCAAGTGCTCCTGAGTTCAATCCCCAGGAGCCCTCCCTGTCCCCCCAAAAAACATCCTTAAGAACAGAGTCTTGCACAGAAGTTAGTATTCTAGATCTGAGCTAGAAACCATCTCACCTAAGTAGGGGCACACTGCCCAACCTGGGGCCATATCACTTATAATATGATTGCAAAGTTCAATAAGGTCCCATGGGGCACCTCTGGCACCTGCATCACATATTCTTGGGCATCCACAGCAGTGAAATGTTCTGTGCTGGCTCAGATTCTCATCCCCCTGTGCTAAGCGCTCCACATTCTGCCTGTGTCTGTTCTGAAGGCAGAGCTCTTCACACAGCCAGGGAGCAAGCAGCCTGGTTTGCTGGTCCAGTCAACATCCCCAGGCAACTCTCAACCAGTGAAGGGACAGGAACCAGTGGATAGATGCCTCAGCCTCTAGTTTTCATGTAGATAATTCTAGGAAGCCTTCTGCATGCTTTTCGGGTGGGTCCAGCAGAACCATGGATGACATGGTAATGTTGACATTATCTTCCATCCCATTTCACTTCTGCTGCTTCCCACTGCTGCTTCCCAGGTTCACCCCACAACATAAACAACATGCACCCAAGACCTCACTTTGGGCTCTACTTTTAGGGAAACCCAAGCCAAACTAGGCACAAGTACAGTCTTTCCTTAAGACTCAGGCTCCCCAGTCTCATAGACTCTTCAAGTAACTAACAACCCAAGAGCATAAATCAGTATCCACAATATGATATATGGTTAAGAGATATTTGTTGAATTTATGAATGAATGAATGTGAATAATAGAGGGAGAGGAAAAAAAGAGGAGGTGGGATGGGGAAGGAAGTTTGGAGTGGGACTGAGGATGAAGTCATCTAGCCTCCAGCTTTGGAGGGACCCTGCTCTTTCCAGAGGTCGTGGCTGGTGATATCATCCCATCACCCATCAATCCTCAGCTCAGAAGGCTTCTGTGGCTCCCGTTGCCTGTGGACAGACACTGACCTCTTTAATGTTATGTGCAATTCCTTCCGAACTTGGCTGTAACCACTTCTGCATACACCTTCCATGAAGGGCATACTGGTCCACAAGCCTTGGGCCATTCTGAGAGAGCTGTACTAAGCCAGGGTCAGTGGGTCCCACTTTGAGAAAAAAGGATTTTAAAATTAGTTTTGGGGGGCAACATATTATCTTTCCTGTGGATTATTCTACAGCAGAACCCAGTAGGGAATAATAGATTAAATGTATATATATGGAGAGAGAGAGAGAGAGAGGCACAAAAGCATAATATCATATAGCGATATAGTGGAAGGATTACAGTAGCAAAATGTCTTAAATAAAAATCGGGGGAGGGAGCATATAGAGCCAAACAAGACAGCACACACTTATAATATCCCAGTGACTCAGGAAGCTGAGGCATGAGGAACACAGTTTGGAGGCCAGCCTCAACAATTTAGCAAGGCCCTATTTCAAAATAAAGAATAAAAAGGGTAGGTATGTACCTCAAAAGTAAAGTGCCCCTGGGTTCAATCCCCAGTAATACCCACCACCACTACCACCACCATTTGTTAGGGGAACAAATGAAATGCTCTCTCATTAGTTATTTGGCACATGACTTTTAACTTCTCAGAAAGCTAGAGAAAAAACAGAATGAGTCTCTTCCCAGTGTTTTGTTGTTATTGTAGCTACATACCTTACCTCTTCAAAATGTGGCTTTTCATGCATAAATGCAAGAGTGAATTTCAGATGAATTTGATCTGGGGTGTGGAAGATATCTTGTATTCGCGCGCGCGCGCGCGTGTGTGTGTGTGTGTATGTCTAAGACACCTGTTATATTGTAGAATGCTTGAGGACAAAGGCCTTGTCAGCCATGATAAAGAAATATGGATCAATAATTGTATTGAATGGATGAACAAGGAGAGATGCTGCAATTATTAATCATTGACTGAATGCTAGGTGCTTAGCACAGGTCGTTTCATTTAATCCTCACGCCCACCCTACAAGGTGATTTTCAACATTCACAAAAGGGGAAATTATGTCTCCCTCAAGGTCACAAAGCTAACAAAGGATTCCAATCCAAGAACGGCAGATCTTAGCGCCCTGCCTTCCGCATTGGCCGGCGGCTGCCCTGAAAAGCAAACTTGCGCCCCCTGGTGGCAGAACTGGAAAAGAACCAAGTCAGAGAAAAGGAACATTAAAACAAGCTGCAGGCCTCAGTGGGTTTGTGAAACCTAGAAAAGCAAACAGGCATGCCTGTGTCTTATTCTCACCCACAACCCCACAAACAAACAGAAGCAACACAAAGCTAGAGTCAGCTAACCCGGAAGGGGGTTCTCTAGATGAGGCATAGTTTCCTATTAAAATGAAAATTTTCAATACTGAAACATGAAAATCTCTCACCACACTGTGAGAACCCCTTACAAATTTCTAGGGGCTTCCTTTGACCTCAATCTGCTGCCCCCACCCAGACCCAGCATCAGTAACACAGAATATTTAACAAATTTAACCCTGTTCCCCTTGTCTCCAGTTCCTCTGTGAGCAGCCAGGGTTATTTTGGTGATTGTAACTCTGCAGCATAATATTAATGAGCTACCACCCACCAATCCATTCCCCTCCCAGGTGCAGTCCCACCTGCTCTATTTTCCTAGGTTTTGTGGAAGCTTGCTCTTCTGTTTCATGCAGTCTATTGACAACATTACTGGGAAGTTATTGTTCCAGTTGGTGTTCCCTGCCTTCTGTCTCCCTCATAACACAAGACAACTCATTCTGCCCTAGAAAACATCATATGCACCTGGGTAGCAGACAGGTAAACATCCTCCTAGCCTCCCCTCATGTGTTGGGTGTCATTTGCACCTTTTCCCTCTATTCTCTCTCCCTCCTTCCTGCAGGCTCTGCCTCCCTCTTTCATACATACAAAGAGCTGATGTGAGAACATGTATAAAACTCTACCTAAGGACACTGGAATAGAAACACAAAGTGAATACAAAAATGTGTACAGAATGGGATGTGCAGAAAAGCTAGGTTTGTCTAGGGGAGGACACCCTGGGCCAGATGATGCATCCTTCTGTAAATCACATTGAGATTGGACTCAGTGAAGAACACTGCCATCCAAGGTCAATGGTGTCTTCAGCTCCTTGGAGGAAAAAAGATAGGGATACAAATAACTGCGACAGCAAAAGAGATGGAAAGGCATCATCTCTGTGTTTTTACTTGAAATAGGGATGTATTTTTAAATGCATTGCTTTGCTCAGGCCAGTGGTGACCTGTCTAAGGCACTCACACAGCCAGTTACCTCTGAACGCCTGTGGGAGGCATCACTGAATGCTCTCTCACAGCTGAATTCCTCTCCTCCAAGAAACTATGACTCCAGCACAATTTTTCCAATGTGTAGCGCGCACCATCCTTGGAATCAGTCCTCCTTCCCACAACTTTGGAATTAGGCATCAGAGGCAAAAGAGACCCAACTAGACCCCAAACAGAAATGTGACTGGGAGAGTCCTTGTTGGTGTGTCTGTGTGTGTGTGTGTGTAGGGAGCAGCAGCAGAGCATAGCAGAACTTTCTGTCCATTTTGGAGTGTGTAGAAAGTAGATTGATTAATAAGTTACCATTTCTCTAACTCCTGGCACTGTGTTTGCCATACAGTAGGTGCTTAGCAAATACTTCTGAAATCAATAATAGTGGCAACACTTACTGAGCACTTTCCACTAGCCTAGCACTGTTCTAAGTTATGTTAACTCACTTTATCCTTCAACAACCCCAGGAGGCAAGGGAATACTATTCTCCGCATTTTACAGATGGGAAAACTGGACAGAGACAAGCTACAGTTCTCCAGATCAAACCAGAGACAAGATAAAGATAAGACTATGAAGCAGGTGCTGTGCTATGTGTGTTTGTTTGTCATTTCATTTGATTCTCATAGCAACACCGTGAAAGAATGTCATTGTCTCCACTTTACATGAGAAGAAACTAAAGTGCAGAGGTGGTAAAATATTTCCTAAAGTCATGCAGTTAATAAGTGATGAACCTAGGATTTGAACAAGGATGAGTCTTACTCTGATGAAGACAGGGGAACTTATACTCCTTGTTCCTTACTGTCAGCTCAAGTGAGTTGTTAGATTGTCAGGAAGTAGCCTGGCAGTGACCATTGTTGTACAAATGCCAGCTGGCCCTGACTGACAGGCCATGACCACTGGCACCATTCAGGGACTGTGGAGGGGTACAAAACTCTCACCAACTCCTCCCATTCACCAGGTGTCTTCATATTGGCAAGGACAAATGGGGATGGGGTTGAGAGGCCTGCAAAGGGGACAGTGCTTCCAAGAGAAGGCAGCTCTTGAGCCTCCCTAATCCTGGGGCCAAGGGATGAGAAGGGGCACTGGGGTGGGGGTGGGAAGCTAGACAGGACCCTGGAGAGGGTGGAGGTGGGATCTAGACCATTTTATTCTGCATGTGCCAGACCTCAGGGCATATTGGGTGGGGAAGGCAGAACACTAGTTGCAAAGGGAAATGGGGGTCTAGGGCCAATAGAGGGTCTCAGCTGCCCAAAGATTCACTCTTTCACAAATTTGCAAGACATTTTTTCCTCCTGCTTTTAAAGGCTAATTCATTTCTGCCTGTTATTTCTGTTTACAATAACAAATTATTGGAATAATCTAATTCATAATAGTAAGGGAATTTCGGGAGGAAGTCAAAGAATTACTGAATTGGTCATATAAACTGTGGTAAGTTAAAAGCAAACCTGTATAGAATTTCACTTTTGTAGGAAAAAAGGCAGATGTATGCCTGAATGCGAGAGAGAGAGAGAGAGAGAGAGAGAGAGAGAGAGAGAGAGGGAGAGAGGGAGGAGGGAGGG
>NW_025999941.1:4896785-5132179 GCF_001458135.2 Marmota marmota marmota | reverse complement strand
GAGAGAGAGAGTGTGAGTGAGTTGTGAGTGTGGGGAGGGAGGAGGGGAAGGGGAGGAGGGAATTGGAAAGATATACAGCAAGATGTTGCTAGGTACTGAGTTGGGGGGGGCAAAAGGACAGACAGTATAGGTAATGAATGATTGGGTCAGGAAGATGGGGGCTGATTCAAGAGGAGATAAAATGCTAATACCTTCAGAGCACTTTCCCCTCCTCCACCTGTTGCCAAGGCCACTTGTCTCCAGGAAATTGTTCCTCCTTTTGGGGAGTTGTAGAACTTGTTAATGAATGCTCCCTGGGCTGCTCCCTTCATGACAGTGCTCTTGGAAGTCTTCTTCCCTGCCTTTTGGCCCACCTTTAGGTCACATAGGCAGGATGGAGGAGGAGAGAGCATGAGAACAAAGGAAATCTAAAATGTATTACTTAAAAAGAAACACAAAAATTTAATGGCAATTTCCCCTCTATTTCCTCTGTGCATTGCTTGGTGGGAATTTGGGCAATGAATAACTTACCAAAAGTTACATGGTTATTATCCCATTTGATCTTCACAACCCTGAGAGATGAGTTTAATTATTTTCATTTTGTTGATACAGAAACAAACACTAAGTAACTCTTCTAAACTTGGGTGTGGGGAGTCTCAAGCCCAGGTCTTTCATATCAAATGTCTCATTTTTTCATCCTCTAAGAATATGTTACTAGGACATTGTAACACAAGGGAAGAAAGAAAGGCAATGGAAGAGGATGAAGAAGTCAGAAGAGGCTTTGGTTTCTTCAGTATGTGACTACCATACCACATTTTGGAAGAGAACTGTCCAGTAGAACTTTCCATGATGATAGAAATGTTCTGTACTTGAACCATCCACTATGGCAGCCACAAGTTATGGCCACCTGTATACATTTATACCTAAAATATGGTGATATAGCTATCTAGGAACTGCCTCTTAATTTTGGTTAATTTTAATTAATTAAATTTAATGTTTAAAAAGCCACATGGACCTAGTGGCTACCATGTTGGATAGACCGACTCCAGAACACAAAAGCCCTGCTGGGTGCATTTCAAGATGTCAGTGAGGCCAGTAACCAAAAGGCTGTGTTTAACTCAGATCTCTGGGGTGACATCCTGCATATATCAGCTTCCTTGGACATTCAGATTAAGATGGCTGCCCCTTGGGAAAGAGAACACCTGGTCCAGAGAGTTTTTGACTGCACCTTGCCCTGCTGCAAGCTGGTCTGGGCTTGGCCTGCCAAAAATTGGAGTCCAGTGGGGCACTGGTTCCCCCTACAGGCACTGTCTAGTATTGCTGCCACTTTACTCTTCCTCCTCCCCTATCAGAGTTGTGAACCAACCCTCCAAAGGCTGCCCATTTAGACAAGCCAGGACAAATTCATCCAAGAGTAGAGATAATCATGTCAGAACAGAGCTAATAGGGACTTTAAAAGTCACTTCCCATTCCTGTTTAACAGTTGATAAACCAAAGCCAAGAGAGGTAACCAATATGGCCTTGTCCTCTTTGTCCAGGGCACTGATCCACTGAGTCCACAGATGGGACAGGAACACATGTACAAGCAACAAAAATAGGAACCATCTGGTCAAGGTCAGGCATTCCTTCTGCCTCTTTATGTTCACATAAAAAGTGAATTAAAATTGCTAATGAGTAAGATATATGTTTGGCAAAGAGAACAAAGCTGCCAATCACCAACATACACATTTGGGTCCTTATTAGCGAAAACCATTTTTGTCTTGTTTTCAAAGATTTCTGTAATATAATTCTATTATTTAAAACTCTCCCTTGTGTAGATATTAGGCTCAGTACTCAAACCAAAAAAATGCTTGGAATATATTTATTGATTGAATGACATCATTTATCCATTTTAGGGTAACTATTAACACCACATCTAACACATTTCCAAGCAGAAAGTTCTCCTTCATGTCTAACTTCACAGTTTTTTTCCTCCTGCAACTCAGCATGGTACAGAGAATGCTTAGCCAAGCCAGATGGACAAGTCATTAATAGACAATATTCTGCTAGGAATATATAAGTTATATCTGGCAGCCTTTATTCAAGGTCCAAAGTTTGAAGTTTCAGTTATGGCCATGCCGATCACATCGAACTTGAAGTAAGAGCTGCTCTCCTGATTTAAAAGGGTCTGGATAGCAAATTGTAGGGCACCAGCTTAATGTACAAAGGAATGAGTTGCAAATAAAATTCTCAAAATGAGTCATCCTTAAGTTTCAGCAACCAGCAAGCAGACACCATAGGTGAGTAGTCTAGGTCCCCTCCCTGGGTGCTATTTTTCACTTTTAATGGCCCTGCATGAGTATATGGTCCCATTTTTCTTTATAATTAGAGCTAATAAATGTCTTCAAGTGGATGCTTATGGTAGACTTTGGAAATATTAATCTGTTATTACCAGAGTTACATTGTGAAGGAGAAGGCTGAATTTTAATATGGAAAACACAGCCAAAGCTTCACTCATATCAAAACAAAAAGGAAGCAAAAATTAATCCCCTGGGGCTGTTATCTGATGTCTGATCAGAGACATGAGAGTAACTGGCTTGTTTTAATGCTTCAACTGCTTCCATTTTATTACTTGGAAAGTTGTTCAATTATTCAAACACTGCCACAGGAGAAGGAAAATGGAATTTGGAGTTAAAGGTGTAAGATTAAAATGCCAAGCCTGTCATTTAATGAGTGGTATATTCAATTATTTTTCAGAAACATTCACTTCTTCCTTTTAACCACCTCCATAACAGTACCTACTGCTTGATGTTGGCATTAGGCACATGACTTGTACTGACCAGTGGAATCGTGGCAGCCATGATGTAAGCAAAGAATGATACAGACATGTGTTGGGTGCATGGGTTCTTGCACTCCGGCTGAGCTGGTCCACTGGTCCAAGAGGAAGAGAGACCTGGGACCAGACTCATTCCAATCTGCAGTTTGGAGTCACTCTGCCAAACCCAGCCAGGATCAGCCAATCCTCAGCTGACCACTAAACATTTAAGCAAAAATAAATGACTATTGCCTTATGTTTGGGGATGCTTTGTAATGCCTCAATTCTTGATTGACACATTGGCAAAGACTTGGCTTTAGTTAACATGGCTGTTATTATGGCTACATCATAGAGTGATCTAAATGACATGGTATCCCACTCCTGCCTAGGTAAATAAATGATAATTTAGCTAAACCGGGATGACACTTCTCAAAATTCCCTTCCCTATAAGGTCCTGAGTTAGCACTGACCACAAGAGAAATTTTGTGCAAGATTTAGAAGTCTGAAGTGAAGCAACATTCTTTTTATGCTCTGAAAGTTGAAGCAGGGCACCAGCAGGAGTGGGTGCTTGTGTGTTGTTGCTAATCTGCTAGCTTGCTTTGTTGTGGGCTGTGTGCTGTGTAACTCTGTGGGGAGATGCAAGTTTCCCCTGGAAGTCACCCACAATGCTGAGGTTAAGGTAGTGAGACACATATAGGGCCCAATTTATATTTGCCCTTGTTCACAATAGCTACCTTAGGTTCAACATCAGATGCAAAGATTATAGCCTTTCCTTAATGTTTTCACAAACATGTAAAGTCATCCTTATTTTAAATTCCTTCATTTTCTTTCACTCGTGGTTTTTCTGCTTCATCTTGATTGCATCTTGATGCACTATGGCTGAGCCCATTGTTGTTTTAACCCAGACCATAGCATCTCGTCATTTCAGATGGAGCAAGAAATGTGTAAGATTAAACTATCATTTACTGAGTCCTAATTATGGTCAAATACTGTGTTAGCTGCTTTACATGCATTATCTCATTTAATTGATCGCAATTCCCCCATCCAGTCTGATTCACTCTCATCCTCATATCAACTGGTAGTTCAGAGATATCTGCTACTGCATTAATGCTCCAAGTCCTCACTGTCATTTGGAATTGTAGGCAGGGCACTCCAGTGCCCTCTGGAGTAATACTGGACAGCCTGTGCTAGCTCAGGCACAAATGTGGTGCCCATTAAGGGCTTGTTTTCCCTGTTTCTTCCATCCTCAATCTTCGTTTTTGTCCAATGGTACAACTTATGACCCTATTAAAAACCAGTCCCCGTCTTAAGAATGAAGTCTGGCCCCAAATCTTTGTTCTAAATCTTTATGACTGCTACCTAGTCCTGCTACCATGGTCAGGTCTCAGAAAGGAAAAGCATGTCCCAGGTGTTGACCCTCCCCCCCGCCCCCACCGCCGCCTCCGGGGCTGAAGCAATGCCTGTGGCTCTGTGACATGCCTCAGGATTCTCTTCTCTTACTCAATATTCCTTCTACTTGAGAACCACAATGTATTGAAAGTCTCCCCATCATCAAACACCTCCTCATTTGCCAGAGAGGGTCCAGGTGACTGTCTTCTTTGGAAACAGCCTACTGGGTACCTATTCCTCTAATCTGCATGGGTAGCTAGGTCAGTTTCCCAGCATTTGTCCTGTCTCAGGGAGTAAGTGTTGTCACAAGGTTTCCACAGGTTTTATAAAGATTAAAGTTAGTGGGGCTTCTAACCAAAGTATTCAAGAGAGTTGGAGTGGTCTTTGAGAATCAATAACTATGGTAGTTTTGTAATGCATTAACTTGGCTAAGCTGGGAGTTTGCAGAATTCTTTTCCCCAATATGGTTCCAGGTAACAGTTGGCTAAAAACAAGATTTAAGAAAGGTTTGGAAGATAGAAAGGAAGTGGCACCTGTGACTCTGAAGAGCGCTGTTGTTAGAGGAGGTGAGAAACAGACTTCATGGTGCAGACTAGGTATTTGTCCCCCTCCCCCTTTCCTGCTGGACATCTGCTTTTTTGGCTTATCAGCTCTATTGACCAACAGCACCCTAATCTCTCCACTAATGTTTGGGTGCAAATTCACAGAAGTAATAGTGACATCAGCCCCCTTCATGGTTCCCATTTCAGCAACTGGTTGCACCTCACTTTCGGATTTCTCTGCAAGCTTGAACTTGTTTGCTTTCATCAGGACTTGGGAAAGGCTGTTTAAGTGACTTTTCTTCCCTAATTTTACTAGTGAAGTCTGAAGGCCAGAAAACAAATTTCTTTTAAAAAATGCTAACTTGCCTTCCTAGAATCTGACCAATATTCATTCAGAAATTGTAGTGAGTTGTTCTCCCCCCCCCCCCGAGTTTTAGGACTCTTCTTCTGCAAGTGTATAGAGGAGGGTGGCGATTCCCTCATCCAACCTCCATCCCCGTTTTAAGCAATTTTTGGAGCCAGGGGTTAGTATTTTTAACTGTGATTTCTGTTTTATGCTCTTTGTTTTAAACCCTTATCAGGAAATAATTTGTAAAATGGTCTCCCAGTGGAATATGTAATCATTAGCAATTTGCTTGGTGGGAAGTAGGGAACGGCAGGTACCCCTGGAACAAGTTAAAGAACTCCTAATTACTTACACCTGCAGAAGCTGTCGCTTTTGCAAGTATGTAATTAGCAGCCAGTGCGAATGCTGGCAAATGTGATTGTTTAAATAGAGGACACAGCCCAGAGGCTACTGAGACTGGGGCTCTCCCACCGGGTACATTAGCCCAGCCTGGGCTCCCCCTGCTGGTTGCTTGTTAAGGCCAATTGCAGGTCTGATACAAGCACGTGGCCAATTAAGCCCACATTCATTGTTCCATGTGCAAAGCAGGTGTGAACATTTTTTTAAAAATTGGGCCCTTTGTACTTTGCAATTATGAATTTTCTGCCTTTTTAGCCCAGTGGCTCTCTGCATTGGCTGCACATTACAATCATCAGGGATGCTTTTCAAAAATCCTGATGCCCAAGCTGTTCCCAGACCAGTTAAATTTCCGTGACATCGGTTTTTAAAGTAACCCAGGTGATTACAAATCTGTCAGCAAGTTTGAAAACCAGTGGTTCTCAAACTTTGGCTGCATCAGAATCAGCTTGGGTGCTTGTTAAAGTACAGGTTGCTGGGCTCCATCGCCAGATTCAGTAAAGTGAATGGTGGGAGCATCCAAAACTTTGCACTTCTAAAGATGCTGCCAATGCGCACGACAATGTTGAATTCCTTTTGGACTTAGAATGCCTTTTTTTTTGCACAATAAGCATTATACCAAATACTTTGCAGTTATTAATTCATTTAATCATTTATCACACAGTTGTTTGATTCTTTAGGTCTCAGAAAAAGTGCTACACACGTGACATCTATTCTTTAAAAAGGTACCTGTCCCTGTTACCATCATATTATCTAGTCTATTTCCCTTAGAACTTTAGCCAATCTATTTTATTTCCCGGCTCCTCTAGGTGCACATAAGCTCCATTGTGGCCATGTCCACAGACACTTGCTGAATGAGTTCACAGAGCAACCCTAATGGGGAGGTCATATGGTCTACATTTTGTGGGACAAGACATAGATTTAAGTAACTTGCTGAAGATCATATTGGAGGAATTAAGATTCAAATTGTGTTCTCTCCAGAGCTGGGCTGTCAAACAACTTCAAGAATTGATCACCAGCCTTAAATACAGTATCAGTTCTTTCCCATCAATAAAATGAATTACTCACCTAAGAATGCCAATTATTTTTGGTTTTACTAACAGTTAAGTTAAAGCTAACTTTTTTTAAACAATAAAAGTCCAGAGTCCAAATCCAAGTGGCCAAACTGTACTAACATCAGCAATTTCTTTACTATTTAAAAACTCTATTGTCTGCTATGCTTGATGCAGTAATGAGTGCCTATAGTACCAGCTATTGGGAGGCTGAGACAGGAGGATAACTCAAGTCCAGAGGTTCTAGGTCACTCTGGGCAACAGTGAGAGACCATCTCAGAACAAAACAAAACTTCTACTGCCTGTGTCAGAAACCTACTTAGAATGCCCCAAAGCAGATTAAGGTTTCTACCTTATATAAAATCACCACACCAAAACCTTTCAATGTAATATTTTGATATTTAAAAGAAGAGTTATGTGAAAACAAGAGAACTTAAATTATCAGATTTTATTTAGTACGCCAATACAATTTATCCTGGTAATAAATTCATATGTAGTTATAAAAATGTTTGTGCTATCCAAGAAAAATGCTTTTTAATGTATAAAGTATATGCAGATCCTTCAAACAGCCGACTTAATTTTCAAACTCAGAAATGTGGTAACATCGCTGATAAAAATTGGGAATTTTCCTGAATTCATGATTCATAAGTTTTGAGTTTATCAAGGTTTCAATTGCCCTTTCCATTCTGGCAATCGCCCACACCTGAAATGAGAACTGATAGCTGAAAACGTTCTGATCCCATCTCCCATACCTGTAAAGGTGAGGGATCCACTGGCCTGAACTCAAGACCCCAGAGCTAATCAGACAGAGATTGGATTAAATCAGTTCACAGAGGTGCTCCACAAATGTCTGTGGGGCTAAATAAGGCACAAGCATCACTCAGAACTCCAATCATACCTGAAAAACGTTGGTTTTACTTTCTGCTTACTATAGAATTAATTCCTGGTATGTTCTGTTGTAGTTCTCAAACTTAAACAACACAGTTGCTTTAAAACAAAATCATTCCTATTATTGCAGCATTATCAACAATCACTGACTGCCAATGCTGTTTGTATTTCTTTTCTCCTGGGATGTTTGAACTTGGGCAAATTTTTTTCCTGTTCTATGCTCACAGTAGACCCTCACCAAGGATGTCTGTTCTTGCTTGAAATTCATTGGCAGGGAGAAAGTTTATATATAGTTAGTACCATCTAAAATGAGGTTGAGACAGTTCATTTCTCTTTGCAGGTCACTGCCCACTAGAGTTAACTTGTATCCTGCTCTGTTCATCTGAGCAGTCACTTTGCTTTTCAAAGTTGTGTGGATTACTTCTGGGCTGACAGTGTTCCAAGCAGCAGTGAGACTTCTCATCATGTCACAAATATGCCATATAATGTACGAAGTATATCTAGCATATAATTTTTGATTTATTATGTGTCTCAGCCTAATGGTTGCATACAGCCATGCTACTACCAGATTTTTTTTTTAAGTCCACTTGTTTTAATTTAAACTTCCAAAGATTGTGTGTAGTTTATTTATCAACCAGTATAGAACACTCATACTCTAAGAAGCTTTTCTAATTGCAGGAGCCATACCTAAAACAACTTGCCAGGTATCAGTGCATTTTCATACAGACAGCAAAGTTGTGTTTATAATGGAAATTTTTTCCAATTTTCTTGTGATTCTAATTTCTTGCTACTCTCAGCACTCTAGCAAAGGAAGACTAATAGTCTATCTTCATATATTTCTCTTACTCCCTAGCAACATTTCTCTGTAGGAGTGCATGTTTGGTTTAGATGTGTCCACATGGACATATTTATTCAGAACAGGCCTCCCATTTTTAAGTTCATTCTCTATTGTAGATGCTTTACTTTTTAGGAGTAGTGACACAATACTGTGATAGGCTAAAAGCACTGGAACTAGCCACAGAGACTTGGCATTAACCTCTCTATGAAATGCAATTTCATTAGTTTTATCAGAAAATAAACAAAAATCAAAATATATGCTTTGATCTGGTAAAATAATTAAAGCATTCATTTACTAATTTGGCATGTTTAACTCCTCTCATTGTTAACAACTTTGCTTCCTTCTTTTTTTTTTTTTTTTTAATCTTGTCATGATTTTTAAGGAACATAAGGACTCTCCACTTCTTCAATCATTTCACTGTAGATTTTTCTTCCTTATTCACTACCACAATAGAACTCTGTGCATGAAGTGTAACAGAAAAAACATGCTAAACAGAACCTGAACATTCTAATAATAGCAAGACTGGGGAGACTGGCTTGGTGAGGGAACTGGAAGTGCAGTACTGATGAAGCAACAAATTTTAAGTTAGAGTAATAAAGCTGATGTCAAATTTCAAAGAAAGCGCTAATTTTAACCATATTGGTAACTAATTAAAATTATATCTTTTAAACTAAGAAATCCTAATGACTGAGGTAGATGATGCTGTTATCAGATACTGAATTAGGTTTAAGGTATAAGGGAAAGAAAGCACTGATGTAAAATTATCTTCATTTAAATTCAGATGGATAATTAAGAATGCTTCCAATTCACCATTCTAAACATGAAATCCAGGTATGACCTATCTGGTGCTCACTTTTCTATTTGAAGATGAACTCAGCAGTTGGTGAAAAGATCCACACGCTAACAGAATGGCAAACCACAAAACAGTTGTCCCCGTGAAAAAAATCAGTTACTCTGCATTTGATATTTCCACCTGGGCTCATTCTCAACTGTTCAGGATGTGGATTCCTGAAGGTTTCTTCAGCATTTAACTAATTCTTTGTTGGATGAAGGGGCCGGGACTGTTTCTCCACACATAAATTGATCCTAAGACAGAATGAGAAATGACATTGAGTTCTATATCACAGGTGCATTAATACTACCTTCATTTTGTTAGAGATTCAATCCAATTGTTAATTCTCCCATTGCTATATTGCTTCATTCTTGTTCAAGGCCAGCACTAGAATTAAAATTTTAAAAGTATACTGGTATTCAGTACTGAATTCATCATTTAATAAATGCCTTATAAACATGCCCATCTTCACTTGCAAGCTACCATTTCTTGGAAATAATGTAAGGGCATGTTACATTTTCTAAGTTTTTACATTCATTATTTCAAATTTTGGTCATTTGAAGTTATATCCTTTTCAAACTAATCCCTTCTTTCAACTAGAAGGAATAGGTCTTTATGTGTTTTTCCAACACAGATAATCTGTAACGTTAGATACTTTTTAAATGAAATCCAATCTCTGATAATTTATCCTGATTTATGTCAACTGCCACAAGAACACTCTGCCTCCCAGGCTACCCCTGCAATCTGATCCCTGAAGGATCAGCTACTACTCTGTCCCTGAGGCTCTACTCTTCCTGCCTCTGGAATTCTTCTACCTTGCTCTTTGGAATTCATGGTCCACAATGGTCCTTATTCTCAACTCTTCTTTAAAGTGTTACTTTGCCCCTAATGTCTGGAAACATTTTAGGCTGATGCACCTGAGGGTTGCTTACTATCATCTAATGGGAAGAGCCCAGGGATGCAGCTAAACATTCTACTAAGTACAGGTTAGCTCTGCACAACAATGCTAGGTTGAAATGAAGTTATAACCCAGCGCAGTTTCCCCTAGGTCCCCTTCTAGTGTTTTCAGAGCCCTAGTACCACAGGGATTGGAAGTGGGATTGGCTCTTTTCTGTCCCCATTCTCTTCCCTTCTCTAAAATCAACCAACTTTGAATCTTATCTCATGAGACCATACCATCACTAATCTTCTCTGTTGCTGCATCTATCCATCCCAAATCCCATATTTCAACCCCTCTGGACTTCTTCTTTATCCCTACCACCTTTTCAGAGTCCCTCATTCCCTAGATGTTCTCTTTACCTAAGTTCACATTCAATGGTCAATTACATCCGCTCTTCTCTATTCACTTGGCGAAACCACAACAATGGTGAAATCTAACTTCCAGTGTCTATAATGATGGAGCTGAGGATTTACGACCTGAAAACCTCTGATAATCCTCTATCACTACCAGTTATTGTACCATGTCTCTGCTTCTCTTTGTAGCAAACTATTTTAAAGAAATGGTCACACTTATTGACTCCTATTTCCCCATTCTTTTTTTTTTTTTTAAAGAATGATTTTTTTTTTAGTTGTTGATGGACGTTTATTTTATTTATTTATATGTGGGGCCTTACACATGCCAGGCAAGTGCTCTACCACTGAGCCATAACCCCAGCCCCTATTTCCCCATTCTTTCTGACCTATTTCCCATCTACCAGGTTTCTCCAATCAGGCTGTCCCCAGTCCCTCCCTGAAACTGCTCTCAACACCATCATAAGTTAATTGTGTGTTGCCAAAGCCAATAGTATATTCTCAGTTTTCTTCTAACAGTGGAATCTGACAAGAATCTCATTCCTCTCCCTTTTCTCATCTGGCTCCCAGGATATGGCACTGTTGAATTTCCTCCTTCTGCAGTGTTTGCTCCTTTTCAGTTAGCTTTGCACATCCCTTAACTTCTTCCTTGACCTTTTAATACTAGAGCACCTCAAGACTCAGGTCTTTCTTTTGTCCATTTCATCTATATTCAAAGTCCTGGGGATCTCATCCAATATCCTGGCTCTGAATACTATCTTTTGCTGGTAACTCCCAAATTTATACTGCCAGCTGTCATGCATATTCAATTGCTTTCTCAGAAGCTCCACTTGGATGACAAATAGCCTTCTCAAACTTAGTATATCTACCTCCCATCTGTGTACCTATAGTTCTGTAACCCCAGCTGTTAGTAATTCTACCCTTCTAGCTAGATCAAAAATGCTAAAATCACCCGATTCCTCCCATACTTTAATTCCAACCAGCAAGAAAATCCTTATCTTTCAAAGTGTATATAGAATCCAACCACTTCTCACCACCTCCATTGCTCCAGTCTAAGCCATTTCTTGCTTTGATTAGTGTAACAGCCTATTTGGTTTTCCCATTTCTCTCCTTGCTCCCTCAGTCTACTCTGAACCAGAAGCCAGAATCATCCTTTTGAAACATAGGTGGGGTTATAGCATTTCTGTTTAAAAATCCTCCAGTGGTTCCCTCCATCATTCACAGTAAAAGCCAAAGTGTCTCTTCAAATCCTTGTGATCTGCCCCACTCTTTTCATCTTGAACTACTTTCACCCTCATTTGCTCTAGTCACTGACCTCTTTTTTTTCCCTTGACAAAACCAGGTATATTCCTGCCTTAAGATCTCATCAATGAATGTTAATTTGCCTAACTCTATGTCACATATGTAAATAGCTCTCTCTCTCATCTTTTTCAAATCTTTACTTATATAAGGCCTTTCTTAATAAATAATGTCATTAGTACCTTATTTTAAATTATAGCCTCCTCCCAGACTGGCACTCCGTATTTGTTATAGAACACATTTTAACACAAGAATAAATTATTGAAGTTCTACATTATGGTCTAAATTATAGCCTACTTCTCTTGAAGTCTTGTCTGCATTTTCCCTATACTAATATTAGAGTTCATTTTTAAGAATTCATTAGAAAAATAAAACTTTGGGGGAGAGTGGGCAGTAAAAAGATTTAGTTTTTTCTATCATCAATATCCTTGTAAAAGACAATAGGATAACTGAAGAATAACATGCAACTTCAAAATGGCAATGAGGAATTATATTCAAACAAGATACTCAAGTTCTACATATAAGCTAGGCAAGAAATAATATGTAACTGTTCCTGTCAAAATGTGTCCAGGGGCTCTGAAAATAATTTAGTTACATATGAAATAGAGGAACAGAGTGTCAATTAAGACGTTTAAAATTATTTTTCTTCTATATAATACATAATCATTTCCATTAAAGAGAAGTTTTCTTTATCACTCTCTTCAAAGCTAAAATGAGTTACATAATCAGAACTGTAAATTTTAATTTATGATATGGCTGTTAATTAGTAATTTTTAAAGCTTGTTTTAAAAAAACAAAAACAGCGCGCGCTTAACCCAGCACATTGTTAAGGAACAATCTTCTGCATTTACTTATTACAGCCAGGCTGCTCTAGGTCCTTGCCACTGTCTCACACTCCGCCCCCCCCCCCCATTTAAAAATTGACCCCTTACTTTGTCATAAATCACTTTTATAATGAGAGAGCAGCTAGGACACGTTGCCACGTCTTCCCCATTCTCCAAATCTTCCTATAACGAAATCAAACAACTTTTGGTCAGCACAGTCTTCCCTTCGCTATCTCCTCCCCATCAAACCTCTCCCACCTCTATGTGGCTTGCAAGGTGGGTGCGAGCCCAAAGAGCCTTCCCCCTCACTTAAGGGAAACACCCAGGAAGGTCAGGAGAAGTTCCGTTGCCTCAAAACCCCTGGGAAACAAAAACGATTCCTCTCTTCCAAAGAAGTATCCCGGGAAGGGACCCTTAAGGGAGACCGGGGAGTAACAAAACGGGCTCTCCTTGACACCCACTCCCGGACTAAACTGAAGGCCAGAATGATGTGCCCGCTGAGAGTTCAGGGAGAGGGATGGGTTTGGAAACAGGGAACAGAGAACATGGGTGACTCAGGGCCGCAAGGATGACTGAAAGCAAATGCGCTAGGAACAGAGCACAGCGAAAACGCGCCTACTCTAGTGAGTCCCCGCGCGGGTCCCTGAAGTTACCTTGGTGATGGAAAAGTTATCGCCACATGGACAGGGGTAGAAATACGTTTCGGAGTCCTCATCATATTGGAAGTCCTCGATCTCCACCTCGTCGTGAAACACTGCCATGGGGTCGTTGGGGCCGGCAGAGGGCAGATGCCCCAGCCGTCTGACAACTCCTCTGTTGGTCTAACTTCCCGAAAGCCTGCTGGGACCCCGCGCCGTCACCACGCACAGGGGCAGGAACTACCGCTTCCGGCGCATGGACAATGACGCAACTCCGGCCTTGGCCGCCAAATGGGTGACCGGGTCCCGGTCACCATGGAGATGATTGAGTTACGGGTAGAGACACTGGAAAGATGGCGCTTCCTGCTCAGCAGTGTCGCGCAGCCCTACTCCCATTGGACAGCAGCCACCAATAGCATGCAAGGCTCGCTCGTGCTGCCATTACGTCACCCCGTGGACCTCGGAGGCTCCACGGCGGAGGCGTGGAATTTGGAGCTGGGCTATAAAGTCCGTGTCCGGAGCGGCTGTAGTGTGCAGCCCGTCGCTGACTTCAGGGAGGTCTCAAACGGTCCGCTGAGGGCTGCAGCTTTCACCCACCTGGCCCTCAGGAAGAGGAGGGCGTCGCTTTGGTTCCAGACGGCGGTAGGAGCAGCTCAGCGTGCTCTCTACCCCTCACGGGTGACAGACAACCAGCTCTCTGGAATTTCGCTTCAGCTAGTGACCTTGAGCCCAGGGCGAAGCCCAACTTATATCTCCTGGCGCAGGTACATACCCGCCTCTTCCTTCACCCCAGACATCTTCAAATATCCCGTTTTGTGTTGCTGAGAAGACCAAGATCTGGAAGGCAGGGACTGAATTCTAGTTATATATTTGCCAGGCATATAACATCATTAACTACTATGATACGTAGTAACAGTAACATTATTGTTGTTATTCTTATTATTGGTAGTTGTTATGTGCCAGATATTGAGCAAAGTATAATTCTCCCACTAAACCTGGGGGTTTAAATTTTCATTTTATTAATCTTTAAACTGAGGTACAGAGTGGGCATCTTGACTAACCTCACTTACCTAGGAAATAATGAAGAGCCTGGCCATCTCCAAAGCCCAGGAACAGACTACTAATGGGAACCCCAGTTTCTTTGTAAAAGGAACGTTGTGGATACATAAGATTATCAGTAGGAGGCCTGTGTATATCCTGAAGCTGAATGACAATAAAAAGTGGTTTGTCTTTGAAAATAGTGCTAGTACCTGTTTTGGTACCACCCCCTCACAATGGGGTACTACTCCATTACTAGGCAGTTATTCACATACCAATAGAAAAGGAATGCAGTGTTGAAAAAGCACTGTTGAAAACCAGAAGATCATGACTTAGAATCTGACTCCATTGCAAATGAGCTCTGGTTGGAGATTTACATTCTTCAGGCCCATTTCTCTTCAAGAAAACATTGGGCTAGAGATGATTCCAAGATCCCTTTCACTAGCATTCTTCTTTTACTTGGAAATCGAGTCTCACTTGGTTTGGCAATCAAATAAAACTTCACATTTTCATAACACATACTTAATACATCCTTATGCTTATGTACTTACACTCAAGTGTTTCCATGAAGTTATCAATTTTATGCACACTGGATAAGCTCTGCTTGGATTTTAGCCCTTGTGTTTTACTTTTTGTTTGTGGTACTAAAGATAGAACCCAGGGCCTCATACCTGATAGGCAAGCCCTCTCATGCTGAGTTTTATCCCCAGCCCTTAATTTTGAGGTATGGTCTGTGGAAGTTGCCCACACTGGTTTTGAATTTTAGATCCTCCTGCTTCAGTCTCCTGAGTAGCTGGGATTACAGTTGTGTGTCTTCAAGCTCTTTTAAAGCTTGAAAACATGAAGGCAGAGAAGTCTTTGGGAGAAAATTCCAGAAGGACACTAATGGAGTTGGTAGACAGTCATTTCAGAGGTTCCACAAACAATTTTTGCTAAATTGGAGATCTACCCAGCAATTAGGTGACATTTAAAACTTGTTGAGGGTTAACTGGAGATTCAGGTGTGTCTGGAGAAATCCCATTAAAGCCCACACAGCTGTGTGGTTGCTCTTGGGATCACTTAGACACAAATACTTCCCAGATAGTCTTTTGGAGATAGGCGGAAGTGTTCCATTGATTACAGAACTTTCTTTAATTCTTATATGAGCCACTTTTGAATATACCGAAATGAATGCAAGTCATGTTTTGGTTTATAGGAAGCATAAATTGGAAGGTTCATTTATAATTATATATATATAATTTTTTTTCTTTGGTGCTAGAAATTGAACCTAGGGCCATGTGCAAGTTAAGCACATGCTGTTTCACTGAGCTAGAATTACAGTCCTTGTAGGCCTTTTGGAAAGCAGTTTGGACTTATTCAAAACAGTTTGCTGCCAGGCATGGTGGCATATGCCTGTAATCCCAGCTGCTTGGGAAGCTGAGGCAGGAGGATCGAGAGTTCAAAGCCAGCCTTGGCAACTTAGGCTCTAAGCAACTTAGTGAGAGATCCTGTGTCTAAATAAAATATAAAAAAGGGGCTGATGTGGCTCAGTAGTTAAGCACCCTTGGGTTTAATCCCCACTACCCCCCCCCCCAAAAAAAAGGAAAACAACCCACCCAAAACATACCAGTTTTCTGGAGCATCTTAAAATCTTAGGTTAAAATCCTAAAAGTTACAGGGGATGTCAGGTAGTTTCTCTTTGTAATTTTATAACTTTAAGAATTATCTAAAATGGAAAAAAGCAACACACCACTTATTGGTCGTTGACATGTGCCAGGCACTGTACAAAACTTTTGTAGGCATTATGTTGTTAAAACAACCCATTGAGGTATAGGTATCATTAACATTGGGAAACCTGATGGTTAAGGCAAATTAGTGAGTTGCAGTGAGCCATGGTGACAACTCACATCTTTCTGATCCTAGAATTTAGGCTCTTAATTAACTGCAATGCCATTTATGATGTGATGGTGTTTCAAGCAGGCTAGTTGAAACAAACATTGATTTGGTTATGCTGATTCCTCTGAGACCTAGTGTTGGAGATGGAGGGGATTATTCTAGGCCTTCCATTACTGCTTTTATCTTACCACCTGTTGTTCATCCCCTTTGGCCACAGGTGGTTCCTCTTGTGGTTCTGACCAGTTTGAGCTTGACTGTGAACAAAGAGAAACCATAGTGAAGCACATGATATATGTTCATTTTTTGTTTTGTTTATTTACCCAGTGTAGTTAAAGAAAACATTGCAGTGACTATTGATTTTTACATTTATTCCTAAAAAGGAATAGACACATTTTGTAAATACACATTTTTGAACCCTGAGTGACAGAAGTAGATTTGCTTGTTGCTATGGTCATTTGAGATCACAAGTTTATCTTTTACCATAAATGTTAACATTGTTTATATGGAAAGTAACAGTGACCAAAATTCTTAGTATAATATCAGATTTAGAACTGGGTCATAACTGTGTAACAAACTGTATTTGATGACTGCTGTTATGTATCAGGCCAGGGGGAGTTGTTTATTGGCACTATCAAATCACTACTTCTGTAGGTCATTTGGCAAAGAGAAGGGGGTTTTTAAGTTTTTAAGGATTTTGTATTAACACTCTTGCTTACCGAGTACTTCACAGGTGTTATTTTATTTATTCATTTCATCAATCCAGTGAAGCAATGTGGGTGTTGTTAAAATGGTAAAAGATGCTTTGCCCAAAATTGGAAAAGGGCAAGAAGGAGTCAAATTTGAGCCTAGTTCCACTGAGTCAAAGTCAGGCACACTCCTCATACCACTTGTATACCACTGAGTTTTCCTTACCAACCCCTGGAGTCCCATTGCTTCCTCTGTGACATCTAGGTTTCTGATTTGACAAGTGCCAGATTGGTCTTCAAATTTACTTCATTTCAGGGGATTCATGGTCTTTGAGGCATTCTTGTTGCATTTGCTGCTGTCATATCTCATCCAATTTATCAGCAAGTTGTAGGGCTCTAATTTCAAAATAATTTCATGTGAATCTATTTCTGCCATCTCTATAGCTCTTATCCTTTCATAATGCCCCCTCCCCCTGCCCAGCATTGGAGATTGAACCCAAGGGCACCCTACGACTAAGCTACATCTTCAGCCCTTTTTATTTTTGATTTTGAAACAAGGTCTCACTAACTTGCCCATGCTGGGCAACTATTTAATTTAATCTGGAAGGAACAGATTAAATTTAAGATTTGAGACAAATTACAGTGATTTCAGTTCAACAAATACACTCAGTTCATTCAATTCCAGGGATGCCAGGCACTATTTGTCATGTCATCTCCTTGGACATGG
Organism: Marmota marmota marmota; assembly: GCF_001458135.2. Lineage (NCBI taxonomy): Eukaryota > Metazoa > Chordata > Mammalia > Rodentia > Sciuridae > Marmota > Marmota marmota. The sequence continues at coordinate 5,114,746 of NW_025999941.1, read as the reverse complement.
GGTAGGTATATCAGTTTTAAAATAAAAAAAAAAAATTATAATTTTTCTGTTTTAGAAATAGTTACAAATTTTGAACTTGTGATCCTCCTGCCTTAGCCTCCTGAGTGCCTGGGATTACAGGAGTGCGACACCACACCTACACCTAGTTCCTAACGTACTTTTAGACTGGAACCTCCTAACTATATTTTCTGCTTTCCACTTTTGCCCTTGGATAATCCATTCTTCACACAGCAACCTGGGTAATCATTTAAAAATGGATCATGTCCTCCTGATTTATTCAAACTTTTCAGTTGCTTCCTAGTGACTTGGGGTAAAGTCCATTTGCCATGGCCTACTGTGATTTGGGTCTCAATTACTTGCTCAACTTTCTTTCATTCTCATGTGGATTATTAAATTTTAGCCTAAAATGTTAACCATACTGCTCTCTGGTGTCACTGACCTTGGTTCCTTTAACATGCTAGACTTTTCCCTTGTTTTTGCCTTTGTTCTTGCTTATCCCTGTGGCAGAATGCTCTGCCCTTAACATCTGCTTAGTTGCCTCTTAATTGTTCTGGTTTCAGCTCAAGTGTGATCACTTCAGAGAGGCCTACCCTGATATTCCCCCACTTACCTACTCCATCTCCAAGGAGATGACATGACAAATAGTGCCTGGCATCCCTGGAATTGTTGAATGAACTGAGTGTATTTGTTGAACTGAAATCACTGTAATTGTCTCAAATCTTAAATTTAACCTGTTCCTTCCAGTAATTTGTTTTAGTACTTCGTTATGGATATCAGTTTTATCATTTATGATAATTTTTCTGTTTTAGAAATAGTTACAAATTTTTGGTATAGTTTGTGAGGATATACACATCTATGGAATATTCATTATATAGTTTTGGAAATTACTTAATATATGTTGATCTCCTTTGATTAAACCCTTTGGATATGTGAGTAAAATCCTTGGACAGGTAAAAGTGGGTAATTTTTTTAAATACCTTATTCTAAGGACTGGCATTAAAAACTTAGAAAGGCACTTTGAATATTTTTAAAAAATGCACTTTATTTACCAGTAGGTGGCATTCTTGGTCATGATGATTATTACAGAATTTTAGAATTTTAAGAGAATAGCTTTTAAAAATTAAAATTTGCTTCCAGTTGAGAAGTAGTCTATTCAAACAGCATAGTCACTAAGATGTATTCTATCGTAAAGACAATTTATTTTAGCAGTAGCTGTCTAAAACAGCAGAACAATATTTTATATTTAACTGTATAGCAGTTAAATTTAATTGGGGAACCTGATCTCAAGTGACATTTGTCATTTTAGCCTGTGACTGTGGTTGTACTTTTTTCAGTATGGTAGGATCTCAAACTGAGCAGAACCATAAGAGGAACCACCGGTGGCCAACAGATGGCAGGATGAAAACAGTATAGAAAGGTATTTTATGGGGTGGGTATCCTAAGTTAAGGAGGTGGGTATCTAAGCAGGAGGATGAACAAGAGAAGCAATAAGATAAAAAAAAAAGAAGTGGAACCATGAGGGGGAAGAATTGAGAATGGCCTTGCTGTGAGGTCATGCCTCTGATTACAATGAGCCTTTCCTTTCACAACTGATACTTACTAGGTCTTTTTCTCAGTTTCCTAAATCATTGTTTTTACGTGTTGTTCTTGTCCCTGTTATCACAGGAACTTGGTGATGAATGTCAGAATAAGGAAAAACTTTCCATGGTCCAGCCAGTGTACATCCAGAGATGTCAGTGTAATACCAGTGGCAGACTGTGTCAGTCAGTGAACCAGCCATATCCTGAATGACTCCTAAAATCTCATGGACTTCTAAAGTAAGTTTCACCTTCTTTTGGTGATGAAAAATCATTTTTGGTTTAGCACATTTAAAGGAGAGAAACTACATTTAGTAATATTGCATGAGGTGAAAAAGGCCTTATGCTTTTTTTCCATTTACTAGAAAAAAGTAGCCCATGACATGTTTATTTGTAATCAAGCTGCATCATACAATGGCAAGAAGAGTTTTTATCTAAAGACTAGTTACGAAGCATTGGGCTTTTTAAAATCTGATTTGGTTACAGCTGACTAAATACATCTGACTTGTATCACCACCTGATTTAATCTTATGCTATTACAGAAGCAGAGCAGATTTAAAAAAATTTTTTTTTAGTTGGAAGATGGACATAATATTTTTATTTTTATGTGGTGCTGAGGATTGAACCCAGTGCCTCACACATTGCAAGGCAAGTGCTGTACCACTGAGTGAGCTCCAGCCCAGAGAGTAGACTGACAACTGTATTTGACCTGATGAGCACCATCCAATTCTTTAATATTTCTTGCCAGAAATTAGTGCAAGAGAAAGACAAATTTACTGAGGTTCCCAAATATTTAAAAACCAAAACATATAAGAATACTTTTCAGAATATCCCAAACTAGAAAATATCCAAAAAGGCTACTAATAGAGTAAACAAATTTTGCAGCTTGTGTCTGCATACATGTTCTCTTTTGATCTCCCAAATCGGCCACATGCTGCATGATTCTGTCTTCAGAGGACTATATATATGACCATATCTTCCATTCTGTAAGATTATAATGCTGAAAATTTCCTGTTGCCTTATGGCATTGAAGCCTTTGTAACATCTCAGAACAGCATGTTACTCAATGCTTGTGATGATGCTAGTGTAAACAAACCTACTGTGCTGTCGCTTATATAAAAGTATAGCATGTATAATTATGTACTACTGCTTGTCAATTGACGTTTATTTTATTATATGCAGTGCTGAGAATTGAACCCAGTGCCTCATACATGCTAGGCATGTGTTGTACTGCTGAGCCACAACCCTAGCTCTTGTATTGCTACTTGTAAAGTTTACTATAAAGCAATATGCTGTGTTATGCTGGCAGCAGCCTTTTATCTCATGGTTACTGCATTTCTTGATTGCATTAAGAGGCCATGTTGAGTAACCTATGCTGTGTAGGTTTGTGTAAGTTCTATATGATGTTTGTATAATGACAATATCATCTGATGAAGCAGTTCTCAGAATGTATCCCCATTATTAAGTGATGCATGACTGTTTTGTTAGCATCAAGAATTACATACTTACATGCTCTACAGTTACACTGAATCGGTTCTGAATGATTGCAAAAATTGTCAGGTAAAGTCAGGCCCTTTGCTAACTGAACAACTCATAACTGTACCAACAGATTGAAACTCTTTTTCACTGTTTCTTTAAATAGTCTGATGTTTCCCCAATTTTTCTTAAAATCATTTTAAACTTCATTCTTTTGTTTGCCCAGGAAGTACCATGGCCTGTGCTGCTTTCTTGATTTCTGGGTTGTTGCGAGGCTATGTGGGAGCAGTCTGCACTCGGGCTGCTGCTTCGAAGTTGACATCCAGCACTTCTCGCCCCCTTACTTTCACGAGGTGAGTCATTAAGCCTTCAGAGCTGCTGAGGGTTGCGTGAAGCATATCAGACTCCAGAAAGAGGCAGCATCTTGGCTTAAATATGCCTATCATTAATAGATCATTAAACTTCTGACCATTTTATAGGATCCATAATATGTTGTATTTTGGATAACTGTGATATTACAGGGGAAAATAATTTATTATTTTTATGAGGATAATACTTAATAACCTAATTTTACTTTTTATTAAAGCATAATGAAATCCAAAAGGAAAACTGATCACTTGGAGAGAACTGCAAGTGTCGTTCGCCGGGAGGTCTGTATCTTTTGGGCATGACAGGTTTTTCTGGTTGGACAGTTTGTGCATGGTTATGACAGGCTTATGGGGAAGGCAAGTTTGTTATTTTTCTTAAAATTTCTAAGGATATGTGATAAATAATTTGAAAAGATGACAAAAGTCTTCAATTTTTCCTTTAAGCTTGAAATGAATGGGTTAATTTTTGAAGGCTGGAGTATGGCAGCATTAAGGGAAATATCCTCACAGGTTTGATGTTTAGAGTTACTTTAGAGATAGAACTACTTAGAGAGTCTATATATTTTATGAATACCTTATCATTTCTTTTTTCTTTTTTTTTTTGGACACCGTGTCTCCAAATCCTCGTTCATCCATACTTTAGAACCACACTTCCTATTTCATCAAGGGAGAAAGCACTAACATCTGAGAAAGGAAGGTGTACAGTTTTTCCACCATATTCAGACTATAGAGAGTTAATCTGCCACCTGAAGGGGTGTCAAGGGCTGAGAACTAAAGGATCCTCACCCTTTACCTCAGTGAGTAACTATTTTCATTTAAAAACATAAATGGGATATTTGATTTTGCGCTTTTGAGTGTTTTTCACATATTCAGATACGTTTAGCTTAGTATTAGGAGTCTGTTTAAACTATTAAAAATAAAAAGCTTTTTTTACACTTCTACGAATGTGATCATAAATTGTATTGGCTTAGTAGTTTTAGTGTTAATAGAAGGAGATTCTGTAATGTTTAGGCCCTACTTTAAATTAATTTAAATTTAATTCTGCTTTCAGAAAATTGCTTTGGGATGGACTGAGGGTAATGTTTGTTCATTCAGCTTCATGGTGTTTTTTTGAAAACTGGTTGAGAGGCTTGGACTGTGCTCTTACCTGTCAGTTTTGAGGTAGATAAATTAGAGAAGTGTTGCCAAACTTTTTAAGGATCAGATGGCAAATATTTTAGGCTTTATGGTCTGTATTGTTTCATTTACAACTACTAGCACTAATTCTCATGTGAATTAAGAACAAGTTTACAAAGTTTGACTATACTGTATTGGATAACATAAAATCGCAAGTACAACAACTACCAAACTATCTTTATAATGTGAAAACATCCGTGATATGTACACAATTTGGTGTGACAGTTCTAATAAAACATGATTTCCCAAACAAAGTTGTCCTATATGTAATGGTTGCCAGTCACTGAATTAGAGTAGTCATTTTAGAATTTTATAGGACAAAATTATTGGGACTTTGGGGTAGGGGTGATTTTGGAAGTTTAGGACAAAGAAAATTCATGTAAATTCTAATAGTTTAATTGAAAAGTTGAAAATTTTGGTGCTCAGATATCAGAAAATTATAGGATTAAAATTCTAATCAAGTAATTACTTTAGAGAAAGGATTTTTCCAATGGCAGTTCCTCTTCTCTTTTGTTTCTAATTTCCATTCTTCTAAATAGACTGAGAATTGGGAGGAGATGAGAGGAATTGAGGAAAAGCTAGGTCCACCTCCTCAAGACATTCCTAGCCAGAGAGCAGGGCATGGTTTTGGACTTCTTGATATGAACAGACCTTGGGTTGTAACAGAGCTTGCCTTTAATGCAGTTGTACTGCACAAAACTCCCACAGGTCCATATGCTCTTCACCTCAAGCTCATGAGGTAGCCTAAGGATAGGAAGCCATCCACATTTTACAGAAGAGGAAACCTTGCTCAGGAGATGTCTTACAGCTTCTCCCAGGGCCAAAGGAAAGCTCCAGCATAGAATTTCTAGGCCAGAGGATCCTGTTTTCACTCTGGGAGTGACTAAAGATTGGAGCAGTCATTTGCTAAGAAATATTCTTTCAGCATTGGACATTGTGTTCCCTATGGAAAATCTGGGGAATTACAATTTATGATATTAGTGCTTCTTACTTTGGACTCTAAATGTAACCAGTCTGAAGTCATGCTGATATAGAAAGCTGGACTCTAAATTGAAGGACATTTGATTGTATTGAAGTTCACATTTTCTTTTTCCCCTTACAAACCAAAGAATAAGCAGTCTGGGTAACGTTAGAAATGTAAAGAAGATAATTATAAGAGTAGAAATATTGTAAATATTGTAAGAATTGTTCAGGCAAGGCTAACATTTTACTAGAGGAGTCACTGTATTTGGCGACTGCAGAGTATTGGCCACTGAGTAAGGTGTATGCTATTATATTGGGAGAGTTTAGCAATGAAAACAATTTTTAAACTTCTTATGCATTTGTTTGGAAATATGCCAGATACTGAGCTAGGGGCCAGGCATTGAAAATGATACAGATCCCTGTGCTCATATTTTAGTGGTGCTTTGGTCTGAAGAAATGACTTTATGCACCTAATTGATTTTGGAAAAACCAATTTTATTGCAACTGTCAGTTTGCTTTTAGAAGCCCTTTTCATATTCTACAAAGCCTTAGTGTATTGTTGCCTTTTGATTTTCAAAGCATTTAATTATATAGTAGGTTGATACTTGGCTTGTCACAATCACCTTGACAGGTGTAGGGGTCTTTACTCCTGTTTCACAGGTGAGGGAATTAAGACTCAGCTATTTAGATAGGATTATCCTGTTTTCTAATTTGTCTGATATAGTATTGGTTTATGCCTTTTATTCCTAGAGTAATTATTAGTAGTACTGCCTTTTACTCTCAGAACTGTCCCATCTTAAATTGTATTGTTGGCCTGAGTTTAAAGAACTTCTTCAAGGAAGTGGAGAACCTGGCTCTTGAACTCAGATCTTTGTTAATCAAATCAGCTCTTACAACAAAAAAGTGGGGCAGAGTTTTGTTGAGCAGCATGTTACTGGGCGTAAGAAAAGGGAGAGTTACTGAGGTACGGTGAATAGTCAGTAAAGCCAAAGGGCCAGGTTCCTGGGGTGGAGGCTTTTGAGGATCCTATGGTTCCCAGTGCTGGTCTTCCAGTGCTTGACTTGTGGTTTTGCTCAAGTGGGGGTTTGAGTGGGAGGGGTTGCCTAGTAGGAGAATGGATTATGTCCTGACCTTAACCTTTACAATTTTCTGCTCATCATCACTCATGTATTTTGAGGAGATTCTATGGTCCTCTGTGAAGAAGGGGCACATCTCTTTAATACTTTTTTTCAGTAGTTTTATACCTAATTTGCTTTGATTATCAGAGCTTGATGGTCAAAGAACCTTTTGAAGATTAACTAGCTGGGACAAGCAGTGCTTGGTACTCCTAGCCTCACCACAGTGTCCTCAGTGACAAAGCAGAGGGTGGTAGAGAGGGACCTTGGGCACCTAGCATCTAAAGTAGTTGTAGGAGCTGTAGGCAGGCTGGGCCATAAGCTCTTGTGAACTCCCAGGGAAGGATAGACAGTCTGGCCCTCTGGCAGCTGGCCTGTGGCTCTTAGTAGTGTACAGGTCACTGAGTTGGAGCCCACAAAGGAAATAGAGGCTCCTTGGGGAAAGGCATAGCTTAGTAGCTCTGTAACCACATTATCTTACACAGTGCTGACATGCTATAGACACTCAATACTTGTTTCATTGGGTAGAATAAGCAAGCATTAATCCCACTGTAGCTGATTACCTGTACTGCCTGATGAGTCACTTTCTGAAGCAGGAATGGTGGTAATATTCATCTTGAGATGAACTGATAGTGCTTATATAGTCTATCGTTCTTTACAAATAGAAGCTATGGAAAGCAAAATTTGCCTGAACTACTGCTGCTTATGTCCCAAACTGGGTAGTCTCTAAAATGTTGTGGCAGTGCTTTTCACTGACACATTTTTGTTCAGTAAATGAAGCAAATTTAAGAGGTAAAACTCTTTTCCCTAAGGGGCCTAATCAAATAAAATGAATTTTTATTTTAAATTCAGCCAACATGTATTGAGTGCCTGACATATGCCCAGCACTGTTCAGGGTACTAGGGTTATAATAGTGCATGAGGCAGCCAAGGTCCTTGCTGTTAGAGGAGCTTTGTTGTGGTGTGAATACCCCAAAGAATGTCACGTGATATACACTATGAAGGAAATAAAACAGGATTATGGGAGGCAATAGTGGCCCAGAGCAGAGTTACCATTTTAAATCTGTGCTTAACATTTGAGCTGAGACTTGAAGAAGGAAAAGAGCCAGCCATGTGCATAGCATTCCTGGCAGATGCCACAGTTTTGAGGCAGGAATAAGCTAGGCAAGTTCAGAGCAGAGTAGGTATATGAGAGGATAAGAGGTAGACAGGACCTACCTACAAATCACTGTGGGCTTAGATAGGGACTTGGGATTTTATTCTGAGCACAGTGGAAGGTGTTAAGCGAGAAAGAATTTTATTTCATTGTAAAAGAGTAATTTATTAGCTTGGTCGAGTGTTGGGTTTTTGTTGGGCTTTGATGCCAGGATGGAAGCTATTGACATAATCTCAGGAGAGATGCTGGTGGTGGTGGTGGTGGTGGTAGGTTGGAGAGCAGGAGAGGTACAACCAGTGGGATTCACACAGGGGGTGGGTGGCTGTTAGAGAAGGAGAAACCAAGGTGATTTCTAGGTTTTGGGATTTGAATAATCTGGGGAGATAATTTGACGATGGTGGCAAATATTCACATAATGGAGAACAACATGTTTGGAGAAGGGAAGGAGCTCAGTTTGGGTATAACGTGGGGTGGGGAGAAGCAGGTAGAGTTACAAATGACATAAGATTAACTGAGTTTTTTTTTAATCAGTTCATAACTATTGATTCTGGGCCATTAGTACATGGAGGTGCATTATACCATTTTTACTGCTTATATATATGTTTAAAAGTTTTCATAACAAGGGAGAACATTTGGGAGGAAAAATGGTTATGTATTGAAAGTTAATTTTGAAATGGAAACTCAAATAGGCAGTTGTATATATGAATTTGAAGTTCACTGCTGGAAATAGTCTAAGCCATATAGAAAGGAAGAGGGCCTGGGACTCAGCATTGGCTATATCAGTAATTAGAGGCCACAGAAAATAGCAAGGACCAACAAAGTTGATGGAGGAGGGGGAAGCCAGGCAGGAGGGAAATCAGCAGTGTTGTTGAAGCCAGGACAGTGTTTTAAGGAGGGAGTGCTCAGCTCTGCTAAGTTCTGCTGGAAGGTCATCACCTGATTTGCCAGAATGGGGAGTGAGTGGTCAGAATGACTGGCCTTAGTATGCTGTTGAGAGTGAGAGCATGGCTGGTTTGCATTGGAGAGAGAATGGGAGGTAAGAAGGTGGAGACAGAAACATATATAACTCTTGAAGGGTTTTGATGAATGGGAGCAGAGAAATGGGGTGATAGCTGGGTGAAAGACTTGTTTTTCTTTGTTAGGTTTTGAGAAGCAGCAAAACAAGTTCTTGGATTCAGTTCTTTGCCACTCACTGGCTCTAGGACCTCAGTTTGTGCCTCTGTAAAATGGGGATAATAAGAGCTTACTTCCAGAGTTGTTGTGAAAATTGAATATGTGAAGTGCCTGGCACATAGTTGCTTTCATCTCTACGTGTTTCCTGCTGCTGTTGATGTCTGAGATGGGAGATGCTAGAGCTTACTTGTAGTCTGGGGGAGAGCCAGGAGGGCGATGCAGAAGAATGGCTGGTTGCTGGAGTGAAGGTTCAGGAAGGCAGAGATGAGGTGAGGCCAGGTGGATAGGTTAGCCTCTGGAGAAGTAAGGCCGTTTACCCTTCATGCTAGAGCACAATGTTGTAACTAACATAAGCCACTTAAGAACTACAACATGATGGAGAATTTTGTGGTCTTTGTGTGTAAATCACTTGAGTAAAATTGCCTTTTAATCAGGGTCCTACGAATCAGATTGGTATTCTGACACCATTTAAATAATGTCTGTTCTCAATAATTAGTTTCCCTCAATTCTGAAATTTTTCTGAACTCCAACTTTGTTTTAAGTTTCTAAATATTTAAGCTAGAAAAAACAGCTAAACAGGAGTGAACAGGGGAAGGCAATCAGGTTTCCAAAGACCTGTTTCCTGTACAGAGACTTTTGCATGAGCAGTAACATCAAAATATCCTCCATAAAACCAACTTTTTAAAAATAAATGTGATGGAATTTCCTTTTAGATGCTGACTCGGTCAGAGCATTAAAAATGTGTAACAGTGAAAGCTGGCAAATGTGTTGTTATTTTATTGAACAGTAGAAGAGTCTAAATGTTATTTTATGGAAAACTTCATTTCCTGCCATGTGTTTTAACTTAGGACATGGCTAGTTGAGGTTTTAGTTGTGAAATCCTTCGATCCATTAAGTATAAGAGCAAATACCAATGTTAAAACAGTTTCTCCGTTATATTTTACTTATTCAATAGAAGCAAAAGGGTGGTGTATAACAAGAGCCACAATTACAGATCCTAATTGTATGAACTAACTTCAGAATGAATATGTGGCCTTTGAAAAGATTTCATTAATGTTTTTAATCCTCAGTTTTAGAAATACTTTTGTGTGTGTATAATATATATATATATTTGTATTAAACAAAATACAGTTGTGAGAGGGAGACATGTCTTAAGATCATGAATTGTGCAAGGCATTTTGTATTTCAATCATGACAGTTTTTTTCAGATTATTAAGATGAATAGCAATATCTACATCACTGTTCATATTAATACCAAAGGATGTAATGCATCTGGGAAGAGTTTTGGTCTTAGACACTATCTAAATGAAACTATCCCTTAATCAGTGTAGCTTTTTTACCTTCATTAAATTTTGGATGTTGAGAAATGATTAATGATTTCATTTCACATAGTCTGTCATTTTATTGTGGAGCATTCTTACATGTCACAGCTAACATTCAGGATAACATAGTCTTCCTTGCCACCAGGTGGCTCTTGTGGATGTGTTTAAAGCTTATGCATATCTCATTTTGTGAATCCAACAGATGCCAGTTAAGCTATTAGAAATGAAATAATCTAGCTCTTGGCTCTGTTTTTACAAATTATTAAACTGAAAGAAAATAATATCTTTGAAATAACATTTCTTTTTCATAAACATAAAAGGGAAGGAACAGAGACTTGTGATAATTCTCATTACTTGTCTTTGAAATTAGATACTTAGAATGTGTAGCAAACAGGAAGATATCAGTTCTTCTGATACAGACCTTGCCCTCTTCCACATTTTTGAACATGAATCTGGATTCTCTGTAGTGTTGACCCCCTTCCCGCCACCCTTTTTATTTTTCTTGTCATGCTAGGGATTGAACCCAGGGCCTAACACATGTGCTGTACCACTGAGCTACATCCCTAGCCCAGCTACCCCTTTTTAAGCAACAAAATGCTCCAGAATTTCTACCAACCTTTGTTTTGGAAACAAATTTTAAGGGACTTTTAAATTTTCTTTCATTCTGCAGATATTTCCTGAGCCTTACTACATGTTGGGCCCTGGGTTTGATCTAAGGAGGTGATTTAGAGATGTATTCTATTCGGTACCTAATTCAGGAGGCTGGTGATCTGTGATGAAAAGACATGTTCATCAGTATTTATAATTTAGTATGTGCTAAATACAATAAGATAGGCAATACATTGTATTGGTAGGGAGAGGATTGAGAAGGTGGAGTGTAAAAGGAAGACCTCAGGGAAGGGGAGAGTATTTGTGCAGGACATGCAGGGGTGGATAGGACTTGACGGAACTCAGTGTGGTGCATGCTGTGAGTAACTCAGGAAGAGTTTTGGAGGTGGACAGATGTCAGGTGCCGTTGAAGGAGGAGCTCAAGGAACTTAAACTGTTACGAGTTCCTAGGCCTTTTAGTTTCAGTTTTTTGTTTAGTTGTGTGGTAGAGCCGTTGAAGGTTTTTGGGTTTTTGTTTTTGCTGTGCTGGACAAGTGCTGTACCACTGAGCTACACCCTGGCCCCTTTGTGAATTTTGAGCTGGGGAATAGCTTGATTTGGAATTTTATCCATATTCACCAATTGGCTGCTTTGAGAAACACAAGAAGGAAGCCAAGATAGCAATTAAAGTGAAAAGAAAGAAGTTATCAGCTATGACAGAAGGGGTGGGCAGGGGAAAGAAAAGAAGAAATGAATTCATGGAGCTTATTTGTGCTAGGGACAGAATGCTAGAGTCAAAGTTTGTATATCATTTGAAAATAGATTTGACCATGTCAAGTCCAAGAGGGATCCAGAATTGAAATCCTGGTGTGGAAAGGATATGGTTTTTCAGGGCTCTGTGAGTGCCAAGGAAATCTTCTCCATCTCTGCATCCCCATTCTAAGCACAAGATTCTGGTGTCTGGAACTGAGCAAAGAACATGGTGAATTTAATTCTGTTCTTGAGTATACTGTTGGGATAGTGCTGCCAGTTGATTAAGGGCCAACTAACCTGGGTTTGAATCTTGACTCTGCAGTTCCTAGCTAAGTGATCTTGAACAAGTATTGAACCTTTCAGTTTTCTCATTGTAAGGTGAAGGATAACAACATTGTCTCTTGAGATGCAGTATGATTATTCATATCAACTGAATGTGCATAAAACATTTAACAGCATCTGGTATATATCCAAGGTAAAGGTTCCTCAGGTATTGACTATTGTTACCCTGGATGGTATAGATGTGATCCTAGAATTGGCAGAAAAGTGGTGATGAGAAGTCAGCAGGGGTTTGGAAGGACCTGGGGATTGCTGAGGGCCTCAGCCTGGAGGTGGGAGAGGGAGAGGAGTGAGGCCCTTCAGGGAAGGCTCCCACTGAAGTGTGGAGTAGAAATAAAAATGGAGGGGGACCAGGTCAGAGAGGCAGGAGTGACCTAAAGAGTTCACTGTCATCTAGCCCAGGCAAGGAACATGTTTCAGGATGGAAAGTACTAGATTCAGAGAGATCAGGGAGGGTTGGAACTGAGACTGAACATTGTGCTTTTGCAGGAAGACCTTGACTAACCTGGGAGGAAGTTACAAGAAAACAGAAGCCTGATTACCTGTGGTTAAGAAACATCAAGGAAAAGGGGAGTTTCTGTAGGGTGAAGAAGAACCAATCATCTCAGTAGAGGAAGGAATGGAAGATAAGATTTCTAAAATATCTTAAAGACAGTATGGCGTATAAGTTTGCACTTGCAAAATAATTGATAGCATGTAAGTGTGGTACAAGCCCACCACAGTGCACAGTTGTCATCCAAGTGAGTGGTCCCCTTGGGAATGTGCAGTGGCACATATATTAATAAAGCATAATATATAATATAAGCAAATATTCACACATTATTAGAATACTTAACACTGCCCACCTGCATTAAGTCTTATTAGGGCTTTTGCATGTATTATCTCATTTAGTCCTCACAGTAACACTGTGAGGCATAGGTGTTACTATAAGCTGCTCAGAGTCACACAGCTGCTAAGTGGTGGCACCAGGATTAAATACCAAGCAGTGTAACTACAGAGTTCCTTCTGTTAAGAGTCATATTCTGCTGCTGCTTTTGTTGCTGAATGCTTAGGACAAGCCAGTGGCATTTGATATCATGTCTGATGAAACAAGAAGGTACTAGAGAGAGGGAAATTGAATGTGATGGAAAGGACTGATGTTTGCTGATAGAGCAGTATTTCAGAGGGGTAGGTGGGTCTAGGTTGTGCTAGTAGAGGTGAGTGCTAGTAGAGGGGCAGTCATGGAAAATCAAATCACCATGACTTGATCTCCAAGTGACAAGGACGAAAGGATCATCAATGATACAGAAAAAGAGAGGCAAGGAATTTTTCAGGAGAAAGAAAGAAGATATTTTAGGAGATATTTAGAGGTGGCGAGAGAGATGACCATCCAACATGAGAATTGTCGAGTGGATTTTTTAAAATGATCTCCCACTGATGGTTTGATTAGACCTGGTAGACCTATTGTAGAAAAGGGCCAAAATGAACTAGAATTAGGGTGGGAGGTTCATTGACCTTGATGGTTTTCCAGCGCACCCTTTGATGGAACTGTGAAGGTTGCCTTCCAAGGAGGGGATTGCATTTGGTCAATTGCTGCTGCTTTGATTTGCTGCCACAAGTGGAGTTGAACCCAAGTAGGAGGTTGAAGAAAGAGTCTTATTGTCTTTCTTTATCTTTTGAAGATATTGCATGTTTAGAGGAGGAAGAGAAAAAAAGAAACACAAAATGTAATGAAGAATGAGCAAATAGAGATATTTTGAAGTTGAGGGTTGCATAGTTCTTGAGCTGGTCAGTTTTAACTAATTTCTAGAAACCAGAAACTAGAGATAATTGCAGGGAAGGGCTCTTTCTGTTGCACTTGTTGTTTTTAAGGTCTTGAAATGTGTATATTTTGTAAAATATAATATATAAATTAGAAGAACTAAACAAAAAAACATGAGTATAGACCCAGTTTTTCTATTAAGATTTAACACACAGTTACTCTATAAAATTGCTTAGAAAAGGGGAGAGTGTTTAGTGCTTGCCTTTAATTTCTGAAATTAGTTCATCATGGACTCTACACATTGCAGAGCAACAGTGGGCCTCATTTTGTGCAGTTGTAATGGAGCATTTAGAGGTTAGGCAGGGTTGCTTATGGGTTCTGATCCCCAGTGCTCTTCGTGCATGGCATGTGACATATACTCATTAGACAAATGCTGGTTAAACAACCACACTAAAAGATGATTTTTTTAGTAGGTAGAATAAGATTAATATTATAGTATGTCTTTCAGAAAGAAGTTATTTAAGATTTATTCACTTGATGGCAGACAAACCCAAAGCAAAGTATACTTTACCTGGTTGAATGATTTTCGAAAGCAGTATCTTTGTAGACTTCAAAAAATCTTAGTTCTCAGAAAGCCCCTGGTTGCCTATTAGGCTGTGTACACGCTAACCTAAGCCACAGCTTATCTCTGGCCATAGGTGGTGGCAGCGGCTAAGGTGTGTGGAGCTGCCAGTGAGTCGCCTTCAGTGAAGAGCCTCCGTTTGCTTGTTGCGGATAAAGACTTTTCCTTTAAAGCTGGCCAGTGGTAAGTGGCTTTTCTTTTTTTCAAGGGTGTATATTTAAGAAGGTGTCATCAGATTGAAGGGATTATCTTTTCAACTTCTGTGGCTAGCTGTTCCCATTCCCACAGAGGAATTCTAGGCTATTTCTGTTCATGGTGTGCCTTTTCTAGTATGGAGAATCTAATTCTTTTCTTAGCTTGAGCCCACTTCAGTTTTGACCCTGTGGCCCTGTCTCTCAATCATATAATGGAAACCGCTTTGAGTTTTCCAGTTTCAAACAAAGAAGCTAGTTCTAGTCCATGGAATTGACAGCTCTGAGTATTATGTTCTCAGGAATGCATCCTAATAGAATACACTGCAGTCATCTAATCTGCTTTGAGTTTTGTGTTGCTGGGGATTTGTACATTTCTAAAAGTCTTTTTTTAATGTCTAATACAGAGTTGACCAAGCCGTCTGAAAAGAATAACCAGTTATGTCATAGAACTAACCATCCTCTTGACTGAATTCCTGTGTTACTCATACCTTGCCTGGGTTAAGTTTAAATATTTTGCTTAATTTACTCACAGGATTCCCCAGTCAGGCCCAGCTCACACACAAATCTTAAGTCTGTTCCATTCCACTCTGAGGACTAATCAGTATGCTGACAAGCTAGCAGGCCAGCTGTCCCACTGTTCCTTGGAATGGCCTCACTGAGCTGCAATTCAAGTTGAATTGTAAATAAAGCAACTTGTATTTCCCTAGGAAAGGTGTGTTTGGGTGTGTGTGTGTCCTTTATTTAAATAAAGCATTCATTTCTAAATGAGTTTTCTGGTATGTCAATCTCCATAGTAATATTTCTTAGGAGTCACTTGACTAATTTTGGCAGTCCATCTGGAGATGTGGTTTTGTTAGGAGGAGGATGTGTGATAATAGCAAGTGTGATAATAGCAAGAGTTAGCAGTCTTGTGTTAATAGTTTGCCTTTGAATTTAGAACTAGAAAACAAGATGCTGATTGCAATAATTTGCGTTTGTGAAGCAATTTACTGCAATCTTTGCACATGTTCGGTGATACATATTAAATCCATTTTGGCAGTTTTGGGGGTGGGCAACATATTTACCCTTCAAAAATGGTTTAGCAGTTATTACGTTGAAAAGTGAAAACTTTAATTGTAATGATCTGTTGTTCCATATTTCCTTTCTGTGGAAGTGTTTGTGTCCTGTGCATAGCATTGTCTCCATGCCTTCAACTCTGAATTATTCCAAGACTCTGACTCCAGTCTCCTGGGTAGAAAAAGCCTGAGCCTTGGTTATAATGCTCCACCATGGTGTGCCTGCAAGTGCATTAGCTCTTGCAAACTGCAATTCTCTGATAAGAAAAATGTCATCATTCCCTAGCCATATATATAGAAATGGGGTCCCATTGTGATTCCAAAGAGAAAATTATTCAGGGTCGGTATTCCATTCCAATAAATGGATTTGGTCACTGACATTAGAACTGGTTTTAGTGTGTGTCTCAGACTTTTGCTTCAGAAGTCATACAGGGGATGGTGATCACTGGTTGATTGGCAGTGACCCTTTTCCTCCCAGCTGTGGGTCTAGCCTTCAAACCCTCCCCTTTTAAAAGACTTCACCCTTACTGTTGATTTATTATATATCTGGGGTTATGAATTCTTTTTGGTATTTGACTTTATGATTACACAATGGCCATTTTGCATAGATTGGTGTTGTCCACCTGTTCTTTGCTGTTGCTAGGATTGGTTTGTGTTCTAGGGTTTTCTTAGATGAACGGGTTAGTAGTAACGCCCATGTGGCATCTTGGAGAAGGCAAGGATTAGTGAAAGGAGTTAGGATGTGGCTGCCTCCCAGCCAGTGGTGATCAGAGTGGAGAGCTGCTTGAGGTGAAGAGAGGATTGCTGTTGGGCTTATCTCTGGGATGAGAGATTGGGCCATTGTCCCACGTCTCTGAATTTTTGAGTGATAGCTCCTGACACCTGCCAAACTCTCAGAATGAGGTTCCAGGAGTAACTTTAAATAAATAAATGTTGTCCATGACCAATTTGAGCTCTGGCTACACATCCCCATGAAGATTTCTTCAGCACATAGAGAGAAGTGCTAGAACACACTGCACTGTGTTCTAGCAAGTCAACCCAGAGAGAAAGGCCAAAAGGAGAAACCATCTCAAAAATATCTTTCCTATCAGCAGGGTTATAGCTCTTGGACTCCACTTACCAGTAGGTTGACAGCTTGCTTATTAGAAAGTACCTTCTTGGTGAGTCCTGCTCTTGACCTTGTCATTGCTCTTCCCTATTTGTGGAAAGATTGGCACTCCCTCTCAGGGCTGAAGTGTGGCACTAACAGTCCTCATGCAAGATCTTGATTGCCCTGTTCCACTTGCTGCCTTCTTCAGTGGCTGCACTGCTGAGGATGGGATCCATCCCCAGAGGGGGAGGCATCATGGCCTCGTGTTCTGGAGACTGCCCAATTCATATTGAAGACTACCTACCTGCTAGGTCTGATGTGGGCCTTTTCCACATTTCTCTGGGCTTTGGTTTTCACATCTTTAAATAGGGAGCAATAGTATTCCTGTTTGGGATACTAAGTGTTTTTTCACAGTGGATAATATTAACTTCATTAGTTTGGTATTATTTTTTGTTAGTATGCTAGTCAGCTCATCATCACTATAGCTAAAATACCTGATAAGAACAATGGTTTCAAAGGTTTCAATCCATGGTTAGCCAGCTCCGTTGCTCTGGGTTCAAGGTGAAGCAGAACGTTGTGGTGGAAAGGCATGGCAGAGGAAAGCTCAGTTTATGAAAGCCAGGAAGCAAATAGAGCAAGAGAGAGAGTGACTGAGACTGTGACTATTCACTCTAGGAGCCAGGAACAAGGTATAATCCCAAAGGGTACACTCCCAATGTCAGTTCCTCCAGCAATGTCCCGTCTGCCTATAGTTACCACACAATAATCCATTCAGATTATCAATCCATCAGATGAATTAATTCACCATTGAGGTTATAGCTCTCCTAATCATTCCACCTCTGAACATTTCCGCACTGCCAAACATGAGCTTTTTGAACCACATGTTATATTCAAACCATAATAATTAGTATTTCACCCAGTCAGCTAGATTATCTGTGCTGGTGAAACCCAGGGGTCAGATTCCAATTCTTAGTTACTTGGCCAGTTCTCCTGCAGGGAAGATGTTGGTTCTGCCTACAGAACTGTGGGCCAAGTCAGAGGGTGAATGAGTGCACACTGCCAAATGACGTTACTGATGGTGCTGTCAGTGATCAGTCCGTTCTGGGCTGTCTAAAGGAGGATGCCCAAGAGGAAGCAAGGCCAAAGCATATTTGCAGCAAAAAGACTTTTAGTTCTGATATAAATTTCTTTGCTAGAAAGCAACTTTGGGAACTACTACCCCACCCTTGAGTAGGGTCACTGTGTTGTTGACAGCATACAAACTACACAACTGGATGCAGCAGTGTTGAATTTCACACAATTACACAAAGAAAGTGCATTCCCTGGCTCTTTATCTAGCCTCTGTCCTCTGTTGACTTGTTCTAAGACTCAGTTTAAGTGGCTTCTTCTCTCAATTCCTTCACTCCTGGTGGTATTGACTACCCCTTCTCTCATCTGTCTCCCTACCTTAATATTTTATCAAAGCCCACTTACTTGTATTTTTGTGATTTCTTTCCCATTAGAATGAATTTGTTGAGGGCAGGAACCAAGATACCCTTAGTTTCTGTACCTCCCATTGCAGTGCTGTCTGTCGTAGGCAGGTGGGTGAGGAGCTTTGAGTGCTGTAGCAGAGGACTAGAGTTTGGGATCTCATAAATATCATCATTTGACTATGGTTGGCATGCCCTGTGTGCTGAGCACTGGGATCACCTCTGTGGATAGGACTTAGCTGCCTGCTTTGTCAAAGTTGGACACAAATGTGTTGCTTTACTACACACCTGGATCCCTTTTCTCAGTTCTGCTTATACATAGTAGATGCCTCTGCTCATGTTCCTAGAGTGATTAATCCTACAAAGGGTGTTTTTTAAAGGTTTGTGTTTAAAGTTTAATTCTTTTATGGACAGGTGTTTTATGAAATATGTAATGTGCATATTTTCTTAAATACATTAATATGGGACTTCTAATATAATTTGAATTTTTTGTACCTTTTAATTTAGGAGTTGTTTTCTTCTCCGAAGGTAGCTTTCCAAAGGTGAAAGGGATCAATCCTTTTTAGTAATCTAAGGAAAAGGAATTTATCACCATCGAGCAGCAGAGGGTGCTGTAGTTCAGGAGATGAAGCAGCAAAAGTAGCTGTTTGTTTTTTATTTGTATATGTGGATATAGTATAGACACTATGTACCTCCTCTCGGATAGCATATAGCACACATTAACAAATGGGAACTATATAGCACACATTAACAAATGGGAACTATAGTGTTTATAGTTTTTATATTGCCCCAAATGAAAGGGAAGTTAAAGTATTCACAGAGAAAAGTCAAGTGAAAATAGGTAGAAGTAGGTGAGATGGCCCTTCCTGGAACACTTCCAATCTAGAGCCCTTTTGGGGGGATGGGGTGGGAGGGAGGGTACTGGGGATTGAACCCAGCAGTACTTTACCATTGAGCCACATCCCCTGCTTTTTTATTTTTTAAAGACAAGGTTTCACCAAGTTGCTTAGGGCTTCACTAAGTTGCTAAGGCTGGCTTTAAATTTGTGAGCCTTCTGCCTCAGCCTCCTGAGCCACTGGGATTACAGACGTGCACCACTGTGCCCGAATAGAGCTGGTTTGTTGTTTTTTTTTTTTTTTTTCAAACTATCAGAAATGAGCAAATGTCTAAGGCTGTAGATTAGAGTAAAATATATTTTAAGGTCATAGACCAAACTGATAGAAAGCCTCTTGTGCTTTTCACATAAGCTGTGTGTAAGAAAACAAATGGAAATGGGATACTTTCTGTTCTTGATGGCAGAGAAATACCTAGAATGGGTGTTAAATCTTCCTAGACACGGGGTTGAGAATTTTTCTTGGTGCTGGGTTCTAATACATTTTTCTGTCGTTTTCACAAGATTTGTTGCATTTCCTATAATCTGCACCAAAAAGGGTTTCTGTGGCATAGAATTATTGGAAGCTCAAAACTCCTAAGAGTTTTAGGCTGTAAGATGTGGTTAGAAGAAAAGGAGAAACAAGCCATGACACAAAGCCACGTCAGCCTATTTAAGTTTGGCAAATACCAGCAAAAGTGTTTTTGTGCTTCCTTCCTTGTTGTACTTCTTTAAAAAGCATTTTTTGAGATAAGTGAATTTTATACATTAAATTTTATGTAAAGAGTACAATTCACTGGGTTTTAGTATATTCACAGTTGTTTATCAGCCTAATCAAATTTTAGGACATTTTCATTATCCCACAAAGAAACCCAGTACCAATTGCCATTCATTTCCCATATTCCTGCCCCCTTAGATAACCATGGATCCACTTTCTGTCTCACCGGACACTGATATAAATGGAATCATAGATTATGTGATTTTTTTTTTTTTTTTTTTTTTTTTGGTGAGGGATGTACCGGGGATTGAACTCGGGGTCACTCGACCACTGAGCCACATCTCTAGCCCTATTTTGTATTTTATTTAGAGATAGGGTCTCACTGAGTTGCTTAGCGCCTTGCTTTTGCTGAGGTTGGCTTTGAACTTGTGTTCCTCCTGCCTCAGCTTCCCAGGCTGCTGGCATGGGAGGCATGCGCCACTGTGTCTGGCAGATTATGTGATCTTTTTGTGACTCCTTTGCCTGGCTTCTTTCACTTACCATGATTTCACGGCTCAACTATGTTGTAGCATATAGCAGTACTTCATTTCATTGTATGAATATATTTTGTTTATCCATTCATCAGTTAATCAACACTTAGATTGTTTCCATTTGGGGGCTATTGTGACATTGGTGTACAAGTTTCTAAATGGACATATATTTCCCTTTCCCTTTAGTGTGAACCTGAGTGAAATTGTCAGGCCATATGGTAGGTAACTCAACATTTTCACGCACTGCCAAAATGTTTCCTAAAGGCTATGCCATTTGACATTCCTAGTAGCATTGCATAAGGGTTCCGATTTCTCTAAACTCTCACTGAAACTTGCTGTTTTCTGTCCTTTGGATTATGGCCATCCTATTTTATATGAAGTGGTAGATCATTGTGGATTTGATTTACATTTTCCTAATGACTAATGATGTTTGACATCATTTCACGTGCTTACTAGCATTTTTAATGTTGTTTTTGAAGAAATGTTAGTTAAAACATTTGCTCATTTAAAATTTGGGTTTTCTTTATTACTGAGTTAGAGGAGTTCCTTATATAATTTGAATACAGATCCCTTAATAGATGTATTATTAAAATCTTTTCTCACATTCTGTGGGTCGTCTTTTAACTTTCTTGATCATATTTGTAGCACAAAGTTGTTAACTTTCATGAAGTCTAATTTCTCTATTTGGATTTACCCTTGTGGTTTGGTGTCACATCTAGGAAACTAATGCTGTGAAATCTACTCCTGGATTTTCTTCTAGGAGTTTATGATTTTGGCTCTTAAATATTTAAGTCTGTGCTCCATTTTTATGTGTGTATGAGACAGATGTCCCTACATCATTTTATTTTTTGCATATAGATATCCAGTTGTCCCAGTACCATTTGCTGAATAAACTATTCTTTTTCCATTGATTTATCTTGGCACCTTTGTCAAAAATGAATTGACTGGCCAGGTGCAATGGCTCATGCCTATAATCCCAGCGGCTTGGGAGGCTGAGGCAGGAGGATCGAAAGTTCAAAGCCAGCCTCAGCAAGAGTGAGGCACTAGGCAACTCAGTGAGACCCTGTCTCTAAATAAAGTACAAAATAGGGCTGGGGATGTGGCTCAGTGATTGAGTGCCCTTGAGTTCAGTCCCTAGTACCCCAACAAACAAACAAACAAACAAAAAACCAACCAAACCATAAATTTAAGGGTTTATTTCTGGATTATTAATTCTTTTCTATTGATCTTCATATCTGGCATTGGTTACACCAACCAGTACCACCATGTCTTCATTACTCTAACTTTGTGGTAAGTTTTAAAATCATGAGGTCTGAGTCATTTAAATTTATCCTTTTCCAGGATTGTTTTAATGATTCTGGGTTCTTGAATTTCCATTTGAATTTTTTTTAAATTGTCAGTTTCAGCAAAGAAACCAGGTGGGGGCTTGGTAAGGTTATTGCATTGAATCTGTAGATAAATTTGAGATGTATTGCCATCTTAGCAATATTAAATCTTCTAATCCATGAACATGGAATAGCTTTCCATTTATTTAAATCTTTAATTTTTTCAACATTTTATAGTTTTCAAGTCTTTGTTAAATTTATTACCAATTATTTTGTTTTTTTTAAGTGCTATTACAAATGGATTTTTTAAATATATTTCACATTTGGATAGTTCACTGCTAGTGTATGGAAGTGTTTTTTTTAATATACTGAAATACTGCAACCTAATTTGCAGTTGTTTAATAATTATATCTTTTTAGTGAATTCTTTTGGGTTTTCTATGTATGAGATGACACCCTCTGTAATTCCTCCTCTCCAATCTGAATGTCTCATATTTTCTTCTCTTGCTTGCTTTGGCTAGAACCTCTAGTGCAGTATTGAGTAGAAATGGTAGGAGTAAATATCCTTGTTTCGTTCCTATAGGGAGGAAATTTTCTGCCTTTCATAATTAAATATAAGGTTAGCCATGGGTGTTTTGCAGGTGCCCTTTTTAAGTTTGAGGAAGTTCTCATTTATTCCTGGTATCTTTAGTGTTTTTATTGTGAAAGAGTGTTGCATTTTATCACATGCCTTTCCTGTATCTAGTAAGATAATCATGTGGGGTTTGTACCTTATTCTATTAAGTAGTATTGCATTGATTGTTTTCAAAAATTAAATCAACCTTGTATTCATGGGATTTTTTTTTTTAATTTTTTTTTTTGTTTTGTTTGTTTTTTTTATTCAGAAGGGATATTGGTCTGTAGTTTTATTGCAGTATCTTTGATTAGTGTCAGGGTAATACTAGTAGCTTCACAGAGTGCATTGGAAAGTATTCTATTTTTGGAAGAGTTTGTGAAAGGTTAGTATTCTTTAAATGTTTGGAATTCACCAGTAATGTAATCTGGACCTGATCTTTTCTTTGTGGAAGTTTTAAAATTACTGATTTAGTCCTTTGACCTCTTATGGATCTGTTTGGGTTTTCTGTTTTTCTTGATTTATATTTGGTAGTTGTGTCTATTTAGGAATATGAGCTTTTCATCTAAGTTAACTATCTTTGATATACAGTTGTTTATATAGTTTCTTTATGTTCCTTTTTATTTTTGTAAGATTGATAAAAGCCACTCTTTTTATTGTTAATTTTAGTAGTTTATCTTTTTTCTTCTTTGGTCAAGTTAACTAAAGTTTTGTCGATTTCATTTATTTTGTTTGACTGTTTTTTAAAATTGCTTCAACAGTAATCATTTATCTGCCTTTTCTTTTAGGATTGATTTCTTTATTCCAGGAGTCTCTGTAGTTGGTGGGTTTTCAATATGCTCAAGTCCCAGACTGCTAGAGCAAGAGAGAATGATAGAATTGGCAGTGAAATACACAAACCACCCGCCTGCTCTCTGGATTCACGATAAGGTAAGCAACTGCTTTTTTAAAAATTGGAGATATGGGCATCTCTGGCTTCCACAAATTTGGGTTCAGCTCACTTGATCTACCTAAAAACCCTAATGTTGAGTATAAAGGGTACATGTTCACACATAGTTTCCTAGAAAAGGTAAAGATAAGTATGACTCAGAAGACCTCGGATTTGGAGATAATTTGTTTTTACCAAACAATATTTGGTGGAATACTATTGTAGATTTAAAATATTTTGGTTTTGATAATTTACCGTTTGTTGTGTAAATGGTAAATCTGTAAATTAGATTGTTTTACTATAATTATCCTAAATAAAGGAAATTAAATTATCATTTTGTCCAGTATTTGGAGGAAAACTACCTCTGATTACATAATACCGTGGTGCCTAGAGATGAGCACAAATCCATGGTGCTCTCCATTTTAGCCCCTTGAGAGCTCTTCATAGGGTTCTGAGAGGCAATCCAAATTTAATTGCATACTTAAACACATACTTTACCACAGGGCTCAATACAAGACCTATGTAAGCTGCCTGTCATTACTTGAACTCTGATAGCAAAGTCTGAACTCAGAATAGGTCAGTTACTTAATTTTTGGCCCTTGTTTCCATCATTGCCATCCTCTTCTTGATTAGAGTGTGCCTTCTATATTTACCAATAACCTCCATCCCATTCTGGGCATTTAAAAAAAATCTCCTTTACCTAAAAGAAATGTATGATACAAATATGGCTTCAAAAAATCTGTACTGTCCCTTTATTTTCATGGAAATCATTGAGCATCAACAATGGAAAACAGAAAACAAAACTGTAAACCTTATTTTCAGCAGAACCTGGAACATACTCCAGTATATTTTTTTTAAGGTTTTAGAGAATTGTATTTATGTAGGAGCCACATGAGACTAAGAGGAAAAAGGCCAATAGTAGCAGATTCCACAGTGTAATAACAAAAATACATGTGTTAGGGGTAGGACATCTCTCTTATCTGTAAAAGTTTGGAAACAAGGTTGACTTCCTTGACTGCAGAAGTCCCACCTCGCTGCAACATGGTTTGTTTAGGAGAGAGGGCATACAAAGAATCATATTGACCAGTCATATTTGTAGGAAGTAATATGCCTTTGTAGGGGCTCAAGGAAGCTGCTGTGTTGTGAAAACTTGCTAGCTTAGGACACTGTCTTGGCCCATCCCCCAATACAGAACCCTCTTGGAGAGAGTTGGTCTTCCCGAAAGCACAATTTATCTCAATTTCATGAAAGAAATCAAAGAAGACATGAGTAAATATTCATGAATTAGATTGAATATAAGTTACTCCTCCTTAAATTGACTTATAAATTATAACATAGATTTATTATGTTGTGCTCATTTCTATATTTACCAACAACCTCCATCCCATTCTGGGCATTTTTTATGATACAAATATGGCTTCAAAAAATCTGTACTGTCCCTTTATTTTCATGGACATCATTGAGCATCAACAACGGAAAACAGAAAACAAAACTGTAAACCTTATTTTCAGCAGAACCTGGAACATACTCCAGTATATTTTTTTAAAGGTTTTAGAGAATTGTATTTATGTAGGAGCCACATTTTAGTTAAAATCTTAACAGGAGTTCTTGTAGATATAAACAAATGATCTTAAAATATATATGGAATGTAAAAAGAATAGCTTAAACAGTTTGGGAAAAGGAGCATAAGAAATAGAAATCACATTACTCAAATTTAAGATAAAAATAAATCAACAGTAATCAAAATAGTGTGGTACTGGTGAAAAGATAGACACAGATCAGAAATACGACCATTTGTTTGACAAAAGTGCTAAAGAAACAGTGGAGAAAGGATACCTTTTAAACAAATAGTGCTGGAATAATTTTACATCTATATACAAAGCAAGAAGTTTGACCTAAACCTTATACTTGAAATTTAAGATTAACTCAAAGTTAGTTGTTGATCTAAATGTAAAACATGATCTTATGAAAGTTCTAGAAGAAACAGAAAATGCTGGGAACTTGAGGACAGGCAGAAGTCTTAAGATATGACACTGAAAGCAAGATTCATAAAAGAAAATAATATATAGGACTTAATCAAAATTGAAACTTTTCTTGCAAAAGACTTCACAGAATTTTAAAAATAACCTACATATAGTCTGGGAGAAAATATTTGCAAATCAGATACCCAACAAAGGACTTGTACCCAGAGTATAAAAAGAACTCTCAAAACTCAACAAAGAAAACAAGGAACAATAATTTTTTGAAATGGGCAAAAGATTGGATAGACACTTCACTGGAAAGGATATAAAGATGTAGAAGGATATTAATATCCTACATGTCCATTGTATTTGTTCAGGACGGTCCCCAGGTGCTTGCTTGCCTTGGCATTTCTACTGTAAATATATCCTGTCACATTTTTATCCTTTCATCTTCTGAGTCCCCTTTGGTATGGCCTTAGCTGCCTCATCCCTTTTTTAGAATTATCTGTAGATTTTTCAACCCATTACTGCCTATCAACTGTTCGGAGTCTCTAAAATATGCCATTGGGGTGAGACCAACAAGAGGTCCACATGCCTCTTGTCAGATTCCAAGTGAGCATTGCCATTCTGGTTCCTAGTGCTCTGAACCTGTGAATATGTACTCACCCAATACACGCACACACTCTGCCCTGCGGTTGCTCTTGGTGCCCATGTGACCTGACCTGGTGCTGGTCCACAGCTCTCTGCTAGGTTTCATGCCTCATTGGCATTTCAATGAGGGAACTTTTTCTTAGAGGCTGTAGAAAATTTCAAAGTGGCATTGCCTGAGTGCACCTCCTAATTGTGGTGCCTGTTCTCTGCCCAGTGGGAGTTGCAAACAGCCTTTATGAAGTCAGATTTTCTTTGGAACCATTTTCAGGTGGCTATTTTCCTCCTGAGGATTTTGTCTTATTAAGCTATTAAGAGTGGACAATGGAGGCATGTGAGTGTCTGGGTGGCAGCAAGCTGGTCTGTTGAGACATGGATAAAGTGCCATAAATGTCTTCCTTTATTTTATTGGCTTTGGCTCAAGCTCTTGGCAGGGTAAGGGGTTCTGGATAGCTATTGTGTACTGGGCTACAGTTACTGTGGAAAGGTTTTTTTTTATTTCACAAGTACAAAATCTATGCTCAAATATGATACATTTCTAAGTAATTGAAGGTAACTTCCTTTTAATTACATGTTATGCTATGCGGTGTCTTGAGTCTTGTGTTCTTGCTGTCCTGGCAGTTTTTATTGATCAGGAAAAGACAAAGATGGCTTTTGATTCTTTCCAGATGGTAGCAAATTAGAAGATAGATCTATTGAATATTATTTTTGTCACTAAAAAAAAACAAAAAAACAAAACAACAACAACAAAAAAACAGGTTTCCCTGCAGTATATTTTCTTGGCCGTTCTGAGGTTGAACATACATTAGTTTCTAAAAACAATGAGCTAACAGCTTTCTTTGTTGTCACTGCTAAGCACCTTGAAGATGGCCATCGGAAAAAAAAAACAATGTCTCCCAAATTCTTATAGAGAGATGTGTATGGGAAGGTAAGAGAGAGATGGAGGATGTAGGAACATGAAATCCATTGTCATCATTAGGCAGAGTTTCTTGTATTTTAGGTTCTATTTTCAAGACTTGAAGGAGCATTTTACTTTGGTAGCCAGTACAACCATTCCTAGATTGTTATTCCTAACCAGTGCTCCCTTGCTGCTAATTTCTTTTGTCAAAATGAAAACTCACTCATGTAACAATTTCCTGTATATTTAAAATAGTTAAATTAAGACATTCCCCCCAGAGATTTTCATTCATTTAACAGTTCTTTACAAAAATGACCTATTTTATGAATTAAAATAATTTTCATTTTTCTTATATTTTTTTCTCTAAGTTTAACTCATTTTTAAGAGCCTCAAGTTAAATTCCTGTCCAAAAGTACTTACTACTCACCTGCCTTGTGAGGTGCCAAGGTATGAATGCCAAAGATTTGGTTCTCAAAAGTTGTGAGTGTGTAATTACTTAAGGAGAGAGTTCACTTACCAAGAACATGTAATGGGACAAACCTATGCTCTTAATACAGATTTCTTTATTCCTGGCTTCTGTTTTTTAGTAGTGGAAGAAGGAATCAGGCTCACCCACCACCTGTTCTCTGTGACAGCCATAATAATGAAAACACTTTCTTTCATAGAGCCAGATACCAGCAGGGAGTTACCCCTACTGTGAGTCATTTCATGCCCACAACAGCCTGGAAGTGGACAGGGCAGGTGTAGCAAAGGCTCAGAAGTTAAAGTACTTGCTGGATTTTATTGAGCTGTATTAAAATTCATTCTTTTGACTCAGGTCAGTGTTTTTCTCCAAAATGAGGGATTCTCAACCCTGTCAGATTCAATGCCTCCTTTATAGAACTATTATGAAATGAAATTCATAATTGAGACAAACATACATTTAAAAAATGTACTTACAAAGGAGAAGTAAAGAAAAATGATCAAAGACTATGTATTTCATTATATAAATGCTTGGGCATATCTGAACTAGATATAGAATGGAGTGCTTCAGTGATTGTTTCTAAACATAGAACACCAAGAATACCCAGTCTACAAATGGTGATAACAGGAGTGTTGTGTGTGTGTGTGACAAAAGAACACATGTCACCACCAATGCATGTGGTTTTCCAGCACAGTGAATATGTTTGATAAGGTTCTGAACACAACCAGGTACAATGTACTTAGTGGTTACATTCTGGAAAATTCAGACCAAATAAAATCTATTACAAATAAACTCAAAGACTTTTTTGTAATGAGTTAAAGTCTAGTCTAAGACCATTACAAACCAGCTTCATCTATCTATGTAACTATGGGCCATTTAGAAGTCATTGTCAGGATAGTCCTGTGTGTTGCAGATAATGGTATGGTGATCAGTCAACTCCTAAATAAAATAGCCCTGATTTGTATTATTTGGGGATTTCTGTGCTGTAAATACGTCAGTGCTGATTTTATACTACCTACTGGCTCATAAAATTCCTGCAGATTTAACCATCAGTTTAATAGGTACTAGCTCTAGGACTTCAGTATATCTAGCATCTCTGGCCTTTTCCCCTTAAATGCTGGTTGGGTTCCCTAAATCATTGTGACAACAAAAAGTCACAAGTTTCCAAAACACCCATCAAGGACAGTACTGCCCCTTTGAAAACCAATGTTAATCTCTGGTGACATTTCTGGTATAAGTGATCTCACCAAGTAGTAAGTGCTTTACCTGGGTGGGTGTATGTGAGACTCACTCCTGGTGTGACTTCTGGCTCCTGTTTTGGATGCTCTGGAGAGAAGTGAACAGTGTTGAACAGTACTGCAGTGCTGGTCTAAGCCTGCACAGCCGATCTGGCTGTACCCTGCCTGAGATCAGGAGGGAGACTCCAGTATATGCTTGTCAACGCTGATGAGCCCAGAGCAGCCCGCATCATGACCCTTGTTCCATCAGGCCTCTCTCAGCCTTGATCAGAACAAAGGAATACCACTTACAGATAAAAGGAGACCCATACTCCAGAGCTCTCCCCTGCTGGAGTTCATTACCACTTTTTTCAACTTACTTTTTCACCTGAGAAGTTAACAAATGGCAGAATCACTGAAGCAAGGCTGCTTTTCTCAGTTCTGGAGTGAGTGTGCAGTTTGAATCATGAAGGCTGGGCAGCAAATGGCCTGCATCATGGACAAGTGGAAGTAATTCACAGAGTCCTGGGACAACTAAGAGCAAGCTATTTTAAACATAGTCCTAAATAGTGATAAGAATGCAGAAGGTAGACTCAGTGGGTTTTATTAAAGTAGAACTTTTTTGTTTAAGACTGGTACCATAAAGGACTAAAGGATCTTTCTCTTCTCTGCCCTAGTGTACACTTGACTCTGAAGTGGCTGTGAGAGTGGGTGGAGAGTTCTTCTTTGACCCTCAGCCCACAGATGCCCCTAGAAACCTCGTGTTGATTGCAGGAGGAGTTGGAATTAACCCCCTGCTTTCCATCCTGCGGTACTCAGCAGATCTCCACCGTGAGCGCGCAAACAAAGGAAGTGGATATGAGATAGGTACAATAAAACTATTCTACAGTGCAAAGAACACCGGCGAACTCCTGTTTAAGGTAAGGGCGGGGGGAGATGTATGTTTCATCATTTGCTATAAGCAAACTTGTGTAGTGGTACTAAATGTCCACAAACATTTCTTCTCTAGGTTCTGATTTTTCTGCAAAGGTTCAAACAAAAGACTTTGCAAGGCTTAAACATGCTCAAATGAAAATTAACACATCTTACCCAGGACAATTAAAACTGTCGGTGTTGAGGAAGCTTTTAGTTAAGGAACAGGATAGTGTGGGGGGTTGGTGGGATGGAATCTAGAGGTTAGGTGACAGGAAAGTCACATGGTACCATGAGTCCAGAAGAGTTGAGAGATCGACAGGTGGGCTCGTGTCACGGTAGTAGGTGAGACCTAGATTGTTTGAACCCAGCTGGGTAAATGAAACCCCATCAATTGCATCTGTTGAAACTAAGTACATTCCATGGAGAAGGCTTTCACTCACGAGTGCTTAGCAGCTGCAGAAGTGAACAAAAGAACAGAA
Organism: Marmota marmota marmota; assembly: GCF_001458135.2. Classification (NCBI taxonomy): domain Eukaryota; kingdom Metazoa; phylum Chordata; class Mammalia; order Rodentia; family Sciuridae; genus Marmota; species Marmota marmota. Next base: position 5,085,005 of record NW_025999941.1, on the reverse strand, counting down.
ATAGTTAAAAGACACAACTGTGGTCAGTGAAACTGCTGCTTGATTGCCAATGCTTGAGAAAAAGGAAAAAGAAAAAACTCCCGGAGAGTTGGTAATATGGTTGTTAGCATATTCAGATTTCAATTAAAGCCAAATAGCCCTCCGTACTCTGAATGCTCTGGCCTGCTAGACTGCAAACAATATCTCTCTAAGTAGAGCAAGAGCGACAGACGTGTGTAGAATGGGAGTTGTGGTTCGGCATCAGTGGTTGGGCCCATCTGCTTTGATTTTTTAAAAATTGTAGTGTGACCAAATATGTTTGCTATTCCAGAAAAATATCCTCGATTTAGTAAATGAATTTCCTGAGAAGATTGCTTGCAGTTTGCATGTTACAAAACAGACTACACAAATCAGTGCAGAACTTAAGCCATATATCACGGGTGAGTGCCCTAAAGATATTTTGACTGTCTCCACGCAGTTTTTTGGTGGACATGGCTGCCATTGGTTGGGCGTAGATGCTTTATTGTTGGGAATTGCTGGCTGGGAATGTCACTACCAGGAGAATGGAGAGATGATTCATCACGGAAAAAATAAGAAAATACTTAGTTGGATTTACTTATATATAGGCTTCCTATTACCCATGTTAAAATTTTATTTTTCACATTGTTTTAAGAAGCCTTTGCATCATCACTATACTGTTCATGAAAAAAGTTATATTCCATCCTTGGCTGAATGGATTCCATTTGCTATTAATAGTCATTTAAATTACTTGTCTCCCCTGTTTGGAAGGATTTTGATAAGTTTTAATTTACTTGCTGAAGACAGCTTTGCATCTCAACCAAAGACCAGTAAACTAATTGGCCTTCTTTGCAATGTGCTGTGATTAGCCTCCCCTAGGTTTAAGAAGCCTGGAGATGCACTGAGCTTGAGTTACATTAAATAAACACTTTGCTGAGTTGTGGTTGGTCTGTCCTCATTTCAGAATAAAAATAATGTCTGGCTTAATTTGGTGTTTATTCTGTTTTTTGGTAGAAGGAAGAATAACAGAGGAGGAGATAAAAGACCACATTTCAAAAGAGACTTTGTTCTATATTTGTGGCCCACCTCCAATGACAGACTTTTTCTCCAAGCAACTGGAAAACAACCATGTTCCCAAAGAACACATTTGCTTTGAGAAGTGGTGGTAGGGAGCCGGCAAAGGTACAAAAGAGAAAGAAGCAAGATCCATTCCAGAGAGTAAGAGAGATTATTTCATATCTTTTGTGGCAAGATGAATTTACCTTTACTTGAGTTGCCTCAATTTTGAACTAAGTGACGAGCTGGAGAGTAAAAGAAAAGCTGGCTAACAGACTTAAATTTCTTACAAAGGCTTCTTTGATCAAATTATTTTTGACTAAATTTGCTTTTATTAATAATTATTATCTCATGATATACCACAAATTGGTCAGTATACATTTTCTTTTGCACATAGGGGAAAAGTCATGTGTACTTAAATTTTTAATTATGAAATTGTGGGGGTTTTTTGTGAATTGTAGACTAACTTTAAATTGTCAGCAATCCATATATCCTATATTCAATGAACTTAGAATTTTAAATACATTCTTAATAATTTACTTTGAAAATTTATTTGTAATGCCTGTGTTAACTTTACCCATGGCCTACAGCCTTATTTGAACATCAGAACTTAGTTTGGAAATGGAAAATTGTTAGGAAAACTGCTTTAGGGCGTGGAACATCTCGCATATTTGCCAATATCCTATATATCATGACCAGTAGTTGGTTTTTCCCTAGTAAAGTGCTTGCTGTCTTGGCTCTCTGCCTTACTGCTGTAGGAGGTGGCTTGATTGGGACAAAGGTGTGATTGGGACTGCTGTGATTCATGTTCAATCTGCCTTTAGTGGTTGGCTGGCTGTGGGAATATGCCTAGGATTGGTTGGGGGATGGAGCCACTTACAAATTCTGCTCCTCTGCTCTTTGTTTCCTTGCTTTTTCAGGGTTGTATCTGGCACCAGCTAGTATAGAACATATACTGGTTGGATAATTGAGAGAGAAAGCAATGATATTTTAATTCCTTACTAAATCTGGGATTGGGGCAGTTCCTAGAGTAGATGGAAAGAATGGGTACAGCTTTATCTCAAGGCTGCTGTGTTGAAACTGCTAGAAAGCAGACTGTAATTCTTGTAAATTTTTTTTTTTTTTTTAGATTTTTAAAAACCCGAAAGAAGTCCTTAGGCTGCCTGAGGGTTGGCATTCTTCTTGTGACAGGCTGTCCTGGGCCCAAGGCTGTCAGCTTGGAGAACACTACAGGGTGCCTGGGAAGGAGGACAGACCAGTGCTAGAGACTCAGAAAGCCCATTTGAGATTTTGTTCTTGAGCTGATGAGAGAAGACAAGTTGACCTTTCTTTGTTGCTGCAGGCCTCCCAGGGACTGCAGGGCTTGAGCACATAATTGATGGCCCCAGAAGAGGGCTGGCATCACCACTGTAGCCTCTGTGCTATTTTAAGTTTCATCAGGTTTCAAGCAGAGATTATTTGTCAATTTCAGTTAGGTGCTGCTTAGTGACTGGGGTTTGTTCTGAGAAGTGTGGTGTTAGGTAATTTCATCATTATGTGGCCATCAGGATGATACTTCACAAACTAAGATGGCTATGGCATCCATCGTTATATGGTGAAAGTGCAGGGTGGACTCATTGTTCACCAAAATGTCATCATGTGCCTCATGACTGTATTTGTTCCCAGATTTGAATTCATTGGGAAGAAGAGAAGTGCTTTTGGCCTAATGGGCATATCAAAGTCCAAAGTCCTCTGCGTTTCAGAGGTGACAGGAGTGTGAGAAGCTCTGGACTGCCACAGGGAGCCCTGACTTATCAGTTGTTTCTAAAGTGTCCTGCTTGAAGGCTGGGTTTGAGAGCTGGGTACTCAAGAGGCATAGGAGCACAGCATGATAATACTCAGGTGTGTGAGGTCTCCAGGGGTTGGTTGGGGGATGGAGTTCTGCCAACTGGTGAAGGTAGCTGGCAGGGGAGAGACCCCAAAGGTACAAGAGAAAGAGCCCTCCCAGGCCTCTGTATCAGGAGTGGAGGTGCAGGCTGAGCATCCTCTGTGCAGCAGGGAATAAGAGCATGGGGGGTTTTGCTCCCTGCCTCTGTCCAGCCAGCACCATGCTGTGTGCCTGCTGTTGTCAGAGAGCAAGAGCCAGCTCTCCTGGAGATCCCAGCTCTGCCTGCCACCCTGCTGTGGATTCACTGTCACCATCTGTGAGCTGCTGAGACAGGCCAAGTCTTGACCTTTGTTTGCCTGCAGTGTTATTCCTTTCGTCTCTGTCATTCCAGCGCTCAGTGCTGAATATCGTTTTCTGCTCTGTTGGCCAAGAATGTCCTGTTGCCCTTACCTGCCAGGCTAGTCCACTTGTCTTTGGTACTCCAAATGAGCAGACTACAGTCAGGGTGGCTTGGAATTTATAGTGTGGTGACTGAAGAGTATAGACTAGAGAGAGCCTTTGGGCCAGGCTGTCCAAGTTCAAATATCAACTATTCTACCTGCTAGGTAGAGGATCTTGAGCAAGTCACTGAACTGCATTATGCTTCATTTAAAATTACATACTTGTAGCTACAGGTGAACGGGCAATATAACTACTGCCTCCCCCAGGACTGTTAAAGGATTAAATGTGATCACATATATATGCCAGCAGAACACTGCATGGGTATTTTTCACCATTAATTTGCTATTCCTTGTCCTATTCAGAAAGGATTTCAAGAGGCCTGATGGCTTAGTTAGTCCACTAATTTGTAACTGTAATGTGGGTAGGGATCTGTCATTTAGCACTATATGTGGCACTCAGTAGGTACTTTGTAAATATTTGTTACATAGGGATTGTACAAAGATGAGCTGAATTAAAGGATTTATTAAGGATCCTTTAGCCCTATGAGTTTGTGAAAATGTTTCTTTTAACAAGAAACTAGGTTAATATGAGATACATGAGTCTTTTCCAAATTTTATATGTTGGTATGATTTACCAGTGTGCATTAGAAAAATGGAACAAATACTTGGCTTTCCTTCAGTAGTTTACCCTCACAGGGGCTTTCTACAAGGCAGGGTGTATATCATCACCAACAAGATTTCTTTAGGTGGTTGCAGAGCTTAAAGATGTTTGCCGGGACCCTGATCCTGGTCAGTAGCTCCTACTAAAAATAAAAAGAAAAATGTTGTGGAAAATTCCAAGTATATACCATAATTGAGGAGATAGTAGAGTGAATTCCCATGCATCCATTTCCCACTTCAGTGACATAAATTCTTCAATGTCTGTTTCTAATAAACAAAATTTAATGTAATCATACTCAACACAAGTCACAATGATTCTCTTCTATAATCCTTCTGTGTTTTGTCCCCCCAGCCCCCACCAGCCCCATGGCCTCAAAAGTCCACAGTTGCACTACGTTCCTATGGCAGGAAAGATGAGTTCTGACGAGAGACCACTAACTTGGCAACTGGAAAGTCTTGGTGATCTTGATAATGTGGATGTTGGAAGTGAAAACTTAGAGTGGATTTGGGAACATTTGGGAAGAAAGAAATTTTAATTAATGAGCATTAATAATAATTTTGAGGGATTTTATTTTAAAGGAAGAAAGAAGATGGGACAGTAGCTGGAAAAGAGTCAAGAAAATACTATTTATTTTACTCATTGATTGTTTTTTTATTTCTAAGAACTTTTTTATTGGTACATAATAATTATACAGAATAGTGGGATTCATTGTGGCATATTCACACATGCATATGACATAAGTGAGCAGTTTTATTACCTCCCCTTAACCTCCACTCCTCCCTCTCCCCTCTTGTTCTCCTGTCTAGGCATTTCTGGGTGATTCCTTTCTTTTTTGTTCCAGAGCTTCCACATACGAGAGAAAGCATCCAATCCTGGTTTATTTCTCTTAATGTGATACTCATTCATTTTCCTGCAGATGACATAATTTCTTCTTCATGGCTGAACAAAACTGTATTGTGTATATATACCACATTTTTACCCATTCAATAGACAGATACCTCGCCTGGTTCCATAACTTGGCTATCGCAAATTGTGCTACCATAAACATGGGCATACATCTATCTCTACAGTGTACTGACTTTAATTCCTTTGAATAAATAGCAAGGAGTAGTAGAGCTGGATCATTTGGTAGTCGCAGTCTTGAGGAACCTCCATACTGAGTTCCATAGTGGTTGTACTAATTTACAATCCCACCAACAGTGTATAAGTGTTCCATTTCACGACATCCTTGCTGACATTACTATTTGTACTCTTAATTATTGCCATTGTTACTAGAGTGAGACAAAATCTGTGTAGTTTTGATTTGCATTTCCCTGACTGCTAAAGATATTGAACACTTTTTCATATAATTGTTGTCTGTTCTTTTAAGAATTGTGTGTTTAGTTCATTTACCAATTTATTGATTGGGGTGTTTTTTTGGGGGGGGGGATGAGTTCTTTATATATTCTGGATATTAGTTCTCTATCAGAAGAGTAGCTAATAGATTTTTTTTCCCCAGTCTGTAGGCTCTCTCTCCATGCTGTTAACTCAGTAAGTCCTAAATTTTTTGGACTATGTTTCAACAAAATTGACGCAGGTGTAAATTGGCACATAGTTGGAAATCATAATCTAGAGTTTATCCTTTATTATCATTAAGAACAATAATGCAGATTGTCCTATAAATAGGACACTGGGACAGTATAGTGTATGTGTGTGTATACATATTTATAGGATAACGTGTATATATATATATATATATACACACACACACACACACACACATACATATATATATATATATATACACACACACGCGCGTGCGCACACACAGACGCTATCCTGTAAATAGGACATTGGGCAAATATTACATCCTTTCATACATTACACAATACACAAAGAATTGTCCCGTTCATGATGTGGAAGGAAGCAAAACACTTCAGAGGATTACAGTACATTTTTATAATGTTGGTTTTGCACAACATGGCTTATTTTGATATTGTCATTGTTCTTGCTACTTGAGAATAATGCTTCTCATGTCAAATCTGACCTCTGGGACAGTAATAGGTCTGGGAATATGACCTTTGATTCCTCCTGATGGTTTCTCCCTACCTTGCTTAAGGTAAGCAGATGTCTCTCTTTGAGATCGCTCTCATCTTTGTTCACATATCTTGAATAATTCTTACATTTTCGATGAACATACCAATTATTTGACTGCACAAAGACCAGTACAGTGTTTTACCTCTAATAGAAGTGGACTATTTGGAAACCAGTTGTGTTTGTCCACATCGCCATTGAAATAGTTATAGGAACCCACTACCTTTGGTTGACTTATATTGATTCACTTTTTCCCCCCCATTGTTGAACTTTGCCAAGTGATTCCACTGTATTACAGTTTGCTTCAACAGTGACATATTTGTAATCTAACCATTTTACAATGAGAATTATTTGTATTGAACTTATAATCATATGGCTCTCTTGGCTTGCATTTTTATCAATGATTCAGTTTCAGAGGACACTTGTTTAATCTGTTTTTTTTTTTTTTTTTTTCCCTCATGGTGTCTGTAGCTTGGCATCCAATGTTTTGAAGGTATACCAAGTCATAACTAGTGATTAGATTGTCAAATGAAATTGTGATTATAGGTTTTCTACCTTCAAACGTGTAAAATGATCTTACTCTCAAGCAAAAGATCATTGTTGGATTCTTCTTGAGCATTTTTTCCCCAATACAAGTCAAAGTTATAACAATATCCCCATATTTTGCACCGGGCCCCAAAATTATAACTGAATCTCGTGGGCTTATCTCTTATAAATTGTTTCAGTGAATTTTGTCCATAACATGATGATCATTTCGCCCACTGTCAAATATTCTTAAAGATGCCAAAAATTTACCAGAAATTTTGTTTTTCTCAAGCATTCAGAATAAATGTTTTCTCTAATATATTTTTCAGAGTATGAACACAGGTCACAACTTGTCAACAAGTAACCACAAAGAACAACATGTTAGTGTTAGGCAGCAACACGTGCAGTACAGTACACATTAACATGAAGTATACGTTGTTCCAGTGTCCTGCTTATAGGACAGGTACTTTTTGAACATTGATAATTTGAAATACAGTGTATTCCTTGAAATAAAATGACAGCTAGTTCTAGAAAATGCTTTCATGGGTACATTTCTACAGTTATGCATGTAATGTTTTGTTCAATTGAACATTTAGAAAGAGTAAACTTGAAGTTTGTTATCTTCACTATTTCAGCTGGGCAGGGTGGCACACACCTATAATCCCAGTGTCTGGGGAGGCTGAGAAAGGAGAATCGCAAGTTCAGCCTCAGCAATTTAGTGAGGCACAAAGCAAATTAATGAGATCTTGTCTCTAAATAAAATATAAAAAGATGGAATGTGGCTTATTGGTTAAGTGCCCCTGGGTTCAATTCCCAGTACCCACTCCCCTCCAAAAGTCGAATGTCTTTTCCCAAAACTCTAGAAACATAGTATTTATTTCAAAGTTTTTATAGGTAGTAAATTTGTTAATCAGTTTTTTTTTTAATAATTGTACAGTATTTGGTATGATGTGACAAAATTGTTTCTTTGCTGTGCGGAAGGTTTTTAATTTGAAGCCATTCCATTTAATGATTCTTGGGTTTATTTTCTGAGCTTTAGTAATCTTACTGAAGAAGTTATTGTTCGGCTATATAACTGTTAGTGTTTCACCTGTTTTCTTCTAGCACTTATTGAGTTTCTGGTCTAATTCCCAAGTCTTTCATCTGTTTTAAATTGACTTTGTAGGGTGAGAGATGGGATCTAGTTTCATTCTTCTTTATATGGACATCCAGTTTTCCTAGTGCCATTTGTTAAAAAGGCTGTAGGCTCTTTTCTCCCAACTAATGTTTTTGGTGCCTTTGCCAAGGATCAGTTGACTATCTGTATCTATATCTCTGTTTTTATACCATTACCAGCTGTTTATTTTTTACTGTAGCTCTCAGGTACAATTTGAAATCATGTGTTGTGATGCCCCCAGCATTTCTCTTTTTGATCAGAATTGCTTTGGCTATTCTGGGTTTTTGTTCTTCCATATGATTTTAGGACTGCTTTTTTTCTAATACAATGGAGAATGTCATTGGTATTTTGACTGGGATTATACTGAATCGGTAGAATACTTTTGTTAATATGGTCATTTATTCTGCCTGCCAGTGAATATGGGAGGTCTATCTTCTAATGTCTTCTATTTCTTTTTTTCAGTGTTCTGTAATTTTCCTTGTAGAGGTCTTTCAATTCTTTGGTTAGATTTATCCTAGGTTTCTGTTTTTCATTTTTAAAGTTTTGTGAATGGACTTATTTTTCTGATTTCTTTATAAGCAGGTTCATTTTGAGTATAGGAAAACCAATGATTTTTTTTTCTTTGTATTTTAATTTGGTGAATTTATCAGATGTAGAAATTTTCTAGTGGAGCTTTTAGGATCTTTCAAGTATAGGATCATATCATGAATAGGGATAATTCCTTTTCTATTTATAACCCCATTTTTTCTTTCTCTTGCCCAATCCCTCTAGATGAAATTGCAAAATCTATATTGAATATTGAGAGCAGACATTTTTGTCTTATTCCTGATTTAGGGGAAATGTTTTCAGTTTTACCCCATACCATATGATGACAGCTTTGGGCTTGTCATATATACTTTTGTTGTACTATGTTTGTCATACATACTTTTGTTCTATATCTTGTTTTTTTTTTTTTTTTTTTTCCCAGGGATTTCATCATGAAGGGATGTTGCATTTTGTCAAAGGCTTTTTCTGCATCTGTTGAGAGGATCATGTAGTTTTTGTCCTTAATTCCATTTTTGTGGTGTATTATATTTACAGGTTTATGAATGTTGAACCATCCTTGCATCCCTGAATGAAGCCATGTTGGTCATATAATGTAGATCTTTTTGATGTGTTTCTGAATTCAATTTGCAATTATTTTATTAAGGAGTTTGGTACCTATATTCATGGACATTGGTCTGTAATTTTATTTTCTTTATGTGTCCTTATGTTTTTAGTATCAGTGTGTTATTGGTTTTGTAGAATGAGTTTAAAAGCATTCCCCCCCCCACTGTTTCTCAGAATAATTTGAAGAGTATTGGTGTTCTTTAAAAATTTGGTAAAACTCAACTGTGAATCCATCTGGTTCTGGGCTCTTTGCTGGGAGGTTTTTTAAAATTACTGTTTCTATTTCATTGCTTGAAACTGGTCTGTTTATATTTTCTATAGATTCTGGTTCCAACTTCCTAGGTCATGTGTATCTAGAAATGTATTCATTTCTTCTAGATTTTCCAATTGATTGGAATATGGATTTTAAAAATAGTTCCTAATGATCCTCTGGAATTTCAGTGGTGTTTATTATAATATCCTCTTTATTATCTCTAATTTTATTAATTTGAGTCTTTTTTAAAAGGGTTTATCGGTCTTTTCAAAGAGCTGACTTTTTTTTAAAAGGGAATTCTTTTTTTTTTTAATACCTTTATTTATTCATTTGTATGCTGAGGATCAAACACAGGGCCTCACATGTGCTAAGTGAGCACTCTACCACTGAGCTATAGCCCCAAACTCAAGAGCTGATTTTTTAGTTGATCTTCAGTATTGTTGATGGACCTTTATTTTGTTTATTAATTTATTTATATGTGGTGCTGAGAATCGAACCCAGTGCCTCATCTGTGCTAGGCAAGCACTCTACCACTGAGCCACAACCCCAGCCCTTTAGTACTGTTTTTTTAATTCTCTGTTTCATTAATTTCAGCTCTCATCTTTGTTTTTTCTTTCCTTCCACTGATTCTATCATTGGTTTGTTCTTGTTTTTCTAAGACCTTGAGATATATCATTAGGTAATGTACTTGAGATCTTTCTGACATATTTATTTATGTAGGTATACAGAACTATAAATTTTTCTCTTAGAACAGCCTTTACTGTATTCCACAGGTTTTTATAGATTGTATTTCTGTTCTTGTTTGATTCTAAGAATCTCCATGTGTTTGTGTAGTTTCTATAGGGTTTTTGGGGGGGAGGAGGGTTGGGGTTTTTTTGTTGTTGTTGTTGTTTTTGCTGTTGATTTCTAATTTTACTCCATTATGATCAGATAAGATGTAAAGAATTATTTCAGCCTTTCTGTATTTTCTAGGACTAGCTTTGTGGCCTAAAAGATGATCTTTTTTGATGACAGTTTCATGGGCAGCTGTTGTTTCATGAAATATTCTTTAGAAGTCTGCTAAGTACATCCATTTGATATATGCTAAATTTTAACTCTGTAGTATCTTTGTTGATTTCATGTCTGGATGACCTGTTAGAGGTGTATTGAACTCACCCAGTGTTATCACATTGAGGACTAGCTGAGCCTTTATGTTGAGTAGTTTGTTTTATGAAACTGGGTGTGCCAACATTCAGGGAATAAATATTTATGATCATTATTTCTTCTTTATGGATTATTCCCTTTACCAATATGTAGTGGCCTTGTCTCTTCTAATTTTGGCTTAAAATCTGTTCCGAGAGTACTGCTCCTTCTTGCTTCTGGGTTCCATTTGCATGGATTATTTTCCATCTGTGAATGTCTTTGCCAGTGAGGTATGTTTCCCTCAGGCAATAGTTGGATCTTATTCTGCCAGTCTGTCTTTTTTAATTGGAGAATTAAGACGATGTATCATCAGCATTATTATAGAGAAATGTATTACTTTTTGACATTTTATTTCTAGTGTTTGATTTGATCCTAATTCTCATTTGCTTATCACTTCTTCTAATGAGATGCATTTGCATTAGCTCTCATTGTTTTTTATCTTCTCTGTGTAAAATTCCTTTAAATATCTTTTTCAGTGCTAGTTTAGTGGTCATGAATTCCTTTAATTTATGTATATCTTGAAAAGTTTTTATTCTTTAATTATGTAAGATTTTCTGGATATATCAAACTAGGTTGGTAAATATTTTCCTGCAAGGCTCAAAATACATCCCATCAAGCCCTCCTGGCCTTTAGGGTTTCTATTAAGAAAACTGGTGGTGTTCTTATTGGTTTACCTTTGTAAGTGACCTGTCATTTCTTTCACAGCTTTTAAAATTCTTTGTGTATTTAGTCATTTTAACTATAATGTGACATGGGGAGGTTCTTTTCTGCTCTTGTCTATTTGGGGTTCTATATGGCTCCTATATCTGAATGTCCAACTCAGTCCCAAGGTTAGAGAAATTTTCTTCTGTTATTTCACTGAATAGGTTTTCAGTGTCATTAACCTGTATCTTTCCTTCAATACCAATGATCCTTAAGTTAGATTTCTTGATGTTGTTTCAGAGTTCTTGAGTATGCTGATTATAGGGTTTTTGGTTTTGTTTTTATTGTTTAGTGTTCAGATACCTTGTCTTCAAGGCCTAATATTCTCTGAATTAATGTTATCTATCAGACTTTCAGCTATTTTATTTAATTGAGCTTATTTACAGACTTTGGTTCTTACTCAATTGTGATACTCTTTTATAAACTGCATTTTCTCCCTTAGTTTATTTCTTGGGTCACCTTTTAGTTCATTGATCATGATCATTTTAACCTTTAATGTTTTAATTCCTTTTTTTTTTTTTTTTTCTTTTTGGTGGGGAGGGGGTATTACTGGGGATTGAACTCAGGGGCACTTGACCACTGAGCCTCCAGCCCTATTTTTGTATTTTATTTAGAGACAGGATCTCACTGAGTTGCTTAGTGCCCCACTGTTTGCTGAGGCTAGTTTTGAACTTGTGATCTTATTGCCTTAGCCTCCCAAGCCATTGGGATTATAGGTGTGAGCCACCACACTTGGCAATTTTGAATTATTTGGGGGGCATTATTTCCACTTTGTGAGATCAGTTACAAGTATTATGAACTCTTGGGGACATCTTTTTTCTCATGTTTCCTATGTTTCTGTGTTGACATGTATACCTTTCTTTGAATGGATGTGTATTCCACTGTAATAGCTTTCTCCTTATCATGTGCCTCAGCCTGGAGATATATCTAAGTGTCAAAACTCGGTGTGGTCATGGTATGGTGTTCAGTCCCCAAAACTACTCTTTAAGAGATGATCACTATTAATTGTGACCACCGAGGGCAAAGCTATATACCAGTAAATCTTAAACATATTGAAAATGTTTTCACAACTCCATTAATCTAAAAATGGAAAAGGGGAATAATGCTTTAGAATAGACTGAGAAACTAGGTATTAAAGTTACTATTAAACTCTCTAGGACATGAAGAGGGGTGGGGAGAAAAAAATGAAGGGGGCAGAAATAGAAGAAGAAACAGGAGAGAATAAAAAAATGAGCAAGAAGAAAAATGATAGACTAAATCCAATTGACATTTAAAACATTAAAAAATAAAGTTGGATCAAGGAATGAAGTATCAAATGATGGAGGTAACCTGTCACATCAACACAGAAGATAATATCAGTGAAATTTAAAAAAAAAAAAACCTGACAGACTTCAAATTATTCCTTAAATAGTGGGCTATTTGAGTAGATGCAGAGATTTATTATTGGACCATTCAGACTTGGATCTCATCAGGTTTTTTTTTGGTGGCAGCGGGCAGGTTAATATTCAGACCTCAAGTTGACCTCTGTTTTCTCTAGGTATGGAGTTGGTATCCACATCAGTCATTTTGAGTTTTTCCCTGTATAGTTCAGCTTTTTGCTTCAAAGTACAGAACTTTGTCATCCATTCTCTCCCTACAGATCTTGTTCCACCTACCTCTGACATGAATCTGGAGTCTCCCTCCATTTTTTGGTATGTCTGGAGATAAGATTAGTTCTTGGAAGGGTCAGAGAAAACATCCCCTAATTGCCTGTGGCCTAGCAGCCAATTCTCTCCCTCACTGGGACTGCTGTCTTGTGTACCTGCTGTATAAATGCTTTGTGCACCCAATATTGTCAAAAACAGGTGCGAGTTCACCTGCATAGTTTTTTTTGGGGGGGTGGATTGTGGCAGCCCATAGCAGAGGCATGGGGGCAGTGGCCCTTGGCACATAGGTTGGTGGGCCACTGCTGGGGCGTGTTTAGTGGTTGCTGGCTTCTGAGGCACATGTATTGCTGCTGGACTGCTTGTAGCTTTGGTGGGCCACTGCTGGGACTCACCCAGTAGTAGCCAGCATCTGGGGCACACACATCTGTGGGCTGTTTTGGGGGTATGCGTGGCACTACTGGGCTGTGGGCAGATTCTGCCAGCTGTTGAGGTACATATGGTTGCAGCCAGCAACTGGAGTACATGCAGCGTCAGCAGGCTGGTGCTGTGGTGCAGTTGGTGGTGGCTGGTATCTGGGCATGAATGTCTGCAAATGGCTTCTGCCGACTGCAGGAGTGCTCACTGTTGAAGCCAACAACAGGAACTTGTGTAGCTGAGGCTAGTAGCTAGGGCACTTGCCACTTCCCAGATGCCACACACTCTGAAAGTGACCTGCTTTCTGTTCTGCACCCCATTCCCCTTAGTAGCATTGCAGGGAGGGAGATTTGACAACCTGCATTTAGCAGAGGTCCTGCTCCCGAGGTTACTCAGTTTGTGTCAAAGGCCTTCCATATGATAGTATTTGCTCTAGGTGATAAAGCCACATAGATTTAATTCCTTCTAGCATGGCAGGCTTACCCATGGTCTCTACAAAATGGCCGCCTGACACAGATTTCCATGAGCAATAGGAAATAAGCTGTTCACTTCTCACTCACCAAGTGGCTTTGCAGCTCCTATCTCTGCTTAATAGTCTTTCTTTTCTATGGTTATTGTTTCTGAAATATGCTTGTTGTCTTATCCACAGCCTACTTGTGCCAGGACAATGGGGTAGGTTGCAGAAGGGCCAAAGAAAGTCCCCAGAGACAGTGTGAGAGACATGATTTACTGGGGAACGCTTATAGGAGATCAGTGACTGCCTCAAGAAGATCCCAAGTAGAGTTCAGTGACAACAGGCCAAACAGATAGCACCTCCATCCCTCCAGGTGCTTCATTAAGCTGTTCTTTAGCCCGAGGTGTTTTGTCCAGTGGTGGCTGGCTAGATGAATAACACGTAACCTCCACAGTGCCCTCAGTTTCATGCCTGTCCTCTCTTGGGGGTTTTTAATGTTAGGCTGCAGAAAAAGCGACATCACCAGCAGTAGCTTGCTTATATGACTATTATTGCAAGGAGCAACTATCCTGACATACATGCAGGAAAAGTAGAAAAGTAGCTTTCTACAGATAATACTAACTTGCCTTAGTTTCCAGTGTGCCTGAGAAAGCTTATGGCCCTCATAATGTGTTTTTGGACTTTCTGGCCCAGCCTGGCTCTCCTTGTTCCATCAAATTGAATAGGTTTTGAGGAAGAGAAATCTAGCACTCAGGGACATGCTGTCCCATGTCATCTCCACCCCCATCCCCCCACCCCCACACACAGTGTTTGTGGACGATACCACTTGTCAGCTTTGCCTTTCCCTTTTCTCCCTTTGTTACCCCAACCCCACAACCCACCCTGGGGGAGGGTTCAGGGTTAATGAATTCTTTTCTATTTTGTTGTTGTAATCAGAACTTGAGTCCAAGTGATGGTCCAACATTATGTCTTTCTTAGCACATTCCCTCTATTACCCAACTCTCTGATCAGTGTTCTCACTGCTTGTATTTCAAGCTGTGGAAGAGTTGAGATTTGCTGCCTAGTTGTACTCTGCCATCTTGCCAAACCCCTATTCATTTTAAACTTTTATTTTTAAGTAATGTTATATGTAAAGCAAATTTTCAAAATTCACATACCCAAATGTTAACATAATCATGGTATATATAGCAAAACAAAGAAATTAACAGTGTAATTAAATTGGTACAGTATTAACTTAGCCACAAATTTAAGAGAAATAGCCCAATTGTATGAAAACTATCAAAGAGTCATTCAGTGGGACTCCAATTTGGGAGGTAACAAAGTTTTTCTAGAAAATGATAAATTGATTAACTGTCATTTATTGAACATCTATGTGCTGGCATGGAGGGAAGTATAAGACAAAAATTACCTTGAGAAAGTTAAATACCTTGAGAAATTATACTTTTCAATGAGGCTAAAGAATGATGCGAAGTATCTTCTATGAAGAAGTATATTACTGAAAACACTTCCAAACGATTAAAAACAAAGATGGAGGCTGGGGATTTAGCTCAGTTGGTAGAGTGCCTGCCTCGCATGCACAAGGCCAAGGGCTTAATCCCTAGCAGCACCACCCCACCCCACCCCCACCCAAAAAAAGACGATGATTTGGGGAAATTTTTTTTTTTAAACTATCAATGGTTGGAAAGAAGCCATGGACTTTAGATGATTGAGTGAATAGTTGGAGTGATGGTGTCCTAGGGGTAGAGGGTAGGAGGGGGCATGGGAAAGGCTGCACCCAAGCTTTGCAGACAGTGCTTAGGAGGGTGGTTAGTATTAGATGCTAAGGTTAGGACTAGGTATGCATGTGTGCTTGCAAGTACAAATACTTGCCTGTACACAGTGACTGCCAAATGACCCAAGTCTCTTACTGAGAATTTTTTTCTTAATGGAAAATAGCAATTTCCTTCATTTCTGGCATTGCAGATGATCATATGCTGATAATTTAACCTGAGAGCTGTTATTGCATTTTTATTTTATATCAAACTGAAGTATATTTTTCTCATCTCTGAAAATAGGTGTCTTTAATATTACTCTTCCCTAATATGTACATAATCTGTCAGTGTGGTGATGACATATAAAGATATCTACTAACCCATCATCAAACCAAGGCATGCATTTTAAAATGTTTTGTGCCTAGGAATTCAGACTTTCCCACTTGCTGATCAGCCATCTTGATCGAGTCTGTTCAGATTTCTTAAAACCTTGCAGGAGCCTCTTGGCCTGACATAGTCCCTTCTCTCATCTCTGTTCCATTTGGTGTGCTTGAGCATAAGATTTTTGTTTACTCCTTGTTTTTTCTTTTTAAATTACCTGATAAATATGACCATAAATTAAATAATATGAAAGTAGGTACACTAAAACGATGAAACTTCCTTCTCCTGCATTCATTTCCATCTCATTCCTTCCTGGAAGAAACCTTTATATAGAGCTAAATGTCCATTTAGACATTTTCCAGTGAATTAGCTATACATGCTTCTGTGTATCACTTTTTTAACACATCCTACATTATGAGTATGTACCATAATGTACTTAAGCATACCTCTGTAGTGGACATTCAGATGGTTTGCAGTTTGGGACTTTACAAACCATATTGCAGCAAACGAATTTGTTCATATAAATTTTCTACATGTACTCCTATAAAAATTACCAAAGTGTCATTGCTGTTAATGACTAATGCTCATTGCCAAATTACCCTATAAAATACACATGCCTGTAATACGAGAGGCTCCAGAGGCTGAGAGGCAGGAAGATCGCAAGTTCAAAGGCAGCCTCAGCAATGGCAAGGTGCTAAGCAACTCAGTGAGACCCTGTCTCTAAATAAAATACAAAATAGGACTGGGAAAGTGGCTCAGTGATCGAGTGACCCCCAAGTTCAATCCCCAGTACCCGCCCCCCCAATAGCTTAATATATATTCTAATAAGTTATGAAAATGTCCATTTCTGGCCAACAGTAGATACCCAATGGATATGAAATAGATATTTCAGTCTTCAGATATTTTTTTTCTAACTTGTTAAATGAAAGCTGTGCTTTTTAGAACTTTTTAAATTGGATTTTTGGATTTTTTCCATTGCATTTTTTACCTAACATTTTCTTTTTGGCCATTTCTTTTTTTTTTTTTTTTTTTGAGAATGGTATGTTCTTATATGTCCATTTTAATCTTACTGTTTTTATAAGGAGATTCAAATCAGTTAAGTCCTAATTCTTAGTTCAGACAAAAATATCTAATATATATAAAACAATTACTAGTCCTTGGATTTTGTTATAATACCAAAAATTTAAATTGAGTCTTTGCCCTGCTTTTTTTGATATTTTCTTTAGATAATTTATAGATCTTTAATCCATTGGGGATTAATTTTTGTGCATGAAAAGGGATAGGGGTCTGACTTTTTTCCATATGACTTTCCAATTTCCCAGCACCATTTACCAAATATTCTATACTTTCCCCAGTGATTTCAAATGCTTCCTTTATCACGTACTAAATTCCCACCAATAGATTTTCCCCTCTAAACTTTTCCACTGTGTTCGTTAGGATTTACTTTTTCTATTATATTCTTTTAGTTTCTTAATATCTACTTTTATTAATACATATACATTTTAATGGGATTCTCTTTGATATTTCCATACATGCATACAGCATGCACTGGTCACATACCCTTCCACCCTGAATTCCACCATTTTCCCTCCCTCCCCACCCCTTGGCACCTTTCCCAGTTCCTAATAATAAGTAGGTTACTTACAGGTTGGGGTTTTTTAGTTTCATGTACGAAAATATATTTGTCTTTCATGTCTGGCAGCATGGCTGCCAGATATCCTCCACTTCCATCTTTTTTTTTTTCTTTTTTGGCAAATGACAAGGTTTCATTCTTTCCGGCTAAATAATTCTCCATTGCATATATATCCCATGTTTTCTTTATGCATTACTCTGTTGACACCTAAGCTGATTCTGTATCTCAGTTATTGTAACCATACTGGTGCAATAAGCATGGACATGTAGGTATCTCTTGTGTGTGCTGATTTTATTTCCTTTGGCTATATACCCAGGAGTGGTATAGCTACTGTAATTTTGTTTTTTGAGGAACCTCCATACTGGTTTTCATAGTGACTGTGCTAATTTATATTTCCACCTCTAGTGGATAAGAGTTCCTTTTTCTCCACATTCTTGCCAGCAATTTTTTTTTTTTTTAAATAGCCATTCTTACTAAAGTGATTGTGGTATTCCATTATAGTTTTGATTTGCATTTCCCTTTTGTTTAATAGTATTGAACATTCTGCATATGTTTACTGGATTTCTTTTGAAATGTTTAGATCATTTGCACTTTATAATTTGAGTTATTTAGGGATTTTTAGTTTGTTGAGTTCTTTAGGTATTCTGGGTGTAAACCCTCTGATGAATGGCTGACAAAGGTTTTCTCCTCACTGTTGTTTCCTTTGCTTATTTGCTGTGCTTTTGGAGTCCTTTCTAGAAAACCACCTGTATCAACATCTTAAAGTGCTGTTAGTAGTTTAGGTCTCACACCAACATCTTTGATTTTTGTACCAGGTAAGAGATGGGTATCAAGTCTTAATCTGCATGTGAATATTCAGCTTTCCCAGCATCATTTGTTGTCTTTTCTCCAGAGTATGTTTTGGGTATCTTTGTCAAGAATCATTGGCTGAAGATGTATGGGTTTATTTCTGGGTTCTCTTTTTCACTGGTCTGTTTGTCTCTTTTTATGCCAGTACCATGCCGTTTTGTTACTATGGTTCTGTGGATTATCTTTAAATCAGTTGTTATTGTGATGACTCCAGCTTTGTTCTTTTTAATCAAGATTTCTTTGGCTATTTGTCTTTCCTGCTTCCATATAAATTTTAGGATTGTTTTTTGCTAGTTCTGTAAAGAATGTCATTGGCATTTTGATGGGGATTGTATTGAACCTGTAGATCACTTTAGGTAGTATGGATATTTTAACAATATTCTTCCAATCTATGAACATGGATGATCTTTCCATCTCTTTTAGTGTCATTCGATTCCTTTCATCAATTTTTTAAATTATAAATGTTTGTTACTTTTTATTCCCATGGTTTCTGGAGGGGGGGTTCTTCTGTGAATGGGATTGCTTTTAGGTTTTCTCAGCAAACACATTATTGGTGTACAGAAAAGCTACTGACTTTTGTATCCTGCTACTTTAAGTTCTAATAGGTTTTTGAGTAGCATCTTTAGGTTTTTTAATGTAAAGATATAATTATATCACCTATAAACAGGAGTAGTTTGACTTCCTTTCCTGTTTGTATGCCTTTTATTTCTCTTGCCAACTTGCTCTGGCTAAAATTTCTAGTACTGCATTGAATAAGAGTGGTCAAAGTGGTTACCCTTGTCCCTGATCTTAGAGGAAATGTTTTAAGTTTTTTCCCCATTCTATATTAATGTTGGTTGTGGGTTTGTCAAATGTAGTCTTACTATATTGAGGTCTGATCCTTCTATATTTAATTTTATCAGGGCTTTTTATCATGAAGGGATGTTGAATTTTATCCAGTGCTTTTTCTGAACTGATTTTTTTCCTTTTGGCATATGTGATTATTGATTTTTGTATTCCTGGAATGAAACAGACTTGATCATGGTGTATATGATCCTTTGATATCTTAACAAAATATGAGCAAATTGAATCTGATGAGGATTGTTGCATCTTTTTTTTTTTTTTTTTTATGTTGTACCCTTGCCAGGTTTTGATCATAGGATAATATTGGCGTTGGAATGAGTTTGGAGGGATTCCCTATCAATTCTGTGATAATCATTGATATTAGTTCTTCTTTAAAAAAGTTGTTAAGATTCAGCAGTGAACCCCATCTTCAACCCTGGCCTTGATTGGGAGAATTTTGATTCAGTCTCATTGTCATTGGCCGATTTAGGTTTCTTAGGTCCTTGTGGTTCATTTTTGATAGTCATATGTTTAGAATGGCCATTATAGGTTTTTTGACTTATTATAATCCTTTGTATTTCTGTGATATCAATTGTCATTGGTTCCTTTTTAAGTTCTTTATCCTAGTCTACAGTTTTGTTCCCTTTCAAAGAACCAACTCTTTATATTTTAGACTTTCTGCTCTGATCTTTATTATTTCTTCTATTAATTGTGGGTTAGGTGGTTCTTAGTCCTTGAGATGCATCGTGAGGTAGTTTCAGGGCCTGTCTTTGATGGAGGTACTCAAACAAGCCTCTTAACGCTGCTTTTGCTGTATCCCTTAGGTTCTGTTTGTTTTCATTTTCTTCAAGGAATTTTTAAATTTCCCTTTTGACTTCCTCAGTGACACATTGTTGATTCAAAAGTGTGTTGTTCAGTCTGTATAATTTCTAAAGTTTCTCATTATTCATTTCTTGTTGTATTCCATTGTGATAAAAAATGAAACAGAATGATATCAGGATTGGGGAGTTTTCTTTTGTGGCTTAATACATGGTACATTCTAGAGAATGTTCTATGTGCTATTGTGTGGGGGGTTGTATTTAGATATTTACAGGAATGTTTTGTAAATCTGTTAAGCCCATTTAATCCACAGTATCATTTATCTCTAATTTTTTGTCTGGAGGTTGTATCCATTAGTGAGTAAGGTATGAAAACTCCCTGATTATTATTATATTGGACTATCTCCATCACTTAAGGTCTAAGTGTGTTTTATAAAATTAGGTGCTCTGCTATTAGAACTAGTATAAATTTATAAATACCTATCTTGATGAATTGTTAGACCAAGCAGCAGTAACTATATTTTATATGTGACAGACTATCATTTTCTATCTTCTCAGTCTTTTTTACATTTTTTTTAGTTGTTGGACTTTTTATTTGTATGTGGTGTTGAGAATCAAACCCAGTGCTGCAAGCATGCTACCACCAAGCCACACCCCCAGCCCCCTTTTCTCAGTCCTTGTTATAATCTACTCAGCCAGTCTGTATCTTTTAAGGTCCATTTACATTGAGAGTTATTACTGAAAGATACGGACTTATATGCCTGTCATTTTTTATTCTGTTCCTCTTACTCATCTTTGGTTTATTGAAAATGATTCTTTTGTGTATTATAATATTTATACTTGCCATTGTGAGCATAGTTATCTTTCAGTAATAAGACACTCATAAGCACCTTTTATAAGGCTGGTCATAAATTCCTCTGGTTTTACTTATCTTGGAAGGTCTTCACCCAGCAAGGCTATCCTTCAGAAGAGGAGAATCTCGGTTGGCAGTTATTTCAGGATATCAAATAAATACATTATTTCATGCCCTCATGGTATATAGGCTTTTTGCTAAGAAATCTGTTAGCCTAATGAGGTTGCCTTTCTGTGTGGTTTAGAGCTTTTTTTCTTGGAGATTTTAAAATTACTTTCTTGTACTTTTGACAGTTTGCCACCATGACATATGACCAGAAAAGATTTTCTATGATGTCTATTGGGGTTCTGTAAGTGTCCTGCATATGGGCATCTATGTGTTTCCCAAGATTAGGAAATTTTTTCCATAGCCCTAACCTTTATTTCTTCCTCTTCTAATATGCCAGTGCTATATTCATTTAATGGAGTCCCGAAGATGGTTTTGTTTCTTTTCTGAATATGAATTTCAAGGACTTGTCTCCAAGCTGAGTCTTATTTCCACTCAATCTAGTTTTCTATTAAGGCTTTCAACTGACTTTGTTCGACTTATTCAGTTCTCCATTTCCAAGATTCGTTAACTGAACTTCTCATTCACATCCTGGATTATCTTGTTTTCACTTATTTTGACTTTTTTTCCTCAGGCATTTCATTCATTTCAGTATCTTTGTGATCAGTTACAAGAGTTTTCTTTTCTTATTTCTATCACTTCTGAGGGATGGCCCTCTTAGCAAACAGCTTTCTTCTAAATGTCTTGGTATTGATTGGTTATGCAATGCTAAGGTTATTTCCAGCTGGGTGCCTCAGTGTAGTCTGTCTGGCTGTAGCTTGTTTGGCAGTAAGTTCGGACATCTTGTTTATCAGAGCCAGATCACCATCTCTGTGGGTCACACCAACAGTTCGGGGAGATGTAGTGTAGACAGCAGGGTGGGGGAGTGGGTGGCCTCACTCTGGTGATGGGGTTTACCCAGGCACTGTGGTATTGGCTGTAACTTGAGGTGGTCTCTGGCACCAGCTGCTCTAGTAGTAGGGAAATGCCCAACTCACTAACTGGATAGTGGTGCAGACCCAGGTGTTTCATGGGGAATCCTAGGGCAGGAACCACAGCTCCCCCTCTTTGACACTCATAACCAGGCTTTTCAGCCATATGAAACAAAGTACAGAGGTGACTGGTGGTGGGACCTGTGCAGGGGTGGTGGCAGCAGTTGTAGTGTTCCTCTGTTTCTATGAGGGTCCCTGCCCAGGAGCAGGACCTCAGAATCCCCTATCCTTGCCTGGGGATGGAACAGGAGTGGGTTCAACCAGGAAAAGTCCCTATGGGGTGGTTGCAGAAGCAAGGGAGAATGGAATACAGCTGACTCCTGACAGTTTCTCTGTACCTTTGGCTATCACTCAGCCCTGAGGTGCATAACCCAAGTTGCTCAAGACTGCTTCAACAGATTCCTGTGGGCAGGAGGGCATTGGGTAACTGTCTATATCCTAGCACCAGTGTGAAACCACACACAAATGGCAACGACTCAGGGCAGGCTCCCTAACCTTCCATTTCTTGAGGGCAGTACTGTTCCTCTATTACAACACCTGTTCCCTACAATGTAGCACTCAGGGTTTGTATCAGAATCATTCTATTGAACCAAGTTTGGTTCTTGAGGCACCTACCTGCTGAGCCAGTACAGTGGAATGTCTGGAGTCTCGGGGGTTTCTGACCCTCAGAGCAGTCCAGATTCAGACAGTAGGTATTTTCTGAATATGGCGCCTGGTCACAGCCTCTTGGGGAATGATATGACTTCCTTTTCCAGAGCTAGGTCTCTAAGTTAGAAACTTTTGAGTTTCCTGTGATTTCTAGTACCTGTGCTGATAGTTTGTTGGGATCCTTTCTTCCAGCTTTACCTCTTTAGAGTTGGGCCACAGGTTCTATAATGTTTCTATTTATGCTTTTGTCCCACCTCTCAGGATCTCCCATAATCACTCACCTCAATATGCCACTGTACAGCTGTTGCTTTGGTGTTTCTTTGTGCAGGAGCATGAGTGCTAGGTGCCTCTAACAAACAATCATGCTGTCGCCTCTCACTTTTGTTTAATATATTCTGTATATTTTTTACTACTTTATTTCCAGGTTATTTAAACAGATTAGATGTTTAGTATTATACCTTCACTTTTACAGAGTTGGGAAATAGTAAATCTGGGGGTTAACCCAGTTTTGGTTGGTGCTCTATTAATAATTGAACATGACAGCAGAACCTCTCCAATGCCAAGTGTTTTATCTCAGTAAATTGCCCCCTAATATTTATGTCAGGAAGAGTGAATGATGTTCTCCCATTTTACTAACAAGGGTAATGAGACCAAGTGGATGGACTGCTTGCCTGAGGTCAACATGACTAGGGAGAGTGACAAGGTCTACAGAACTTGGTCGTCTCTCATTAGAGGACTTTGCTGTCTTAGCCCCAGACTTCTTCCAGAATTCTCTACACTACTAAATGGGGGATCTTCTTTAAAAAAAAAAAAAAAAAAAAAAAAAAAAAACCTCAACCAACCAAAACATTCATTTCCAGAGCTTTCAAATTTTGTTTTAATGTATCCAGGCTTATTTGTTCTTAAGGAGCCTAGAGAAAAGAAACCCAAAATGAATTAGAATGGTTGGTTTTGTGGTTTGATGGAAAGAATATGGTGCCAAGCTTCTGGAAACCTCGGTCATTTCTTTTCTACAATTTGCTGGCTTTGCGTCTCAGTCCACCTTTCTCTTGTTGGGCACTTTATCAGGTGAGTAGGACTATGCAATTTAAGTCCTTTTCAGCTTTACCACTCCACACTTTCATGGTGGAAAAATGGGCTTTAGAGAGCAAGGGGAATTGAGGTTGACCTTCTGTTGAGAGATGACTAAGATGTGTCTTAACTGGCTTCAAATATTGTTGCAATGACTTGTTTGTATCTCTAATATTGACAGAAAGATCTTGGAATAAAGCAAGAGAAAAGTTTGGCTTGATATAGAGGACTTCTATACTGCTGAATAAATTCTGGAGTCAGGGCCCAAGAGAAAGGGTAGAATCGCCATCAGTGAAAAAATTAGCATTCGTCTATTGGGGCTTAAAGTGGACTTAACTGAGACAGGATGAATTGATAGTTTGACAGGTATTAACTTAGGCATTTGGATCCAGAAATTGGCCGATTTTCTTGGGGTTGTGGCTCACCTAGCATGCATGAGGCACTGGGTTTGATCTTCACCCCATAAAGGTATTGTGTCCACCTACACATAGAAAACCATTTTTTGTTCTCATAACAAGGTTGGAAGTACCCAGGACCAAACATTCACAGAGAGGTCCATTGTACAGCTTCCCCTGAGAAGTGAAATATGTCTTACCATTATTAAGCCTTAAGAGCAACAGAAAAAGACTAGTTACAGAAGTGTTTTACTGTATCAGTTATAGGGTTACAAACTTTTCTTCTTTCACCTGTCAAAAGGGCATGTTAAGCTGTTCCTAATCCAGTTTCTGCAATTGTCAATCAGGGTGGCTTCCCTCAGGTGCTTAGCTGAGGGTATAACCTCAGGCAGTCAGAGTTGAATCGGGCCCTGCTCTTGTGCAACTCTTCCAAAAATTAAAGACTTAGTTTATCTGTCAGAAGGCATCAAGACTTTTCTAGTGACTTTGTTGACTAATGCTGAAAACATATCTGTGCAAGCAGTGGCTATCTCACTAGAATGTATGTTACTTCCAGGAAATGCCTTTGATAAGGATGGTGCTAGGGGGTATTTTCACTATCTCCCTCTCAAATCGGCCCCCTTTTCTGCTATAGGCCACCAACACTGCCCACCTGAATTAAAGTACTGATTTCTTCACTTGCCTCTGCACACCATTCTCAAATAGTGTCATTTCCCTGATTTTAAAACTGACTAGAAACCCCACCCCCAGTTGCTTTTGCCACTTAGCACAGTGTGTAGGAATTAGAAATAACTGTTTACATGGGAACAGGGGATAAGCTTATTCACTAAACAGTCTCACCAGGCACAGTGGTAAATGCCCATAATCCCAGTGGTTCAGGACGTTGAGAAAGGAAGATAGCAAGTTTGAGGCCAGCCTCAGCAACTTAGTGAGACCATCTCAAAATTTTAAAAACGGAGGCTGCTGGAGATGCAGCTCAGTGGTAAATTGCCCCTGAGTTAAATCCCCAGTACCCACCCCTCCCCAAATAAACCTTCTCCCAAACTGCCTGGCTGCCTGTGCTTGAGGAAGTGTCCCATCAGTTTGGCAGGCCTGGGGAAGCAAGCACCAACTGGGTTCCCAGAGCCAGCTGTTCTACAACTGGGGTTAGTCATTTCTGTAGCCAGGACTAAGAAAACCATCAACAGGAACCTGTGCTGAACATTGCTTTGCTTCCTTCTCTAGCAATAAACACCTCAGAAATCACAGCCAAGGGCTTAAAAGTCTTGTCCTTAGATCTAACATCCACATGCTTCCCTGTTCCAAACTCTGGGGATCAGGTACAGGAAGCACAGACTCTCCTGGGAAGCTGTATCAGTCATTTTGATGGGTCATTGAGCGGGCAGAGTGCTCTGCACTGCTTATAGTCTGGCAGGGCCAGTGGAAGTCAGTGCCCCAGCTCCTGGCTGTCCACGTACCCACTTCCACCTCTTGCCAACCCTTTCACAGCTTCCTCTTTATCCTATACTGCTGAGCCCCAGCAGAGTGCCTGGGTCACTGTTCCCTGCAGCATTCACCCCACACTGGGGATGAGCTCAACTAAAATGTTGCATGAGTGATGAGCTTAGGTACAATATAATCCTAAGAAGGCCTGCCACTACTAAAAAATGTTCCCCCAAAACGGTGATAGAAACCAGGCCCTGATTGCCTCTTTTATCTAGTACTTGGACCAAGTCAAAGGAATTGGTATGCCTCCTGCTGAAGCTTTTTTAAAGCTGCTCTCCTCAAGCATCAACTTGAGTGAAGTATGATTAGCTTGAAAATTTGAAAAATTCATATTTAACTGAAACTTTTTGGTTACTTATAATCACTACCAAATAAGTTAGGACTTTATAAATATTATGCTTCAGTATCAGACAAACCTGAACATCTCAGTGGTGTGGATTAGAACAAAGGTTATTTAACAGTCGTCATGGTCCATCTTGAAATATGTCAGGGGTGCTAAAAATAAAGGTCTAAGTGTTCTAGGTGTTTTTATCCTAAGTGGCTTATATCCCATCTCTTCATGGTCCCAAACTGCAAGAATAGGAGCCCATGGATCCTGGGCAAGGCTACCATGTGTATTTCCTGTCAGCACTGTGATCAGCTACTATCCAGACTAAGTACTTCATGTATACTCACAAAAATCTGATAAAAAGGGGCTAAAGGTACTCATCTTAATACTTGAGAACGCAGAAATTAACCTGAGATTACATGCATAGATTGTGCGTCCTAACCAGTTCTGTCCAGTTCCAAAGCTTGGAGGGGCTTTTCTATCATATGAGCCCTACATAAAATAGCATCACCACTTGATAAACATAGATTTCCTCCTGCTCTCCAAGTATCAGTACTTTAACTTTGTGGCCCTGTCACTTGAGAGCAATATACCTACATTTCTTTAAACACATGGGGCAAGAATTTATCTCCTTCCTCCTCCTGACCCTGCAGAGGTGCCCAAGTGAATCTTGGAAATACTTTCTTAGTGAAAGAATTGGAATTTGTCCTTCGCTTCCTAGGAATGTCACACTTCAGTCACCTGATCACCCTCAACTCCCATTCCAACAGCCACAACCTCACAGACCTACATGCACAAGCTACCACAAGTCTGCAGCTTTTACAAATGCTGGCCTTCCACCCTGTCACAAGAAAAGATTTCCTTCAGGAGTCCTCCCACTTGAAATGCACATGCAGGATATTGGGATTGAGTTTTAGGGCCTTGGTGGTTCACCATTTGGAAAAAGCTATGATTCCACTCAGAGATCCTGTGGCTATTGGTTCTCAACCTTGGCCACACCTTAGAATCCCCAGTATGCTTATGAAAATCCCCATGGCCACTGCCCAGACCTTTCATTCAGTCTGGGAGTAGGCCCTGGGCATCAGTATTTTTTTAAAGCTCCAGTGTGATTCAGGAGGCACCAACTTGAGAATCTCCACTGTAGACTAATGTTTTGCCAGAATCAGCAGGAGTGTAGAAGAGGGAGGAAAAAAATCAAGACCACCTGGAATTATTTGTTAGCCTGACAGTAGGGCAAACTGAGGAATTCAAATTAGTTACAGTCACCTTTAATTTTTTTCCCCCACGGCAAATATAGCCAACGTAAATGCCAATTAATAATTGAAAAATGTACCCAAAGTTGAATAAGATAAGGTCTTCCAGCCTGGGATTGTATACTAAAAGTTTCTAGAGTGATTTTCATCCAGCCTCTTAGAAATAGTAGTTTTATTTTTTTTCAAAGTAATGATCCTTTAAGCTTTGTGCCCAGAAAGATTTGTATTAAGTCAAAATGCTGTATAGATATTAATGACAGTATAATTGTGGAAAATGTCATTTTTAAAACTAGGTATCTTTAAGAAAAAAGTCTAAAACTAGGTGTCTTTGAACTGGGCCTTCAACCCTTCTGAGGGTTGGGTGGGGGTTTGGCAAGAGGGAACCACTAAATGATATAGCTGTACACAGGTTCTTAATTCTCTTTACAAACATTACAGATGAGTTTTATTTTAATAAAAGCTTGGGAGCATGCTTATAAACTTAAAGTGGGGTTTTTGGTTTGTTTAGGAAAGGTATCTGTCTCCAACCCCCATGCCCTCTTTGCTTACCTGGTGGCATTTAAATGTCATTTTCCATCTTTCTACAGACGGCGAGAAAGCACAGCATGCCCAGCTGGCTCTGCAGTGTTCCATAGGAGCTTTGTTCTCTTCCCACAAGTCATCAAGCTGCCAGGAGTTAGAAACTTATAAAACCTGAATAACGGATGAGGAGTGGAGTCCTTTGGACATTAGGCCAGGACTTTTGTTGTCACATGATAAATACTCACAAGGCACTAAACTCAGATGATTTATTGCTTTAAGTAACTAAACAAGAGAAGAGACAGGCTGTTGTTTCAGTCAAGACAATCGGCATTCTCTCTCCAAGGTTTGCCAGATGCGTCTACTTAAAGCCTTAGCAATACTTTCTGAACAATATAAACACATGAGACACAACATACATGGGTAACAACTTGGCCAATGATACACTGATTAAAATAGCACATAACAATGGCACCCAGCCAGCCTAGATGCTCTGAAATGACAGAAGTAACATATTCCTAGGATGTGCTGAATACAAAAAAAATTTTTTTGGCATTAATACTAACACAGAACACCTTTAAACATTCTGTAAGAGTAGGTGCACAAAGACTCACCTCTTCATTTCCAAATTGCAAGTATCTAGGACTGTTTTGAGAAAAGCCAGGAGGCTGGACATCTCCCCTCCCCAATGCTGTCACTTTCTTTGCCAAAGCAGCAGGGGTCTAGCTGGAGAAGAGCCCATAGGGCTCCAGGGGGTAGTTAAAAGTCACCAGGTAGCTGCTGTGCAAAGCAGCAGGGGACAGATACTGCTCTGGCAGGGTGGGAAGGGAACAACAGCCTTGGTTTAGAGCCAGGGATGACCATAGATTTGACCCAGATTCACCCTGGTGGTCCTTTGGGGGTGGTATAGGCACTGGATGGTCCAGACCCTCCCTCAGGAGGAGTGGTGGAGCCAGAGCTGGGCCTCCAACCCTGAGGTCTAAAGGAAGTAACCTGACCTAGCATTCTAATACAGAGTCATTATGCCACCCTCCAATCAGATGTGCAGAAACCAACACTGTCAGAGACCGGCCCTGGAAGGGCCTGGGTGAGCTCACAAGGAGAGGTCAAGCCAAAGGGTAATACACAACACCAGGGCAAACCGGCTGCTGGCAAGATGCCTCCGGTTTGCCAGATCATCTAGCTTCAGCGTAACCTGCCTAAGACTCAGTTTTCTTCTGCTGGAGCAGGTTCTCCAGCAACTTCCTCTGCACCCCTATTCCCAGCATCCTCTCCCGGATTGGAGTGCCCGTAGGCCACCGGGGCCCTGGTGAAGCTGGCAGGACCATTCTGCACAGCCCCACACTCTGCAGGCTCCCCTCCCAGATAGCTGGCAGGGGCCACCTCTTCTCTGACCTCTTGAACAGGAACCTTCATCATCTCAGAGGCACCATCCTCCTGTTGCCTGTCCAGCACACAGTTTCCCACATCTCCATCTTTAGAGAACTGGTCTTCTAAATTCTTCTCGTTTTCTTCTGCTAGTCGTTTGTCTCTGGCACTGAGTTTGCCTTTGGATTTCCTCATCTGCCTGCTGTGTATGTCTTCTCGGGAGAATCGCCACTGAAACTGGAAATCACGAGAATGGGATAAATACACAGCCTCTCTGACCTCAGCTTCCTGCCCAAATCAACTGACCAGACCCAACTGCCAGGATTCCTGAGTCAACACCAACCCATCTATCCATCTGTTCATGTCTTAGAGAGTTGATTCTAAATGTGGATTTGGGGGTGCTGTGGGGTGTGCGTTCTGATGCATCCCTTACCAATGTGGCAAAAGGAGTCCTGAAATCCTGTTATTTGGAGTGCCAGGAATAGCTCCTTGGGGCCATTTTTGCAGCTACTCATTTCCAGTCTGAGCATACTGTGGGTTCCTAACTAAGCACTGGGCCTGCATTCTCTCCCCAGCTTACTAAGTTAGGGCACAGGCCATGGGGCAGATGCTGTTCTTGTGTCACCCAGAGCCCTCTGCAGGACTGACAGATTCTTTCCTCAGCTGCAAGGACTGCTGCCAGCCCTCTCACCATCTTGCCTATGGTCCCTCCTCTGCCCATGGTGACCTAGAACAGCTAGTCCAGGTGGTACGTAAGAGCTCATCACCTTGACCTAACTCTGAAAGGCCATCCCGGCTCTAGAGCCACCTCGGGGCTTGTGACTGCATCATAGCCCAGGTTTTCCCTCTGCTCCCTCCTCCACCCGCCAGATGTCTTAAGGGCACACCCTCCAAAAACTTCCTCCACCCAAATCTATCTAGGAGGCTACTTCGCGAGAAGCCCAACTGGCAACCAGAACCCTGGTCTCATCAAAGCTCTGCAGCAAGACTGCCCAGGAGAGGCCCAGCCCTGCCACTCCCTGGACAGATTGCTCAACTTGTTTTCTCATCTGTGACCCACAGGATACACAGGGGCTTTCATTTTCAGTTCCCATCATGGTCACTTCCTTCCACTTCAGCTGAACCACAGTGGTGACACCAAATATGTACTTTAATTAGACACTGTGATCGAAGGAAGCCTTTGGTTCCTACAGTGTATCACATGGCTAGAGAAGGGGGCCCAGGACTGCAATTGCACCATCAGTGGGAAACTTACCATACACATACTTATGAGTACTTTGCTATGAAAAACCAAACATATGTAAATTTTTAAAAACCATCCCACCTTTGCAGAGTTTCCCGTGGCAGAGATCTATTTCCTTAAATAAAACATTTGCTGAAATACAAGATACTGAGATTTGATGCATTATGGGATTCCCTGGATTTTAACCCCTTTTGGACAAAACCGGTAAATTTGAGTATTGCATCACAGTAGAGAAAAAGGAGTGAAATACGTGTTGAAGTCAGGATTTGACATGTATCCTATTCTCCCCTACCCAACCCCCAATAAGTTCACTTTACAATGTTGGATGGGTTTCCCCCTTTGTCACTCATTTCTTGGGACACTTATACTGCAGACTTTCCTTTGGGGGGACGGTTGGAACTTCTTCCACCCAAGCTACTCATTTCCCATGGTAGGATCACTCCACTGGCTAAGCGGCACCTCAGACCCTACTCAGCTTGTAGATGTGCACACTTCAGCCAAGACTGCCCAGCAGGCATTTTAAGGAGCCACCATCCACCAGAGGAGGCCACCAATTTCAGGCCTCAGTGGCTGCTGCTGCCTGCCACACTGATGCCTTGTGATATGCAGTGGCCATTATACCTTGATTCCAGCCCAAATGGAAGAGCCCTTTTAAAAAATGGACATTCCCAAGTAGTCAGAACCTCTTCCCATTTTACATATTTTTAGAGAGGCCAGTTAAGCCTGCCTATATATAAATAATCCTCAAGAGGTGGTCAACTATTGAAGAAATCAGGAAATTTTACTTGTGCAATTGTTTTGGCTAAGAGGCCCTTCATGCTAAAATGTCAAAGTGCTGTGGCAGCTAAGCCCAAATTAAATGCATTCTGGTATTTGTTAACTGTCGGTCCTTGGGCAAGTGATTACCCTCTGAATGTCTGTCTAAAACAGTTGTCTCTGGGCCAGGGTCCGTCCACGCCATGGCTGATGTGAACAGCACCCTCTGAAATTGTGTGGTGCACTGCCACCAGCCAGACCTTCCACCCTCAAGACTTGTCAGTTTCTAACATGATCCCAGATATCTTCTTGCCAAATATGCAGAACTCCCACAGTCCCCTCTGGGTGCCTGGCCACATTGTTTCCTCTTCACATTTTGTTGATCTCCGACAGTCGTCAAGACTGTCAAAGAAGTGCACAGGCCGTGGGAAGGCCCATAGCAAGCACACCAGCCACTTTCTCCAGGACTCTTCCTGGACTATTGGGCAGAGAAAGATCTTAAACTGTCAGTGGTGAGCTGCGTGGGAACAGCCACTTTCTGTCCTTCAGTGTCATCATGGAAAAATCTAGGACTACAGTTGTCTGTGCCTTCAGATGGATTTGTGGGTGACCTCATGACTCCTACCACAGCTGCCATGGGTGCTGCAGACAGATTCCCAGGAAGCTCTGACCCAGGCCTTCCCTTTTCCTTTGTTTTTCCTTGACCAGGGGAGGCTCTCAGGGAGAGACAGTGGCTCAAACTCAGGGATACATAATCTGGAAGCTGAATGTTGAGGGTCACGAAGGCAGACTGCCTTAGAACAGATGCTGAGGAAGGAACAGGAACATACCAAAAGAGCCACTGTGTCAATATGGATCACAGGTTCTCATTTCCCTGAATTCCAAAGCAAGACCCTCATTCAACATTATTAGTGCTGTTTTAAAGGTGATCACAGATTCAGAAAGGTTATGCAACTTGCCCCAAATCACACAGGTGGAAAATAGTGCTGGAATTCAAACTCTGCTTTTTCCAGCTCCACCTTTCTAAGCCTTTCTTTCTTGGCTAAAGGCCTTAGTCTCTTGCTTCTGAGAGAATTGAGAGGAAGTGACAGGAGAGGCTATACCTTTGAAATACTTAGCCCAAAGCATGATGCCTCAGCCTTCAGACCTTACAAGGGCGAAATGTATCTGCTAGGTCAGATGCTGAGCTCATTAGGTTGAGTAATGAGCTAATCAGAGTCCAGACTCAACTGCCATTAAAAATACTTTGGTTTTGCTTATTACAAACAAGTATCTATACTGAAGTCTCCTTGACAGGCAACCCCCCCCCCCAATACCAGGGATGAAACCCAGGGGCACCACTGAACCACATTCCTAGCCCTTTTAGAGACAGGCCCGAAGCAACTCGGCAAGATCCTAAGTTGCTGAGGCTAACCTTGAACTAGCAATGCTCCTGCCTCAGCCTCCTGAGCTGCTGGGATTATAGGAGTGCACTATCACACCCTGCAACAGGCACATTAAAAAAAAAAAAAAAAGAATTACTATAAAATTGGAATGGAGATCCCCGGGTGATTCTGAAAAAGGGTCCTAACTGTTCACTAAGACCCTGGCACTTTGCCCTCAGCAGACACCAAGATCACTGAAGGGCTCCTTCAAACAGCTGCCCACCCTGTTCCAGAGGGTCTGACCCTGTAGGCATGGGGAGGGAAGGCAGACTTTGAGTCTGACAAACTCCAGGGTGGTGATGATATTGCCAGTCAATGGACCACATTTTGAAACCCACTTAACTAAGAAGAAAAAACTGGGCAGGGCTTAGCCACTCAGGAAATATCTGGGGAGAAAAAAAACACCATCTCCCAGCCCTCCTTTTGCCATCAGGGAATAGCTTCCTCCATACTCCTCCCTTCTACCTTCTACCTGTCTCTTTCACCATGCAGGCCTTGCTCTTTCTCCTTTAAGCAGAGGACAGTCACAGTTTTAAATAAACAAAAACCTCAAGATCCCAAGGCTCAAAAAGGAGACACCCCAGAAAGCAAGGAGAGGCTAGGGGTATGTGTCTTTGGCCTACCCCAGTGTGTTCTGCGTTCTGAGAAATACCAGGGAAAATCTGAGCCAACCACAAATTGGCTAGGAAAACAGCCTGCAGAGTCAGGGTCTTTCCAAACCAGATAATGTGCAACACCTGAGTGTGCCCCGAATCCAGGGCTCCTTCAAACTTGGAGAACTGAGAGAAGAAAATCCTTGGCTTTACAGTAGTGTGTGTCCAGAGTTCAGCAGGGGCCTAATGGATTTAAATTGCACGGTTTAATAAGTTATATATATGTGTCCACTTAAAACATTTTAGCTGGAAGAGAGACTTCTGAATAGTAGAAATCACCTTTTCCCTTTGAAGGAGTTTAGTATTTGCTTTGAAAAATCACACATACACAGAGGTTTCTTTCAAATGCTGAAAGGTCTTGGAGAATTTTGTCCATGTTGCTCATTAAAAGAGGACCCGATGCGCCACATCCTTGATGTGGCGATCCTGCAATTTCTTTCAAAAGTTTCAGTGCTAGATTGGAATGTACATGTTCTGGGCTCCGAAGTTTGATTACTCATTCATTGATTCAATAGATATTTGTTGAGCACCAATGAAAATCCAGGTACTGGGTGAACAGTAATCAAAGGGAAAAGTCTTTGCTCTCCTGGAATGAATGTCTGACTACCAGGAAAGAATAAATCAAAGAGCATAAATCACGAGAGATCCACAGGAGAGCTCTGCACGGCAGGGGAATACGGTTCTTCTGCACTGTGTTGTGAAGAAGCCTGGCTTGGCCTCAATTAAGAGAGGTGTCCTGAGAAAAGGACGCCCGAGTGGAGATGAAATGGAAGAGTGTATCCTAGGTGAGGTAACAGCCAAAGCAAGGCCCCTGTGGCCAAGGAGAGCAGAGGAGCATGGGCGCTGGGATGCAGAGTAAGGGGCTGGCAGAAGTAAGAGGGGGCCAGATCACATAGGGCCATGGATAGATTCAAGAGTTTATTAGCTCAATTCACAATAGCTAAACTGTGGAACCAACGTAGACACCCTTCAACAGATGGATGGATAAAGAAACTGTGGTGTATATACACAATGGAATATTAGCATTAAAAGAGAATGAATTATGG
The DNA here is from genome assembly GCF_001458135.2 of Marmota marmota marmota. Taxonomy (NCBI): domain Eukaryota; kingdom Metazoa; phylum Chordata; class Mammalia; order Rodentia; family Sciuridae; genus Marmota; species Marmota marmota. The sequence continues at coordinate 5,051,058 of NW_025999941.1, read as the reverse complement.
CATTTGTAGGTCAATGGAGAATATCACATTAAGTGAAGTAAGCCAATCCCAAAAAACCAAAGGCTGAATGTTCTGATAAGTGGATGCTGATCCATAATAGAGGGATATGGGAAAAATGGAGGAACTTTGATAGGACAAAGAGGAGGGAGGTGTGGGAAGAGGGCATGAGGGGAGGAAACATGGTGGAATGAGATGGCCATCACATAATGGTGCGACGCTACATGGTATGCAACCACAGAAATGTAAAGTTGTGCTGCAGTTGTGTACAATGAATCAAAATGCATTCTGCTGCCATATATACCTAATTAAAATAAATAAAAAGAATATCCCCTCCGTGGATTGCTTTAGATTACTAGTATGGTTGGTATGGGAAAAAAAGTTTCTAGGGCCTAAAGTTGACAGGTCTTAAGGGTAAGCTAAATATAGTAGGAAGGAGAGGGCAAGTTAGGGAGGACCCCCCAGGTGGGCGGGTGTTGTTCCTCTAGATGGGGCCAGGTGGGCCAGGTAGGGAGGGGCAAAGTCCTGTGCATGCTCTTGGATGGAGCAAGCGAGAGGAGGTAGCGCACTGCAGTCCCGTGCAAAGCAAGGGCTGAAAACACAGATGTAACAGCATTGAGGTCCTGAGTGAAGTCCTGGGACGGAAGATTTTCTGAGAAGACGAGAGAGAGAGAGAGAGAGAGAATCCCAAGGAACTTGGTGTATCAGAACACGGTGGGACAGAACCAAGAGAAAACGGTGTGGCACACACTGTCAAGAGCTGTGGGTTCCATCATGAGGACTACATGGAATTACCAGGGGATACAGACCGAGGGGGCTGAGGCAACAATGATGGAGACAAAGAGATACATCGAGTGTGGAAGATGCATAAAGATGTTTAGTGGCAAACTCCCCTCTTCCTGGGACTATACCAGTGAGGTGACTTGGAGGTCTCACGAGAGCACAAGTACTTGACATCATGCACCTCCAATCTTGAAATGATGCAGGCACATTAAAAGAGAAAGCAGTCTACCTGCATTTATTATAGAGCCGATTAGGTCTGGAAGTTATTACTAAATTGGTGGTGTAGGGGGTGTCCTCCCATCTTCTCCAGTTTTTCCCCCAAAGAAAGGCAGTTCTGCCTTCTTGGGAATTGAATGCTGTGTTGCTCTGTTACTGAGCTACATCCTCAGCCTTTTTTGAGACAAGGTCCAAGTTACCGAGGCTGCCCTCAAACTTTCATTCTCCTGCCTTAGCCTCCTGAGTCACTGGGATCACAGGTGCGCACTACCACACCCAGCCTGGCTCAAATTGGCCACTGACTTGTCCCTGCCAGGCCAGGGCCTTCCTACTGAAGTCAAATTGCACCACAGGCAGACACCTGGCAAGGAAAGACAGCACTGTCTCCTTAAGGGCTGACGCCAGATTCCTTCCAACGTTTGGCAGGAGAACTCTTATGCACTGCTTGTTGAATGTCACTTTCTCTGAGTGATGTCATCCCGTGAGCCTGTGGCAGAGCAGTACTGACAGTGGTCTGTGGCCATCCATCTTCCAGCCGGTGGCTGACTGCTCCTGGTGGTTAATAGTGGATCAGCGACTGCCTGCTGGTCCACTGCTGCTGTCACCTGTCACATTACCATCCCAGAGCCTGGAGAGAGCCCTTCCTCTGCACTCCAGCCCATCTGGCTTTGCGTCCCCATCGCCTTGGCATTCCTTCCATGAGTGGGCACCCCCTGGATTTGTTGGCTGGTGAGGGGCTACTCCAATCTGTTCGCTGGCTGGATGCTCCTGCCTGGGCCTCTGTGTCCAGAAAACACAAGGAACCAACCAAGAGTGGGGAACCTAGAGATGGTGCAACTGTGCAGAGCTGAGCAGGTCAGGCAGGTTCTGTCCAGAGTATGACCTTCACCATCAGAATGGAGTAAAGCGGATCCAGGTGACACCTAACTGGAGCTTTAGTGGATTCCCTCAAGTGCCTGGACTCATACTGAGCAACTGGTGATACACCCACAATATATCACATAGCTTTCACAAAATACCTGAGAAAAATCAACTTAAAAGGAGGGAAAGATTTATTTTGGCTCACGGTTTCAAAGGAGGATTAAGTCTGTGGTTGGCTGACACCAGTGTTTCGGGGCAGCATCAGGTAGAGGATGGCAGAGGAGCTGCTCACTTTCTGGTGTCCAGAAAACAGACAGGAAGGGGCCAGGTCCCTGTAGCCCCATCAAGGGCATGCTCAATGACCTAATTTCCTCCCCCTAGACTTCTTCCCAGTAGCTCCATCAGCTGGAACCAAGCCTTCCACACGTGAGCCACTGATGGATATTTAACACACAGGTAAAGGCTGCAAAGCATGGGGGTGTGAAGCCTTAGAGTCACCTGGCCCAAGGGGAGGACTTGAACTTAGCTTTAGGAAACAGCAGATTCTGAGAATGGCCACAATCTCTTAGTGCAGCTGTACCCAGAACTGTTCATGAGAAGTCTAGCAAGAGGGAAAAGACCCTGGGAATCCCTGACCACAGCCTGGCCTGAGGACTTGCTGCCACATGCTATGACTCGCTTCCATCTGTATCACCAGCTGTTACTGTGGCCATCCATCCTTGACAGGTCAGAGCCTGTCAAGAAGGGACTCTGGCAGGGTCTCTTTGCCAAGATCAGCAAACATCTATGTCCTGAGGATCAAACGTGCAAGCCAGAGCGCCAATCAGCTTGTAGTGGGATTAAGACAGAGAAGCCAGCCACATCTTGAGCTCAAGCTATCCCCACCCCAGTCAGACTACAGCTGATGTGTTACCCCCGATTTTGGCATTGTGGGATTATCTGGTATCTGTGGGGGTCCAGAAAAGCCTCTGTCCCTCCATCCAGCCTGGCCCTCAGGAGGTTGGCAGAATAGCCCTCCAGTCCCCTCAGTAGCCTCAGGTGTGATTCAGTCTGTCAAGGGGCTCAGGTGTTCCCTGGGCTCTGAAAGCACTTGAAAGTTGGAGCAGGCTGCCCATCCAGCTGCTGTGGGAAATGCACTGGAAGATGAAGCTCTGTTGAAACCCAGAGGTTTCTTACCTTTGATTCCTTCTTCTTGATTTTCTGAGGTAGACATGGTCTCTGAAGAAAGACAATCTGCTTGGTGGAGATGCTCCCTTCCCTACAACACAGTGAGCTGAGACTGAGTCATGTTACACCGGAGGAACCCCAAATCTAGCCTGGGTGCTACAGTCCCCAATTTCATGACAGTGGGCACCATCTTGCTACATGCCTGCATTGCGTGCCTGAGCCTGTGTCAGCCAGGCCCTCTGCTCACCTCCTGTAATGGCTGGAGAGCCCAATGCAGGGAAAGCACCACCAGATGGTGAAAGAAATGGCCCCACTCCACTCACCCACCCCCAGTCTGGGGGCCATCTCAGATGACCTGCAGAAGCATTCTGGGTATCCCTGCAAAGCAGGCTCCCTAGGTGAAAACTCCCTTCCCTTGATGTAAAGTAGTTGGCATCTTAATCAAATGGGGACACACTGGTGAGACTCAGACTCAGAGGTGGGGCCTCTCCCAAGGCTATCTTTGGTAATTATGGCAGGGATGGGGGTGTAAATAAGGACCTGGGTGAAGAGCTCAGTCCTCAGCCATGAGGACAGCTGGCAGAAGTATGACCAACGTGAGCTCGTTCACAGCTCAGCTCCTACAGACACGCAGTGCCAGGTGGGTAGCACCATGGCAGCTGCCAATCAGCTCTGACCCACACAAACAGAAGTGGTGAGGGTGGCTCATCCCTGTGACTTGGAGCTAATGATGACAGAAACAGTGTATAGGAGAGCATCATTTTCTCTTGCCTCCACCCTTCTGGTTCTCTTTTAAAATCTCTTAACTTGCAAACATCTTCTCACCACATTTGGCCCAGGTGGCTAATCTTAGGTCCCCTGGGCAGGACAGATTCCCTGGGCAGAAGGGGTAAAGAGGAGGTGTGTGTGAGAGTGGAGAAGGTGAAATTCTGGCTCTGCATCTCCCAGTTGGAGGGTCAACACACCAGCTTCACAGGCTTGTCGCAGGATTAAGTCAGTCCTCCACATGGAGTGCTTGTTAGAACAGTGCCTAGCATGGAGTAACTTCAATAACAACAACCAGTCATTGTTACCTGGTAGTCTTGACAACGGGAGTCGGTAGCACACAGGTGAGCTGCCAGCCATAGGCTGCCAGTGAGTTCAGCAGGGGCACGTAGTCAGTCTGAATCTCCACGCCCTGGGCAAAAAAAGGCCACCATTAGCCCCACTGCTGCCTCAAACCACCTCCAAGCCACAGGAGGCCACTGTTCCATCTACCAGCCCAACAAAGCCAAGAAGAGGTGCTCTGTTGTGTGCCGGAGAGTTAGATTTTAGAGCCAAACTGCCAACATGGGATTTCTTTCCAGGCCCTGACACAGTCTGTAGTTGGCAAGGAATTACAGCCAAAAGATTAATCCATTAATTTTGTTTTATTCTTGTCTGGACAAATAGCCTCCTGTGAGTTTCATTGAAGAAACACAATTACCTCGCCTCAAAGGCACGTTCAGGGTCTATGATAACACACACTGCTCTGGATGATTTCAGAGTGTCATGGGGAGTTAAATTACATTTGACAAATGATCAAGTCATTTGCATCCAGTCTCAGCCTGGCACACATACATGCATGCACACGTGTGCGCACACACCCCCGTGCACACACAGAAGCAGTTTCACCTGTGCTATCCACCCTGCCATCCAGAGATGAATGCTGTCAGTGCTTTATTTCAAATTAGGATCCAGGGGACTAATACTTATCTTTCAATCTGAAAATGCAGCCCTGCTCACACAAGAAGACAACCCTAAGGTGAGGCCACTGCGCTGGGTTACTCCATGTAGGCACCTTCACCACACCAGCTAGGCTGTGAACACCCTGGACTCCTGTTTTCTTAGCTTGTCACTGGCCTCAGAAAATGTCAAACATGCATCCAGATTCCCTGTGTCCCGTGGGTGCACACGATTCATTCCTCGAGTGTTTGAGAACTGCAGTGGGATGCACAGGTGAAGAACAGCACAGCCCTGCCGCAGAGTTCACAGTGCGATCACCAAAGTACAGACTGGTCTGCTGCCAGGGCCACAGGCCTCGAATGTCAGAAAAAAGAAAGATCCAGGCCACCGTCAAAGCCAGCTTTCAGGAACCTGCACAAATTACAAGATGAAGCTGGGCCTGGGGCTCCAAGCAGGGTGGGCTTCATGTGGAGGCATCAGTGTGTAGTAGCCTGGAGTGCCGTGCTGGCAAGGGAAGCAGCCCTGGTGAGACTGCCTGCTGGCGGCCATTCGGGAACACAATCAGCTCATCTGTCTGCCCTACACTTGGGAGCCAGAAGGAAGGGAGGGAGATGAAAGAACAATCTGCCCGCCTCTTCAGACAGCTTTTAAACTTTCTGTAACTGGACACCAATCCCACTGTGCCTCCACAAGTCACCGGAGCCCCTCGAAACTAATGTATCCTTTGGGAAACTCAAATTTTCTCAAATGTATGCAGGAAGTATGGACCTGAGCCGTGACTCTCAAAGCTTGGTCCTGGAGCAGGCAACATAGGGGCCTTACCTGGAACTTGTGAGAAATAGATTCTTGGGGCCCAGCTGAGACCCACTAATCAGAAACTCTGGGAATGAGCCCCTGGAATCAGTATTTTCAAGAGCTCCTCTCAATAGTTCTTATACAGATATGCATGAAATCACTGCCTAGATATCTCTTAGGTCTTCTGGGGGAGAGAGTCTAATTCTGCAGCCAGAATCTATCAGCTGTCACTCCCAATCTAAGCTTTCCCATTATTCTCCATATAAAGAAGAAGAAAAAAATAGATGGACTTTTAAAGGATCAACTGTCTGAGAAATGATGATGAGGGCAGAGTGTCTCGCTGGAAGGGGATTCGGGGAAGAGAGAAGAAAGGAGAACAATGTCATCAGTTTATGGAAGGCTGCAGCAGAGGATGCCACTGTGGCCCCTCCCCAAGCCCCAGTCACGGGAGATGGTCAACACTTGGCCAGCAGGCTCCTTTCTGCAGTCCCCCTGGCACACAGGTGCCTCCCTTCCAGCCCAGCACCCTTGGCCAGTACCCCTTCTGCCAGGCTGGAGGAAGAGCCCTGTGGCTATTGTATCCAGAGTTCCCCTGCCCCCATGCCTGTGTTCCCGGTCTAAAGAGAGAAAGGAGGAAAAAAAAATTTAAATCCACATTCTCCAGCTTTGCGAGGTTATGATTACTTGGGCCTATCATGAATAACCTTCCCACTTTATCAAGCACTGTGACAAACCCACCACAATCAGACAGTAGCCATAGCAACCAGGACAAGCTTTGGCGCCTCACAAAGCCCTGAGTGGCAGAATGGAGTCCTTTTATTGGTGGCTATACCCTGGCCCGGTTTTCTCTGCGTGAGCCCAGAGCTGCAAGACAATGAACGACCCCTGCCGCAGCCTGACCCGCCTGTTCAGACGGGCCTCACCAGGGTGGCTTCTATTTTGCTTCCATTTTATTTCATTTTGTCACTATCTTAAAGAGAAAAACAGCAGGATTTCGCCCAAACAGTTTTTTTCCCCTCTCAGGGTGGGAGATGTCAGCCAGAGGGTGCAGAATCATAAAGACCAAAAGGACAAGGGAAAACACAGCAAAACATTACTGGTCCTTGGGAGGGTTCAATCCCAAGTGTTAATTCCTGGTCATCAATCACGTGGTGAGTTGATGAGTGAAATAAAAGAAATGTTAGAAGTGAGGTGTGACTCTCTGCCAGGCTCTCCCACTCCAACTATTTTGGCCGTCTCCATGTAATTAATGTTCAATGTGGCTTTCCATAAGCATCTATCAAAGGCAGTTTGCATATTATCAATGCAGCAAGACGACAGCATTTCTAAAACACGAGATGAGCCCCGTGCAGAAGACACTTTTAAGTCCATTAGCTAAGAAAGGTGGTAGGAAACGGATCTGGATGGAAGGCTCACTTTGATCTGCTTTTTTGTGACACTCTAGTGAGGAGAAGAAGAAAGCAGCAACCGGCACTCCAAAGCCAGCCTGCTTATCAAACGAAAAGACATTTCTTTCTGTGAGTCAGAGCAAAAATTTTAATTAACTCTCCACTCTCTTGTGGTGGATACGTAATCTCCCATCACACCTGGAGTGTTAAAAAAAAGTAGAGCATGTCCTGTGGTTTTTCAACTTGTATAAAAGGAATTCATTTGTATTTATGGCTCTTTTCCCCCTTTGTTCCCTGTAATTTCTCCAGTGGTTGCAAATCAGCTAAGGAAACAGACATCCAACACAGCCTTCCCTTAACCCTGTAAAAATGTAACAATATAGAGTTTACTAAGAAATGCATTTGTCTTTTGATAATTTTTAAAGATCCTCTGTGCCGGCAAAAGAATGAGGAAGTCACATATTGGTCCAGTGAGAAAGTTCATACTTTCAAATACAGTTTGCCCTTTCCTAATAACTTAAACTCTAGAAGTCAAAAAATAATAATTTGATTACATAAAAATCCATTTGCGTGACAAAAGACAACATTCACAAGTTCAAAAGATGAATGAAGAAATGGGAAGATATTTGTAGTCATATTATAGCTAAGAAAGCGCCTCTAGAAATTGATAGGCAAAAAGTCCAGTAATCTCAAGTTTTTCAATTGGACAAGGATTTAAAGATCAAAGAAAAGGAAAATCAAATGGTCATTAAGCATGTGAAGAAAAAAGCAGACTCTCGTAATAAAAGAAATGCATATTAAACTACCCTAAGAGACTGTTTTTTTTTTTACCTATCAAACTGGTTGTTTTTTTAAAAAAAAAACCTTCAAGTTTGACAACGGACTTTGTTGACAAGACTGTCGGGAAGCAACCATTTTATCACATTGCTGATGAGAGGGCAAACTAAGTCAACCTTTGGGGAGGACAATTTGACAGTCTCTCTCAAAATTATAAATACATTTAACCTTAGACCTAACAATCTCATTTCTGGGAATTTATCTTTTGTATATATATGAAAATGTACAAAGATGTTCACTGGAAAACTGTAATAGCAAGACACTGGAAAAAAAAAAAAAAACCCAAGTGTCCATTAGTGTTAGGCTTGTTAACTTGGTATGTTTTCATACAGAGGCTGGAGGAACTGGGAATTAGTGGTTGCTCATGTGTTGACCCAGAGCATACAGGACAACGGGGGACAATGAGAGGAAAGAATTCCCTTCCAAACACGCTAAAGTTGAGGAACCTGTAAAGATGTCTTGCAGAAAATGAAACTGCATGTAGGTAGACAGAATAACAGCCTCCAAAGATAACTACACTCTAATCTCCAGAGCCTGTGAATGTGTTCCCTTACATGGTAAAAACAAGATTTGGCAACATTTTGAGTAGGACTGCAAATTAGTACAAACACTGTGGAAATCAATATAGAGATTTCTCAGGACTAGGAGTAGAACTACCATATGACCCAGCTATCTCATGCTAAGAGCTGAGATTGGCATACAACAGTGATACCTGCATCCCAATGCTTACTGCAGCATAATTCAGAATAGCCAAGTTAAGGAACCAGCCCAGGTATCTGTCAACAGGTGAATGGATAAAGGAAATGTGGTATATATCCACAATGGTGTTCTACTCAGCCATAAAGGTGAGTGAAATTATGTCATTTCCTGGTAAATGGATGGAACTAAAGAACATCATTCTAAGTGAAATAAACCAGGCACAGAAAATGAAGGATTGAATGTTTTCTCCTCCTAGGTGGAAGCTAGAGAGATATAAAGAATAAGGAAAGGTGGATCTCATGAAAATAGAAGAGAGAACAGTAGAGGAAAGGGATAAGGGGGAGGACAAGAGAGGGACTGCAGAATGAAATTAACCAAATTATGTGCATGTATGAATCCCACTTTTATGAATAATAATAACGTACTGATTAAAAAATAATAGAAGACCAGTGGAGTAGAGGAAGGAGATTAGGAGAGGGAGGAGGGAAAGGAAAAGGGAAAATATTGGGGAATGAGATGGATCAAATTATGTTATGTGCATTTATAACAAATCCTACTGTTCTGTATAATTATAGCACTAATAAAGACATAATAAAAAAGATTTGGCAAATGTGATTAACTCAAGAATCTTGACATGGACAGTTTATCCTGGATTACTTTGGGTGGAGCCAGTGTAGTAACAAAGGCAGGAGAGTCAGAATCAGAGATGTGATGAGAGAAGCAGAGGCCAGAGTGATACCAGGAAGGGGCCACAAGACAAGGAACATGGGCAGGTTCTAGAAGCTAGGAAGGACTCCCTGATCCTTGAATCTTCAAAAACAATGTGGTCCTGGCAACATCTCGACTTTATCCCCTTGTACCCATTTCAGACTTCTGATCTCTGGATAACAAACTTATGTTGTTTCAAGCCACTAAACTTGTGGTAATTTGTTATAGCAGCAAAAAGAAACTAATCCACAGCCCAATGTCAGGCAACGCTTAGAGTGGAGATAAGAACTTGGAGGCATTGGCCAGCACAGGATGAGGCTAAGGACCAGGTTTCCTGGTGAGGGGGATGAGCCAAAGATGACATGAGCCACAGTGGTGCATAGGCAGGTGAAGGTCCACAAGGAAAGTGGAGACTCGCAGGTAGGGCAGCAGGAGAATGCCAAGCTGAAAGAGAACATTTCACTTCTATGATCAAATGCAAAGTGGATATTACAAAGTTGGGGGGCTTGCAGAAAACTCAGCATGTCCATCCCTCAGCATCCTAAAGAGTAAGAGTATGCCTGGCACCACAATTCATTCATCAGTCTCAACATTCAGTGAACCTGGCTCTGGGCTGGGCACTTGGATGCAAAGATGTGTGAGCTTTTCTGTCCCAGGAGAGGCCAGGCCAGGGGATGGGGAGAATGGCCACATGGCTCCCCACCAGATAGAAGCTCATGCAGGCATGGGGGAGGGAGGGAAGGAAGGAAGTGATGGCTTGCCCCTCCATCCTCTCTGGATAAAGCGCACACCCCTCTGGAGCCAGCCGCCCGGGCAGACCTGCCCGCCTCACTCTCGTCCTCCTCCAGGCTACCACTGTGCCTGCCAGCCAGGGGGAGGGACAGGCGTTACTGGCCGGCTGGAGATGTTGTTTTCCTCTTTGTCTTACACACAATGCCCCAGAAAAACATTTTGCTGATATGTAATTAGGCCAACATAATAGAGTCTAAGAGAGCAGTCATCTCATTTTCCACAACTTTGGCTTTCAAAATGTTCAAAGAGAATAAAAAGAAAAAAGCTTAGTTCTTAGATGTAGAAAAGGGGGCAGATGAAAATACATGTAGCATGTAGAAAGCTTCAGTTCCAAGACTCCTTGCCCACCCCTGCTGGTGAATTCACATCTTTGCTTGATTTACTGCACCACACGCATAGGGCAGCTCACTCCATAGCATTTTAGGAACTCGACAGGATAATGGATAATAGTTTGGGTAATAGTTATTATTATTTGAAGTACATTGTTTACAAAAATGGTCTCAATTACGACCTCCCTGAAAAGGCCACTTTACAACGTTACTGGACAGCTTCTTGCATAAAGACCATTTCTCCACCTCTAGAATCCTGGAATCTTGGAACCTGCTCTGACAAAAAGGATCTGGCAGATGAGATGATGGGAGTTCTGAACCCAGGCCTCAGGGGACCTTGCTGCATCTGCCTGCTCTCAGAGACCTTGCTCCTGCCATGAGGACAAGCCCAGGCTAGCCCATCGGGTGATGCCAGACACATGGCCCAGACCATCAGCAAACATGTGGGAGATGCCACCTTGGATCCGCCCACCAGCCACCAGACAACCGCTATGTGTGAGTCTTGCTGAGATCGGTGGAGACTCACCCATATGAACAAGATCCCAGCTAACCACCATTTTTTTTTTTTTTTTAGTAGAGATTTAACCCAGGGGAGCTTTACTACTGAGCCACATCCCCATTCCTTTTTGAGACAGGGTCTCACTAAGTTGCTGAGGCTCTTGAACTTAAGATCCTCTTGCCTCTGCCTCCCAAGTTGCTACGACTGCAGGCATGTGCCACCACACCCAGCCTCCCTTGCTATTTTAAATCACTGTGCTTTGGGGTGCTTTACTACATGACAGAAGCTAACCTGTATCTTATTCTAGGGAGAGCCAACTAACCAAGCCAACCTTTAAGAGGAAAATCTTTGTGGAAGTCACCTTGATAATGGAACACACAGACCTGAGTGGAGAGCAGCAGGAGGTTAAGGGAATAATTCTATAAAACAGGCCCACTGTGTGACCGCACATGCTTCCTTTTCTAAGAAGCAATTTGCCTACACCCCTGCCTGCCTTAAGTGGCTAGAATATGTCACATTCCTCAGTAAATGAAGAGAAATGAAGGAGAAATTTAGGCCTGAAATAATGTCATTAAGAGAACACAAGATGCCCTGAAGGATAGACTTTTGTGACCCTTTCCACAGACCAGATCCCGGAACTCAAGGAGATAAGGATAATTCTACCTAACCATAAAATCTAAGAATTTATGGTTAAGAATTCAATTAGAACCAGTCAGCATGGGCCAAAGAGACCTAGAGTTGTCATGTCAGTGGGAACTTGAAAGTCTGATGTCATCCTGCTGTCAGTCAAAATTCAAGAGGTAGACCTGGGCTGGACTCCCTGGAAGCTTCTCTGAGAACCCCACTAAAACTGGAAGGCAGCAGAGACACCTTGAGTGTCTTCTTTTCCCCTTTCTCATCCCTCCTACTAAACTCATTGCCTGTTACTCTGGGAAACATGCCTCAAATCTTTCTGACCCGACTGCAAGAAGGAGGGCCTACACACTGCCTCAGTTCCCCAGAATGTCCTAGCGATTTAACAGCCTTATTTGATTTAAGAGAAATAAATAACATACCTACCCTTGGAAGGGACTCGGCATTGCCAATTTTTCACCATTCTTGATGCTGGCACACCTAGCCTTCACTTCCTCCATGCCAGACACATGGTGACCTTGCATTACCTCTGGAAGCCTCGTGTCTAATGGATGGTAACCCACCATGAGGCCCAGCAGTGCCATCAGCCTACCCTGAGAGCAAGAGATAAAAACCCAGCGTCCTAGCTTAAGAAGCTGCTGCCCTAGCTTCTCTGAAAGCGCCATGCCAAACTGGCAGGAAAACCAAACCTGCGCGTGTAAGATAACAGAGCCCTGGATTCTGGGACACACTGGTGATCCGCTTCTGGAATGCGTGGTTTCCTTGAAGTCATATACTTGGAAAGCAAGTAGGGCAATGAAGTGAAGGGATGGGGGGTGGGAGACTGACTGCTGTACCTGTCATCAGAACTGGTGCAGGCACACACCTGTGTGGAAGAGGCAGGCACCAGCGAAGGGTCCCAGGTTTCAGGAAAGGAAAGGCTGGATGTTTGGAGGTCAAGAGGGTGGTGGCTGGGGCAGACTCCAGCCATCGGTAGGGACAGATGCTGTGGTTCTGTGTGTAAACAGTTCAGCAACTCAAAGCTGTTAGATCCTGCAAGCCACTCACTCAGACGGGGCTGGGAGCCTCCCAGAGCTGACACCTTACATACTGCATAGGGGTGGGGGCAGCTTTGTTTGATGACAATTAAACAAGAAACATTTTCTCCATCCAGAGACTTGCCAAGTCCCTCCCACTTGCTTTGATGAGTGGGAGGAAATTAGACTTTCTGGGAGTCAATGAGATTTATCACTTCATTACTCTCTCTTTAGACAACAGGAGAGGGATAGTTTTCACCTTTCTAATTTTTCACCTTCTCTGCTAGCTAGGAAAGAAAAAGGAATGGGGGTGAAAAAGAAGTTTCCTTAAGTATACAATTAAAAATATTTATTTTGGAGGGGAGGGGTGGGAAAGCAAACCAGAAACTGTTACGTAGTCACCTTTGGCAGTAGATCCTGACAGCTTACCAATAATCATAAAATGGAAATCCAGAAGATGTCTTTGAATAAAGGTTAGTTCAAAATCTTAAGAAGGAAATGGAAGTGAAAGGGTTGTTCCACTTAACAAGGGACAGAGCCACACAAAGTACCTGTGTTTTTTCTCACCCTTTCTCCACCTGGTATTCTTGAGGTGCCACATTCCTAATCAGCGTCAGAGCAATCACAAATTGGTCAATATTCTCTTTGTGGTGACCCAACTGTCAGCATCTTGTTGCTATGGTTACCACCAATCTAACTCAACCCTTCCTCCTGCTCCCCTCTCCTCAAACCAAATTACACTGTGCTAATCCCACAGCATGTCCTCCAAAGACCCTGCTCCTGGTAAGTGCACGTCTATTAGGGCTTCTGAGGCACCGGGAACCTCCAGCTGGAATATACAGCCTTCAGGACATGTCAGACCCCTGATTGTAAATGACCCCCCACTGCCACGAGCCCAGCAATCTACCTCCCACTCTCTCCAGCTCCCAGCTCTGACAGGGATAAATCCACCAGAGCCTGTAACAGATGCACTGCTGGGTTCCCATCAGCATCTGGACTGTGACCTGGCAAAGGACAAGCTAATGAAGAAAAAAACCAAAGTCGAGAAAATTAAAATGGTCTCAGAGTTTGGACCGATCTAGAAAATCCTCCTCCAGCCCTCCTGCCCTACCATTTAGCACATCAATCATGCCTAGCATTTGTGTTCTATTTATTCCTATCTCCTGCCCAGGAGCTCAGTCTTCCCGAAGGCAAGGAGTTTATCATGTTCCCAATAAATCCACGCCCCGACTTAGGGAAGCGTCTGCTCAATAATTAGCTGAATAAATAATTATTAGTTGACTAATTAGATGAATAATGAATGCACTGATCCTAGCATTTTGAGGGTAGGTTCTGCCACCATGTCTTGTCTTCTCAAAGTCTTATCAAAGTTCTCGCAAATCACTTCTACCAAGGTTTGAGTTTGTTCCTGGGAATCTGAATTTATCTGCCACAATGCTGCATTACCATTTTTCTGGGCATCTGTAGATGGAAGTAGGAAGTATATGTACACAAGAAAATTACAAGCAGAGAGTCACATGCTGGTCACCAAGCACCAAGGCCACTGGGCATTTTCATAAACACAAGTTATAAAACTGGCTACACACAAATTCATCCCTTCCCTGCTTCTGAGTCACTGACTGCACTAACAGGAGGTAACATCTATTTCTCCAACTTGTCTCTGATTAAAGAAAGTCACAAAACCAAGTTCAAAGAGACAATAACAAATGAGAAACAAACTGAAGCATGAAATAAGCTAGCACCTTGGGGCTTGCCTGTTTGCTGCTCTTGAGAACACCCTGTGACTTCATCCTGTGACGAATCCCAGGCCAGTCTATGGGTATTAAGTTACATGTGGCTCTGGTGCCCTAGCCAACAGCCAGTCAAGTGCCAGACACAAGTGAGGCCATGCTAGATCATCCAGACCTCAGCTGACAGGAGAACCCAACAGAGAGCAGCCAACCTGCCCTAGAGAAGAATTTCCTAGCCGACAAAAAGAATCATGAGTCAAATCAATGATTATTGGAAGCCACTAAGTTTAGAATGGTTATTATACAACAAAAACTGATTAAGTCTAGAAAACAAAATATTCAGCAAACATTTAATAAGATACAAGTCTACGTGGTTCTCTCAAAGTAACTGTCTACTTATCAGAAGGTGACTGAAGAATTCTATGGCCCTAATAGATTTTTAAATAGGATGATGCTTTTGTGCAAATTGACTGAAGAATTCTATGGCCCTAATAGATTTTTAAATAGGATGATGCCTTTGTGCAAATTCTTACCTCTCGCTTTCTTGCCCAAACCCTTTTCTCAACAATATCAAGAATTTTCAAGGTGAAATTGAAGGTAAAATTTGTTTCCATGGGATAAAAGTTCACTATAGTAGTTTTAAAAAGTAAGGCCCTCTCTGCTACCATGGTAATCCTAGCTACTGGTGTGGCTGAGGCAGGAGGACTGCAAGTTTGAAGCCAGCCTGGGCAACTATAGTGAGGACCCTGTCTCCAAAAAACAAAACAAAACAAAACAGGCAGTGGTGCTGCTGAGGATGTAGCTTGGTGACATAGTACCCTTGGGTGCAACCCCCAGTACCACATAAAATGAAATGAAATAAAAAGTAAGGACCACAAGAGAACTAGACGGCAAGCCATAAACTGAGACAAAATATTTGCAAAAGACATATTAAGGACTATACAAATAACTCTCAAGATTGAACATGATAGGGGGCTGGGGATGTGGCTCAAGCGGTAGCGCGCTCGCCTGGCATGCATGCGGCCCGGGTTCGATCCTCAGCACCACATACCAACAAAGATGTTGTGTCCGCCGAGAACTAAAAATAAATAAATAAATAAATATTTAAAAAAAAAAAAAAAAAAAGATTGAACATGATAAAACAATAATCCAATTAAAAAATGGGCAAAAGATCTGAACAGACACCTTACCAACGTAGATATCTATTGATGGTGAGTTAGCATGTGAAAAGATGCTCAACATATGTCATTAGGAAAATGCAAATTAAAACAACACACCTATTATGTGGCCAAAATCCAAGACATTAATACCAAATACAGACTAGGGTATTGAGCAACAGGAACTCCCACACATTGCCAGTGAGAATGCAAAGTGGTATATCCACTTTGGAAGATAGTTTATCAGTTTCTTACAAAACGAAATATACTCTTACCATATAACCCAGCAATCACATTCCCTGGAATTTACACAAATGAGTTGAAAACATTTGTCCACACAGAAGCCTGTACTAAGATGTTTATATTAGCTTTATTCATAACAGTCAAAACTTGGAAGCAACCAAGATGTCCTTCAGGAGATAAATGGATAAACCATGGAAATCCAGACCACGGAAAATAATTCGTCACTAAAAAGAAATGAGCTATCAATCCATGAAAGACATGGAGGAAACCTAAGTCTATGTTACTAAGTGAAAGAAGCCAATCTGATAAGGGTATTTACTGTACAATTCCAACTCTGGAAAAGATGGAGCTATGGAGATAATAAGATGATCAGTAATGCACATTATAGGCACAGTGGCACACGCCTATAATCCCAGCAGCTCGGGAGGCTGAAGCAGGAGGATCGCCAGCCTCAGCAAAAGTGAGGCACTAAGCAACTCAGTGAGATCCTCTCTAAATTAAATACAAAATAGGGCTGCAGATGTGGCTCAGTGGTCGAGCACCCCTGAGTTGAATCCCTAGCACTCCTCGTCTAACCCCGCCCCCCCCCCCAAAAAAAAGATGATCAGTAGGTTCCAGGGACAGGGGTGGGGAGGAGGGATGAATAGGTAGACTGCACAGGGATTTTAGGGCAGTGAAAATTCTGATAAATGAGGGTGGATCCATGCCATTATACATTTGTTAAAACCCTCAGAATAGAGCTGGAGACATAGTAAGTGGAAGTGCACTTACTTAGTATGTGTGAGGCCCTGGGTTCAATACCCAACACTACTCAAAAACAAATAAACAACAATAAAAACCCTCCTACAACCAATGGAATACACAACACCAAGAGTAAACTCTAACATAAGCTATGACTCATGGTTATCACTGACCGTCCAATGTAGGTTCACCTGTTTTAACAAATGTACACCATGGTGTGGGTGGTGGATGCTGGGAGAGGCTACACTTGTGTGGGCAGAGGAAACACAGGAATTCTCTGTAGTTTCAAGTTCAGTTCAATTTTGTCGTGAACCTAAAGCTGCTCTAAAGTATAAAGCTAATTTTTTTAAAAAGCAAGGATTTTTAAATCAAAACTGATAATGAACTACAATGATAAAGGATGTCCATGATTTATAGGGGCAAGAAAACTAAAGACACTGAAAATCCACCAGTGAGAAACTAGTTAAATAACACAATTGTTCATCAATGGGAGTTTTTTATGGCCATGACAAATGATGAAGTAAAAGCCTACATAATGACACAGAAACATTTTCAGAATATACCATTGCATACAAAATTTATAGTAGTATTAAAGGTATGATCCCATTTTTTTTTTTTAAGAAAAAGGGTATAACTGTAGAGAAAATATACACAGGAAGGATATACACCAGGATATGTGGCTGTCTTCTCCCTGATGATGAGATTAAGACTATTTTTCCTTTTTCTTATTTGTATTTTTAAAATTATCTTTGATGACCAGTTGTCACTTTTTTCAACTGCTTTATTGATATAACTGAAATATCCTAAAATTCACCTGTGTGATGTCTACAATTATACACTTGGGATTATATTTACAGAACTGCGAAAAAGTCACCACAATCTAAGTTTAGAACATTTTCTGCCTGTACCTGCTAGCAGCCGTTCTCCACTCCCCTACTTATCCTCAGACAACCACTAACCTACTTTCTGTCTCCATAGATTTGCCCAATCTGGACATTGCATATAAATGGACTCGTATAATGTGATCTTCTGCAACTGGATTCTTTAACTTGGGCAAATGTTCAAGATTCATCTATGATGTAGCAAGTATTAGCATTTTATTCTTTTTCATGCCATATAGTATTCCATTATAAGGTACCACATTTTATTTATTCATCACAAATGAACATTTAGGGTGCTTCCACTTGGGGGTATTATGAATAAAGCTGCTATAAACATTGACCTACAGGTCTTCACTTGGACATGTTTTCACTTTCCTTGGATATAGGCCTAGGAGTGAAACTGAATAGTTACATGATAACCATGTTTAACATTTTGAGTAACTGTCCACTTAATACTTTCGTAAAAAGAAAGTTTAAAATTAAAACATAAAACCTCTTGAGCCTTCTTAGGTCTAATCTGCCATGAGATATAAGCAGAGAGAATACCCTCTTCAACCTCGGCCAGAGTGTGTTTCAGAAACCCCTTAAAGAGAACATGAATTTAAAAGCAATGGATCAACCATGCATCCAGACTTATTAAAGCTGGAAGGCATGAGGTGGTCCTGCAGTCCAGTGGTTCTTGGGCCTGACTGAAATTTTTTATACACAAATCCCCAGTCCCCACTTGCATACCTACTGACTCAGGATCTCCAGTGGGGACAGGGAGACTTGGGGATGCATGTTTTCAACAAGCCCATGGTGAAGCTTGAGGATTGACATGGTTTGGGAACCACTGCTCTAGCCCTTCCTGCCCACCTGAATCTTACCAGTATCTGGGAGTTGACAACCCCAGGCTCCAGCCACTGCTGATGAGTTCCACATTCACTCTTTGGTTGAACGTAGTTTCTCTGTCAAAGTCAACAGGAATAGAATCTATACCTTTTATTGCAAGTCAGCCCTTCAAAGATACAAAGTCAGCTACCTGGCTGCCCTTGCTTTTTCCTCCTCTAAAATAAGTATGCCCAGTGGTTTTCAACCACTTCCAGGCACATCTTCCACCCATCTGTCCATGCTTTTCATCAAACATGGCGGTCATGGTAGAGCACGAGACTCCCAGACAGTAAGTCAGCCACAGACTGAAGAACACGGGGATCGGTACCTCCTGTGTACATTTTCAGAAATATGACCAAAACTACCTTTTCGAAGCAACCTCATTCAATAATTATTTCAGCCAATATTTGTTAAAAACCTCTTACACAAAGGGAAACTACCAGTTTGGCACAGCCCAGAGCATCTGGAGGGGAGTAGCAGGTACATTCTTGCATTAAACTTTTTCATTAAAACTGCTGTCAAATCATATATTGCCCATTCTGTATTATTTATTCTTTTCATTTAAATGAAATTGATTTTTTTATACTTAAATGTGTCCTTATTACATTTTATTGGACTCGTTTTAGGTCCAACATTCAAAAACTAACAGATAATGAGATTGGAAAGGGTTTAAGAAGCACAGTAGGCCACCCCCTGCCCCCCCACAAAAGGCATCTAGATCAGTCATTTTCAAGTTTCTTGTCTTTTTTTTTTCTTTTTTTTTTTTAAGTAGTGGGATGCTTTCCACAGCATCAACTATCATCTTAGGCACCCAACATGTAAAAACAGATAAATTCAGCTGGGTGTGGTGTTGCAGGCCTGTAATCCCAGCTGCTTGGGAGGCTGAGGTAGAACGATTGCAAGTTTGAGGCTAGTCTGAACAATTTAGGGAGACGGGATAAAGTTAAGTTGTACAGCAGCCCAGGCTCAATCCCCAATGCCACAAAAACAAAACCAGATAAATTTAGAAAAAGCAGCTCTGGTTGTCACTGACATGTGTGCATTATCCAGAGCCTTCTCCAACCCTCATCACAAATGTGCCTTTGACCTTCTCCCACCTATGTCCAACTGGAATGCTTCTTTATATCCAAGAGCATTATTTAGATTCTCATGGCCACCCAGGATATCCCGTGGCCTCCCATCTTGGGTCTCTGGCAGGAATATTTTCTAGACTTCAGCACAAGACCCAGAGAAAGGACAAGGCCCAGGATGACATCATAGGCTCCACGAACAAAGATCTTCCTCTAGTTAAAGCACGTCTTTGCTGAACATAGACTCTCAACTAGTCATACTCCACACACAGCCCCTTTTAATTTAGCTTTATTAAAATTCTTGGCCAAGTGAATATAAGAAGAACCTATTCTACTACATGGTATTAACTAGATAACTATAAGAACACCCAACCCTTTAGGTCCACTGATACATCAGTTCTCTCTGGAGAACCATTTGCTCTGTCTTCACCTTGGCTCTTAAACTGCCTATGCACTTGAGAAGTTATTATAGGGGGCCTGCATTAGTCCATTTTCTATTGCTATAACAAAATACCTGAGGCTGGGTACTTTATAAAAAGATTTATTTAGCTCAGTTTTGGAGCCTGACTATCCAAGATCAGAGAACTTCATTTGTTCAACCTCTAGTGAGGGCCCCCTGGGCTGGTCACAACATGGCAGAGAATCAAAGGAAACTGGTTGCTTGCAGACAGAGCCAAGCATGTGGGAAAGCTTCACTTTATAATTACCTGCTTCCACAAGAACTTACTCTGAGTAAGTTCCCTTCCAAGGGCAATGTCTCCCTTACCTAATTACCTTACACTAGGTCTACCTCTTAAATATTCTCAACGCCAGCACACTGGGGACCAAGCTTCCAGTACATGAACCTTTTGGGGACAAATCACATCCAAGCCACAGCAAGCCACCATGGAAAGCCTGAGAAGAAATGTTCAGCCCCTCTGAACAAAGACCAGCTCCTAGCTCCCATCAGCAAGGAAACAAGGATCTCAACCTGAAACCACAAGGAATGGAATTTGCCCACATACTGGAGTGAGCTTGGATGTGAAATTTACCCCAAAGCCTCCAATCAGGAGCCCTGACCTGGAGATGCCCAATTTCGACCTTGTAAGACACTCAGTAAGACTGGGGAGAGCACTTGCTTAGCATGTGCACAACCCTGAGTTCAATACCTAGAACCACCACCACTACCACAACCAAAAGCCCTAACTTGAAGACCCTGTAAAATAATAAATGTATGTGTATAAATGTTTTATAGAAAAATCTCCCACTCTCTTAAGCTCAAACACACGGGGAAAACACAAAGATCAAGCCCTTCTTATCACCATGTTAATAGTTAATCTTGTGTGTCAACTTGTTAGAAATGCCTAGATATCTTATTAAACATTATTTCTAGGTGTCTATGAGGGTGTTTCTGGAATAGATTAGCATTTAAATTGGTAGTGTGAGTGAAGCAGATGGCCCTCCCCAGTGTGGGTGGGGACCCGAGAATAGGAAGGCTGAGGAAGGTTGCATTCCCTCTGCCTGCCTGAGCTGGGGCGGTCTTCTCCCCTAGAGGCTACTGGCTCTCAGAGCTTGGGACCTGGCCTGGGACCTTCCCCACCTACCTATAGCTCTCAGACCTTTAAACTACGCCACTGGCCTGGGTCTACAGCTTTCAGACTGTAAGACAGCCTCCATAACTGCATGAGCCAAAGCCTTTTTTTGAGGTGGGGGGCATGCCTGTAATCCCAGTAGCTAGGGAGGCTGAGGCAGGAGGATCGCAAGTTCAAAGCCAGTCTCCACAAAAGCAAGGGGCTAAGCAACTCAGTGAGACCCTGTCTCTAAATAAAATACAAAATAAGGCTGGGGATGTGGCTAAGTGCTCAAGCACCCCCAAGTTTAATCCCAAGTACCTCTCCAAAACAAAGCCTTCTAATAAATACCCTACATGTCAGAGAGACAGAGACAGAGCGCACACATGTACGTGTGTGTGTGTGTGTGTGTGTGTATAACCACACACACAATCACCCATTGGTTCTGCCCTTCTGCAGAGCCCCGACTCATACAACCCTTCTTACATGGCATTCGCTGAATGTTTTAAGCATACTATTTTTCAACACTGCCCTTGTCAAAGGATTTAAAACCATGGTCACTTCTTCCACCCTCTCTTCCTTTACAAAAAGACTCTGCATTCACTTTACCCCACGATCTTCACCAGAGCAGACACTTCCTCTCCACTCTCATCCACTTTACAAGTACCTGTGATTTAGGGGCTTACACCACCCTAAAGTTTGACACCAAAGAGAAATCACTGATGGGTATGGAAAGGCCGGGGAGGGAGGTGTCATTTTTCGCAAGGGCACTCTTTCCACTGAGTTAACAGGAACGAATCCTTCCTGCCGGAATTTCCTCCACATATCATGTGTCACAGTTGCTGACACACAGTAGGAACTCAGTATTTACTTGTAAAATAAAAATTTTAAAAGGTCTAACTTGCTCTTATTTGGACAAGAAGCGGACTACGGATATCAGAATGGAGTTTATGGAAGAAAAAAAGTGCAAATAGAGATTAAAAGTTAAAATTCTTCCTTTTTGTTATTTCCTTATGTAAGCTCCCAACAAGTCCAGTCTTCCAAGTACCTGTAGGAGAATCCTTTGCTTTTCTGTTCCCACTCAGTGGCAAATACTGTTGGCAACCAGAGCCAATAGCTTCTGGATACCCAAGGCCCCCTTCCCAGCTGACACACCCTCTCCAGCCCCAGGTGACTCAGCCTTGGCCAAGGGAAACTCAGCTGAGGCTTCTGGGAAAGATTCTTACTTGCCAATAAGAATGGACACGTAGCAGGAAAACACTGCTTCTGTTCTTTACGGTGGTCATTATGTTCACCTGTGACATCTGGATCTGCTGCAGCCACAGTATGACTAGGATCATGAGGAGAGTGCTGGCAGAGAAGCTGAGGACCGGTATGCAGAAAGGTCACAGTACCCGGGTCCCTTAGGATATCCTTAAGCTGCTGGAATAAAACTCACTCTGCAACCACCTTGCCTTCTTCCAAATTATCCTGTTCTGTGAGAGGAGGTGAAAAATACCCACTGCCTGAGCCATTTTTAGTTGGGACGACTGCCCTTGTTCTATGGCCTTGGCACCTCTCCCCAAGGCCTCTTTCCAATTCTGATCCATCTCTTCAAACCACATGATTTCAGGAGCAGTTATCCTGATGCATTACACTGAGCAAATCCCCACCCTGGCTCCCTTTAGCCCGCTGCTAGAAGTCCAGGACCTTTCCACCACCACTAAGTTCTCTCCAACTCTTCGCAAGCAAACATGCTGTCAAGAACACCCTCCAGGACATCCTTGGAGAAGGGTCCTGAGGGTCGCACCAATTTCCCAGGGCTGCTCTTAACACCAACTTGGTGGCTCACAACAGTAGAAATTTATTCTCACCATTCTGGAGAACAGAAGTCCAAAAGAATTATCACTGGGCCCAAATCAAGGTCTTAACAGGCCTATGCTCCCTCTGGAAGCTCTGGGGAGAATCCACTCCTTGCTTCTTCCAGTTTCTAGGGCTGCCAGCATTCCCTGGCTTGTGGGTGCATTGCTGTCTTCTGCAAGGCCAGCATCTTGTCCCCTGTGTATGCAAAATCTCCCTCTGCCTATATGGATATATGTGATTACATTTAGGAACTATCCAGATGACGTCCCATCTCAAGATCCTGAATTTTAGGGCCCATCCAGATAATCTCCCATCTCAAAACCTCAAAGATCCTTTTTCCAAATACGGTAACATTTACAGGTTTCAGGGATTAGGACCCCGTATCTTTGGAGGGCATTGTCCAGCCTGTTGTGTACCCACTCAGTTTTACTCCTACATAATCTTCCACCCAATACCAACACCACCCTCTCAGGAAGCCAGAGGCCTAGCCATCATCTCTTGAGTCCTGCCCCTGCAACACAACATTTAGGGATCCTGAAGCCAAGTGGCTGCTACCAAGGAGGCAGAAGGTAACTTCTGGATGAAAACTATAAGACTGCTGTCCAGGGCTCTACTCCCTCAGCATAGGACCAAGACTCTGGTCAGAAATCAGGACTTGACTTGGTTTTGTGGGATATTTTTTTTTTTTTTTGGAAAGGGGTGGTGTCACTATTTTTAAATATGATCTTTGTCATTTTGAGAAGACAAATGACTTACTTAGGGAACAAAGATTATGCAAACTAAATTTTCCTCTGTGGAGTTTCTAATAGCTATAAAGTCCTGAAGGCCCTTTTTGGAGACAAGAAGAAAAAGGCTTTTAAAAGCTCAAACATTCAGTTCAATATGGCTCCATGGCAAGAACCACTGGAAGAGAAGCTGGTTCCAGGTGGAAGTGTCCCCCTACAGTAAAAGTCAGAAACTAAGGAAACCTCTGACTGTAGAGGTTGGCGAGTGTGGACTTACAAGGACAGAAGGAGTTACCTGACCCTCCAGGAACAGTGACACAGTGCAGCAAGCCCACAGAGGAGGAAGGTTAAGGGGGAATGAGGTCAGGGGCACAGGACTATATATATTCGTGCCCACAGGGACTTCTGAAGATGAGGTTCAAAGCACAGTGTATAAGGAAAAAGAACACTGAAGATGAAAAAAGTGCAATTATTTAACTCCTATTTTACTTTTTCTTCTACAGGGAGACAAATAAAACCAAGGTCTAGGACTGGGGGTGCTGTGGATAGAGCACTTGCCTAGTATGCATGAGACCCCAAGTTGGACACCCAGCACTGCAAAACAGGTGGATAAATTCTAAGAGACTTTTGTCAAGTATTTTCCCCCCATGAATGGCCCTTAGCTAATCGTATCTGTGTTAGAGTTCTCCCAAGAAACAAAACCAATAGGATATCTATATCTCTATTCATAATAGTTGTCTATAGAAACTTATTCTGAAGAATTGGCTCACATGATTGTAGGGGCTGGCAAGTCTCCCCGTTTGAAGGAAAGGTTGATAGGTTGGAAATTCCAGCAGGACTTGATATTGCAATCTTTTTGAGTCTAAAGGCAGTGCTGGAAACAGAATTCCTTCCTCTTCTGGGGACCTCAGTCTTTTCTGTTAAGGACTATCAACTGATTTGACAAGGCCTTCCCACATCATGAAGGGTCATCTGCTTTAGCCTTTTAATGGTGTGAATGTTAAATCATATCTAAAAATACCTTCCCAACAACATCTAGACTGGTGTTTAATCAAACAGCCAAAGTGGCACATAAAATTAACCATCACCGTATCATTGTGCAACTTTTTTCTCTTAACATTTTATGGAAGTCCTTCTGTGTCAGTTTAAGGTGAATGACCTCATCCATAATAATGTACCGCCCTTTATTTAGCCATTCCCCTACCAATGGACATGTATGTCATTTCCTTTGTTGCTGTACATACTGTTGAGATAATATCCTCATGTGTACATTCTTGTGAATAAATGCATTTGTTTCTCTAGGAGAGATTAACACGAGACCTGGAGCTACTAAATCGTGGGAGAGGTGGGAATTTTAAAAATGTAATAGAGGTTGGTGTTCTGTCTTCCAAAGCGGACCTGATGTTTTTAAAGGGGCTCCAGCCTGGAGATTGTAAGGAAAGGGTGCTCAGCTGTACTATCTACAGCACACTGGCCTGTCACCCTCAAGGCCAGGGGGGACACACCAGGACAGGATAAAAGTCAAAGCACTGAGAGCTGCTGGAACAGATGTGAGGTGCTGCAGAGGACCACCCTCGCCCCCCCCCTGCCGTGATGTGCTCTGGGGCCAGAAGAGATGGAGTTGCTGCCTGGGAGAGGCTTGTGCCTCCATTCCTGGCCCTTTCATGGGAATGATTATCCATAGAAAAACCACCTGAATGACTCACAGGGAAAAGGCAGAGAACTGCAGACTCTGGCACTTAAGACTATGATCTCAAAGCCAAAATAATTATCTTGGAGAACTATGGCAATGAAAAAAAAAACTGCCAGATGGCTTAAAGAGAACAAATATTGGCTCCTTCGTCAAGAGCAGAAGGAGGTGCATTCTAGACACCCTAGAAATGGATGTTTTTTTTTTCCTAGAAAATTCTAGTGTGGATTCTTAAAAGAGATGGTTGGGAGTCCCTGGAATCAAAATTGATCCCCAGAACCCAGCAGAAGCTCACTTAGAACAGGTGAGGCCCAACATCTACTGCACAGGATTAACGGACAGAGCAGATTTCAGTTACAGCAAAACAGCCTCCCATGAGACCCTCAGGGATAAATGAGAAAGTACACAGTAGATCCAAAGGGCCACCTGAGAGGATTACAGAAGGATTAGGTTATCTATAGGGACTGGAGGAGAGACCTCCACATCATGCCAAGGGGCTGTGACCTTGATCTAGTCTGCTCAATGCTCATACCACATGGGAACCACATTATACGTGAAACTTCAGAGAAGCCAAAACTAGGATGATCCTCCAAGTCCAGGATGATATAACCATGACTACAAATGTCTCAACAGACTAGAAAGTGAGCAGAAGCCAATAGAATGAGATGAACAACAGAGAGAACTGAGGATGGAGAAGATCTGCCTTCCTCGTACCTCACAGGACCAAATATGTCTTCTTAGAGGCCGTCATGGGCATCCGAGAGCCATGTGCCTCTTCGGGTGGACTAGCAGAAGTCCATGTCCAGATCAGGAGGTCAGGGCCTCACAGACAGCAGCTGCTCTCCAGCACACCCATCACGCCCCTCTGCCATCACCAACGGAGCACACTGGGTGGGTGTCACATGTTCCCAGGACTATTTAAGTCAGTTAGACCCAGAACCATCATTACACATCTTAATTTATCTAGAATGATAAACTCCGAGTGCACAAAAAGATACTTCTCAGAAAACCATATTGGGTCCTTCACAGAGACTGAACAAAGGACAGCCAGTTAAAAATGACTAACTATGGCTGAGCATGGTGGTACATGCCTGTAATCCCAGTAGATCAGGAGGCTGAGGCAGGAGGATCACGAGTTCAAAGCCAGCCTCAGCAAAAGCAAAGCACTAAACAACTCAGTGAGACTCCGTCTCTAAATAAAATATAAAATAGGGCTGGGGATGTGGCTCAGTGGTCAAATGCCCCCGAATTAAATCTTGGCACCAAAAAAAAAAAAAAAAAAGACCAATTATGGAGACCACACTGGCTTGTCACATGCCTGTAATCCTAGCAACTCAGGAGGCAGAGACAGTAAATTCAAGACCAGACTCTTGGCAACTGAGCAAAATAAAAAGAGCTGTGGCCTGAGCTCAGTGGTAAAATGCCCATGGATTCAATCCTTAGTGCTGGGGGGGTGGGGAAGACAACTGTGATTGAATTAGAGTCAGGGGAGGGGATGCTGGAAAAGACTAGAAACAAATTAAGACAATGGATTCTGCACTCAGATCCCTTTCCTATACTTTCAAGAAACGAATGCTGCTTGTTGTTGGTAGCACACCTTAAGTACGATTTATACAAGACAGGTGAAGTGAAATTCCAATCAGCAGACCCAGAATTCAAAATGAATGTGGATGTGAGTTTACATATTTTGTATTTAAAAAAAAAAAAAAAACATGTTAGGTGCAAACATGATCTTAGGTTCTCCGTCTCTGGCCTCTTCAGTGAGTTAACCAGCTGCATACTGATTGCATCTGCTAACATCCGCAGCCTTATGTTCTTTTCTGGCACCAAATGTCACAAGGAGCACTAGTAAACTAGAAACACATTCCAGGGAGAGGGACGATGATGGAGAAAGATCCATGTTCAGGACACCTGGAGGTATCCACAGACTCCAGGGGGCTGTATAGTCCAGGTACAACATTCAAAGAAGAGGACCTCTGTGTGTCTGTCTTGCTCTTTACCTGTCCATCTCTGCAGTCCTTCCCCTTTCCATTCAAAGAATTACCATTCCTGCTTACACTCCAGATTGTAAAATCAAAGAAAGTCCACAAAATACCTACAAAACGCCCTGTGGATGGACTGTTACTTTCCTCACAAATGCTTTTAAATTTGAAGCTGTGGGCTTGCAACTGAGAAAAATGCAGTCATTTGTATTTGTCGGCACATGTGCATTAGCCCAGCCTTCTCTGTTTTTAGAATAAATGAAGGCAGTAGAGGTAGAGGATCTGTCTCACTGATGATATCAGGAGACTGATAAAAAGTGCTGTTTACCAGGGGCTTACTCTGTGCCAGGTTCTAAATAGTTTCTCCTTTAATTTTCATCAGCTTTGAGATTTTGTTACTAGTATCTCCATTTATAAAACTGAAAAAAAAAATGGAAAAACAGGGATTGGTTTGCTTTTCCTACCTACACTCAATAGCTCAGCTGGGAATTGGAGGGCCAGGATGCTGTCCCTGGCCAGACTCCAGAATCTACACCCTCATCTCAACATGCTGCACATCTGCAGAGCCCAGAAGAGCCAGGTCGGCCTTCTGGTGAAGCGGTGTGCGCGCTCATGGTGCGTAAGGAGGGAAGCCAGGGTGGAGTGGCAGGGCTGGAACAGCACCCCTGCAAACAGAGCTGGGGTACAAGCACAGAAATAATGAGGCAGGAAAGGGGCAGAGCAGTTCCAGTTGTGGGAAAAGAGTTGGTCAGAGTGTTTTGTGGTCAGAGCCCAGGAGGTTAGGTCGGGGAGGACAGTGGTTGCCAGAAAAACAGGGTCAACTATAAGCCAAAAGGGACCTGCCCAGGGATTAAACAGGAAAGAGCTTTCCCAAAGGTCAAAAGGGTGGGGAAGAGAGGAAGTAGCTGGATTCTGGCAGTGGAAGCTGATAGAGATGGAGAATATCCACATGGCCTGGAGAGGGCTATCTGTGGGGTTGGGGGAGTGGGTGTGACAGCCTCTTCAAAGAGCTGAGCCATAGGCCAAACTGTCCCCAAGTGAACACTGCTCACTGTACTGGTAAATAAGCTCTAAATACTAAATTCCTCCAAGGCTGGAATTTTTAAAGTGTGGTTCCTAGATGAGCAACATCAGCTCACTTGACCAGGTACTGGAAATGCAGATTCTTGGCCCATCAGACCCACAATTATAGATGGAATGTTTTGTGCTTCCCACCCCCACCAATTTGCATGTTGAACCTCTGAGCCCCAGAGGGCAGATGAGGCCTCTAAAGAAGTTAAATGAAATAATAAAGGTGGGCCCCTGATCCTATGGGATTGGTGTCCTCATAGAGAGACAGACATCAGAGGGCTCATGCACTCTGCTCACCAGAAACCAAACCCTGGTAAAAACCTGATCCTAGACTTTCCAGATTCCAGAACTAGAAATCTGAGAAGAAATTTTTGTTATGTAAGCCACTTAGTCTGTGGTATTTTGTTCTGCCAACCCTAGAAGACTAAGATACCTACTCAAGAGGAAACTCTGAGGTTAGAACCCAGATATCTATGTTTTAAAAAGCTCTGCAGGTGATTTTGACACAAAATCAATTGAGAACTAGTCTACCCATGGGCTGACTTAAAAGATCTGCAGCCCAATTGGGGAAGCATTTACTGGAATGCCCTAGAGAACAGAGATGGATATTTCCAGGCCAATGCACAGATTATCAGTGAATACAGGGGTGGAGGGGTCTTTTACTAGACAGGAAGTGATCTATGAGCCGAGTCCACACCAGCTACAGGAGAAAGAGACACCCATAAACCACAGGTAGTCTGCCCTGAGGAATCCCCTCCTTGTGCCCTTGGAAGATGGCAATCTCAGAGGCTGGTGCTGCTGCTAATGGGGGCTGAGGTATGTTTCTGCTGTGGGAAATTCAGGGCTGCTTCAGAGAACAAAGGGAAGAGCAGGTCTGAAGACTTGTGCAGAGAAAAACCAGTGAACAACAATATAAAAGCCACTGATCTGTTATTACTATTATAAAAATTAATAAACACCAGGTGTGGTGGTGAATGCCTGAAATCCCAGCAGTTCAGGAGGCTGAGGCAGGAGGATTGCGAGTTCAAAAGCCAGCCTCAGCAAAAGCAAGGCACTAAGCAACTCAGTGAGACCCTGTCTCTAAATAAAATACAAAACAGGGCTGAAGAGGTGGCTCAGTGGTGGAGTGCCCCTGAGTTCAATCCCCAGTCCCTCCAACCTCCCACTAACATTAATAGAATCTTTTTCTGCTTAATTGGCAGCCTTTGAATCATAGTGGTGAAAGGTGATGAAATAAAAGCCTATCCAGTGTATCTGGTAAAAGTTATAACTGGCTCTCCAAAGCGGGGCAAAAATATATACTATATATTATATATTATATGTTATATATTATATATTTACACATACACAAACACACACACACACACACACACACACACACACACACACACAATTTCCATGGTGTAAATACTTCCACCATGGTCAATTTCAAATCTGGAACCTGATATCACTCAATGTGGAGTTTGGGAGAGAGGTACAGAACCGACTTTGATGACTAGTAAATGCCACCAAGCCAACTATAGATCTTTAAAACCTGATTTCCAAGGATTCCTGGGAAAACACTTGCATTTGTGAAGGGGAGATCAGCTCCTGAAACCAATATCAAAGAGATGAGGAAACCAAATGAGACGTCAAAATGAAAAAAGTTCAAACATCTGACAGAAAAAGTTGACAAGCAATGGAAATCAACCTACAATTCCAGAAAACAATTGTGAATACACATTAATCTTTCCTAATCAAATATCTTAACCATAGAAGTGATCTCTTTTTCTATTACAAAGATAACTATCTCCTTATTTTAGTTTGTAACCTCAATTCCCTCCCACAAATATTTTATGTACAGATGGATGGCCCAGACTGACAGTGGTTTGACCTTTTCAAACAATGGCACAAAAAGTGATATACATTCAATAAAAACCATACATCAGATTTTGAATATGCTCCTTCCCCAGGCCAGTGATAGGCAGGACAATACTCTGAGCTGCAGGGAGGAGCAGCTCCCAGTCAGCCACACAATCATTAGGAGAAACAACTAGGGCTCCACGGTGTGCTGTTACTAAGGTAGGGTGCTCAGTAGGCTAGGTGTATCAAAAGCATTTTTGACTTAAAATATTTTCGATTTCAGATGTGTTTATGATTACCCCATCATAAGTCAGAGCACATCCAAGTTCACCTTTACTCCAGTTATTCACCAAGGTTGCAGTTTCAAAGCGGGAGAAAGGTAAATAAGTGACCTCTCTTCCCCTCATGCCTCTCATCAAATAAGGCATGACCACAGATGTCGTGAGCCAGCCACGGGCTGTGTATATGAGCTATGCGCATTTGAGCATATGAGGGAACCAGACTGACTGACTGGGCTTTGCTGTGTATGTGTGCCCTTCCTCTTGCTCTGCCTATGATCCCCACACAGCACCTGAGATGGGTGTGGCTTTCCAAGATGTCAATCTGCTGACCACAAGACATTACCAAGCAACCCCCTGAAACCCAAACCCTTACCTTAACTTGGGTAGAACTTTCTAGAGTGTCTTCCCCCCAATAAATAGGGTTTCAGGTGTGCTCCCTCTCTTTTGCCTGCCTCTCTGGTCTCCCTTGTGGGAGCTGAGGTCAAGAAGCCATCACTGAACCCCCCCAAAATGTATTTTCTGTCTCTGTGGTTATTTAGTAGCCAGACCAATTCACCTGGAGTGACCCTGACCGATTCAGTCGTGTGTCACAGCACACAGACCTCTGCAGAGAGTCCTTCTAGACACTGGTTCTTAATGGAGTGAGTATCAGAATCTCCTGGAAAGTTTTTCAAAACACAGGAGTGTTTCTGGTTCAGTAGGTCTGAGGTTGGGCCTGAGAATCTGAATTTCTAACAACTTTCCAGGTGGTGGTGATGCAGCTGGCTCTGGGACCACACTTTGGGAACCGCGGTTTTAGACGAGCACTATCACCAAGTCACCTTTCTTGAGAAAACCACAAAGCCCCTCCCTAAGCAGCCACATGCAGATGACAAGGAGCTCCACACTCATTCCCATGGCCTGACAATTACTTCTATACACACACATTCCTGGGTACACCCATGCATCACTTCTGTTGCTGAGCAAACCAGATGCTGAGGTCTGCAGGCCACTGGACAAAAAGCTTGGTCCTGTTTTAATCAGGCCCTTGAGCCACTCATCCTCCTACTCTACTGTATTTTATATCCCCACCCATGGCCTTCATCCTACCACCAGCTGGATGAATAGCACCTGTGCCAGTGGAGAAAGTGCAGGAGCCTAGGAGGTTGCATGTCCCGCCCACACTGGGCTCTGCATACCAGACTGGGCCTCACTTCCTCTGCACTCCACTTCCAGTTAGGGACATGGAGGCTGGAGAGAGCCTGGGGCACAAAGGTCTCATGAGAGTAACTGGTGGAGCCCAGCTTATCACCTGGTTTCTGTTTTCCCTTGCAACATACACCCTAAGGACTTCTGGCCCCTCCACTAATGGATGCTATGGACCTCACAATGCCCATTTTTGATTAGTCCAGTTTCTCTGCGTACTCACGGTTGGCATACTTATAAGCACTTATTCCCCATCACTGCTGGAAAGTAGGCATGGTCCCAGCAGCCCAGCTTCTCATTTCACACCTGCTGGGAACTGCTATGGCTTAAAGGTTGAGTAGCAGTTTGCCCTGGGGGCATCTTACTTCCACCCACCAACCAGGCCAGGGATAGCCTCCAGGCTTCGAGCATGGCAAATACAACCTGTGTGGCCAGCACTAGCTGCCTGGGGGTCCCATGTGCCCCACAAAGAGCTACATCCACCTCTGTCTCACTCTGGCCTGGAGAGCCCTTGAGACAGTGTCAACCCTGGGCCCTGCCAGGACATTCAGAAATCAGTCCTCCATGCCTTTACATCCCAGATGCTGTATGCACAAGAGCCTGGTTTACCACCTCTGTGCTTCCTAGTTGGAGAAAGGTCAGCGAATCTTAGAAGTCAGCCAGCTCCTTCAGCGCACCAGAGGACCATGGCCAGAGGAATTCCTCTGCCCATAGCCTTTTGATGGCCCTGTGGTTCATCATTTCTCAAACACATAATGCAGCACTTGCTGCATAAACCTTGGGTGTAGGACTTTATTTCTCTGTGCCTCAGTTTCCTAACTGTGAAATCAGGCAATCACAGCACAATACTTATAGGTTTATGGTGAAGATTGAGCCAGCTCCTGGGCAGAAGTCTCTTCTAAGGATGGCTGGCAGAGGGAGGCCAGGGGCTCTAGCTCCATGAACAATATTACTCTTATTATTACAGAGGCCACAAAATACACGCTTGCCTCATTATGTCACTTATGTCACTTAGAGTTTTCAGTGATATGCAAATTAATGAAAGATGACTCTTTCCACCCCAGGGTCTGGCACATGCAGCATAGTTATTTTTTTCACAAAGGGAATTGTGGAACCTACCCCTAAGGGGGTTGGGGAGGCCTGGGAGGATACTAAGGGGGTCCTCCTAAGTTTACCCAGGTGAACTCCCTTTCAGAAGACAGCCACAGCTGAGCAGCAGCCCCATGGTCAGTCGGTCAGTTGTGGAATGGAGCAAGCAGATAAAATAATCTCTGCCCAAACAAAAGAAGCGCCCGCTGCCAACCCCACACTTACTTCCAGGACTGTCCATTGTTCAACAACAATAGCATCATAGCCCTGTATGGTTTTGCTATCTTCTGTGGAAACAGCTTCAAAGATGAATACTCCATCTGTCAAGCCGTGTAAGGAATCTGTGGAAAGAAAAAAAAAAAACAAAAACAGGGGGGCTGTGTAAGCCGTCTGTGGCAGAAGCTTTACAAGCAGCAAAATTTTCACTGCATTCATTAATAATCCCAATCAGAACATCTTTTCAGCATGTTAATTAAAGAAGGCACACACAGCCATAGAGTCTAGCCCCATCAGAATGAATGAGACTAATTTACCTCGCAGTTTTGAATAATATCCTTGATTTTATGAGCCCACATTTCATTGTTAGCAATCACCATTGATTTCACGCGTTTACCTTCCTTTTCACGCTCCAGCGTCAGGAAGCACTGGGGAGAACTTATCCAGGGTAAAACACAGCCATTTAGAGGCAGTTTTTTAGAAGAAAACTATATTTAGGTGAGAAGGATTTTTTTTTTTTTTAAGGAGGGGTAGATGAAACAAGATCTGAGCCTGTCAGGAGCCTTCGGGAAGTGCTGATTCTAGGAGGCTCATGTGATGTGGCTGCTGTACCCACGACATTTCAGGCAATTCTTGTCAAGAGGTGGAATCGGGCAGGGTGGGGAGGAGGAGTTTCCAAATGACTGACCATTAAAAACGTTTCCTTGGGCAATTGCTCTAATCAATGTGTTGGGTTCCAAGTTCTGTACAATTCAACAACCACACATTAAATATACAGGGATGGTTGTGGGCAATGGGGATATAAAGAAAAATAGAACAGGATCCTGTCCCTGCTGAGGATCCAAAGGGGGGCCACACACATACACCAGATATCTCTCTTAGCACCCTCACCCAGGGTGTGCACCCTGGTCCATGTGAGGACACAGCAAGATGGTGGCTGCTTGCAAGCCAGGAAGAGAGCCCTCACCAGAAACCAACCCTGCAACTTTGATGGTGGGCTTCCAGCCTCCAGTAACGGGAGAATATAAACATAGATTTACTATTTAAGCCACCTGGTCTGTGGTATTTCACTATGGTAACTCTAGCAGACTAATACAAATACAGAACCTTTTTCAATGATATACTATTTTCAAAGGACAATTTTTAATAGGAGAAATGCACATTAACATGAACATTTTTTCATAGGGAACGGAGAGAAATTCAGAAAGCCCCCTGAATCACACTGGAATTCCTGGAACTGTTCGTGTATTCAGAAGTCTCACACACAAAAATGACAAATGTGAACACATAACTATCTGTAGCTTATTTTCCCCACAGACTCCTATAAACAAAATTTAAAAGTCATCAACATGAGAAAATCATTTACAAGTGTAACAAAAATAAAAGGTGAAGCTTAATATTCTTCATATACAAAGAGTTTATGAATCAATCATTAAAATACTAGAAATGGGCAAAAACATGAACAATTATTTAATTCTTTCTCCATAACCAGCAAATATTGAGGGAAAATAAAACCTCAAGCTTTTTTTTTTTTTTTTAAATCAGATCAGCAAATTTTGAAAAGAGAATTCTCACTACGAGTAGAGTTACAGGAAAGTTTACAGGGTTTAAGGGAATTTTGACTATTCCATTTTTTTTAGAGGGCAGTTTAATAATGTCCAAAGTGCCTGCCTTGACAGGCTAAAATTCTACCTCTTTTAGCCTGTCCTAGGCAATATCCACCAGTGCCATCAAATAATTATCTACAAGCATTTCTTATAAAATTACTTAAGAAAAATCTAAATGTTCAATAATCCAAATAGTCAACCATAGAAAAATAGCTGAATAAATCAGATTTCCAAACACTGTAGTGTTACCCCGCAAAATATCATGGGAATTTAATGATTCAAGAGAATGCTTCACGTACAATATTATAAAAGGAAAGAAAACAGAATATAGAACTGAAGTATGAGCTTGATACAGCTTTTTTTTGTGTTTCAAATGTAAATTTTGGGGGCTGGGGTTGTGGCTCAGTGGTAGTGTGCTCACCTAGCATACATGAGGCACTGGGTTCGATTCTCAGCACCACATAAAAATAAAGACATTAAAGTCCATCAACAACTAAAAGAAAATTTTTTTAAAAATGTGAATTTTTATGTTAAAAATGTCCTGACAAATAAACTTTAAGGACATACGTAAAATCCTAGAAGCAGGTGTGAGTGGTGGAATTAGGTATATAATTTGAATTTTCTTGTTTATCCTCCTTTGCAAGGCTAATTAAGAGTCAATACAGGTGTAACACAGGTAAATGGACAGCACACCTATGTGGCTCTGGAAAGCAGAAAGAGACTCCAAAAAAACTGTAGAAACAATGGGGACACAATCTAAGTGGAGAGGACCTTCTTAGAGTTAAGTCTAGAAATGGAAAATTGGGCCTAGAAGGGTAAGTAATGTGTTCCTGGAAACACTCAAGCTCACCCCGAGTGACCTTTGGCTACTCACTGGATCATTCTGACACCTCCTGACCACCATTATGTGCTGAGCACTCTGGGTCACTAGAGATCCCCTAAGCAGCAAGACAGAGCCTATCTTGCAGTAGAGGAGGGAGACAAGAGCAAAATGTCAAAAGTGACAAATGCTATAGAAATAGTAAGCTATGAAGAGAGCCAAGGTGGAGGCGGTGCTGGTGGCTATTTTTGAAAGGGGTGATAAGGTTAGAGCTTTCCACTTTGAGTAGAGATAGAAATGAATCAACAAAGTATGTGGGTATGGATCTGCAGGGCTCGAGAGTACCAGGAAGAGGAGGGAGCAGCCTGCACATAAATGCAGACAGTGAAAGGCAGCCAAAGACCAGACAAACTACAGAATCATGAGGGACATCAACACTGAAATGACTGATGGGGAGAACAGCCAATGAGGGGTTTATCCATATGGCTTGGTTGGCCAATGGGATGCTAACAGGTGAGAGGCAAGAAATGCACATGTGTGGTTGAGCTTGATCTCCCATGTCTCTGCTACCACTTTAGAAACCAGCTAGTTCCTAAAAGATAAAAGACATGTGAAGCAGAGCTACCCCAATGGTGCCAGCTTAGATTAGCCGACCTGCAGACCTGTGAGCTCATCTGGGATCATCAGGGCTGCCAACAAAGCAGCTCCAGCCAACCAGAAAATCCAATGGAATAAACTACTATTCTCTACACCAGTGAGCTCTGAAATGGTCTGTTACACAGCATTATTATGGCAATAGCTGACTGATACAGTGCCCAACCTACATGAGACCCGTGTACTCTGCTCAGCCTGGGGGACAAGGATAGTCTTTATTCCAGAACACAGAATTCTGAACAGCCTAATAAACCATGGGTGTTTCCTGGAGCAATAAAGCTTTATCCAGATAATAACACAACCTGGTAAGATAATGCTCCATTTCCAGTAAAATCCCTGTGGGTAAAGCAATGTCATGTACTAGTTTCTTTTTTCCTATTCTGAGAATGTTATTCAACAGCCTTGACAAGTGCTAAGCTTGCCTCTTTCATCTGCTTCACAGAATAGATTCCCCCCAGTGTTAGTTCACTGAACTCCTAGGATGTTTTATGTAGGTGACCCGGGAGAAAGAGCCACTCCTCAGATGACCGTAACACAAGTATCTCAGATCCAGAACAAACAGCTTTGTTAAACCCTCAGCAATGTTCCAGAGGTAGAGGCTCTGTCATAGCAGGGTTCCCCAAATAAACCCCTTTGAACAAAGCATCCCAGTCCTGACCTGGGGATGTCTGGGACCAGAACACACTCAGTAATTCCTTTGAGATCATATCAACCTAGCACATATTTCCTTGAGGCTTCTACACTAACGTGTTATAGCCAGCCCCTCTATATCTATCTGCAGGTTCCACAGCCATGGATTTGACCAACCATGGATCAAGTTTAAAAAGGCTGTAATGAACAAGTATACACGTTCTCCTTGTCATAATTCCCTAAACAATAAAACAACTATTTATCTCACACACACATTATTTACTATAAGGAATCCAGGGATGACTTAAAGTACATAGGAAGATATATGTAGATTATCAGCCATTTTATAGAAGGCACTGAGCATCCATCCACAAATTTTAGCATCTGAGGGGTGGTCCTAGAACCAATCATCTGTAGATACCAAGGGATGACAGTAATCTAATCTCCAAAGCCTCTACACCCATACATCTTCTCAATAGAGGAACTCAAGTCCCCTAGGCATGCCTACCATGTGCTTTAAGTACTAAAGTGCTCATTTCAACAAAAACAGCATAACAGGCTTTAGCCTGCCAACAGCAGAGTGCAGCAAAGTTGGGACCAGGAGAAGGAAGGGGTCACTTGAAGCCCATCCAGATTTCCTGCCTAGCTTCCCCTCCTTCCTCCCAAGTTCTGGGCCTGGGAGGGGGGCTGTGAAAAATCCTCATTCACCATCCACCCATGTACTGCCTGTCTCCCACCCCTCTATCAGGGCTCTGCTCTCCAAAACGCTGATTCACCTGCTTGGCTACGATGCGAGTTCAGAACAGCTGTCAAAATTTGGTCATCTGTAACAGCAAAAAAGTCAATGAACCACAGAGAGCAGACAGCCAGGCTTTTAAAGAGCCCCTTGTTTTGACGGCCCTGTCCACTCCCCATGTCCTCATTACCTTCACGGCTCAGCCTCCCTGAAATGTGCACCCAGTTGGGTATAAATAGGTCTATCTTAGAGCGAAGCCTCCCAATGTAGAAAGGTTAAACTGCCCTCCGCCTATGGAAAACATTCCATTATCACTGAATTTTTTATTAAACTAAAGATGCTTCCCTACTGTGCACAAAAAGCTATTTGCCCTGGTATTGTATAAATATTTGATGCCGGTCTTTTGGCAAAAGGCCACCTTGACATTCCAAGCTTATGATTTACAAGAAGGATGTGGGAAAAGATCTGCCACGCTATCTCAAGAGGTAAGGTCTATGAGGCAACCACTCTCTTCCCACAGGCGTAAAGACTGCCTGTCGGGCTGGCCCCTCTCCAGACCAGGGCAAGCAGTCAACGCATTTGGTCTACTTTTGCAGGTTTACAAACAAATGTTACTGTTCTCCTTTTAACAAATGAGGCTGGACAAACTGTCCACAGCAAGGTAGCAGGATCTCAGTTTCCTTGCTTCAAGGGTCCTGTTCCCTGCTGGAAACCGTACGATGTTCTCAGCATTGTGATTCTAGGAGTGGCACGGTCAACCACACAGCCATAACTGCACGTGTGGTCATGCCAAGATGCAAAATCCTGGACAACTGTGCCATGCTGCTTTCCAATTATGCTACTGCTTACTGGCTCCATTAATGGAAGACCCAGCAGGCCGCCGCCTTCTCTTACCTCTTGAGCCCCCACTGCTGCTCCGGGCCTGCATTCCTTCCTGCATTCTCATTTTGAGGTGTTCAATCATCTAGAGAAGGTATTACTCCTCTTCAGAGCAAGGATCAGCCTGCAAGTTTCAGTGTCATGAACCTGACCAGAAATACTCTGATTCAGTGCTGGCTGAACGTGAGGCTCTCTGCCCAACCCGGTTCATGACTTCTCATAGAACTCTCCCAACATTTCTGCAAGAGTCATCATTCCCTTTTAGTAGATGAGATGAGGGAGACTACAAAAGTTAAATAACTTGTCCATGTTCAAATGGAATGCAAGGGTCAAACTAGATCTGAAACGTGGTTGGTTTGATCCCAAAGCCTGTGCTCTTTCGACAACTAAGAAACATTTACTGAGCTACTACTACAATGAGCCAGATGCAGGTAATGGACAGACAGACTACGTTTCCAGAGTCATGGAGCTGGTGCTCTCTGACCACTGCACTGCACCCTCTACCTCGGGGTTAGGGAGTTCAGGCACTGAGATGCTAAAGAGTCTGAGGAGGTAGGGCCCTGCCTGGGGACTTGCAAGCACATCTGTATAAAACAAACTATTTTTAAAATTTGAAATATGTACATGTTTTTACATCTGTAGTATATGCTAGGTGTCCAAAAAAAAAAAAAAGGTGGATTTAGACAAAGCCGGGGCATCAAGGAAAAACCCGAGGATGATGTAGTAGGGGTTGGAGTGGAGATACATGGCTGTAAAGTGACCCCTTGTGTGACACAACATGCAGATCACCTGCAATGTACTCTAGTTAGATTTTCACTCATCAAGGTTATAGAACTAACTTGCAGTTTAAATGAAATAGTAGCTTACAAAAAGACAATAGCTGAGCACCGTGGAACACACCTATAATCCCAGTGGCTCAGGAGTCCTCAGCAACAGCAAGGTGCTAAGCAACTCAACGAGACCCCATCTCTAAATAAAACACAAAATAGGGCTGGGGATGTGGCTCAGAGGTCAAGTGCTCCTGGATTCAATCCCTAGTGCCAAAAAAAAAAGAAAGAAAGAAAGAAAAAGAAAGAGGACCCCACAAGGCACTGAACCAGACAGATCTAATGCAGGACATTGTGCAGGAGATGAGGCCAGCTTCCTTTTAATCAAGCAGGGGCAGGAAAAAAGGCTCTCCTAGGTGGAGAGAGAAGTGAGGACAGGGTCACCTTATGCAGCATGTGCTGCTGGACTGAATTCTGGTTTGGACAATCGGCAACGAAGGTGTTTTTTGACACAAAGAGGAAGGACCACCAGGGTAGGAGAGGGCAAGGACAGGACAGGGACTGGAAGAGGGCAGGGCAGGCAGAGAACCAGGGCAGGAAGAAGGCCAGGGCAGAGCCAGGGGGGCAGAGCCAGAGTGGGGGGCAGGTAAGGATGAGGGCAGAGTAAGGAACACAGGGCAGGTGACAGGGGGGCCAAGGCAGGGCAAGGAGAAATGAAGGTGGCAACCAGACTGGTGGCCAGTGATGACGAAGGGGCTGGGTAAAGCCCTTGGTGAGGAAGCAGCCTCCCAGCCGGGCCATCAAGAGCTGGCTCAGGAGGGACCCTCCTCATCCCTAGAAATACAGACTCTGGCCTTCGTCTCACTGTCTGGGGGCTCCCAAGGGCTGTCTGCTCTGCTGTGTGGCCCCTGGGCTCATTCCTACTGTCTCCTGGGGTGACCTAAGCTCTCCTTTCCCCACCACCCCTCCCACCACATGGCCACATCTCTTCTATCATCCTCACTCTTCCTTCCTCTCACTGCCTGGCCAAGTACTTACCAACTGGTAACCTTGGCAATGACGTGATGTCTCTGTGCCTCAGTTTCCACACCTATACTATATTCCACTGGGCTGAAGACTTAATGAGCTGATCTGTAGAAGTGCCTGGAGCACACCCAGCACAGTCCTACAGGGCACAGGTCCCTTCAATGTGCCTTGAGCTGGTAGGGCTCTGGGTAGGGCCTCACCAGCCGGAGCCACCTGCCCAATCCTGGGAGAGGAGTCCCAGAAACCACCAGTGGGAGCCCAAACCTGGGGACTGTATGGGTGTTTCCATGTCCTTGGAGGTGTAAAAACAGAAGCTGGAGTCTGAACTGGGCAAGTTGGACAAATTTCTCATGAGTTTTATGACTTGGGTATAAATTTTATGATTTTAGACTATAAATACACTTTCAAGAGTCATGAATGATGCTTTCCCAGGTGGCAAACAGCTTGAAGGTGCTTCTAGCTCTGCCAGGTTTATTAGCAAGGATACTAATTATCTCTTAGAGATAGGTTCATTTCATGATTATGATTAGTTTGCTTTTTTTTTTTTTTAATTCTGGGAAAAGAACATATGCCTATTTCTTCCCTGGCCAACAGAAGCCCTGGGCTTTCCCAGGGCAGAAAAGCCTTAACCCACTAACACCACCCTGATTCGCACGGTCCTCCCAGCAGACACACACAGGAAAAATCACATCTCAAGCCAGTGTGGGTTGCAATGAATTTGGTTCAGAGGCTTTCGCACCCCTGGCTGTGAATGAAGCAGAGCGGCTGCCTGCAGCGCTAGACACCGTAGATGCCTCAGGCTCCGCGGAGCACTTCACGGTTGCACTTGCCAGGGGACATTTCACGTTCTGACTTCAAGGCAGGAAGGCTGGCTTGAACGCAGCTAAAGCCAAGGGAAGCTATAACAGCCTTTCACATGCTGAAGGCAAATCTGAAGAAAGAGCTGTACAAATTCTCTGTGCTTTTGGATGCATGGATGGAAAGGAGGGGGGGTGGGAAGGGAGCGGAGGTGAACTCAGCCTTGACTGCCAAAACCATAACGGTGAGAGACATTCAATGGCTTTGTGAACTTTCAACGTGTTCTCTCTGGGGGCTTGGCTTGCCCCGACATGCTCAGACAGTTGGGCCAGAGAAAACTTCCATTTGGATGCCCCATTCTCCTGAGAGGAGAGAAAATGACCAGTGACATCCTGTGCTGCTGTTACCTCCAGCACATCTTTAAGATGTTAGTACAACTAGCCATCAGGTGCCCACAGAGAAATGTAATGTTCTACACGACTGTTACAGAGAGCTTCTGGGGCACCAAGATAGAAAAGCTGCTATTGCCCCAACCTAAGATGGGCACCAGGTATCCCTGTAGGACGTAGGAGGTGAAGGGCTCCTCCCTGCCCACCTGCTACCAATACTGAGGAGTAGGGATGGACACCTGCCCCAGTGTTCTGTGGTACCTCTCGCCAGACAGTGACTGGCCCTGGCTTCCGGAGCCCCTGCAGGTACCATGATGGGTTTCTTATACACAAAGAGTTTATCACTTTGCTGCCAGGGAACAGAAATGAATTTTAGTTGCATCAATGAAATGTACACGCTGGAACTGCACTGTCCGGTACACTAGCCCCATATGGTTCAATTTGTGAAAATGAAATAAATTTCAAGTGCTCAGAGCCCACAGATGGCTGGTAGCTACCATACTGGATAGCACATTAAACATTCCACCATCAGAGAAAGTTCTATTGGACAGTATTAGTCTGGCTGTATTCTTAGTGAGCTGATGGCCTTCCTTATGTCATTCATCCATTATAACAAATGGCTATGGCCCAGGACATTATGCAATGCCTGCTGCCACTATAACAAGTTGAGATCGGACACAGATATTTAGATAGTAACAAGAGACTGCATCCAAACTAAGGTCTATTAGTGCTGTGTCATCTTCTGAGGCTTTGAATGATTCAAAGTAGGTACATGCAGAATTAAGAATAGCATCTCTATTCTAAGGACGCCTGCTGGCATTTCAAGGATTGCAAATAATATGGAATCCAAAATCCATCCCTGACTCTAATTCTTGAGAGAAAACTGTGGTGCAGTTGATGCCCCCTGCCAGGTTTTGCTGAGATCGACAACTTTGGTGTGACACTTTGCTTGCTCAGGAACCATGTTGACTGGCAGCCCTCGGGATCTACACATGCTGGCAGGTTGGCCCACTCTTCAAATTGCCTCCCAGTTTTGATGCACCCTGGTGATTTAACTTGCCTTCATGTTAGCCTGAAGCACTTTGTTTGCTTGACCCCTTTTCCCACTGTGGGCAGACTTCCTTCCCACCTTGAAAGCTGACGTTAATAGTGCTATTCCATGCAGCAACCCCCCAGAGATAACCCACTCCCGGGGAGGGGCATGGGTGCCATGATACCCAGGCACTGTGTGTGTCCCAATGGAGCTTACAGAAACCAGGCAGCATGCCATTTGTTTTTCTGTCAATTCCAAGGTGCTGCTGCTACTTCAAGCTGTAATAGTGTCTACAAACAATTCACACTCTGGCATGGCATGATCCCAGGGGGTAATTAACAATCCCAGGGAGTCATCTTTTTTTTTAAAAAAAAAATTCTTAAAAAGCAACAGAAACAGAGGCCATCTTCATCAAATAGAATCCACCACCCCACCACCCACCCCACCCTCCCCTGGCATTTCGGAAGATACATGGCTGACTCCTGCTCAGGTCCTTGACTTTATGGGCACTGCTCAAGCTGTATTAATCAGAAATCAAATGCAGCATTTTTATTGACTGAATGGAGCAGGCTCCAAAGATGGGTTAAGGTTATAAAAGTTAGAAGCAGAATTCTTAAGGGCCACCCAAGGGCGGTGGATTCCATACCATTTGCCATTCCAAGATGGAAGACTGCATTCACCAGCACGCCTCCTTTCCGGAAGTGGTCACTCATGTGCTCCAACCAGTTGGCATCCAAACTGCTCACCGTCTGGCCATTCTTGGAGACCCGGAGAGGAATAGTAACAGGATAGTATTGCCGGCACATTCTGAATGGCTCATTCGGTTTATTGAAAAGGGCAAAAAGATCTCCATTTCTGTTGAAATTTGATTAAAAAAAAAAAAAAAAAAGTGGGGAAAGAAGAGGTCAACCAGCGATAAAAATTTGACTCATTGGATTAATGAAATCTCTCAGGAATCTAAAGAAATGATATCAACGGTGAAATCTCTGAGCCTACATGCCAAGTAATATAACTTGATTCCAAGTAGTAACTTGTGGCTGCCTTCAAGTGACATACATGGGCCTCAAAGGCTAGGCTTCAAATGGGGGGACTTAAGATTTTGAATCTGGAATATAATGAATTATTATCTGGGATTGGTTTATATATTTAGGCATTTAGGAGTTGAGCATAAATTTCTAGAAATACAAAGATGTGTTGGAAGTAAAAATAGACATACCTGAGTGAGATCTGAACTTAAAAAAAAAAAAAAAGCCAATGTACAAAATCACAGAAAAACAAACACATTGCTCGAATTCCAGGAACCTTGTTCACCCATGAACTCACTATTTATAAACTGCACTGGTGTTTCCTGGGGCCTAGCCCATAATACTTAATCAAGTACATCAAAAAATACATCACTGATATGTAAAAATAAATATGTTCCCGTAAATGAGAGTTTCTGCCTACAGTGGCAGGTCAGCTCCATCAGCCACGCAGGCAGGCTCTGGGAGTGAGGCTCTGAGCTTTCCGTTCTTTCATTTATAGCTCAATCCTTCAGAAATCAATAGTCACCACCACCCAGTTGATCTGTGCCTGCTGTACGTGCTGCCAGGTATGAGTTAGCAGTAGCTGCCTCGAGGGGCAAAAACCTGCAATTTCAACCTAACTCTGAAGGCCTATTTTTGCAATACTCATTTAGACAAGCAATCAGAGTTGACCCAGCTTAGAAAGCTTTTCTTGCACAAGCTGCTCAGGAATATGCTTTGTTTTTCCAAAAATATCTTTTAAAATCTTAAGAAAATCCCCACCCTTCTATCAAAGAGAAAATTTAAAGGTCATAAACAATGGTGGTTGACATCAGCAAAAAGGACAAAGGACACTCACGTTCCCCATATGGGATAACTAGATCTACATTCTGGGATGCTGTTTCCCAATTTGGAGTATTTCATAATTTTTGTGGTATCCAAATACTAGTTGGATTATTATTTTTAAAATTGATTTACTTTCTGTTAACTGCATTTTAAAAGGAAAATCTGACCATAAAGGCAAGCCTTTACCCTTGCCATAAACAGGGGAATAACAAGGCTTATTAACACAGAATATAGTAACCCATGTAACATCTGGAAGTTTCTCACACAGGTACTGTATTCTGAGACAAAGAAGTTCTTCTCACAGGCCCATCTGAGCAAGCCTCAGTGGAGTTCTCTGGGCCATGAGACTTATCATCAACAGTTAAACAGGAGAGTCATCTCAAGCTATCCATCCAAGAGAGCTAATACCTATCGTCAGAAGTGGCCACCTGGATTTTAAACACCAGCTCTAGCCTGGTCATCCCCACCCCATATTACCTTACCTTTTCTTAGTCTACCTGACCAACTCAAGACGCCACCTCCAACCAGGAAATACTTTCACACAAGAAATAAAGTCTTGGTGTATGGAGCCAGCACCCACTACCTATTTCATGACTTTGAAATATAAACTAAGAATGAAATGACAGAGGAAGGTTTGTAATGGAGGGAGTCAAGCCATAGGTTGGGGAGCAGGGGTGGGGGTCAGGGTGAGGACGTGAACTGAGCAATCAGGGGTTTTCTAGTCCCACATGCCAGTCATTCAATTAAAAATGGCAGCCACAAAGGGCAAGAGGATGAGCCATGCTTCAGTGAATCGCTGAATTCATTTGGATTTCTTCAAAAGCAAATCCTGCAAGCTTTCCATGTGCAAGCTGTTTGTTTGAAAAGTGATACTAAGAGAGAAGGATGGAGGTGGGATGGGAAATGAAGAGACAACGAAGCTAATGAACTATGCGTTAAT
Source organism: Marmota marmota marmota (assembly GCF_001458135.2). Lineage (NCBI taxonomy): Eukaryota > Metazoa > Chordata > Mammalia > Rodentia > Sciuridae > Marmota > Marmota marmota. The sequence goes on along the minus strand of NW_025999941.1, from coordinate 5,006,340 downwards.
GAGCAGATTATCAATGGGGCTCAATCCCACAGGGGACCTGAGACACTGTATAGAACACACCTCAAAGGGACCCACCAAGGGCAACACAGCTGGAGAATTCACCCTCATTGACTGGCACTAACTCCCCAGAGTATCTGCCCTGCATGTTCACATTCCCAAGAAACACTGGCAAGCTCAGAGGCTAAGGAAACTGTAAACTTGGCCAGAACTAACTGCAGGTGACTCCACAGTGGGCCAGAGCACCAGTCCCTATGGTATATTAGAGTCAACTACAGATGCAATAGAATTAAAAAGAAATCACAGCTGCTTCATGAGAGAATTGATTGAGGAGTTTGGAAGTGGCCGAAGTTCAGAAGGATCTCGTTTCACACGACCAGACAAAACCCTCCATTTTCCCCGATGCATAATGAAACAGAAAAAGGGGAAATGTCAAAAGGAGAAGTGAGGATGTTGGAATGGGTGGAAGAAGAGAGACTTCTGACAAGGTAGTCGGTGCTAACAGCATCCCAGCTTTCCCGTCTCGAATCTCCCCAGGGGCCGGACTGAAGCCAGAGACAGAAATAAATTTTTCAGGAAGGAAAAGGAAGTGCTGTTGGAATGAACAGTCTCCAAAGCATTAGGGGTAATGAAATATTGGGAGAAAACCTGACTTCGAACGCGTAACCCTTTAGTAGACGCCTCTGTCCCACCGCCTCCGTGACCACAGTCTTCCCTCTACTCACATGGAAACCAGCCAAGAGAAACCATCTGAACACGATGCCCTTTGATGTTTTCATAGTCCGATTCTTCAACACACATCCTCACACAAGCAGGCACCAAGGATTCCAAAAAAGAAGCCCCGAATTTGTTTCAATTTTCTCAGCTGCTCTGTGACTCCGCCATGACCTCAGCAGGAAGATTTTTCCAGACGTGGGACAGAAAGTCCCAAAAGCATAGGGAAAGCATCGCTTCGGAGAATGTTTTGAGAATGGCTGAAGCACTGCACTGAGCACCTACCATCTTCTTATCCTCCTTCCCCACTCCCCACACAGAGGCCCTGCCTTGTCACAGGTAAGATTCCGCATGTACAGCAAAGAGCCTGCGCTGTGACAGGAGCTGTGAGGTGCTTGCTGGATGGACCTGAGCCAGACAAGTGGGAAAATCTAGGAAAGGATGAGAGCTGGGGGCTGGCTGAGCGGCCCCCTCCTCTCAGGCCTCCTAGGCTACAGGGAAGTGGGGAGCAAAGAGGCAGGTGACCAGCTCTGAGGCCTGGGCCTGGGCATAGGAACTTGGGCTCCAAATAGAAGCCTGCCTACTTGTCTTCAGGTTCAATCCCAGTGAGCTGTGAGTTGAGGGTGAGCCACAGGAGCTGGCTGGGTGTGGTGATTAAGGAGCCCTCCAGTCTGGATAAAAAAAAAATACAGAGTTTGAACTAAAGCGTGGGCTCCAAAAGAGAAGCTGCTGATGAGTTAGCTGTGCTGGAAGGAAGAAGTGGAAGTCAGACAGCTGGGTGGGGTCCGCAGTGTGACGAGGCCAGGTGCAGGGGAACTGAGATGAAAGGTCTCCTCTGGGAAGGCAGGCTGTGGGTGCTGTGGAGGGAAGGGAAGAAGAAGGGCCTGAAGCTCTCTATCCAGATTCCAAAATCTGGAGAAGGCTGCTCAGGCTGTGTCATAGGCTCAGGACTAATAACAGGGCACCTCTGGGCCAGCAGGAGGCAAAGTGCACACACAATGGCCGACAGGTATTGAAGCGTGAAGACCTCAGCAGTCCAGACACCTGCACCATGTGACATGGCCCCATGTGACTCTCCAACCTCCACAGGCCCTGAAGCGTTAAGTAGATGTCTCAGAATCACAGCCAGTGTGGGAGAGCCAGGTCTTGTAGATCCCAAGCCCTGGGCTCCTTCCCAGGTCCAATTAAGAGACCAACTTCATCAGGACACAGAAAGTGGGCACTAGTAGCCACAGGTAGGGACTTAGTAGCTGTGTTGGAATGAACAGTCTCCAAAGCATTAGGGGTAATGAGTCAAAGGCCTGAAAGAGTGGCAGAGTCACAGGGTCAGACTATCCTCTATCCTGAGGATATGAGGAGGGGAGGATATTGGCCGGGGAGGGAAAGAGCCTGCACATCAGAAAAGGCCCCCGAGTTTCAGGGATCCACACTGAGCTGGCTGCCAGGAAGGTCTACTGAACAAAATCCCTCACCAGAACTGTAATTGAGATCAGCAACTACAGCTTCTGGCTGGGAAGTCTCAGCAGATAGGAAAGCCAATGCTTGGAAGACTTAGAATAGGGATTTTGGTGACAGAACAATCAGAATTTGAGAGAACCTGTCTGGCCTCTTTGTTTCTCTTGTAGCAACAGAGACACTTGAGGCTCAGATGATCATTGCACAGCCTGGACTTCAAACCAATAAGAAATTCCCCTGGAACCAGGAAATAAAATTCAATGAGCAGGAAGAGAAATGCAGGAGGGCCTAACCACTGGACTGTGCCGCAGGGGTGGGGGCTGGGAGGGAGCCTGCCCCTGCTTCCAGATGGAGACCCTGTCTGAGCCGTCACTGCCTGGAGTCTTCTCCCCTAGGCCTCCTACATAGGAAATAAATTAAGCGAGAAGGAGGAGGAGGAGGAGGGGGGAGGAGGGAGACTCCCTCTGGATGTTTTTTAATTGTCTTGCTGTGATTGCCTATTTAAGCCCACCTGGCAGAACGAGGAGTAAAAACACTTCACCCTCCTTAGGGGGCCCCAGGAGAAAGGCAAGCCAAGAGATGAGAGTGGCAGGGAGGGGGCTGTGTGTGTGCTGGGGGTGACGGCTCACCTTGTTCTCAAGGAAGGAAACAAGATGCCCCAGGAAAAAGATAAGGAGGGTAGGCCAGGGGCCAGTGAGGGTCATGATCCTCAGGGACAGGGTCCTGGATATCCAGCTCTGGGGCTGGCCTGGCTGTGGTAAGAGACTTAGCTGCCTGGAAGGGACTTTCTGTATCCATGGAGTGAGCATCCTAGCCTTCTGTTATGTGATGAGGAATAACAGAGTTGACGTCCAGGGAGGAGTCAGAACAGCACTCTCAGGGTGACCACCCTCATGACGGTCTGCCCATCCCCCACAGGCCTCTGTGCCCACTAGTCACCCCAGTGTGTTATGACTGATAGAAAATCCAGAGGCTCATTTATTCCACCAGAAGATAAAATAAATAAATAAATAAAATTCTAAAAAATAATAGCGGGAGCCTAAATTACAGAGACCTGTAGCCTGGCCAGCTATTTGCATGGGGAGAGGCAGCTGTGCACCTGGAGAGATGGGGACAGGGAAGGCTTAGAGACCCCCCATAGCTGAAGTTCCCCTTCACCGTTGGGCTGATGCCTCCATTAACACCCATTAACCACCATCTCCCAGCATGATCTGGGTGACAGCAGAGAACAGGGTCTTGAGGGGGGAGGCAGGTCCAGATGCTTCAGGAGGAGGGGTTTCTGTGCATTCAGCTACGGGGAGTCTGGGGGAGGGAGGTGAGCAGCCACAGGGGAGCAGGAGGGCACTGGGCATCTGGGGAGGGTCCCAGGACAAGTCTTCCCAGTTAGTAATTCTCTGGTATTAAACACAGAGGCAGAAAGTCTAGGAGGAGTCTCTGAGGAAGGTGGATTGGGGAAGGCTAGGGTGTCAGCACACTCCCAAGGAAGCCTTCATATTAACCACTTTCTTTCTCAAACCAAGGTTCCATGAGAAGTGGAGGTCAAGAGCCAGGAGCATGGTGCCCGAGCCCAGGGGCAACAGTTCACATGGGTGAGTCCACAGCACTGAGAGGCTTTGAAGGTACATCTCACCCAACCTTTCCATAGGGAGTTGCTGTTCTTTCCCATGAGAAGGCAATTGCTGTGTTCAAGGCTACTGCCCAGCCACAAGGTGGCTGGAATGGACAGAAAGGCTGGACTCTCGACCATGATGCCACCTGCCTTGCCAACCCTCTCATAGTGCAGGGTTCCCCCAGAAGCTCATCCATCTTCTTGGGATCAGCACACACACCTTGCCCACCTCAATAGAAGACAGCTTTGGACACTAATTAGGAGGCATATGCCAGGTCTAAACACACTCTCAGCTGCTCTGAATGGGGAGTGTGGGGGGGGGGGACGGGAAGAAGTCTATCAATCCAGTGTGTGTGTGGTGGGGGAGAAACCAGGCAGAGGAAGAGCTCTACTCCAGTACATGTTTAAGAAGGATCCAGACCTTGATTAAATAATAGCCCTCTATATCCCAGAATCAAGGCAGCTCCAATCTCTCCCTCCAAGCAACTCTGCAAATAAGCCCCCAGAAATGAGCATCCTATAATTTTCCTTTCAAGACATACTAATGTAACAATGAAAATTATTTCACCTTGTTCTCCACTCTCCAAGCATAAAAATGTTCCTGATCATATGTAAGAGGCCGATTTCAAGAACAAGTAACTAAATAGTAACAATATTAACCAGGGATATGATCCAGAAAGTCCTAAACAAACAGCCCTCGGGAAGGCTTGGTGGTCTCTGGCTGTCAGTCTCAATACTCGTTCATCTTCCAAAGGCCCGAAGAGGCCCCACCACTGATGTTAAGTACCTTGCTGTCAGGAAGTGACTGGATGCTAGATTTCCTGGAGAAAGTAGAGAAGAGGGAACTCTGGGGAGAGAAATACAGGGAAACTTCACTCCCTGTCAACCAAGGGCTTCAGGAAATCTTGTCAGGAAAGACCAGAGAGACGTAATGGGGTGGTGGTGACCCAGCCCCACTGTGTTCACATACTAGGTCTGCCAGTTTCCCACCCTGGCAACTCATTTCCTCTGAAAACCCCAGATTACTCCACTGGCAACCAGGCAATGGTAATAGAGCTCACCCACATATGTCACAAGGCTGCCTGGAGAATTAAGAGGTCAGTCTATTAAAAGCATATTGGCACAGGGCCTAGTGCTTAGGAAGTATTAATACATGTTGGCTATTGTTGCTGTGCTGTTATGTGAAATCCTTAAGCCAATGTGCATGCTCTCCTGGCCCTTACAATGTGACTAGGAGGATTCACAGACTGCTGGCCTTTCCTCAATGGCGTATTCTACCACAGTGATACGTCAACCGTAGGAAGCCCCTGAAGGCTGGCTGTTTACATTGTCATGAGTTGAATCTCACACACACACACACACACACACACACAAACACACACACCCCCCGCACAAATTGCCCTCAACTGGTGTTTGTGATTTCTTGCTATAGGCAAACATTCAAGCAGTGGAGTGGAGGGTCTCAGTGGTTCCCAGCATACCAACACTCCCTATGCAAGGGCAGGGGATATAATACCTCACCATCTAGAATCCATTTAGAACCCACTTGGAACAACTGCAAGTCAATTTCACATGGCCCTGCTCACCCCCAAAGTCACAACTTCAGCAAGTAACTAGTCGTGCGGCCCAAATAACTAAGTTTCTAGTGTTTGATGGACTGCTGTGTCTATACTCTATCCCCATCTCTTCTCCCTAAAACGCCCTGGGGATGACTGAAAAGCTGTTCACCTCTCTGAAGTGGGTCAAAACTCGAGGGGCTTACATACTTACTCCTAGAGAGCAGCCCTGCATGTGTATCCGACGGGCCACCATCTGGTCCATCCAGTATAGGACTCATTCCCCGTGGGGAAAATTCTCCAGAGGATAAGCTGGGCTCCTCAATGAAAGGCAGGTCCCCTGTGTGGCCTGGGCCGGGCTCTGGGCTTCCGTCCATCCCTGAGGGAGCAACACACACGTCTGCAGCCCCTGGGTTCTCGTCCTCCAGTGATGGGTGGTCCCCATGTGCCTTTTTTACAGCTCTGGCATCTGTGGCACTGTTGGCTGTGGGTGTGAGAGGGCTGCCGCCAAGGGAGTGATACTGAGGAATGACGCCCACAAACTTCAGGCCCCGACTTGCAGCTTCCTGGACCTGGGAGGCCAACAAAACAAAAGCAAGAGCGTGAATGGGATGGTCTACGGAAGGATGCCTGCAGCACCCATGCACCTCACTGAGGCCTCTGAGCTACTTCACCGTGAACAGGAAGAATAGCAGAGGCCCCATGTCATCAAGGCAGGCAGTGCCTGCACCCTTTGCCCTGGCCTGTTGGGGACATGCAGACTTGGTGTGTTCACTACATTGCCCAATGGAAAAATGAAGCTTTGGGAAAGGGTTGGGATCACCTCTCCTTGAAATGATTATGGTCCCCATTTGTTTTGTTTTGTTGTTTTGTTTTAAACAGGTTCTAAAAGGATAAGCTCAAATAAACAGGATTTGGAAGAAGCTCATTTTGCTAACAATTTTTTAAGAATTTCTTTTTCTTATGACTCACCTACTTCCTGGCCATCAGGCTACCTCACAATACAGTGCATCTAGCTGGGTGCAGTGGCACACACCTGTAATCCCAGCAGCTCAGGAGGCTGAGGCAGGAGGATTATGAGTTCAATGCCAGACTCAGCAAGGACCTAAGCAACTTGGCGAGACTCTGTCTCTAAATAAAATACAAAAATGGGCTGGGGATGTGGCTCAGGGGTTAAGTGCCCCTGCGTTCAATCCCTGGCGCACACACACACAAAAAAAAAATTAAAATAAATACAATGCATCTTACAACCGCATAGTAATTACCAGATGGCATCTTATGACCCAAAGAGCTTCTTTTTTGAGACACTAGTTTTGTCAGGGAAGGTCAGAGGTGGGGAAAGTCACCCCTGTGAAGGCTCCATGGCACGCTCAGGCCTCAGGAAGCCAAGGAGCTCACAGTCTATACCTGGCCCACAGCTCCAGGTAGGCCCTAGGTTCTTGAAGGCCTCAGACAGCATAGGCAACAGGGAAGCTGTTCCTTCTTGCTTCATGTGCCCACAAGCTGGGACAAAGAAATCTACAAAGAGTCCTGTAATATTTGAACCCTCTCTTGCCCTAAAAAGTAGCCTCCAGCCATTGCACTTAGTAGTCAAAACTTTGAAAGAAAAACTGAAAGTGGTAGCCTAGTAAAATCAAGAAGAGCCAGGAGGTGGGCTTTAGGGGACTTTCCAGGCAAGGATGCTCAAGCCGAGTACGTCACCACTGCATAAGGAGGTAGAAACCCCAGGGCTGTCTAAGTCTTAGTCACCAACCTCTAAGTGGATGACCTCAGAAAATATTGAGTTCTCCACAGCAAACATCTACTGCCATTGAGAATGTGTAAGAAATGCCACATGGAGTTCCCTGCACCAAGGGGAAGCAAGCCTCACAGCTATGGAACACAGCACCCCAACGTGAAGTCAAGGGTCATTTCAGCTCCCCACTGCACGTTCTAGGAAAAATGTCTAGAGCAAGTGCAAATGCATGGTCCAATCTTTCTACAAATCCCAGCCTGTGCGAGACATATCAGTAACTATCATCTGCTGCAGGCACATACCATTTTACATTAAGTCATTTTGTTAAATTCTTCAATGACCATGCACGGCATCATAATCTCCATTGCAGATAAGGACACCGAGATTGAAATGAAAGTCATAAAGCAAGTAGTGAGAAGCCAGAGTTCAAAGCCATCCCTGGCTCCAGCCAAACTGGACTCAAGTTCAAAAGGAAACATCAAGCTATCAAATACATACGTGTCCACAGTCACGTCTGTGTCCACTCATGCACAGTCTTGGGCCAAATCAGTCTTCAAAAGTTTAAAAAACACCCCTTAAACTAATCCTTTCCATTCTGAAAATTTACTTTTCACTCACTAATCTGTGACATCCACCTATTTTAGAAAATTATCTCGGAAACTTTCTAAAAGAAAACACAGGAAACAAAAGCTTTCAAAGAAAAGTAGGGAGATGATTATACCAAGAACCTTACACTCAGGAAAGCTACTGCCGACGAAGCATAGCTCTGAGCTTCCTGGTGACAAAGGCAAAAAGGAAAGGCAATACATTTTTACAGTCCCCAGATGAAATGAGGGAACAACCTTGCACTAGCTCCTGAGACTACTGTCTCACCACACAGGAAACAGCTATGACTACTGAAGCATTTCTAGAAACTGGTCCCATTGAGGGTTCAACCACAGGCCAGTCTCAACAGGAGCTATGGTAGTGGCGATGGCATGGGGTCTGAAGGCTCTCAGAAAGGCTGGGCTTGGAGCTCGAGATGTGTCACTCACTGGTGCGGGGGACGACTACAGTGGGTTAAATAAGCTCTCCAGGTCTTAGTCTTCACATCCATAAAATGGGGAGGGTCGTGCTTCTCTTTTGCAGTGGCTCAGAATACCAGACATATGGTAAGCATGCTGAAGGGGCCCAGAGAAGGCACACGTGGCCATCATAATTGCTTGAGCCTCTCCCTTGATCAGTCCTGGGCATCTGCGGCCCTGTAGAGACTGCCCAGAGTCATCCATAGAGGAAAAGTTGAGGTTTTGGACACAGGGCATTTTCCTAGTCCCCTCCTTCCTCCTGGGGACTTGAAGAATCAGGGAGTCTTAGACACACAAGTCAGACCTCAGCCCTCTTACCCACAAACCCCACAGCTGTTTTCTTTTGCCATACTGTACTGCAAATTGATCCTTTAAGCCAGGAATTCTCAAGTGTCATATCCAGGGACCAGCAGCATCAGCATCCCCTGGGAACATGTTGACACTGCAGGCTCTCAGGCCCTCAGGCCCTCAGACCCACTGAATTGGCAGCTCTGAGGCAAAACCCAGTGAGTGACCTGCAGTTCACAAGTCTGCTGTGGGATCTCAGTGCAACCTAGTGTGCAAATCACTGCTTGGAACACACACACTTCACGAGGGCTGGAGCATTCTACTGTGTCCCCAGTGATAGAAGGATGTCCGGCAGATACATATCTGTTGAGTGCATGAATACATTAAATCATGAGTGAACAGGTATGTCTCCTAAACAAGATCCTTGGAGGCTGGATGGGGACAGGTTAAATTTTTCATCTCCAGAGTTCAACAAACATTAAGTCCCTGTACTGGTCCAGGCCAACACTCTGCTTAAGTACTGGGGAATCTTAACCCTCAAGACGGTCCAGCCAATTTCTGTAAGTATGTTTTAAAAATAAGGACACAAACACGGAGCAAGTAATGCTTGCACTATGTTATAACAAAAATAAAGATTCTAAGCTTTATAGACACAGTATTAATTTGACTCTGAAATGTACATACACAAATCACATCCAGAAACATTCACTAACATGAAGACATCAGTGTTCTTGAAGAGGAGGGAGATAGAAGTTACTTTTTTTTTTCCTATTTGTGGGTAATTTTTTTCAAAATTTATTAGCATTAGAATTGAAAAAAAAGTATATTTTAAAGATTACTCATATGGGTGATAAATGCAGTCATGGGTGTAAAGGTATTACAATAGTGACAATGACCAAAGAGACACTTTCTGCCTGAAAGGAGGTGGAGATAGCTCTGTCACAGAAGGCCAGGGCTGTGACAAGGTAACAAATAGGAAGAAGTGAGGAGGGTGGTAGAACTAGTACGTCCACCTCACCTCGAAGCATTCAAACCCTATTTGTTCTTCAAAATGCTGTGCTTGACAAAATCTATTTGGGGACCAAATCTGAAAGAGGCTTCGAAGGATGAATAAGAGTTCACCAGATACATGAAGGAAAGAAAGCAGGGAAATCCATGTAAGGGCAGGAGTTATCCTGGGTAAAACCTTGATGGTGTAACAGCCTGCTAAAGAAACTTCTAGAAGCATTTCTGGAACATGACATGAGAAGCCAGGAGTACCAAAAAAAAAAAAAAAAAAAAAAAAAAGAGGCTGGACTAGAAACGACCAGGACAGATCACATGCATTTTTTTGGATATCAAGTCAACAAAGGCTCTGAGCTAGCATACCCCCAGCTTTCTCACCACAGTAACTTGGAGAGTGGCTTCAAAGGGCAAAGCCAGATTTCTTTGAATACTCATCTAGTATTTTAACATCAATGCAGATTTCACATCCTATGCCATGGTACTGCCTGGTATCCAAACCTTTTACAATGATGTTATGGCTGAACGCTCCCTCCGTGCTGAACCTTCCCAAAAAAGCTAACAAGATGAAATATCTTTGCGTATAAATTTTTATCTGAACCTCTGTTTGCTTCCTTCGAGTGGATTCCTGAAAGTGGAATTAATAGGTCAAAGGATATTAACTTTTCAAAGGATTAGTACAGGCTGCCAAATTGTTTACCAGAAAGGAGGAGTATCCTTTTTAACTGAAGACTACATTTAGATTTTATTTAAAAAAAAAAAAAAAATCAATATTTGGCTAGCCCATAGGGGGCCTTGAGTCTTCTGGTTTTCTACCTTACCCGAGTATAGACACTTTCGTTTCTCTTTTTCATAATGTCGTTTGCATATGTAGCTAAATGGAATCCTGTCTGTTTTATTTATGTATAACCTTCTTTGGACAAGTCTCAAGTGCATAATAATGGCAGACACAAGTGGTGGTCACCAGGGTTAATCCTCAGCCACCAGCTCTCAGCTCAACTTCCCCCTTGGTTCACACAGGTGTGGCCACTTGTTAATTATTCCCAAATTTGGACTCCTAGCCCTCAGTTTCCTTGGAGGTTCAGACTTACATGGCCAGCAGTCACAGCTGGTCCACCATCAACCTTGTCTCCAACTCTGGAGTCACTTGATGCCTTCCTCCCCTTTCTCTAATCCTATGCATTCATCCACCACAGTCCACCAGATTCACCTCCAGCTGTTTCTGTAATCCTGCCCCATTCTCTACACACCCAAGGTCACTTTACTTCAGGCCCTCATCATCTGCAGCTGGACTTCACCATGACTCCACTAGTGTCTTCATGAGCCTGGAATCAATTAGTATGGAAGGGAAAATCATGACTAGTCAGGTCACTTAGCTGTGGAGTTCCCAGAGACTATCCCATGCATGACCACAACTGTTATCAGTGAAACTCACTATAACACTAGGCAACTCTTCCATAAAGAACTTTCAACATGCATTTATGTTAGGCCTCAAAACACTAACTTACAGAAGAGAGAAGTGGTCAAGAGATTATATGACTAGTTGAACTTCACAGAGCTAACCAAAGGCATTCCCTGGATTTGACTCCAAGTATACAAGGCCCTACCTGATGCTCCTTCAACAATACTCTTTCCAAATGGATTAATCCACCAATTAGGTTATAACCCTCATAATCTAATCTTTGTGTAATGCAGCTTTGGCTGAGGTGCCCACTTGCATACCACTATAAACTGAAAAATACTCTCATTCCTGTTGCCTTCTTAAACCCAGCCTGCCCCGAATGCTTAAAGGAGTAACAATTGCTGGTTCAGGCACCAAGAGTTAAATATAACCATTTTAACTGATCCAAAACTTTATTCAGTTACTCTATATTGTGTAAGGATAGTTTCATGATAATCTGGGATAATGTTACGAAAAAGATTTCTTTTAAAAATTTAGTTAAATAAGAAGTCTTAACTCCATAAAAATTATATCTTTGGTTATTTATCTAAGGGATCATTTTTATTAAAAAACAACATGACAGTGAATAACCCCAGGAAAATCTAAGATGGACTATGTGTTGGTCAGCTTTGCATCACGGTTGCCAATTCACATGACAAGAAAAACTTGGGGGAGAAAAAGTTTATTTTGGCTCACAATTTCAAAGGTTCAGTCCATGATTGGCCCACTCCATTGCCTTGGCCCTGAGGAAGGCAGAACATCATGGAGGAAGGGTGTGGCAGGGGAAAGCAGCTTAGGACACAACAGCCAGGAGGCAGAGAAAGCTTAAGTGAAAGAAGTCAGAAATAACAGAGTCCCTGAGGGCTTATGCCCAGGAACCTATTTCCTCCAGCCTTACCCTAGCCCTTTACAATCACCACCCACTGATCTACCAAATGGATTAATCCACCAATTAGGTTATAACCCTCATAATCTAATCATCTCATCTCTAAACACTCCTGCATTCTCTCACACAAGTGTTTTTGGGAGACATTGCACATCCAAACCATAACAGGAAGGTCACTCTAGCCCAGATAAAGGAAGCTTCTCCCATCACGTTTGATGAACAGCTGCCATACATTTCTAAGTTCCATCTGAATGACAAACTTAATGAAATCCCTGTTATTAATGACCTAATTAATGCCCCTAAACAGAAACTTGCTTTTTTTTTTTAATACTATAGAGCTGTGCTATCCATGATAGCTACTGGCCACAAGTGGTTATTTACATTTAGATTAATTATAATTAAAGAAAATAAAAAATTCAATTCCTCACATTAGTCACATTTCCAGTGCTCAGTAGCCACCTGTGACTAGTGACTATCCTATCCTATTGGACAATGCAAACATTGAGCATTTCCATCACAGAAAGTTCTAGTGGACAGTGCTGCTGTAGGGCATAAGTCATATAAAATATTAAATAACAGAACTGGAGTTTTTGACAATAATTTTGGATATAACACAGGGTGAAAAAACAAGACTCACACATGCATACATCCCCAATATACCCTACGCTGGACTACTGTCCACCCTGACTCTCACTCATGGCCACAGTTGGGGAACCATGACATTTGAAGGGAGCCCACAAACAGACATGTACTGTATGCCAAGGACAGCCACAAAGATGCTGTTCAGAGCTACACGGTTAAACATGAGCATTTACAGTGAATATTTTATCATACCCACTCAGCCCTTCCCATCTTTTGTCACCTAAACTCTTGTACAGATTTTTGAAAAGGAAGACTCAAAAATAACACAGGTTTTAGCTCACATCCGAAGCTGTCTTTAGTTCTCATGTGTTAACATTTTGCTTCAGGAATTGAAAGCCTTGCCAGGCATTTCTGGGTGTTCAGCTTTGTTAGAGGGCCATAAGGAAAGATCATATAGACCTTGAGGGATAGTTCTCTCTGTGACTGCTTATTCTTAGAATGAACCCTTGACAGGAGCCTGAAGACCTAAAGCTTTGAACCTCGCTTGGCCACTCACTAGTTAGGCCACTGGTCAGCTGATTCGTCTGGGCCTCAGTTCCTAATATTCATTCTTTCATTCCATTAAACTTACCTAATACTTACTGCTGGGTTATAGAGTAACAGACAGCAGTGAGCTGGGGAAATGAGCACTTTTTCTGCCATCTTGGATTTCATGATTTGATTTAACTCAAGAGGTAATTCAGACTTTGAAGAGTTAACTTGTTCCATTTTTCTCAAATATTTATACTCAGTTTCAAGGTCCTCTGCCTGTCCTCAGATCCCTAGCAGGGCTGGGGTAGGAGAGACAAGGCATCCTTTTATTCTCCTCCTCTGCTATGAAGGGTGATTTGGTAGAAAGATTGAAAAATGCTGTAAGAACACCAAAATTAAAATCCCCCTAAAAAACAAAAGTAGACACTAGAGTTCTAGTGGATCTATAAAATGGATTTGTCCTTTGGTAGCTCTGTTCAGAATAGACATTTCTGACAAAAGGAGTTTTAAGTATCTGCATTATCTCTGTTAGTTGACTCATTTTTTTTCACTTCAATTGGTCTTTAATTTCACAACTCATGGAAAATGGAATACATGGGGGTTTGAAGGCAATAGGACTGAGTGAGTGTTGTTGAAGTACTATTACCCAAATATCATCAATTAGCTTTTAGTGCCTCCCCCAAGCCAACCTACCGGAAGACCCAACCTCATGTTAAAAGTCAAAATGAAAATTAACAAAGGGAGTTGAAGAAGGAAAGGCCTTCCTATGAGGAACAGGTGGCCAGCAAGACAAGGCCAGAGGTGGATTCAGGAAGACCTGAATGTGCATTCCCAATTGTCATAAGGAAACTTTCTCCAAGTTTTACCCTTATCTCTTTGTTGGCATCTTTCTTTCTTATCTAGGACCATTTTCCTATACATAGCAGAAAACAGGACCATCGCCAACATCTAAGTTTTTTACTAACAGCTTAGCAACTAGAGAGAAGAAGTCTAATTTCCTGGTTACCCATAGTAAAAGATCCCAGGGAAGGACTCTGATTGGTTTAGCTTATATCAGGTATCCATTTCTGGGCCAATCAGCTCTGACCAGGGTGTAAGGTGTTTCACAAGGAAATCATACAGCCCTACTGTAGGAACAAAGAAGCTCTCAGATGAAGAATTATTTCAGGACAGACAAAATACTTAACTACCTCTCATGTATATACATCATCTGATACAAAGTAAAATTTGAAATTGCTCATGACATACAAATACTAAAATGATGAAAATATCACGCAAATGTCACATAAGGCAACTGATATTTACAGCAAACAAACTAAGTAAGCAGCCATGCATGGTGGCACATGCCTGTAATCCCAGCAGCTCTGGAGGCTGAGGCAGGAGGATCTCAAATTCAAAGCCAACCTTAGCAACAGTGAGGCACTAAGCAACTCGGTGAGACCCTGTCTCTAAATATAAAATAGGACTGGGGATGTGGTTCAGTGGTAGTACCCCTGAGTATCCCCCAAAAAAATACCCCAAAATGTACCCAATCCCAAGTACCCACCCCAAAAAACAAAAACTAGGTAAGTATGATGGTCAATCTGAACTGTCAACTTGATTGGATTAAGAAATGTTAAGAATTAAGAGGATTATGGGAGTGTCAAATGAGGGTGTGTCTAGGAATAATTGGCATGTGGGATAGCCAACTGAAACAGAGACCCTCCCTAAGTGTGGGCAGCACTGGGCTAATAGGATGATGGCTTGGATGGAATAACAGTTGGAAGAACAAGGACGCAGCAGCAGATTCAAGCTCGATTCTTCTTGAACAGGTTCTTGTTTGCTGCTGTGATCCGTGGAGGATATTGGACTCTGCCAGTGATCCCCAGAAGCCTTTGGTCTCAGACTAGGGTAACACCGTTGATCCCTCTTGTTCTGAGGTTCCAGCCTCTTGGACTGTGTAGCTACTGGTTCTTCCGGCTCCCCAGCCTGCAGACAGCTATTGTGGACTATCCAGCTTCTGGTTGTGTGAGCCAAAGTAATAAGTCCCCTTTTTATAGTTATATTTCCTGTTGATTCTGTGCCTCTAGAGAGCCCTGACTAATATAATAAGCAACTTTATATCCATTAAAACAATGTTGATATATTATGATCAAAACAGTTTATCAGTGCCTTAGATAATTCAACTGCATAGATCTGGCCTTTATCTACTTCACAAAGGATACCTCTGCATACCTCCCTCAGGCTGTTCACTATTGTTCATTACTTTCTGGAATGACCATCCAATCTCCAACTATTCCACTCCACAGAGGAAGTTGCCCTGATAGATGGACAGCCAGACCAGGAGGGGCACCATGCAGAGCCAATATGCTAGAGCCCACAGGAGTCACCTCTGGCTAATTTTCATTGGCTCAGCAAATCCTAATCTCCCTCAAGGTACAACCCTCTACAGAATTTAGCTTTGTGTCGTTTCCTGTCCTTAGACCAGAACAATGGAGCTAAATAAAGACCTCAGCCCAAAAGAACCACATCCCCCAGGTAGGAGCACTGAGGGTAAGAGTTGGCAGGAGAATCTGCCACCTACGCCAGAGATATAAGCCCCTTGGTCTTCTATTAAATTCTAGTGCATACCCACAGGGGGGGGAAAAAAAAACGGAACAAACATTCCCTCAAAACATTTTGTTAGCAAAGCACTTAAAGAGACTTTCATCAGCTTTCCACAGGAGTCAAGAACGCGTGCCAGACTTCAGCTTGTTAGTTTTGAGGCTGCCTCCATCCATGGCTGGTAAAATAACCATACCTCGGGTGGAATCTGTGAGTGCAGAAATGGATTGGGGAAAGAATCCCCATAAAGTCTAAAGCTAGCAGAAGCAAAAAGGTGAGAAAATATCAGAAATTCTCTAAGGAAGAGCCAACATTCCGTGGGCCTGCACTGAAATCCGTAATCCCAAGAGTTAATGTTTACTGAGAGCTTACTGTGTGCCCAACACCGTTTCAAAGACTTTACATGGATTAAGTTATTCAGTTCTTATAATAATAGTAGGTTTTCCTTTTTAACCCCCATGTTACTGATTAGAAAACTGAGGCACAGAGAGGCTGGGCAATTTGCCCAAGGTCATATACCCAGTAAAGGGCAAGTAGCCAGGTAGTCTGGCTACAGAGCTCACATTACCGTCTGTCACGATGCTTAGCATTTGCATTCATTACAACATATCCTTTACTCTAATATATACTGTCAAATACCAGGGCGAGATCTTAAGAGTCTTGAATATTCAGTCTGGACTTTTTATCCAATGAGATGTGTTAGTCAGCTTTTTCACTGCTCTGACCAAAAGGCCTGACAAGAACAATTTTAGAGGAGGAAAAGTTTAATTGTTGCTCATAGTTTCAGAGATCTCAGTCCACAGACAGCTGGCTCCAATGCTCTAGGTAAGAGATGAGGCAGAACATCATGGCCAAAGACTGTGCCAGAGGAAAGATGGCACCAGGAAGCAGAGAGAGCACTCTGGTCCCAACAGGAACAAATATATACTCCCAAAGACATGCCCCATTGACCCAACTCCTCCAGCCACATCCTACTGCCTACAGTTACCACTCAGTTAATCCCTATCAGAGGATTCGGTTTAGACTCTCATAGATCAATCCTTTCATCTCCAATCCTTCTTGCATTGTCTCACACAGGAGCTGTTGGGGGACACCCAATATCAAACCATAAAAGATACTACCATGGTTTTTGAGCAGCAGTGACATAATCAGACTGGACTAAGGAAAATTAATCTTCCCACCAGGATGCAGTATGGATGGAGGCCGGGGTTGGTAAGAGAGGAAAGGGGACAGGAAGCAAAGATTAGTTGGGGGCCCTACAGTCACTTCGGAGTCCCTGGGAGAGGTCGTAAGAGCTTTTTTTTTTTTTTCCTATAGGAAAGAATGTGAGAAGCAGAAGGTGATCCAAAGGAGAGACAGTAGTCTGTTGACTAAAATGTGACACATCACTGGACTCAAAGGACTTTTTAAAGCAAAAAGTGTAGCAATTAATAATTATGCTAGGATGAATGGCATGAACAGCATGAACTGAGACTGTCCAAGCACACCGTTACCTAGTTAAACCCCAGCAGGGAAGACCCAGAAAGCTGCTTAAAAGATGAGAAAGAGCAGTCATCTACTCTTTCTTATCCTTCTCTGACCAGCACTCGATCTACTTCTTCCAACAAGGTCCTGCTCTGACATCCTTGGCTCTCTACCTGGCCTATCCCACAGATGTCAATCCACAGCAGTTCACCTGGGCTGCAAGGAAGGCTCAAGGTCATTCATCCAGCCAGACTGGCCTATAATTTCTCCACTCATTCCTACCCAGCTCTCTCAGAGCCCCTCTCCCTGCTCTTCAGCCCCATTTCCACTCCTCCATTTTCCCCTCATTTTCCAGAAATGACCCAAGATGAAATCAGGCCAGTTGCTGAGAACCTCAGGCCCCATGACCTGTTCTTGCCACCTCTAAGCACAGCACTCCTCTCTCTGCCCCCACATCAATGGGGTCTGGCCAAGGCAAAACCTGAGCCATGGAGGTCACATTCTTTGCCCAATTGGAGGACCTGATTCCACTTCTCTGTTATAGCCTCAACCTCTCCCTTTCTACTGGCTCTTCCCATCTAGCACACAGTAAAATTCAAGCCATCTTAAAAAAAAAAAAAGTGGGGTGGGGGGAACCAAGCAGCAGGAAGTAAGCTTCCTGCCCTGCACCCTACCTCACTGACTCACCCCCACTTCCTGCCATCCCCTGGACCACACTGCTGAACTCCTCAGGCCCTTTCAGTCCTTGCCACCATCCTCTCTTGGATGCACCAAAAGGTTGAGATTCCCTCCCCATGAAAATGCTCGGCCTGGCCCTGCTGCCACCCCTCTGCTGGTTTTGCTTGCTGACAGTCCTCTCAGCAGCTAGGCTGGTCTCTGGAAGGGGTTTATCAGTGTGGCTTGTTTCAAACTCTAATAGAGTCCCAGCTTCTGCCCCTAGCCTACAGCACCCAACACTCCCCTCACGTCCCCCATTCCCCATTGGGCTGGGGCTTGCCCACCTCTGAGGCCATATCCTATGCCTCTTTACTCCTTGCCACTTTCACAAGACTTCCCCCCCACTTAAAACCAGCAGGGGCTGCAGCCTGTGCAGATCCCTATTTGGGATGCTGCTTCCCTCAGTCTTCCAGTGACTTATTTCTTGAGGGTCCCAAAAGGACAGGGACCTTGTCTGTTTCATTCTGTGCTATGTCCCTAGCACCTGGAACTATTCCTGGTACTTAGGATGTAGGCAAAGAACATTTATTTAAGGAATGAATAGACTTTGTTTTCTGTTTTTGTTTTTGGTACCAGGAATTGAACCCAGAGGCTTTTAACTACTGAGCCACATCCCAAGGCTTTTTTTTTTTTTTTTTTTTTTTTTTTTTTTTTTTTTTTTTTTTAATATTTTGAGACAGGGTCTCACGGCCTTGCTAAATTGCTGAGGCTGGTCTTGAACTTGCAATCCTCCTGCTTTAGCCTTCCAAGCTGCTGGGATTACAAGCATATCCATTATATTTTAAGCATCTGGGGCCACTCCCAAATGGATACGTTTTTCAGTCTACAATTACAGGAACTATCCATCGGAGGCCAATCACGTTTTAAAATTACATTCATCTGAGGTTCTGAAAACCTGCACATCGTTTCTCTTCCTACAATCTTAAGGGCAAAGAAAACTGAGGCCTAGAGAAATTAAGGGAGTTGTAGGTCCAGGGGTACATTTCAGAAAGCATCACCATTAAAGTGTGATTATTTGCAGCCCTTCTGTCTCTTAACAAATCAAGTCAATCTTCCTCTCAGGACAAAGAAAAGAGGCAGCAATACAAATCTGTTAACATTAATACTTCTCATCAAGGTAAAAAATGCCTCAAAACCAGACTACCCAAGACCAGGCAATGTATTTCCTTAGGGAAAAAAAAAACCCAGCCCTCCCCAACCAATCAACCCTACAGCTGCTGAGTTGACAACCCAAGTTTACACTTTGGTAATACCAGTGACCCTGGAATTACAAGTGTGGGGCTCAGAATCTCAAGGGCTTATTAGAACTCCTGGGAATGTTCTGGAAAGTTAGCTTTAGAGTCCTCATGGAACTCAAATCTCAGCACCACAGTTAAATGATTAAGGCAAAAGAACATAAGTTTTAAAGAATTTAACCAGGAACAGATGTTTCCCTTCACACCATGTTGCTTTAACATCCAGTATTCCGACTCTGCCCCCCCCCCCACTCCCTGATTTACATAGGCTTCCAAAACATTAATGAAAGGCATTTTAACAAAATGTTGAGATGGTGTGGTCGAACGTTGCTATCCTAGTTTTAACCCTTGATTTAAAAACCTTGTTCTATTCCCATGACTCCAGACCAACAAAAATATAACAAGGTCCTAATGGCATTTGAAACTCCCGTGGTAAACAAAGCAGTTAAACTAAGTACTTGGGGATGGTTTTCATTACAACGTGCTAAAGAAATGAATGTTTTATTGTTCTTTTGTAAATACCCTGGAGAACCCTGGGATGGTTTTTCTGGAAGATGGAAATGATTTGAGTTTCAGAACTCACGAAGATATGTGATCCCTTTGAGTAACAATATGTTCTGGAAGGGGGGAAGGGGAGAATTTTGAGAAGTATACAGTTAAAAACTATTTTCAGTACTCAATAACCCTTACATTTCATACTCTGCTCAGTTCTTGTTTATCACAAGTTACAAATGTGCATAGCATGAATTAGCAATAATGCTTTATTCTGATTTCTTGCCTTTTTTTTAAAATTTTATATTCTCAAAGTTCTCTCCTAGAAGAATGAACTGAAAATGAACACTGAGCATCTAAAATCATGTATTTGCATTTTCCAAAGATGGCCATGACAATACCCCTCATCTCACATGGTCATGCAAGAACCTTGCCATGCCCCCACCAAGAGGTAGAGTCTATGTTCCCTCTACTTGAACAGGTATGGATCTTTATGATAAAAGGTGAGAAAGGATACTATGACTTTTGAGGGCTGGTCATAAAAATCCCATGAGCTTCAACTTTGTTCTCTTGGGATACTGCTCTTAGAGAACCCAGCCATCATGTTCTGAGGACACCCAAGCAGGTGGAGGAGAGGCCCATGGCCAGTAACAACCATTTAGCCATATGGGGCGCCATCTTGAAAGTGGATCCTCCAATCACCAACAGGCCACCCATTTGGTACCATGTGGAGTAGAGATTATTATTTCTGCCCAGTCCCGCCCAAATTGCAAACTTTTTAAACAAAATAAATGACTGCTGTTGTTTTAAACCAACAGATTTTGGGATGGTTTGTTACACAGCAATAGACTCTCTAGAAATACAAAAACACTAATTCATACCCACAGGCAATACCAAACTGCAGTGATTTGTTAAAGTGTAAAATCCACAATTCCCTATGTTGCAGCTAGCAGCACCTTCAAATATGCAGAAACGTAAACAAACACAAAAGCTCCCAAGAAGTGGGCCTTCCAGGACTTGCTTTAATGAAGAGGTAAGAGCAGTTTGTAATTAGCCTCTCAGTTTGTGATGCTGCATCCAAATTGCTGGAATGAGCAGGTACTGCTAGGTAAATAAACAATGTCCCTGCAACGTGGCTTACATTATTAATCTGCTTAGCAAACCTGTAGGCAAACTTGGGCTCAGTTCTTGTTTATCACAAGTTACAAATGTGCAGAGCATGAATTAGTGATGATGTTTTACTATTCAAGAGTGACAGAGTGATGCCCATGTTCCAGGCACAACTAGAGTCTGAAAGGGTCACAGAGATATTGTGCTTGAAGCTTAGGAAAAATTCCATCTGTGTTGTTCTGTAGGTATCATAAAGAGAAGCTTCCCTCACCCTCTGGGGAGTGGCTCAGAAGTTAGAGAAGCAACTGCAGCTCATTCAGAATGAGAAGTCATTGAAAATAAACTATCTACACCAACTGAATGATGAATAGTTCCATCAAAAAAACATTTCCACCAGGAATATATTTAAACGTTTTCTTTTAAAATTTCCTATCTCTTCAGGCATTTTGTTCTTCTGACATCTACTCCCTGATCCTCTATATCACAACCTTTTAAAAAATTTAACTGCTTTCAGCCCAATAACTCCATAACTTCTACCAACAATACCGTGATCATCTAAATCGATAACATCCCTATCTCCCTTCTCCCTCAGGTACCTTTCCAACCTAGGAGAGATGCATTGGGCTAACCGATGGAAGATGTAGAATGAGAGAAGTAATGAGATGGGAAACCTTGGTTTAATTCTGTTTTCTGTTATTGTTTAGTCAAATATTAATAATTTATCATTCAAATACTTGGGCTTTTTATCAACATACATATCTTGGGTTATATCTACATATTATAGCATCAACCTCCTAATGGTAATCTGTCCCATTTTCCATTGTTTTAAACACTTCAGCCAAAAGATTTTATGGTTTAGATATGAGGTGTCCCCTGAAAGCTCATATGTGAGACAATGCAAGAAAATATAGAGGAGAAATGATTGCATTATGAGAGTCTTGTCTTTCAGTACATTAACTAGGTGGTAGCTATAGGTGGGTAGGGTATGGCCAGAGGAGCTAAGTTGATGGGGGTGCTTTGGGATATATATTTTGTCCCTGGTGAACAGAGTTCTTGCTCTGCTTCCATATCTTGCTCTGTTACCATATCCTGAGCTGCTTCCCTCCACCACACCCTCCCACCATGATGTTCTGCCTCACTTTGGACCCAGAGCAATGTAATTGACCATCTATGGACCAAGACCTCTGAAATCAAAAGCCAAAATAAACTTTTCCTCTTTTAATTGTTCTCATCAGGTCTTTTGGTCACGACAATGAAAGAGATGACTGAGACAAAAGTGTTCCAAGAAAGGAATCATTTAAAGTTTAGATTTTTCTCATGTCAGATGTGTTCTAAGGGAGCATCAGAAAGCAATGTTTGTTTCTAACCTAAAAACAAAAAACAAAACAAAAAAAATCTTTGTAAAAATAGCAGTCCTTATATTGAGCTCCAATTATATTAATTAGTTAAGAAAGAGACAAAAGTTACTCACCAACCAACCAGCATTGCTGTACTGGATGAAGACCAGAGGGAATATACTAAAAGGTGCCAGCAAAGCCAAAGGAGAGCACATACACTAAGCCTCAGCTTGCCACCATCTTAATCCTGAACGAATTAGATAAGGCTCTTTGATAATGAGGGGGAAATCATTTAAAAGCCAATTGATCATAGTGTCAGAGACTATTAGAGTTATCAGCAAGCTTAGGGATTATGAGATTCTAGGCCAAAGGTTTCCCAGCACAGAGAAACCCAAAATTAGAGAAAAGTGAGAGCTCCGCCTCAATGACTGCCTATGTTATTTGATGGTGAGTTTCCTTTACTGGAATCAGAAGAAAATTCTGGAATGGAGCTTTTAAAGTTCCAGATTTCTCCTGGAAGAGGCAAGTCAGTTTCAGTAACAGAGTGTCTGGTGTCCAAGTGCCTTCTCTCCCTCCCCCAGGCCCCGCGGCCACCTTCAACACTGCTCACTGGGATCCTAAGGGGATGGAGCTCTTTGACGAGAAGTTCTCCCAAAGGCAAAAAAAGGGGAAAACCTTACATGGATTGTAATCCTGCTCCCAAAACCCTCAGGAAAGACTGCACAGCATCAGGAGCACTCCAAGTGAAAGTTCCCAGTGTCAGGGGAAGATACCGCAGGCAGCCGAGCTGGCTGCCAGGATCAACTGCGCTCCTCCGAGGAGACACCCTGCCCTCCACATGCCTCGAGGTTAGTCCAAACTCCCACTCTCATTATCTGTGCTGGATCCCAGACAACCAGGGCAGACAGGAGGCTTCACGGAGGGGGGTGCTCAGCACCTCTTGACACGCAGATTGTGGGAGGGGGAGTTCAACGGCGCTGTAAACCCAGCGGCTCCCACATGTGTTCCCTGGCAGTGCATAATTAGCACTCAAAACACGCTCCATCTTCATAAAAAGTGTACACACACACAAACACCACTTTTTCCCCCTAGTGATAACAGCAGATTCCACATTTGTCAACCTGTCTGCTGAGAAGTATGAAGCAGAAACAGGCGACATCTAACCCTCACTTCCAGGAGGGCTCACTCAAGTTTCAACCACAGGAAAAAAAAGCTACTGCAAGTTATGGGTGTGTGTGTGGGGAGGGGGCTATGAATGTCTCCACCCTTTATCTACTTTATCCTCAAGGGGTTGCCTTTCAGGGACAAGGTCCTGTGCAATTCTGATGGCCTGTCAGACCTGGAGACACATGGCCTCTTCCTCCTTCGTCCCACAGCTACTCATTGAGCACCTTCTACGCGATCAAGGGTGTTCTTAACACAAAAAGAAGAACCAAGAAACAATAAGTACAAAGAGCATCTCCAGAGGTGACAAGAACTATAAATTAAAGGAAAATGAAGAAGTTAAAGGGAAACAAATATTACAGTGGAGAGAGGTAGGGGGTAAGGTGCTGTTTTTACAAATGAGGGGGCAAGGTAACCTTGAGCAAAAATTTGATAAACAGGTTCCAAGCAGATATCTGGAGAAAGAAAGCCATAAAAATCACTCTCCTGCCAAGAGTGAGACCCATATTTGGCAACTCCAACAGGATGCTCCAATTCACAGTGAGCTGGGAAAGGACACACAGTCCCAAGGTACTCGGATACCACACAGCCTGGGCATGACATGGAGATTGCCAGCTTTTCACCTCAAGCACCACTTTTCTTTAAAGAGGGAATGCTGTGTAAATTCACACCTTTACAGATCCTCACAACACAAGGACTCTCAAGTCACTTTAAAAAGGACAACATACATTTACTGGGGAAAAGAATACATTAATCAAAGTAAGTTTGGGACATTTATGGAAATAATCTGATGAACTTGATATTTTTAATGTTTAATAAATATTTAAAATAATTCCTGCAGCATAAAACAACATTTATGGTGCTATGGTAGGCAATCTTCAAGAGGGCCTTTAAAAAGCAGTGCTGGGATTCTATACACAAACGAATGGGAACGTACCAACCGTGACATGGTGAAACCAGTCCAGTGCTGAGCTAAAAGGTCCACTTACATAAACAGTCTGGGTCGTGTCCTCTGCTTCTAGGAATAAGGGTGCCTTTGGGAGGAGTGGCCCCAGAAGGTTCCAGCTGGTGGTCTTGTTCTTCCTCCTGACCTGGGTGTTGGTGCTCAGGCATATAATTTTGTGCAGAGTTGTATACTTGTGATTTATGCACCCTCCTGTATGTATATTATCTCCAATAAAAAGAGGTTTTTCTTTGTTGAAAGCAAAAGTGGTCCCATTATGGAGATTTCTCATTTATCTCCGAGTTGCATGAGGAAAAACACCTATCCTCATGTTGAATGAGACTTGTAACTTAGGATAGAGTTTCCAGCAATGCATCATTCACAAATGATAAAAGTGCTGAATCTCAAACAATTTGGATGACAGTATACAGGATGAACTTGAAATATATTTGATGACCACCCCCCTCCCCCAAAAAGTCACTCTATGGATGAGGGGGTCATCGAAGGCAAAGATGCATGGGAAAAAGCATGGAATACAACTGTTCCATGAAATGTAAGCATGCAGGGTGGGGAATACTATTTTCAAATGCATGCAATTTAAAACACATGTGTAACTACATTATTAATATTAGAAGCAGAAATGTAATTATTTCAAATGTACTCCTAAAAGGTTATTATGTTAAAGCTGGCCCCAAATCATGTTTTGGATTTTTTTCCCCCCAACAGGAAAAAGGGAGATTCTCTTGTGTTACCTTACATTTGGGCACACATGCCATATACCATTCTGGGCTCCACCTTCCCCTGGGGCTGACAAGGCTCAGTCACAAATGTTTTGTGTCAACTCAACTTAGAAAACTAAAAACTGTTTAAATAAATGAATTCTATAGAACAGTAGACAGATATGGCTAATAAGTACTTACAGTGTGGCTAGTAAGACTGAGGAGTGAAATTTTTATACCATTTAATTTTAATTAATTTTAAGTTTAAAACTGAAGCAGGATAGAGCATTTTTCTTTTAAACACAATTTTATTTTGTAGGGTATTTCATTTTATTGAAAATTTTAAATTTGAACTGAGATGTAATACAAGGGACAGCAGGTTTTGAAGAATGTTTTAAAAAAGAGAATAGATCTCATTACATGTTGGAAAAGATGCACAAGGTTACGTTAAATATATTAAGAAAATTTCACTCTTTATTGCTTTTATAATATGGCTATTAGAAAATTTAAAATATATATATTTAGGTGGTTCATGTTGGATTTCTATTAGAGCAGTTTAAAAAGAAAATGCTACTTTTGATCAGAGGCCTTAGGGGAGAGATTTTTAAAAATGAGAAATCAAAGCTGAAAAAGCTGATCTATTTGAATATCTCAAACAGCTATGACAGGAGAAGTCCAGGGATGGGGAGCAAAATGAGAAAGCAGAGGCTGGGGCCGGGAAAGAGGAGGCCAAGAAATCAGCATGTCTTTTAAGAGGAATGGTCAGATTAGCTGGGACTGACCCAGATAGCACAGCAAATGCTATCTATGATCCCACAGCTGTCAACAAATCCAATTGACCCAATTTTTGCTGACTATGTGTTAGAAACTCACTCTGTCTGTTATTAAAGAATGACAGAGGTGCCGAGCACTCGCTGTTCTAGGGTGACAGAAGAGAGAGCTTTTGATTGCCCTGCTCCAAATCTTCCCTCCGTTAGAGGTTTGGGTGAGGATGAGAAAACACACAGTTACCCCCCAAGTATCTGGGCCAGAAAGACTTGTTTTAGTGAATCAAGAAAACACAATAAAGTACTTGACTCATCTGAGCCTATGGGGATTCTACACAGTTGGAGGAGCCAGAGTTGGGTTGGAGATGGAGCTCAGAGCTTCACCCATGTTAGGGAAGCTTTCTAGCACCAAACCCCATCCCCAATACAGTAACTCATTTTGTCCATTTACTTATTTACTTTATGCATTTTTTTCTAGTAACTCACTTTTAAAAAGAGAGGAGACCTGCTGATAGATGAATGGATGGAAGACTGTGTGTGTGTGAGGGGGGTGGGTTGTTAATTAGAATATTTACTCATTGTTTTAAAAAGGAGAGCCTGCCATTTGTGACAACATGGTTGAATCTGGAGGATATTATGCTAAGTGAAATATGCCAGACGCAAGAGGAAAATACAAGTACTGTATGATCTCACTTATATGTGGAATTAAAAAAAAAAAGGCCAAATTCACAGAAAAGGAAAAAAAAACTGTGGTTGGTTAGTAGGAGTGGGAAGCAGGGAGAAAATGGGAGCTGTGGGATAAAGTTACAGGTTCACATGTTCACGGGATGAACAAGTCTAGAGATCTAAGAAGAGATCTAAGATACAAAATAAGCACTATGGTTATAATATTATATTGTATACTGAAAATTTGCTAAGAGTTTTTATATGCTCTTACCACAAAAATAAGGGTAAAAAATGATGGGCATATTAAGTTGCTTAACTATAGTAACTATTTCACTGTATATATACTAAAACATCAGCCGGATACCTTAACTTTGAAAAATAAATGAACAAAGAGGAGAGGAGACTGACCCCGAACACTGGTGACGACCTGTAATTACCCATGGATGATAAGTGGCCAACAGATTCCTCATTTATTTAATATATTTTCCAAAGTATGCTCCATGATATAAATAGCAGTTTGGCAGGGAGAAGAAACAAGGGGAAAGATCTCAAGCTGTACTTAAGAAATCCTGAGGTTAAGTAAGCAGGTTTCTCATTGCAGGCTTTGACTTTTTGAATCTTGACTTTTCTAAGGGGCCTCATGAGAGCTTCTAAAAGACCCTCCAAGAAGGTTTATGATGTATATGCTTCCCAGACATAGTGGACTATGGTAACTCATGGAGAAGCATCCCAGAGAGGGCTAACATCGAGAGCCCATGGCTTAGGAGAAAGAACTCCAAATCTTCAACCCTTTAGGTTTCATTATCAAAAAGGAATATACTATCTATGGTAAACAGCAGGAGCCAAAACCTAGTGGCTACTCCAGCATGTCCTTCACCAGGCTACTTTGGACCCATCTCATGATTGTAAGAAGCAGGTAATCAGCTACCCGGGGCCACCGCCACCATGTGCCAGAGAAGCAGCCTTTGTCTCTCACTTTCAGGGCTCCCATGGCCAGGTCTCAGCCAAGTTGTGGGAGTCTCAACACCAACCTCCTCCTGACAGTGGAGATGGTAGAGCCCTCCCCAAGAGGTGGCAAATCCCCCTGAGATGACAGAGTGTTACAGCCAGGTGACAGCATTCACATAGCTGCCATCTCCCTTAGGGACCTTCAGCTTCACCTCTAATGAGCCTCTAGACTAATCTGTTTCCCTGGATTTGGGGCAATTGCTCTGTAGAGACCACACAGGCACACAGGCCTGACAGCCACAGGCTGCCCACAGAGACAATAGGCTACCACTCTGTTTTATGCCACCATAAGGGATCTCAAGTTATTTTTTTTTCCTGATTTAACTACAAGTTCTTTCATTGTTATTACTTCATGTGACACACCCTCTGAATGCTAAAAGTTACATAAAATGGTCATATTTTACACAAGCAAATTCTAATCCCCTGGTGAGCTATTAAAATTCAATTGCTTAATAAACAATTACATTAAGGAGAACAATGAAGATAATCCCAAAACCAATGGATACTATTTTTTTTTTAATTTAAGACAAAACTTCAGAACTACCCTCAGATAACACAGGAACACATGAGTTCCAGGGGGCCAAGGGCAGTGGATTTTTACTGGAACCCAGAGATATTCTCAATCAGGCTTTGAAAATATATGTACTGGGAGGGGTGAAGCCACCCAAACAGCTTCCGCAGGGATTGCTGGTGACTTAGTAGCCCTCCAGTGATGGCCGTTTCTGCCTGTCAGCCCTTGGGCACTGACGGCAGTGGCAATTCCCCCCTGCTCTAGCCCTTCCTCCCTTGACATCACCCCTCACTTCTCCCTCCTGCCTCTTGAGTGTACTTTGTCTGCTTTTTCTGCCCCACAGTAAATGCTGGAATTCCCCAGGCTCAGTCCTAAGCTCTCTTCCTTCCTGGGTGAGTTCATCCATGACCACAGTTTCAACCACTACCCTTCAGCCATTGTCTCCAGCCCAGACCCCTGTCCCGGACAGTTTCACACTCATCCTATCTCAGCAAAGCACCCTCCCTACCCCCACATCCTCCTGTACAAGTTCATCAGCCCAGTCCCCTCCCTTGCAACCATGCTCCCATTTCCCAGACCATGCTTCAAATATACCCACCCCTGCGCATCTCCACCACCTGAGCTAAGCTGCAATCTCAACAGTCCATAAAGAGCTACTCCACCAAGGAGCTAACAACATGCCCTCCTGCAGCAATCCGGGAACTACCCACAGCTGTTCTGATCTTTCCAAAATGTCACTGGGTCACTGGAATCCTTCTCCAATGGTTTCCTTCCACCGCACTTAGGACAAAGACCCAAATCCTTAACCTGGACTGAGAACTTCTGCACTGGGAACCTTGGGTAACTCTCCAGCCTCATCCCATGTCACTCAACACTCCATTCTCTGTGGTCAAGGAACAGAAATCCCTTTCTGTCCTAAAACAGATGGCTCTCCCTCCCACCACTTGGCCTTTGTCCAAGCTATTCCAGTCCTCACAACCTATGCCTCTCTGATCTGGGTGCAGACACTTCAGTGACTGTCCCTGACTCCCACTGCCAGCCTGCGCAGGGTCCCTGCCCACTCTACTCCAGGGTGCCCTCCAACCTGCCATTATAACATCTGTCGCATGACTCTCCACTCCACGTTTCTGTTCTCCACTAGACTGTAAGCTTCATGGGACCAGGACAGGACCCATACTGGCTAAGGCATGTCCATACTGCCACAGTACAGGCCTCGCAAGATCCTTTCAGAGAAACAAGAATGAGCTCTAACCCAGTGGTACGGGTCTTGGGTTCATGCAAAGGAGGAAGAAATGAAATGCAAGAACATATCCCCTTTTCTAGGGAGTGACTGATCCAAGCTCAGGACCTTCTGCCTCCCTGTAGGCTCAAGCTGACTTCAGCTAATCTCTCTGGACAGAACAGAAAGATCACAGGACAATAAAAATAGCAGGAGGTCAGAGGATCAAGAAACGCTAGGGCTGGGGAGAGGAACCTTATAAGAAAAAGGAGGCCTCCGGGTAGTAGTTCTTCCATCATCTCCCCCACCATGAAAATCGAAGCCTGTAACCTTCCTCCTACCTCCTCCCTGCCACACAAAGGAAGGGGTGTCCATTCCCAAGTGCACAGCAGATGCCCCCTCTGCAATCTCATCCCACCCTGGCCAGTCTCCATCTTTTATCATCTCTGACTTTATTAACTTTTCCCTCACTTCTAGAATTTCTAGCTTTAAAAGGGCTCAAATCTCTTACCTTAAAACATGATTTCCTTCTACCTGGACCTGTTGCAGCCACCACTCTCTCTCACCACTCTCAGATTTCTGTTTTAAACATCATCATTCTCTTGGTTTGGGGGTTGATGGGGGTACAGTAAAGACAGGAAAGCCTTTGTAACAAGGTTCACTCTGAACCAACGTCTTGTGCTATTTGAAATTAAGACTGTGCACTGCACATATAGAAATGAGGCTCTGAATACTCAATAATCATCCAGAAAGTAAATGAGGAGTCATTCATACACTGTGGACAAGGTTTTATAATCCTGGGGATTATGTTGCATTAAGAGGAACCATTGAGATTTTAGAAATTGGATTGTGTATGCAGGCTGGGGCAGCAATAGCAGCATTTGGGTGTCTGAAGGGCAATGCATCTTGCTTAGTCCAGGCCAACTATATAGATTAAGTCTATATAGTTACTCCTAAACTCTGGCAGGGCAGCTCTTGAGGGTGACCCCCCACCCACAACAATCACTCTTGCAAGACTGAGGTTTGGGGTAACACCCAAGTCTAATAGGTCCTTCTGACTTGAGTGTTTTCCCAATTTAAAAACTGTTATCTGGTTCTGTTTGTACTGGGGATTAAACCCAGGAGCACTCTCTATCTCTGTGCTACAACCCTAGCCCTTTTTGTTTTTGAGACAGGGTCTCACCAAGTTGTCCAGGTGGGCCTTAAATTTGCAGTCCTCCCAAGTCAGTGGGATTAGAGTTGTGCACCACCACACCCAGCTCTGGTTTCTTGAGGCAAGCTCTTCCCTCGGATTCCGCAACATCCCGCTCTTCCATTTCCCCTCCTACTTTGTGAAAGTTCTTTTTCTCCTCCTCCGAGTGACACAAAAATATTGCTTTGTAACGTACTGGGGGGAAAAAAAAAACCTGTTCCTTTACTGCAGACAGTTTGAAAAATTCTGGTCTAGATCTTGCAGTATTTCTAAAATTGATCTATGGGCTCACATTAAAAAAACCAAGAGACTTCCCAACAAGAAGATAAACACCATCAACTTCTTGAAAACAAAGCCAAACAAAACCAATCAAACAAGAAATCTCATAATGCTGGCTATATATTTCCACCAGGTGACAATGAGCTGTGTTGCCCAGGAGTGGCTGCCCCTTGGGACGGGCTCATGCCGTCCAGACAACACATCCTCACGTTTCCTCATTGTCTTCACCTGCCTGGCTCCTGTGGGCCTCCCGAGTTTGCAACTGCATCTCCAATCCTAGCCTCCTCCTAAGTTCTATCCCCAAAGCCACAACAATCTCTGGAATGTTCCCTCCAGGGTCTCACTGATCCCTTGACATGTCCATCACCAATCTTACCACCTTTCTACCTGCAAAAGGCTCATGCCCATCCTCATAGGTGATCCCACCTTGTATCTCAGTGTCCCCAAATCCTCTTAGGCTCCTCTCCTCCCTTGTGTGATACAAAGTCTTCATGATTTTTCCTCAAAATTCTTCTTAATTTATCCACTGACTTGATAAACTTTGATTTAGTTCTGGAGACACAACAGTGAATAAGACTCCCCCACCCAGCAAGACCTCTGCCAGCCTCTGGCTTTCTAACACACTCAGAATACCCTCATTTCCAGGATTCAGCAAATATCCCACCTCTTTTTCACTTTCTCCCAACTCTCACCAGATTTCTATTTTAAACACCACCATTCTCTTGGTTTGGGAGTTGATGGGGGTAAAGACAGGAAAGCCTTTGTAACAAGGTTCATTCTGAACCAACGTCTTATGCTAATTAAAATTAAGACTGTGCACTGCACTTATAGAAACAAGGCTCTGAATACTCAATAATCAACCAGAGAGTAAATAAGGAGTCATTCATATACTGTGGATAAGGTTTTATAATCCTGGAGATTATGTTGCATTAAGAGGAACCATTGAGATTTTAGAAATTGGGTTGTGTGTGCAGGCTGGGGCAGCAACAGCAGCATTTGGGTGTCTGAAGGGCAATGCATCTTGTTTAGTCCAGGCCACCAAGCTTCTGAGCACGTGTTCCCCAGGCACCAGACAAGGCAGGGATGGGCCTCGGTTTCCCCGAAAAGTCTCAGCGTAAGACACACCTAGTTCCTAAGTAGATCATTTGGGTCATGGGTTCTACCATATAAGGAAGTGACTCCCGGGAACACAGCCCGATGCTGAGGGCCTGAAAGCACAAGCCCAAGTCCTGCTTGGACAAGAGTGGGATGAGGCAACTTCCATCCAGAGAACATGGACACCCAGGCCCAGAGCCCCAGCTGTGCACCAGACACAGGTTACCCACCTGCCTGTCATGCTCAACCTCACATTCAGGCTCAGAAAGCATCACTCTTTGCCCCAAGAGGGACATACGATGCAGGGGAGGTGGAATAGCCAAATGACCATGAGTGTGGTCTCAGAGTCCGAAAGGCTGGGTTCAAATCCCAGACCTGTTGTTCACAGTTACAATTTTGGGTAGAATGGATCTGTGCCTCAGTTTCTTTACCTGTCAAATGAGGATAAGACTTCCTAGGAGTGTGATAAGGGCCATGGGTATAATGCATGCAAAGTGCTTTCCCCTTAGGTTCCGCTCTACTGACACATAAAAAAAAAACACCCCCAAAACAAAAAAATGCTGGTCCATATTTAAGTCTCCTGTATTACTGTCCTGGGACTCTGTGTCATTTCCTGCATCCTCATGGTAAATTCCATCTGACTCACCTGAGCTCAGCCGAGTGGGGCCTTTCCAGATAATCAAAAGAACCCCGACAGGACAGACTCCCTTTACCCTTTGTCCACTCAATACCAAAAAGACCTGGCTCACTCTTAACCCCAGGCCTTCCTTCATGCTCCTGTCCACACCAGGATGGCACCATGAGCCTCCCCCTCAGCCCCTTGAAGCATCCATCCCTCACCCCATGCCTTTCCCCAAACTTCCCCAGCCTACCTGGCCAAACAACCTTCCCGCTGCTCCCAAGTCCCTCTTCTGCCCACTGAGGCCTGTCCAAGGGAGGGGATGGATCCAGGCTCCATCAGTTATCAGTCCTAGCCCCTGGGCAGAGCCCTCGTCCACTCCTAGCTTAGTTTCTTTGTGTCTAGAAAGAAGATATCACTGCCACCCTGGCTTCTTGACAAGAATTATTGTGAAGCCCAAGTGAGAAAATGTATGAATGAATCTGAAAACTAAAGTGCCTTCCAAACATACATGCACTGTCCCAAGAAGCTCTAAAGACTGTCCTGTCACTGGAATAAACACACAGACTCCTCACTCTATCAGTCTTCTTGATGATCCTCTGGGATCCCCGAAGAGTAGGAAGTCCCAGCAGGCTCCCACAGACCTACCAGCCACACAAGGCAGCCTCCAGATGTACCTTGGGGGACAAGGGCCAAGTCCTCATCCCAGAGGAATTCTGGGGACACTATCGCTTTCCATAGCCTCTCAAGTCTTCATCCCTTGAGCACCCAAGCTCTGGGGCTTGGAAAACATTCTCCCCAAGTCTGTCATAACCCTGTGTTTTAAATGTTCTGTGGTCCATAATAAATAATTTCCATAAAGGCCGGCTAGCTGAAACACAGCGGGATAAACAAAACACAGTAACCCGGATCTCATCTGACCAGCCAAACCCAGAGACCTCATGACTACAAAGGAAAAGGAGTCACCTTAACACAACTTCACGCTCCATGAAAAGACCATGATGGAGAGGAGCTGTGAACTCTGACATCTCCAGCTAATTTTACATGACACAAATACAAATGACCATTTTTCCTAATTATGAGAAATAATGAAATCTCCTCTCCCCCTTTCTATTCATGTTCTATAGTCAAAGGTTCTGGCCAATTTAAAACATTTGGTGCAAAAAAAAAAAATATCAGGACATTGTTCTTAAGAAGAAAAAAAATCTAATGGGTTTAATTCTAGTGGGCAGAGAAGAATATGAGCTTATCCTGCATGGTGGTACAATGAGTTAATTACCATCTCATCCTAAGACAAATGTACTTGTCACTGGAACGGGAGCCATTATTTCACACAAAATAATGACCCACGTAAAAAGCAACGACCGCAAGCTGTAGCAGCCAGCGACACAGCTTCATCTGGCCTAACTGAATGGCAATTAACAAGTGTCACCATACATATGTAAACAGGGCCTAAGCTATTCATTAAATATTTACAAGAAAGAACAAATGGCTTTCAGTCTACTTCTCAGGAAGCACCTGTGTTCTTCTACCTGTGTAATGACAGGAAAATTTACACACAAAATTCTGCCATCACTGGAATAGCTGCAGGCCCTGGAGAGGAGCACTTAGATTTCCTCTGCTCTTTGCACACAGAGGTGGTGTTCTCTCTAGAAATTGTGTCCAAAGACAGAAAAGAAGAGCAGAGGGAAACACACCCAGTCACATCATTTTGTCCATCTTCTTGAGTTGTCAAGGCCACTGGCCCAGAATCTAAAGCCCAGATTGACAGCCAGAGATGATGAATCCTTCCAAGCCCAGATCTTATCCAGACAGGGTGGGGGTAAATGATGGGGTGACCTCAACAGAGCTGGCTCCTCCAAGGAAGCAAAGATCATAAATCACCCTTCTGTTGAGAGGCAAGAGACTCAGGGATACACATCTGGTGATGAGCTCCAGATCAGAAATCTCAGAGCTGCCCTTCTGTGCAAGTTGTCTAGTCTGACCCAATCCAATAATTTTTATATGGAAGCCAAGGGTACAACAGTAGCAGAGTGTCACGGTGAGCTCTAAAACATACCATTTCCAAATGTTAAAAACAGAATTCTTATACAAGTACAGAATGAGCAGGTGTCAATCATTTATTGAACAAATTAACTAAAGTCTTCGGATACTGGTATGTACACCCATGCACACTAATGAATGTAAAAAAAGATTCTGGGATAAAAATCTCAACAAAAGCTATTTTTGTCGGTCACTGACCAAAATACCTGTCAAAAACAACTTCGAGGAGAAAAAAGTTTATTTTGGGTTCATGGTTTCAAAAGTCTCAGTTCATGGTTGACCAATTCCATTGCTCTGGGTCCAAGATAAGGCAAAACATCATAGTGGAAGGGCATGGAAGAAGAAAGCTACTCAGCTCAGGGCAGCCAGGAAGCAGAGAGAACGCTAGGAGGCAGGCACAAAATATGATCCCCGAGAGCACACCCCCAGTGACCCACTTCCTCCAGCCACACCCCACCTGCCTATAGTTACCACCCAGTAATCCATTCAAATTATTAATCCATCAAATGGATTAACCCACTGATTAGGTCATAGCTCTCACAACCTAATCACTTGGCCTCTGAACATTTCTGCTCTGCCACATGAGCTTTTGCAGGATACCATATATCCAAACCATAAGACTGGCTAATGTCCCCCAGGGCATAAAACCCATAACTTCGTGGCTATCTTCTGTTGGAAAGATGTCCATCTCTACTCCAGTATAAGAGGAACATGGCATCCAAGTGGCCCATAAATTAGACTATGGATTCTTTAACACCCATACAGGTACAATGCAATGGTCAGTCCTGTGATGGTCTGGTTTAGTTGAGATCAAGGCACAATATCACTTGTTTTCCAAGAGCATATTTGATAAAATAGAGAGAGCCTCAGGTCCTTATCTTATCCAGACATTCCTCATATATTCCAAGCATCGCATCCTTAATTATAACACCCATTTTCAAAATTATGTCTCCTCAGCCTTCAGACCATCAAGCGATTTCCTGCTCCAGGAGCCCGCACCCAAGTTGACTAGGGAACAGTAATTGCAGCAATCCAAAAAGGATGGCCCTATTTATACAACATCTACGTGAGTCAGGAAAACATGTGTGTTCTCAAACTTAGGCATATGTAAACAAAACCTACATTCCCCCCCCCATTCCCAAATCATCATCTGAGTTCTATCATCATCTTAGTAGAAGTACCAGAAATTCTGACCTAAGACATCATCTGATTCCTGATCTACAGGTCTTAGCTTTTATCCATAGGAGTGGTTATTACCAAGGCCCTTGGGGGGGGGGGGGAGACAGTGAATACTCAATAGATGTTGAGAGGTCAGGAAGAAAACAAATATCCTTTAACTATTTCATTTGCAAAACTCCTCACAATGACTTCCCACTTTTTGTTGTTTTTAAAAACAGCCAAGTGCCAGCGCTCTCTTGCTAGTCCCAATCACCTCTGTTTTTATAGTGGCCCTTGTGATACTTTTAAATTAATCTTTTTAAAAAATTTTTTAATTGTAGGTGATCACAATACCTTTTTTATTTCTGTGGTGCTGAGGGTTAAACCCAGTGCCTCACATGAGCTAAGCAAAATTCTACCACTGAGTCACAACCCCAGCTCCACTTCTGATCTTTTGATTCCACTCACCCTGTGTCAGGCCTTGCTTGGAGGCGCCCCAGCCTGCCCCAGCATAGCTGCTGCCCCATGGATTCTGCCTCATCCTCCCACCTCAGCTTGAGGCACTGTCCAGATGTCTGGTCCACACTTGACCTGGCATCCACTTGCTCCTCAGCCCAGCTGCTTCCCTCCTGGCAATGCTCATCAGCAGGGTCTGTCTGCCCACTAAGACAATGCCAAGGAAGCACCACAGCTATTAGTCTGTTCTCTAAATCCTGGCCCCAAATTCAAAGCCAATGCTATTAATGAATTCACTAATTGGCTGATTGGGCCTCAAACAAACAACATCTACCTGTACAGGGCACTGAATTGTCAATTATAGTCATGGACATTTTGGTCAGTGATAGACTACATATATCACTGTGGTACCAGAAGATGATAATGGAAAAACTCCTATTGCCTACTGATGCCATAGCCACCCTAACATCACAGAACCACACACTCCCATGTTTGTGCCGGTGCTGGTATAAATAAACCTACTGCACTATCAGTCCTGTAGAAGTAAATCACATAAATACAAACAGTACATAAAATGGATAATAAATGACTATGTTAGTGGTTCATTTAACAAACCATATTTTATCTTTATTTTATAGCGTACCTCATTTACTTAGATAAAATTAAAAGTTTACTGTAAAATGTGTGCCATGTGATGCCTGCAGCAGACTCATGCTCCATGGTTTTTAAGAGGCCCTGTCGAGTTTCAGACCTGCACCACGCAGGTTAGTGTAAGCACACTCCATGATGTTTGCACAGTGAGAAATCTCCCGGTGACGCAGTTCTCAAATACATACCCATCATTAAGTGACTCACAGCTGTACTTTGGAAGACTGGGTAACGAAGGATAAACACTAAAAAATTCTCAGCCCGGTTTTGGGCAAGGACATTCTTTCTGCAGTAAATGGTGTACAGAAACTCAAGTGGACCCTGCAATTAGGCACAGAATCTCATATGGCACAAAGACAAGCTCAAAACTAGACACACTGCTGGGCGGATGAGAATTCCCTGCCTCTAGCAGGGAATTCTCCCTGATGTAACTACAGATCAGTGGCCATGAAGTCTGGCATATCCCCATACTAGCTCAATTTTTGAGCTGGTGGCAACAAAAATTGGAGGAGACATGGGATCTGGGAACTCGCACCACCTTGAAGGTTTGAGACAAAGACCCAACAGTGGGCCTGCAGGTCTGATGCTGTTAGCAACATTCTAGCCCTAAAAGACACGACCCAGGGTGCTGACAGCCTGGGATGGAGGGGGCGGCCACCTTTCCAGAGTCAACTACAGCCTGAGCCATGTGTGGGAACAGAAGCTCCCTAGGAGCACTGGTCAGGAGTCTAGGTCACAGCTCCCCCCAAGGCCTCTGGAGTGTGTCTGATCATCCCCAAACCTGCTCGCCTGACTGGTCACTCAGGCAGATGCTCTATGAACCTGAGGGACTGAGTCCTGCCCACAGCACTCACCTTCTTAATGAACTCTGGGATGATTTTTTGGTCTGTCAAGTGGTCTAAGGAGGAACAGCAATCTAATTCCAAGATGTAACCTTCATTGTGAAGATCAGTCTTCTGAGATCTGAAAAGAGAAATACACACACAAAGACTAAGATGCTGCAGGATATAATTTTTTGTTTGTTTTAAATCACTGGGCCAGGTGCACACGCCCATAATCCCAGCAACTCAGGAGGCTGAGGCAGGAGGATTGTGAGTTCAAAGCCAGCCTCGATAAAAGCAAAGCACTAACGACTCAGTGAGACCCTGTCGCTAAATAAAATACAAACAATAGGGCTGGGGATGTGGCTCAGTGGTCAAGTGCCCCCAAATTCAGTCTCCTGTATCCTCCCCACCAGCCAAGAAAGAAACCACTGAATGTTTAATAAAGCCCCCCTGCCTTTTTTTCCCCAGAAAATAGCTAAAAAATAATTTATGGTCCACAACTCAAAGAATATATACAGTTCTATGACATAAGACGACCTCCAAGACATGGAAAACCTCACTAGAGAATGGTAGGTTCAGTATAGTATGGCTTATACAGTAAGCAATACACAGACACTCCAGGAACATATGACCCATTGGATTCTATCTTCCAGGGCACAGGAAAAGACTTAGTAAGACACACTCCAAGCCAATAACAGCAGTTACCTCCAGGCATGGGGAGGGTCTAGTTAGGACCTAGGGTTTAGGGTGGGATGGGGTGCCAATTCAAAGACACTTTAGTCATAAATTTCTACATTTTTTAATTAAGAGAACATAATCATATATCACTTGGAAAATTAATTTTAAAAAGACTTTGAAAAGGTTCAACCCCTACAGAGGGCAATCTGGCAACATCTCTCAAAATTAAAAAATGCTTCAAAGAAAGACCATGAGGCAACTCAAGGTAGATATTCTAGGACAACTGACTGTGAAGGGTGGTGTGAAATAAAGGCTTTTGGTCTGGGGAGAGGCTTGCCAGCATGCCCTGCCATCTCTGCACACAGGGCCCCTCCATGCATCCCCACCACGGAGACATGTACAGCTCACAGCTCAATCCTGTACGCCATTCAGGAGAACCAGCAGCAAGCGGTCACCGAGGTGAGCCTCACTCTTCAGAGTCATCCCTTCTCAGGCTTCTAAATGACACCAACAGGGTGGGTCTGGGGAGCTCCTGGAAACCACACAGTTGTGGGAAATTGAAGGAGATTCCACTGGCCCAACCACAAAACAAAGAGGGGCAGTTAGAGATCAACAGGACACACCCTGTCCCCCAGAAGGCTGGAGACCAGGGCTCTGGGCTCCCAGTACAGGGCTCACACCACATACACAACCACTCTGCCCTGGTAG
The DNA here is from genome assembly GCF_001458135.2 of Marmota marmota marmota. Classification (NCBI taxonomy): domain Eukaryota; kingdom Metazoa; phylum Chordata; class Mammalia; order Rodentia; family Sciuridae; genus Marmota; species Marmota marmota. The sequence continues at coordinate 4,967,845 of NW_025999941.1, read as the reverse complement.
AGGAGTGAGCAGGGGCCTCCCAGCCACCCCCGCTCCACAGAAAAGGGGCCCCTGCCACTCCTGGTCAGACAATTCTTCACACTGCACTTCTGAGACACAGACATCTCACCAGTTTCTGAATGTAGATTTTTACAATTTTTTTTAAACGAATTTCCAAGATTCTTATGTAGCATTAAAAGCAATTTATGCTACCATTAACCATCTGGGTATGATTTACATGAAATTTAAAAACGAAAAAAATGAAAGAGGATTTGCTTTTCCACAGGTGTGCAACTGTGGCTCGGTAAGCAAACTTCAATAGCATATTTTTAAAAATTTTTCCTTCTAATGTATCCTTTCTGGGGTACAGTAATGAGGTGCATATGTTTGAAATGTAAAAGAATAAAGGATTCTAAACTTGTTAAAAATGATTCTAAACTGGTTAACCTGGAATAAACTAATTCTAACAGAATAATTCAATTCTGAACCCTAGCCTTCTTGCCTTAATACTTGGTCAGAGACTAGGCTCCTGTTTTAGATCTTCTAAGAGGGAGAAATGAGAACACAAGAGTCCAGACTTTAAAAGAGAACACTTAGCCAAGACTTGCTGTCATATGTATCATATGGGGTCTCAAACAACAAAGATTGGGATAGGGCTGGGAGTTCTCAATGTAAAATCTGAGGTATTCTGTCACATGGAGACTAGAGTCAGACTCTACAATGTGATAAATATCACTGAGATTTTAAATGATTAGGTTGAAAATTTTTAATCATTTTAAAGCCAGTCCATACACTGGGTATGGTGGCTCATGCCTATAATCCCAGCAACTGGGGAGGCTGAGGCAAAAGGATCATAAGTTTGAGGACAGCTTGGACAACTTAGTGAGATTCTATCTCAACATAAAAAAAAAAAAAAAAAGAAGAGCAGGGGGATGTGGCTCAGTGGTAGAGCACCCTCACCGCACGCCAGCTTCACTTCCTGGTACCACACACATACACAAAAAATAAGTCAATGCCATATCCACTCAGCAAAACAATCATAAAACAACTGGAGAGAAGATGAGTTTCTCTGTAAGCAACCCATAACCCAGATTCATAAGGAATGATCTTTAGCACAGGAGAAGTTAATAGCTACTATCTTTGGTTCTGGAAAAAGTTCTATAACAATAAAGGCAGCTCTGGTTCATGTCACAGAATAATCACCACGGTCACATCTGAACTGAAGGAGGACAAGGATCAACAAGAACAGAAATTACAAATTTTCTACATGTACTCTGAATAGATTATATCTCAGCAGATGGTTTCTTGGAAAAGCAAACCCAGTGCACACTGGAAGAACATTATGAGCAACTGGTAAGCCTTCCCTTACCTTTAGGAATTTGCACCTCAATTTGAAATAAAAGGATGATGACACTGAGGAAGAGGTGGTAAGGGTCCCTGAATCCTCTGAGGACATACACCAGCTGCCCTGGAAGTCTGTGCTTCATGAGGGTACAGCTGTGGCCCAGGAGGGGTGAGAGCTTGGTTGATGGTCGCAGTTACACAAACACCCTCTCTCCCTGCCACTAACTCTATAGGAGGATCCACTAGCAAAGCTTGCCTACAGGGCTCCTGGGCACCAGGTGGGGAAGCAATGTGGTTGCCAAGGTACACACTTCCTAAGGTGACCCCTGCAACGGTCCTCACCTCCTTGAGTCCACACCTTTGAGCATTCCCCTCCCCTGAGTGGGCACAAGACCTAGGACTTGCTCATACTCAGTGGCACAGGGTAAGGAGATGGGTTGCCACTCCTCTGGCCACATTCTATTCTAAGACTCCACTTTGCAGGCTAGAGCTAGAGATTCCCCTAGCTGCCCTGAAGGAGGACACTGTCATGTTGCGAGAGGTCACATGGCAAGGAACTGTGGGTAGCCCCTGGCCCATAACTGCAAGAATATAGGATCTCAGTTCCATGACTATAAGGAAATAAACTGTCAGCAACCCTTCCAGGGAGCTTGGAAGTGGATCATCACCCAGTTGGGCTATCTAAATAGTGAGATAATCAATACATTTGTTTTGAGCCCCTAGGTATGGCAGAATTCACTTCAGAGCACAGAAAACTAATATTGTTCCTGAGGCGGAAGACTTGGCAATGCTGTGCTCAGAATAGGCCTCTTGCTGATGGACACTTAGACTCAGACCCACAAGATCTAGCCAGACACCTGAGAGCAGGAGCCACCTGGGGCAGAGAAATTAACATCTCCTAGAAGTGGCCTCCAGGGGCCAACGCGTGGCCATCCAAGGAACCACCACAGAAGGGAAGAGAGATTGTGAAGTCAATTAAGTTTCTAAGGAAGAAGAGCTAACCTGAAACTCCCAGCTGAGCAGGTTCCTGCTACCTCCCACAGGGAAGGGGAAATGCCAATTATATTGCCCTTATACCATTGTATCATTTCTGTTTTAGCCAGCTATTCTACTACTGTGACCAAAAGACCTGACAAAACAATTAGAGAAGGAAAAGGTTATTTGGGGGCTCACAGTTTCAGCGGTCTCAGTGCACAGATAGCCGGAGCTACTGCTCTGGGCCTGAGACAAGGCAAAAACATCATAACGGAAAAGTGTGACGGAAGCAAGTAGCTCAGGACACAGCAACTAGGAAGCCGAGAGAGAGACAGTTCCCCTCACCAGAGACAAAATATATACCCCAAAGCATGCCCCCAATGACCCACCTCCTCCAGGTACACCATACCTATCTACAGTTATCACTCAGTTAACCCCTGTCCAGGGAGTAATTCACTGATTAGGTTAAGGATCTCTTAACCCAACCTGAACTTTCTTGCATTGCCTCACACATGCTTCTCGGGGATACCTCAGAGCTAAATCATAACAATCCTAGAAAAAGATATGGGAAGCCACCATACTTCCTCTGTATTGAAGCCCAGATGGCCCCCACTTCTGGCAAGGACAGAGATATCTGGGTTAAAACAGTAAGAAAAAGGAAGGACACAGAACACATTTCTAGAGATGCAGGATTGACTACCAGCAAAACTCCCTCAAGTCTACCTTGTCTGAAATTTAACACCAATGGTCTCCAATTAAATAAAGGTGCTCTGAGAACAGCGTGGCTAACAGTAACATGTACTGCCTCACTACTCTTCGGCCCCAATTTGGTAAATCCCACCAGATTTATTAGTTGGAGGCTGCAGGTTCTGGGGCTAACTAGACGAGGGGTCATTTGCCAGTGGTGAGCCTCCAGGTAACTTACCAGGCTGCAATGTCCTTCACTCTGGGAATATTGTGAGCAGCTCTCTCCTGGCCCATGAGGAACTAGATAATGCAGACCTACAGCCATGGGGAAGACGGAATGATGGGAAGCCCTGAAGGGTATTTAAGTACCATAAGCCGAGTTTTTCAAAGCTCTCTCTGGCTGTGGGCAGGGAGACAAGAGACTACCTCAGGGGTCCAGAGCAGAGAAGACGGTGGCTCAGAGTGGACTGGCTGGAATCTGGCTACATTTTCAAGATAGAATCTTCATAATTTCTCTGTGGAAAGGTTTTAGGGGGTGAAAGGAAGAAAGCTAATGATCCCAAGGATCCTTGCCCTAGGAACTGGAGAATGGATGAAATTGCCGCACTATAAGGGGGAAGGCTTAGGGGGCCCAGGCTTGCAGTGGTGGCAATTGCTAATTCAGGTTCAGAGGTGTTGACATTGACCTAGCCAGCTGACATTCCAGTGGAGATGTAATGTGTAGCTGAAAGTCTTTCAAATCTGGACTTCAACAGAGATGACCAGAGATAAAAACTTGGGAGTCAACAGCTTACAGGGGGCCTTTAAAGCATGAAGCTGGATGAGATCTTTGTTAATAAGAATCCAGGACTGAGTTTTGAGGCCCTGTACCTAGAAGAGGTGAAGGAGAAAAGAGGAGGAAACAGCAGAGAGAACAAAGGACGGGTAACTAGGAAAAAAGGAAGAAAAGGAAGAGGGTATATTATCCTTGAAGTTAATTCAAGGAAGTGTGCTACAGAGGAGGGCATGAGCCACCTTGTCTATTGCTTCTATTAACAAACTTATAATGCCCTCTCCAACTTATCTTTTTAAAATCCCAATAGAGACCCATCCTATGGAAGTAAACAGATTTCTTTATACTTGCTATGTAATTATCCTGTTAAGTGGGCAGACTGTCAAATTTATATGTCCTTTTGGTTCAGAATAGCTCGGATCTGTGACATCTCTCAGAAACAACATCTCTTATTTCAGGGGGCCCTACCTGTCCACAGTACGGGGGAGCTAAGGGGGGTCTAATCTCAACCATTGCAATGGGATTTCCTGAAAGAATAAAAGGATATTACTGAGCAGAGATGCATCATCTCGAATACCAAGAATGAAGATGAAATGAATTCAAATTCTTAAGAGTGTAAGCAACGTGGTGTTCACAGGCACTGAACCACGGGGACTCTGACTGCTGGAGACAACAGAGATGCAGCTAAGACATGAGAGCCAAGTTTTTTTTTTTTTCTAATTTTTTTTAGTTGTAGATGGACACAAGACTTATTTTTATGTGGTGCTGAGGATCGAACCCAGGGCTTTCCACATGTGAGGTGAGCGCACTCTACCGCTGAGCCCCAGCCTCAGCCCCCAGTTAAGTTTTTAAGACGTCATCATGACAACTAAATGCAGTGTGGTACCCTGGATTGGATCCTAGAAATGAAAACAGACATTAATAGAAAAACTGATGAAATCCAAATAAAATCTGCAGTTTAATTAGCAGTAATGTACCAGTGTCAATTTTTTGGTTTGACAAATGTACTATGGGAATGCAGGATATTAATAGATGATGGGAAACTTGGTGAAGAGCATATGAGAATTCTCTTTAATATCTGTGTATCTTTTTTGTTAAATCTACAATTATTCCTAGCCTGGGTGTGTTATATCCATCACTCAGGATATTTTCCTTGGGAAATAATAGGAAGAGTCCTTGGAAAACACAGAAAAATTGACTTACAGAGACCAGGAATTAAACTCTTCCACCTTCAGAGGAAAACAAACCTTCAAGTCAAAGGACCAGAGAGAGATGAAACCTGAGTATAAGGTGTATGCTTCTTTCACTCAGAAAAACTCACAGTATTATCCAACTTATTGCTTTCCTCACGTTTTATTATTTTATGTGGTAAAATATGCATCATGTTTACCACTGTGATCATTTTAAAGTATATAACAGTGTCATCAAAGTACATATACAATATTGTGCAAACCACAACCACTCTCCATTTCCAGAACTCTGATCATCCCAAACCATCCTCATTTCTTGGACACACATAACTAGGACTTGGACCAAAACAGAATGTCAACATTAAGAAAAAAAATTTAAAAAGAAGATTAAACACATGCTCCACATGCTTGTTAAATAAACATATAAAAGTATTTTTATACACTGAGCATGTATACACAAATCTTTTCTAACTGCAAGGTAGGAGGCCAAGAGCCCTTGTGCCCACGTGCTGAAGTATCTCAAATGTCAACTCCACTAGTCACAGATGTCAGATTGTTTAAGAGCACGATAGGAGACCACCTCCACTGTGTCACGCTGACCTCGTTACTCAGACACAAACACAACTAAAATAAAAACTGCACAAGCTCAGAGCCCAACCTGGAGATCCTCCCTGATCACAACTGTCACTTCTGCTAAAGGTTGTGTGGTCATTCCCCAGGCAGCCAGATGGTCCAACAAGCTTGGCAAATACAAAGGTCCACAGGCAAGAATGAAAGAATGTATGCATGCATGTATGTCCCCATGCACACAGACATACAACACACCTACACATACTTTGTTTTGATGAAAATATAGCAAAGTCCACCAAGAAATATGTTCTCTCCTTTTTTTTTTTTTTCCTAGAGACTTATTGGACAACTCCCTCTCACATTCCCACTTCTGAGAGCAATAGGTCCCATGACAGAAGTCCAAGCACAAGTTTGGTGACACATGGTGGGCACCAGCATGGTGCTAGGGAGAGCCATGGTTTGGATGAGTTGTAGCATATCCCCAGAGGATTTTTATATTGTACGCTTGGACCCCAGCTTGGTGATATGAGAGGTGGTGGAAACTAAGAGGTGGGGCCCAGTAGGGAATAATTTGTTTACTGGAGGCTCTGCTCTCAAAAAAAAGAAAAAAGAAAAGAAAAGAAAAGAAAAAGATAAAAGAAAGAAAGACAGCAAGACAGGTCCCTGCTGGCTCTCTTGCTCCTTGTTTCACCTTGTCTCTCTCTCACACCTTCTAGGATGCTATTTGCCATGCTGTTTAGTCTTAACCTCCAAAACTGAGCTAAGTAAATCTCTTTCCTTTATAAGGTACTCAACCTCAACTATTTTGTTATAGCAACACAAAACAGACCAATACAGGAGGACAACAGAAAAACCATTAAACTGAGCAATTTAAATTAATAATGTGAAGACAGAACCTACAGGATCTTTGCTAGCTATTCTTCTGACATAAGATTAATATTCAAAATATAAAGAACTCAAACTTAACACTCCAAAAATAACCACATTAGTAAATGGGAAAATGAATTACATAGTTCTTAGAAGAAATACAAATAGTTCACAGATGTATAAAAAATGTTTAAATCGTTAGCAATTAGGAAAATGCAAATCAAAACTACACTGAGGCACAGGGTGTGGTGGCACACGCCTGAATCCCAGCGGCTTGGGAGGCCGAGACAGGAGGATCATGAGTTCAAAGCCAGCCTCAGCAACGGTGAGGCACTAAGCAACTCAGTGAGACCCTGTCTCAAAATACAAAATAGGGCTGGGGATGTGGCTCAGTGATCAGGTGCCCCTGGGTTCAATTCCTAGTACCAAAACAAAATTACACTGAGATTTCACTTCATACCAGTCAAAATGTCAGTCACCAAGACTACAAACAGTAATAAATGCTGGGAAGGATGAGGAGAAAAAGGAACACTTTTACACTGATGATGGGATTGTAAATTAGTAAGTCATTATAGAAATTAGTATGGAGATTCCTCAAGACTAAACATGGAGCCACCATATGACCCAGCTACACCACCCCTCAGTATTCATCCTAAAAAATTAAAGTCATCACACTATAGTGATACTTGCATACCCATGTTTATAGCAGCACAATTCATAATAGCTGAATGTGGAACCAGCCTAGGTGTCTGTCAAGGAATGAATGGTAAAGAAAATGTGGTAGGGCTGGGTGGTGGAGCACTTGCCTAGCAAGTGGGAGGCAAACTCAGCGGTCAAGGATCATGTTTTTTGCCCCCATATATGGAAGCTAGAGAAGAAAGGTGGTGGAGGGATATCTCCTGAAAATAGAAGGGAGATCAGTAGAGGAAAGGGACCAGGAGGAGGTAAGAGGAAAGGGACAGGGGAAAGATATTTTCCAAATTACATTATTATATCATGTGCAATGAATTCTACCATTATATATAACTCTAATGTACCAACAAAAAATACGGGAAAAGAAAAAATTATCAGAATAAGTATAGGGCAAGGAATAAAGGCATTAAACACAATTTAAAATTCTTTTGAAAGAATAATCTGTAGGATTTCATGTCAGATTTTTTAAATTGCTTTTATTTAGTGATTCTTACTTGCTTAACCAAATTTATTCATTTTTATCCCTATCTCTGAATTTCAACTCATAATGATTTCTGGAGTACAGTTTTTTTCAGACAGTGTTTTTTGATGACTCTTTTCTCTGCCTCTAAGACATAATAATGTCTTTTTTTCCTTCCTTACCTTGCTAACTCTTTCCTTCTTTTTCCTTCCTTAACCAGCATTTAAATGTTGAGATCAAAGAAGCTCAACCCTAGGGTTGTTCCTTTCCATTCTACATTTCTTAACCATTTCTTACCCAGGTGATTTGACCCATAACTCAGTATTAAGTACCTATTTTGCTTTCTGTGCTATATATTTTGCTCTAAACTAGATCCTTTGAATGGCATATCTGATTTTTTTTTGGGGGGGGGGTACTGGGGATCAGCACTTAACTACTGAGCCACATCCCCAGCCCTTTTTTATATTTTATTTAGAGACAGGATCTCTCTGAGTTGCTGGGGGCCCAAGATGCTGAGGCTGGCTTTGTGATCCTCCTGCCTCAGCCTTCTTAGCCTCTGTAATTATAGGAATATACCACTATGCCCAGCTGATTCCTTTTCTTAAAGTCTCCAAGGTACCTCAGGCTGATTATATCTAAAACCGAACATATAATGTTTGTTTCAAGCCTAGTTCTTTCATTGAATTCCCTTTCTCAATGAATTGTGCTATCTTTCAAACATTTGCACAAGTCAATAAAGCAATGATCCCTCAATGTCTTGTCTTCAATGGTGTCTAATCCATCACCAAGTCCTGTTGATTTCACTTCCAAACATTTCTGGAATCAACCTGTTCTCCATCTTCACCATAACTTTAGGCCAACAGACTACTGCCACCTGCTAGAATACTGAAGTCCAAAGTAATTTAAAAGGTATTGTGAGTACCCCCCAGACTGCTACTATTCAAATTTAACCAGAGTGATATTTTTAAACTTCGGTTAGATCTTGTCAAAACAACTGCTTTTTCCTAGAAGATAGAAATACAATTGATTTTTTTTGGTGTTGACTTTGTATTCTGTGGCTTTCCCGAATTCAAGGTCAAATGCCTTTTGTAGATTCTGGGGAACTTTCTATGTCTATGAGAAAAAGACAATTTTTTCCTTATCAAAAACAAAAACTGAGCAGTTTATGCCCTAGCCATTACTAGGAATTCCAGGCCAGGGTTGCCAAATCTTCTAATGTTTTAAAAGAAGTAATTTAATTGTGTAATTTTTATCTAGGATATAACTGTCAAATCTTGGCTCCAAACTGGTTTTTGTGATTTTGTTTGTTTGGTTTTTTTGGTAGTATGTAGCTTAATGTCTCTGGGACTGAATTTGTCCTTTTGACACCAGACTGTGGCCTCTGGGTTACAAATACAAAAGTCCAATGTGAGCCACAGAAGGCTGAATGCCAGGGCATGGATAACAGTAAACAGATTATCTAATTGTACCATAATCAAAATAACTAACCCATAAACCTAACGCAGATATATCATCCATTGTAATGAGTCAGCAGGGTTTTCCCTCAGAGAGAAGACAATGACCAGTTCATTTACACAGCCCCCAATTCCACTTTCCATAGCTGGGGCATAACCTTCCCTAAGCCATTAACAATACACACTTCCAAGAAAATACTATTAACATGTATAAGTGCGTTAAACATCCCAAATTATAGCAAGTGTGACAAAGTGCCAACTTGTAAGTCGAATACATGTTTTGGTCTCATGGGCAGATCATATCTAAAGCTAGTAAAAAGCAAATGCCTGTCAAAAAACTATTATAAACTATTCCTTTAAATAATAAGCACGTGACTAAAAACTATCATACACATTACTTTTAAATAATAAACATGCAATAGGTCTCACTTCAACACATAAATCCCTTAACTCACTTCAAAGACCATGAGTTTAAACAATGTCTTCTTTTTCCAGGACTCTAAGCAAGTCTTAAATTTCACTCATAAAAAGAAAAAAGAATGTATAGTTCATCAACAGGGTTATTTTTGCTTCATTTAGAAATAATCATAAGAAATGTGATAAACACTAACTTAAGTTACTGGGCACTTCTCCAACCAGGAAAAAAAAGTTACTAAATGTCAGTTGATAGAAAAGAATTTTTTTTTCTTTTATCTCTGGGAAACAGGAAGAAATTCTAAGCTATATTTTTCCTCCAAAGCAACCTGGGTTCAAATAGAATGATAGATTTTTTTTTAAAAAAAAGGGATAGCAGGGAAAGAAATTAGCTTATAGATCTGAAAGAGATTCGTCAATGAAATAAAGAGGCTATATATATCTTCATGAACTTATGTTAGTAGCAGCAGTAAAAATATATTTATTCATTCATCTATCCACTAGTTGCTAGATCACCAACCACACATGAGAAACTGAAGGCACTGATTTAGATCCTGCCCTCAAGAAGCTTACAGTCCATAAGGAAAGATAAACTATATGTGAACAAAAATGCTATGATACTTCAGTCATTTCTGATATCAAGGACCAGGGAATTTTTTTTTTAAAAGCAAGGAACATGTGAACTGTTTCTTTGAGGCTCTGTGGAAATTAGACATGGGGCAATGACTACCTGGATATTCTAGGCACTGAGAACAGAAATTAGCAAAGATCTAGATGGAAAAGAAGCATGAATTATATGATGGAAATAATACCAGTTTAGAAAAAGGTGTATGAAGGTGGGGCTGCTTGTTACTCAGCTGAATCAATGTCATGAACTAATAATTGCATGGATGAATTCACTGTTAAGAATGAACCCGTGATGAAGGGCTCTGCAGTGGGAAACAAAGATGCGAGGAAAAGATGGGACTCACCTTAATTCTGGTAAAGGTGAGTCATGAGTGCTGTTAGAAGACACCAAGACACAGATTTTAGATGATTAAGTAGGTGACATCAAGTATGATGTAGGAAGAGGGAATAATGTTATAGGAGGGCAGGGCTTCGAGGTGAGCCAAGATTCTTGTAGAGGGAGTAGCTGGATAGGAGAGAGATGAGGGATATTTCTCATCCCTACAGTTGGGTGGTCATTGTGGAAAGGGGAATAAATGGGTGTTTGCCTTGATATTTTTAGTACAATGAGGAAGAGATCTCCCAGAATTTTTAATGACCACTCTTTAAAAAAAAAAATGAACCTACAAAAATAAAATGAGGCTGCTGGAGTCGAAAGTTTCCCTTGATTGTGAAACTTAAGAAATACTCAAGGGGAAAAAAAAGAAGTCAAGTAAACAAATCCAAGTGACTCTTTAAATAAAGCATCTAACTATGGAGTCCATTGGGGTGGGGTTCAGAGGAGGGAGTGGGAAGGAGGAGAATGAAGGCATCCATGATGGGTCACTGTGCTTTCCTCCCATTTTCCCTTCCTCTTTCACCAACAACACTTACCACTTCTGTTGAAAGGGTTTGGTATCTACCAGAGCATCTGGAAATAGGGGGAAAGGTTAGGCAACGGATGCCCTCACCACTCCCACAGGGAGCCCATCACAGTCTGTCACCAGGAGCTTCTAACTATCCAACACTATTACTTATGCTAGAGAAATCTTGCCACATCCTGTCTCGATGCTTACAGTTAGGGCTGGCTCCCTGGTGATAAATCAAGCAACTGTGCGTGACAGAGTTCACCACTAGCCTTACAAAGCCAAGAGAAAAAACAAACACACTTAAACTCAATGTTCCACGTATAACATAGCTGTGAAAGAATTTTAATCCATAGCAAGCTGGGCTCCAGGAAAGAGGAGATAGGTCCCAGAGAATGGGATTTGGGACACAGTCCTGATCTCCTGTAGGCTACTCCTTTACTTTGAAAGGAGTAGAAAGAACTAGCATGAGTAATAATACCCAAATTAATATTTTATCACAAACAGAACACTGAATAAAAGCATGTCTCTTCCTGACATTTGCTGATTCAGAAAAAGTCACATATCTGCAAACAAAAACAATGATAGCTACACTTGAATGGTCTTCAAAAGACTCTCATGGGCTGTGACCAGTTGCATGACAGGAAGTCTCTTCTCTAGTTGCATTACTGCATGTGTTCTAAATTCAAGTTTGCTTACCGTTTCTTTTCTAGATCTTCCTGCCTACACCATCTGACTACTAAGTGACTGAAACGTTCTACTTTTGTGCTGTCTGAACAAGAAGCATTTAGCTATTTGGACACCTGAAATGAGGCTAGTACAACCGAGGAAGTGAATTTTTTTAAAATTTCATTTTATTCAAGTGTAATGAATTTAAATGTATGTGGTTGCTCTTAAAGAGTAGCCACAATATAGGAAAGCAGAGCTTAACTCTATTCTCAAACTTTAATGTATCCACTGATCATGGAATCCTCTTAAAATGCACATCCTGATTCCAGGTCTGGGAGCAGGGCTGAGGGTCTGCACCCACTTCTAAGGAGCTTCTGGGCAACACTGATGCTGCTGGTCCAGGGACCACACTTTGAGTAGCAAAGATCTAACTGTTTCAGGAGTGACCAGTGTGGCCCAGAAGTTGCTTGAATCAATTATCTCCAAAAATTTTCTTTTAAAAACACACTATCAGAAAAAAAAAAAAATCCTGAGTATGACTATACTAACACCTAACAACTTACATATGCTATAAAGCATACACAAAAGAAAAAAAAGCTGATGAGAAACAGATAAAATAAGCTTTATCTATAAATGATCACAAGAAGTTCATAATACGTAATATCTTAAAGCCTAATGTCCACTTGAAATGAGATTCATTGTTAATATTCGTATATCCACACTTCAGAGTCTTCTTAATAATCCTAAATTTCTTCACATCAGCTCTGAATAGATAGCATTCTAACAAAATTCTTGCAAACAGTAAGAAGGGTCAAGTAAGTATTTGGGCAGGGGAGAGGGAAAGAGGGATGTATTCTCTTTAACCTGCAATCACCTAACAGAACTTTAAAACTATGAGTATGTTTCATGAAGTTTAAACACTATAGAAAACAATCCATAAACCCACTTTGCTGAGATCCTAATTGAAAGCATCCTTCTGAACCCAGACTGATCCTAGAACGCTGCCTGATCCCTACAGGGCAGGTGATCTCCGACCAAAGCTCTAAAATAAAGTTCAATATTATTGTTGGAAGTAAATTTTATGTTCTTGAAAATACATGGTGGAAATTATTCTCAAATTAGTATGTTAATGTAATTATAATTTCAAAAGATTTTCCTATGAACTGGAGAAGATTACTTTAGGCTTTATATGGTTAAAAAAAAGAAAGAAATCAATGTACACAAGTTGCCAAGGTTCTGTAGAACAGTGCTCTATCACCAGATACACCACAAATTATAGTCAGAGTAGTGTGACATAGGGGATAGGGTGTAGTTCAGTGATAGAGCATGTGCTTAGCAAGGGCAAGGCCTGGATTCCATTCCCAGGGTGTGCACACTACACACAGTGTGGTAATAGTGCAATAATCAGTAAATACAGCAAAGCAACAATTAAGAATCAGAGCTGGGCATATATGGAGATCCTCACTCCACAGATGCGGCAAAGTTAGGATAACCTAAGAAATGCTGTTGGCAAAGTTGGCTAGAGGAAAATGCTTAAACCCTCTATGCCTCTCACCCAGTGGTTTCCCAACTGGGACAGTTTTATTCATTAGCAGACATTTGGCAGTCTCTGGAGATCTGGGGATGTCATAACGGTGGGGATATGGCATTTGCAACCAGCACCTAGCCGACAGATGCTCAGAATGCAGCTAAATATCCTTCAATGCAATTATCTGGTCTAAAACGTCAACAGTAGAATCAAGGTTGAGAAATTCTGTACCAACCTTTAGCCTAATCCCACCCCTACCCACCAATGGTTAAAAAAAAAAATTAAAGAGGAGTAGTATTAGAAGTAGACAGATTCCAAAGTGAACCCTCATTCCTCCACTCATGAAGTGTGTAGACTTTGACCTGGGCAAACCACTTGAAGGCTCATTTCTTTATTTTGGCTTCAAGAGTAAAGATAACATGCATGACGAAGCAATGAGCAAAGACTTGGGCCCGCCACAGCAATAATAAACAATTGCTATTGCAATTATTACCCAAAATGACAAATCCCACTACGCATCACCTACAAACATGAATGTTCTTCACAAGAAGGTTTTTGTTGTTGTTTTTCCTAGTAAGATCCAGGTTTCTTGCCGGCAGTCTTGGGGACTTAAGCTATACAAGTTTGAGAATGAACATTTCAAGGACACAAGTTAGGTACATTATAAATCCCTGGGGTGGGAAACGTGTCTACTCATTCTCTAACAAAGGCTACTATCTTAGAGGACACACAACAGACACCTAATAAACACATTTCAATTTTGAAGGAGCAGAGAAAAAATAATGCACTCATGGCCCTAGAGCCATCATTTGCAGACACTGATATGCCCTAACCTGCATGCTGAATGGAGCCACCCTGGGAGCTCCAAATGGTCTGTAGTGGCAGCCCTATGTCCAACCCAGTCTGAGGATTAACAAGGCCTCTGATCCTACGGCCCAGTCACGGCAAAGTCTAGAGAACTCTTGGAATTCTCTGAGGACTTTCCTGTAAGTGCCAGGTTCTGTACCATGAACCTCAAGATGGACTGAAGCCCTAAAGTCACTGCACACCTCCCCGCCCCACCCCCCGCCACACACACAAATACTTCAGTACTAGTAAGTCTTGATAACTTCTTCAGCCTTACTTTCCCAGGATATAAAGTGGGACACGGGAGATAAAGAAAGATAACAAAACCTTTCAGCTACGAAATAGCACAAGTGTAAAAACTCTGATGAACGCACAATGTTTTCAACAAATATTAACAAAAACAACCATCAGTGAGGACATAGTGAGAATTAATTATAATACTTACCATACACACAAATGAAGCAAAGTGCTCTCAGACCCTCAGAAACAGGTGTTGTATGAATACAAGCTACTAATTTGGTGTTTAAAGTCTTTGTAGCCATTTTAAGTTCCAACTCAGGGTCAATGAATAGGAAGCAAATGAAATGATGTACTCCGCTAATTCATATTTATAGCATTCACCTCTTTGTAAAAAAAAAAAAAAAAAAAAAATGGTTCCATCTTTCAACCATTTAAAATATTATAGAAAACAGTTGGGTAGATTATAGAGATGATCATTATATCAAAATCTCAAGAACATTTAAGTCACTAATAATGTCTTTATATGCCTGTGAAAGTTATTTCTCACCTGCTTCTGCATTCATATCCAAAAATGTAAAATTCAATTAGTACTAGTCTTTTCTAATTATCATAACCAATCATGTCCATTATATCTCTTTCAGTTTAAAAAACACACAATCCAAGTGTTTAACTGACGAAAATTTTTCTTTTTAAAGAATGTCGAAGATTTAGACAATCTGAGTTCCTAAATTTAATATGGAGTAGACTATAAATCCAGAAATCTAACACTTTGGTAAAATTATTTGCAACTAAATTACCTACTCTGCATGCAGATGGCCCTCAAAATGGTATCTAAGTGTCCCTATGGTACACCTGCAAAGCCACAGAATAAATCTTCCTTGAGAGTCTGTTTTTATTTCAAGATCGTATACACATGCAGGAGGAGAGGGCTTTTATTTATTTTATTTAAAAACAAATACACATACTTCAGGGTTCTATGGTATTCGCCTAAGTTTTAAGATCTACAGGAAATTTCAAAGAAATTTAGAGCTTGTGCTTCTGTGGAGATTACCATCTGGAGGTTCCCGGTCACCCCAAAAATATTTCTGGGGAAACCTTAGAAATCACTAGTATGCTAATTCTTGCTCTCAGAGGAGACAAAAAATAAAATAAAAAATAAAATGTTGGGAAAGACACAGGCAATCAAAGCCAGCTATAAAACTGGGGGGAAATGAGCTTTCACACAAACTGAGCACGTTCCTCTTGCTCTCTCCACTGGGATGAAGGCAGACACTTTGGAGGAAGAGAATAAGAGTAAGTAGGCAAGCCATTTAGGGGTGTGGATTGGAAAAAGAGCTCTCCTTCCCCAGGAGAATGTGGCATTCTGCTGGCATATTAGATTGGAAAGTGCAAACACAATAATTAACAGTGAATCCTGAAACTTCAACACACCAGAAAAGGGTGTTACTCCAGAGCAAGGCAGGGAAATAGGAGGAATAAATTAAAGTAGCCTTGGTGGTGCTGGACAGCTCCTTGGGGGGTAAGGTGGCAGCCTAGAGAGCTAATCAAGTTCTCCACACACCTCGGGAAGCTTGGGAAAGCTATAAAGGATGATACCACTCCAGAAATGAGGGGCAGTTACGAGCAGGAGTGGGCGCCCTATCTATTTCTGAATCCAAAATAATGACCTCTGTGTTAAACAAGCACCTTCTTATTCCCTGCTCTGATTTAAGAGCAGAACTTCGAAACTCCCTCCCTGGATTTCTGCTCTCTGGGAAAACGCAGGCTGCTGCCGTCTCCCCATCACAGTAACACACGTCAATCACAGCTGAACCCAGCACTACTTTCCTTCCCCACCTGCGATTCCAACAATCAGCACGCCCCAGGGCTGATCCCTAGCCTCCTGTGTGAGCGTTTTCTAGGGCACACCCCCGTAGGCGCCTCCACCCCCTGTGTATTTCGCTTAATTATGAAACCTCTTTCTAGAAGCCCTATAATTCTCCCAAGAGTCAAAGTAATTGGTAAAAATTAGACATAAAGAGATACAAGTCCACTTAAAGAGGATACTTTCGACTGTAATTTTTAAAATAATTTTCTTTTTAGTTTCAATATAATTTTGTGCTTTCCCCAATTTCGCCCTTTTCAAATGCCAAAGAAAATGTTCATGCTATCTTGTGGACTATAAAAAAAGGCAATGTAATGCATTTATACTTCACTTAAGGTCCACAAAGGGTTTCTTTTCTTTGAAGGCCATCTTTTTTTTTTTTTTTTTTTAAGAGAAGAGTGAAAAATAACATACATATACTCCTGTGGCAAATCACTGTTATTCTGGCAATGAAAGGACTGTGTGTGTGTGTGTGTGTGTGTGTGTGAGTGTTCCATTACTCAGAGTCCATGCCGTGCAGCTGTATTATCAAGATGCACTTTTAGTACTGGTAAACAAGTAAACCAAAGATGAAGCCATCTTGTAAAGAATGACTTTTTTGAATTTTTTATTTTATTATTATTATTATGATCAACAATGCAAGATTCCATAGCATGGCTTTATTTGACTCTATCCAAAAAAATTCTGTCAAGTAACATCCACTAGCATTCAAAGTAATGATACTCCAAAGATGAAAGAAAGTTTAACAAGGACGAAAGGAAGTGGGCAGAAATTTAAAAACACAAAAAAAGTAATAGAAGAGTCTGAGAAGTCCAACGACTGCCATGTACAAAAGGGAGAACCGGCCATTCAAAAGATGTACGATTAACTCCAAAGTATCACACAGAAATCTCAGAGGTGGCATGATGGCAGCCAGTGGCATGGTTTGGAGATACACAATGCTATTTTGAAAAAGTGAGGCCACATTTTTAAAAAAGAAGTTTTCACATAGAAGTCCAAGCTTCTGATTTTTTTTCCTCATAAAAATACAAGATTTGAAAACAACAGGGCAGAGCAAAGACACTGGGTCTCTAATTCCTGAGAGTCCTTGCTCAACAAGCCCAGGCCTGTGGGCATCTGAGTTTGCAAGTCCTGTCATAGATCAAAGGCAGAGTCTTGAGGAATTTAGACTCCTTGTTCTAAAAGGGGAAACAAGAGGTAATGGCTGACCACTCTCTAAGATTTGCTTTCCTGGAAATAAAACAGCCAAAAGCCAAAAGAATTTTCCCTCTGTGCATCACCCGACACCGGGTGGCCAGAGCTGACTCATTCAGCAATCTGTGCTGCTCATAAGTACTTGGGAGTACAGCCTGCTGATGTGGTGCAAGAGGGAAAATTTCTCAGACTCTAAGCATATGGTCAATTTGGAACAAAGCAGTTCACTACAGCTCTCAGCAATCCTCTGTCTTTTCTAAGAATCCCTGGAGAAATCTGGAAGAGAGAGGACCCAGCAGCCTCGGCTGTATCGGCACATAGAGAAGTGCTCACCATGGCTTCCCAACAGCCTCACTCCCGAGCCAGGCCCTAGTCCTCTCATGCCTTTTCTCCCTCTGAGAATCCTAGACCCTGTGCTGTAGTCTCTCTGTGGTCCATGTTCTGCTTTTCTAGGCTGCAGACCATCTTGGACGTCCCTCTGCCTGGAAAGCTCTTCCCACTACTTCTCTGTGCTCAAATTCACCCATCATTCCAGACTCAAAGCAAATGAAAGCCTCCTTTTGTAAAGCTCCCCTATTGTCAAATTCCTGTTAGAGAGGCAAACCAAGACCTTTAGACCAGCTGGGTAGTACATAACTTGTAGATGAAGTTTATGGCCCCCTGGTAGGTTTCTTGAGATCTCAGGGCTCCTTAGTCATCTTTGCACAGTAAAATTATATAACACATATTTATTTTAGAAAAATCCAACTTAAGACGAGGAACATTTAACACTTAAAAGAGTACCAGTTATTCTATTCAACAGGAAGATGAGCTCCTGAATGGACTGCAAAAAGGATACACGGGGTGCCTATTCTTGCAGTTCTGTTTCCCACAGATGTCTCACTTGGACAAGAATCCATTCTCACCCACCACCCCCAAAATCCCAATGAACACACCCAAACCAGTTTAGCTCCCCAACGGGTTCATCAATGGAAACGGTCATCTGATCTAGTCCTGAAGGTAAACATGGACTGGTCAGGTAGAAAGCTGCTACAGTATTACATTTCACAGGCACTCAAAAGACTTTCAAGGGCAATTTGGATTATATGCACTTTCTACCCCACTGCATTAGCTATAGCTCCTCTGTGTGCCCCACCCCTGGTCAAAAGGCACCTGATGATGTTCCTAAGTGACCTGGTCCCTGTGCCTTGTGAGGCATTAGTCCAGGAGACTTAGACCCAAGAGGCTTCAACCCAATTAGTGATGAAACACATGGAAACAACACCGAGTGAGCTCTAAACTAGCTGTGTGTGTGAACAACGACACAGGAGCATTACAAAGAATTTTGTACTTCTATCTGCAACTGTAAAACAACCTAGAGTTGAATCAAACTCTTAAAAATTCAAAAGTGACATTTTAATAACTTCTCTCAGCTATCAAGTTGTGAGATCTTTAGCAACCCCTTCTAAGGAAAACTACCCCCACCAAAATGAAGGATAACTTAATGACACTTAGAATTCAGAGTGAATTCAACCATATTGTCTGTTAAGAATCACTAAGTGATCCAAAGAGAGTTGAGGAAAGGAAGCAAAACTTTTTCTACTTATTTGTGAAGTATTTCACATATTCGGCTATTCATTCCCGAGTCAGTTTTCAAAGTAACTGACTTTGACTCAATGCAATGCACTGAAATCAAGAACAATTTATAGTTAGAAGTGTAGTTTGGCCTGCCATCTGAAAATGAAATGGCAGTTATCAGAATTTTCAAAAAGAAAAGATCTGATAATTTTCCATGGATTCAAGTGAAATTTGTCAAAATGGTAGAGATTTCAGAGAAATGTTAGTGCTTTTGGAATGACTCATTAATCATTGAGCTAGATTATCAACGATGATCTCCAATTACCTTCACGCCATTAGAAAACATCATAAAACTCTCCCACCCATGTTTATTTCGCCTATGTTTGCCCAAAAGAAATACAGCCCAAGTTAAAAGCTCCCTCTTCCTTAAACAGTCCTAGGTTTGCCTTCCCATGGGAGGTGACATATCCTTTTCCCAAACTCCCACAGCATGAGACACACATGAGCTCCATGATATGCAAGTATTCTCAGATGGCAGGTGCCTGGAGGGCAGGCTCCACACCCAAATGAGCCATGCGCCTGCACTGCTACCTTCTCACCAAGTACAGCTCTTGGCCCAATACCTTAAAAAGGTTTCAGGCATATCTTGTTTTATTGCACTTTGAAGAATTTTTAAAATACAAATTGGAGGTTTGTGGCATCCCTAGTTGAGTACATGTATTCATGCCATTTTCCTGACAGCTCAGCTAATCATTATCATCTTTTAGTAATAAGGTATTTTTAGTTAAGGTGTGTGCATTGGTTTTTTAGATAAAATGCTATGGCACACTTAAGAGATTATAGTGTAAGCATAACTTTAAAAAAATTTTTTTAATAGTTGTATATGGACAGTAGCATGCCTTTATCTCATTTTTTATGTGGTGCTAAGAATCAAACCCAGGCTCTCACACATGCTAGGCAAGCGCTCTGCCACTTAGCCACAGCCCCATCCCTAAGCATAACTTTTATATGCACTGGGAAACCAAAAAGTTTGTTTGACTAGCTTTATTGTGATATTTATGGCGGTCTGAAACCAAACCCATAATATCTCCAAGGTTTGCTTGTACAAGCTCAGTAGGCATTCATGAATGAATGAATAAGGGAATAAATAAAGATTATTAAATGTTCTTTTCCTTGGTATTGCTAAACACTCCAAAGTGCAGTTATTTGCTAAAAACTTTTGCATTCACCTTTCAAACACAATAGATTGATAGCCAAGTTTCAAGTAGTCATTCCATGGCAATTCTTGGTAACAAATTTCCTTTGAACAGATAGTACCGTAGAGTTTAGCTAGATCTCTTTCAACATGCCCTACATGGAAAATGTTAACCAGACATTTACTTCTTTTTTGAGAGCTAAATAACTTCATTTAACAGCATCTACAGCTGTCAGAACTTTGGCAGTCTTTGTGAAAAATATCATTTTAACTGTCCATATTAAAAATTAATCACATAAGGTTTTCTTTGTTTTGTTTTTATTACTTGAACTCCCTACTGATACAGAAAAAATATTCTGTGGGTTTCTTTGTTTGCTTATTTTTAGTACAGTGGGGGTCTTTCCCTCATGATGTGAAAACATATGGTTATCACAATGGCCGGGAGAGAAAATGCCTGCACTTTAGAATTATAATGACCCTGCCTCTAGCTCCCACCACTCCTCCCACATACCACTGTGGATGGAAATGCAGGAGATTCTCTTGGCTATTTTTGCCTTGCTTCACATGGTAAGTTATCAAGCTTTTGTGGCTTTATTTTTGAACAGTAGTTTCAAAGATCCAACATGAAGTTAACATAGAAATTTCTTTCTCCATATCTGCTCACCAAGGAGCTGGAATGTTCATTGAAGGGCTCAAGGAAGTTCTCTCAGGCATTCTGGACCAGAGTGAACCCAAACCCAAGGAGACTGCCATCTTCCCTATCGTGAAAGACTTCCTGTACAACAGTGTCTTGTTCTTAAGAGCCTTAATCATTTCTCTCTTCTGGAAATTTAGTTCATTCGCTTGTAACCCATTCTTGGCAAAGTGAAGAACCCCTCTTTAACCCCTCTCCAGATCCACTGCTGGCTTATAATGAACTATCTGTCAAAGTGGGGGGGTTTCATTCCTGAAGAGGCACTTCCTCACCCATTTCTTCCATCAAGGTCTGAACAGACCTTGCAAATCACGTGGTACCAACCTCTCACTGTACCAATTAGAAAATGGTAGGCCCCCAAAAGCCACAGATGTGCTTCCCACACTACACCACTTGGCAGGAGCCAAGTGCAGCCTGGAACATGGACCCTCCCACCAGGAGCCCTGTGTCCTTGCTCACCTTTCCTGGTCTTAGAGCTCTTCCGGGAGTAGAGTGGTAATTCCCAACACTGTTGCTGAGGCCAGGCATGGAGGCAGACAAGAAGTAGTTAGGTCTTTATACCTTTGCTATTCAAAGTGTGGTCCACAGGCCAACAGCATCAGCATCATCTGGAAACATGTTGGAGATGCAGCACCCAGGCCTTATCCCAGACCTCCTATTTAATAACATCCCCAGAACAGTCATCAGCATATTAAAGTTGAGAAACACTACTCCATGGCAGGGGGAGAAAAGGACTCATCTTCACATTTTGAGTTGATGTAGTTACAACATGATGACTTCATGCCCCCGACCTAATGTCACGTCTTAATGCAGAATTACACCAAGGAATTCTCCTGCAATATGACCCTAAAGGACTTGTCTCCTCTAAAAGGTCAATAGAAATAAAGAAAGAAAGAAAGAAAGGCAGGCCAATAGAACAGTCTAAGGAACAGGATCACTGGAGCTCACTAAATGTCTTGTGTAATCTAAATAACACAGTAAGTGTTACAGTTTAGATATGAGGTACCAAAAGCTCATGTGAGAGACAATGCAAAAAGGTTTAGAGGTGAAATAATTGGGTTATGAGAACTTTTATCTTAATCAGTGCATTAATCCCCTGATAGGGATTAACTGGGCAGGTGGGCTGTATAGAGGAGGTGGGTCACTGGGGATGTGTCTTTGAGGTATATATTTTGTCCCTGGTGAGTGGTGTAATGTATGTATGTTGTCTCTCTGCTTCCTGGTGTGATGTCTTCAGCAGCTTCCCTCCACCACACTCTTTGGCCATGATGTTCTACCTCACCTTGGGCCTTGAGAAATGGAGTCAGCCATCTTTGGACTGAGACCTTTGAAACCCTAGAGGCCAAATAACTATAATTGTCAGGTCTTTGGATCACAGCAACGAAAAACCTGACTAAAATATTAAGCCTGTTTAATCCAGTTGCATTTCTGAAATTATTTTATTTGAATACGATTGAGTGGTAAAATGGAAGGAGGAATTACTTCACCTAAAATCAGAGCTATCCATCATTTATTTATTTATTTGTTTATTTGTTTGTTTATGGGGGCGGACCATTTCCAGAATGGTTGTATAGTTTTACATGTCCAAAAACAATATATGTGGGTTAGGAGCTTAATTTGGGGGGGGGGGGAATTGAACTCGGGGGCACTCAAACACTGAGCCTCATCCCCAGCCATATTTTGTATTTTATTTAGAGACATGGTCGAACCGAGTTGCTTAGCACCTGGCTTTTGCTGAGGCTGGCTTTGAACTCACAATCCTCCTGCCTCAGTCTCCTGAGCTGCTGAGATTATAGGCGTGTGCCACTACGCCCAGCCACTTTCATTTTTTCATAAAGTGGTTGTCCACAAGAATTGTCAGTGCAGGAACACAGCAGGTGCATCATGCCAGCATTAAGAATGCAGGAATAGGAGCCAGCTGTCCTGGGAACAAGTCAGAGCTCTACTTGCTGCCAGCTGCGTACCCTTGATAAAGTCTGTGCCTCAGTTCCCTCCTCTTTAAAAGGGGAATGAACATAGTACCAATTTCATGAGCTGATAAAGATGAAATGATACTTATAAAGCCTAGCACACAATGCACGCTCCATAAATGTGAGCTGCAGTCATTACACATATCCTGTGTGTCAGTGTAACTTAAAACCACTCTGGCCCCCCAGAATAATTTCCTCTTGTGATTGACCCAGATATTGATCCACAGCCAGTTGACAAAGTACATAAAAGGCAGACACTGAGCAAAGTCCCACCCTACAAAAACAGAGTGTTTCTAGACTCTAGCAAAGGCGTGCATCACCTTCCACTTGGAATTCTAATGCATGGTGACATGGACTAAGTGCCCTAGAGCATGATCAGCCATGAGGAAATAAAGAAAAGAGAAGTCCACCTTAGTCACGCAACCTCATGCCTTGCAGCTGTCCCTTGTGGGCACACTAGTGAAACACTCCGTCCACTGCAAAGCAACTTTTACACGGAAAGAGGGAGCAGCAGTCATGTAGCACCCTCTCTTTAAAACATGCCCCATGTTGTCCTTCCTTGTGAGTTAGCCAAAGGACAAGTCTGTTTTCCTTTCCCAGACTTCATTTCAGTTTTTATTTTTATAAAAGCAGCAAAAACATTGCACTCTCCATTCCATCCTCTTCTGTTAAAAAAAAAAATCCATTTAAAATTAAATTTGCTCTTTTTGAAGGATTAGTCCCCACTTCTTTTCCTAATTAGGTCCAATCAAAATATAAGAGTAAGCATCCCACTGGACAAGCCAAACTGAAAAACATCCTCCAACCCTCAAAAATCAAAATCAGACCAAACCAACAACGGAACATAATTTGAGTGCCCCCCCCACACAAAGGTGACTGACAGAACTTATGGGGGGATTCAAAATTTTAAAGCATTCCTAAGACTTTTGGAGAGGGAAGAAATCAAGTTTGTATATGGTCTTTAATAAAATCACTATGTTTTCCAGCCATGCTTTTCAGATTAATAGTATTATTATATTTTTACTAGCTGCACCATGCAGGGAGTACACCTATTTAGAGGAAACATTTTTCTAATTGAGTTTAACCCAATAAATTAAAGGAGGGGATATAAAAAAAGAACTCTCAACTTGTAGTCAGGCATGGCATTTGTTTTTCATCACGGGAGGTTCTGAGATTTCTCTCTGGTGGTCTTTTTTTGCCTTACCTGCCAGAGGGCAGAGGCCCTGGGAACAGCTACTTGTCCCCATCCTCTGCCCTCCCCTCCTCCAGTCAACACACCTGAGCCACCCTGGATGCTGACTGGTCCCCTCCTTACCTGTCAGTTTTCTTGATCAGGATGGCTCTAAAGATGTGCTCAAGGGGCATCTTCTCTTGCTTGTGAGTGGGCTGCACAAAGGGGTGCAGGGTGGCCAGGGAGAACCCCTGCTGATACAGCTCCAGAAGCTGGGCAGGCAGGTCCCTCAACGAGGCCAGCCTCACCGCAGAGGACCGAGGGAGCTCCGCTGGAAGTGGAGAGAGGAGAGAGGCTCATCAGAGACCCACAAAAACCACCCTCTGCACCCCACTGAAAACCCTCTCCTTTTGCCCTCGGGGAAGACCCTCAAGGTCATCTTTTGCTAAATATGAATTTATTCCCGTCTTTACTGCCTTCAAAGAGACATTATAAGTAGCCTGTCATTTACAACTCATCCAAAGGCATCAGGGATGGGATGTCTTTCATCTAGAGTCAGTACTCTCAGTGATCAATGGAAAAGTCATTTCCACCCCAGTGAAGAAAGGAAGGAAGGAGGAGGAGGAAGAGACAAAATGCAAATACAAAATTCTGGGCAGCAAAAAGCAACATAAACAGTGTCAAAAGACAAAATTTCGGTGATACTTACAAATGTAAGTTCTTAATTTGGAAAGAAATTACTGCCTTCCACCTATCTCCCCTCAAAATAGAAAAATGGGCAAAGGCTATGAACAGGCAGTTGTTTAAAAAACATAAAAGGCTAGTCTTTACTTGAAAAGCCACTCAAATTAACATTAGAAGTTCACATGTCAAAACAAGAAATATTTTTCACCTATTATACTATCTTAAAATTTGGGTCTTAAATTCAGTTATTTTTGTGAAGGGAAGACAAGGCTCCAAAGTTAAATGTAATGGGAAGTCTACAGCCTAGCCCTACCTCCAGTTTTACCCCTAGAGGCAATGATTATTATTTCTTTTTTGGATATGCATTGACAATTTTTGAATTCAGACATAATAAATACCATCTTGTGCATAATCTCCTTCCCCTTCTATACAGATGGCTGGATAACATTACACACCTGGTTTTCCATCAATTGATAGGATACTTTTCCTACAGACCATTCCACAACAGTACCCAGGGCTCTTCCTCATCTGTTTTTCATAAATTGTATAAGCTATGATATAACACACGACCAAACTTCTGCTTCTACAAAATTTAATAAAAATATTCCTACATGACTACATGTGTATACACCTACCACATTAAAAAAATTAATTCCTAGACATGGAATTGTGGGGTTACAGACTGATGTTTTTTCAGATATTGCCAGACTTCTTCCAGAGAATAGTACAGACTTACCCACTATCAGTGGAATATGAAAGTGTTTCTTTTCCCATGCCCTGGATAATCTCATAGTAGAAAAGTAATCCCTGAGGGGTAGAAATTTTTTTTCTTCTAGGTAATTTGTACTTTTAGTAAACATTTCGTATTTCAGTGCTGTTTCCTCTTCTGTGAACTATCTTGTGTATAATCTTTACTTAGTATTCTATTGGATTACTGGTCTTTTCATTTGTAGAAATTCTTTATGTATTAGAGAATCTCTTCCCCTAATTTGTTGCTAGTCTTTTGACTTTGCATAAAGGAGATTTTTATCATGAATTCTTTTATGAAGTTAAATTTATCAATCCTGTCTTCAATAGCTTCTGAGTTTCATGTTACAAAAGATATGGGATTATAAAACAATTTTCCTGTGAATTCTTATAACATATATTTCATTTTTGCATGTAAATCCTGAATTTATCTTAAGTATGTGATATGAATTCAACATCTTCCCCCCAAGAGTTTATCCATTTGAGATGTAATTTTTATCATATAAATGAATTACTTAAGTTTATGATTATATTTGTGTACAGAACTGTTTTTAACAATGTTTTATATGTCTCCATATCTGGTTAGGCTATTTCTTGAATCTTCTTACCTTCCTTTTTCTCAATCTTGTCTAATTTGTTTCGTTTTTCCAAATGGTTTTTTTAAAAAAATCAGCTTATTAAATTCCTCCTCCTTGCTCCCAAAATGTTGGTAGTTTTACTGGCTCATGTTCAAATTATGAAGGAGAATGGATATTTTTCCATCATGCCATCCAAAATAGCCTAACTTTGATTTATTCAGCTCTTCTTTGGGTCCCTCAGGAGCATATTAAAGGTTTTTTTTCCACTTGGATATTGCATATTTATCAAGTTATTCCTACTTCTTTTACAGGTTTTCTTTTACTTCTATAATGCCTATGCTAGTGAAACAGCCATGCTCATTACAGCTGGTAGGAGCAGACCTTTCTGGAGGAAAGGTCACACACACACACCTACCTCTGTCCAACAACCTTACAACTGGTGTTAATCCTACAGTGGATTCATAAACGTCTTTCAAAATATAAGGAAAAAGGGCTGGGATTATGGCTCAGTGGTAGAGCAGTTGCCTAGCACATGTGAAACATTGGGTTCAATCCTCAGCACCGCATAAAATAAAGGTATTGTGTCCATCTACAATCAATCAATCAATCAATAAAATGTATAAGGAAAAAGCAGCAGCATTACAGCCACATGTTGAGTCAAGATGGTTGCTAGGTCACCGGGTTCCAACCAACAGAGCTACTCTCAATGGAGGAGGGTTGACCTTTCATTGTAGGGGAGTACAAGGGCAGCACACCCAAGTAGGTACTGAGGTGGCTGTCCTGGAAGATTCTCCTTGCCTGCCCCTGCTCCTCCACAAGCTGACCTGGGCCAGGCTCCTTTTCTCTACCTCCTCTCTCCCCGCCGAGATGCAGGGGGCTTTGAACAGCGACTATCTTCCTCCAACCTGGACAGCACCACTGCATCCTGGACATGGAAATGTGTGCTGTGGTAAGTCCGAAAGTGGTAAGTCAGCTGGGGAGATATGAACGCTGACTGGATACCGAAGAACTGCACTAATAGTTTAAGTGTGACGATGGTACCCTGGTCACACATAAAAAACGAATCCTAATCTATTAAAATGCAGTTTGAGACATGATACAGTGAGGCCAGATGTCTTAGAGCAATTTTAAAATATGTGCCGTTAGGGCCAGGGCTATAGCTGAAAGTGCTTGCCTCACATGTGCGAGGCACTGGGTTCGAGTCTCAGCACATTAAAAAAAATAAAGGCATTGTGTCTATACCTAATAAAAACAACAACAACAACAACAACAACTTACTTTTAAATATGTGCTCTTAGTCAAGTGGGTAAGTCTGGGACAAGAGACTGGGCAGATGTAACTACCTATAACACCTGGATAATAAAATCTGGGAGTCTTTTTATGCTTTATTTTTATAAATATTGGAATTATCTAAATAAAAAACTGAAAAATAAACACTAAGAAAAAATATGGATATTCATTACAGTATTGTTATAATAGCATAAAACTGGAACCAAAGAGTTCTTCATTGAGGACTATTCAGTAATGGCAATAACCTAATGATGACTCCTATGAACATTAAGAAAATTGAGGTTAATCTGTTATGTGCTAATATGGGTTGAGTCTAACATGCATTGCTAAGTTAAAAAGTACCCAACTCTTAACGATATAGTCATGCTTAATTTGAAAAAAAAAAAAAAAAAAAAGAAAGATGGATAGGCATAAGTGTTTTGTTTTTTTTTTCCAAAGGTGTAAACATTGAACAGGGGGACTAGAGTAGGGAGAAAGGGGTAGAGAGATCATTTTTACTTAATACTTTCAAAACTATCATAGAATCCGGTATAGTGGTGCACACCTGTAATCCTAGCAGCTCGGGAGACTGAAGCAGAAGAATTGTGAATTCAAAGCCAGCCTCAGTAACTTAGTGAGGCTCTAAACAATTCAGTGAGACCCCATCTCTAAATAAATTATAAAAAGAGCTGGGGATATAGCTCAGTGGTTGAGTGCCCCTGGGTTCAATCCTGTGTGTGTGTACACACACACCCCCAAAAAGGAACTATTACAGGGATCATTTCAATGGAGAGTTTATAGAGTATTCTTATTTTCTTTATATTTAAAAAATATTTAAAAGATAATGTCAGCAAAAGCAAGGTTCTAAGCAACTCAGCAAAACCCTGTCTCTAAATAAAATACAAAACAGGACTGAGGATGTGGCTCAGTGGTCGAGTTCCCCCGAGTTCAATCCCTAGTACCACCCACCAAAACAAAGTTGGGTTTTTTTTTGTTTTGGTACTGGGAACTGAACCCAGGGGTGCCTAACCACTGGATAACATCCCCAACCATTTTTTGTGTTTTATTTACAGAGAGGGTCTTGCTGAGTTGATTAGTGTCTCACTAAATTGCTGAAGCTGGCTTTGAACTCACGATCCTCCTGCCTCAGCCTCCCGAGTCACTGGAATTACAGGCATGAGCCATCGTGCCTGGCAAGATAATGTTTTTTTTAAAATGATGCTTGGTTTTTAAAAATTTAAAATCAAGATCTAGGGTACTTAAGAATTCTATGTATCATTAGATACCGTGGCTTTCATTTCCATACATCATGCAAGAAATTTACAGG
Source organism: Marmota marmota marmota (assembly GCF_001458135.2). Taxonomy (NCBI): domain Eukaryota; kingdom Metazoa; phylum Chordata; class Mammalia; order Rodentia; family Sciuridae; genus Marmota; species Marmota marmota. The sequence goes on along the minus strand of NW_025999941.1, from coordinate 4,939,396 downwards.
AAAAAAAAAATCCATAGCAATGATTCACTCTAAATCAAGTGTCCAGCATTGTGGAGGAACCTCCATTAATAACAATGACAAATGTAAGACTGGTTAGAAAAGCATGCAATCTCTCCCCTGAAGGATAGTTTCCAGATATGTTGCTAAAGAGGAAAGGAGGAAAAAAAAAAAACATCCAAAGGCAAATCTGGTAAAGAGATAGAGACAGAGTTCAGTGGCAAAGAAAAGATCTTGCCTAACAAAATCTAAGGCTCTGGATTTGATCCCCAGCACTGCCAAAAAATAAATCTAAATCTTTCTTCAATTTTCTCTACAGTTCAAACTTTTCTAGATGTGTCAGGTATTTCAAGCTCTGCCATAATAAACCTTTAAGATTTTGTTAATTTGTGTTTCTTCTTATGCATCCTGCTATAATAAAAAAATACAAGCAGCTGATGTGTATAGAAGTCAGTTTTTTTTTTTTTAATACAGGGTCTCATTCATTGTCCAGCCTATCCTCAAACCCTGGGGGGAGGAGGAACACAAGTGATCCTCCCACCTCAGTTTCCTGAGTAGCTAAGACTACAGGTTTGTGCCAGATACAAGACAGGATTCTACTGTAAGCAGCATTCCTCCCTGGTTGTTGACCGTGGCCTATAAACTATTTCCATTTAGAAAATGGAGAAACTTCACCTGTCTTTCATCATAAGCAGTGGTGACAATCAGATTGATGAGCGTGTAATCAGCAAAGCCCATAACCCACCAGTCAGTAAGTAGCATTAGCAGTAGTGGGCGGGGGTGCCAGGCTGGTTGGGGCCGGTGATGACAACATGGGACGGGGGCCATTAAATTGTTCTCCATTCCCACTCAGGCCCTTCAATCTCTATACTCCCAAACCAGTGCACTAAAAATATTAGTCAATCATCTGCTTGATAGTTAAACACTTCCTGAATAAAACATAACGCCTTTTAAATTTTTATTTTAAAAATCTAAAGATGTATCTCCTGTCAAAACTTGGCAATTTTACGACTTTAATTTTTGGTATGCGTGCTGTCAAAGTACATTTAGCTTCATGGTTAACAAAAACAAAAACGAATCTCAACAATCCTATCTCAGGGGGAAAAAAAGGACTCCTATTGTAAATATGATTAAGGGCCTTAATTTCATTTTTCTATTTGAACCTTAACCTTAAAAGGGAAAAAAAAAACACAAAAAAAACTAGTTCTTATAAAGTACCAATCCCCCAATGTTACTACCAGAAAAATAAACGAGGGAATGATTTATATGTTTGGATGCTCATACTAACGGTAAGCTGGTTGGTCCGTTTCTCACCCTACCCATCAGAGAAACCTCTTCACTGTTTTGTCATAGTTGTCTGATCTCATTTACTGATTATGTAACCTTGGATAAATCACAAAACTCCCTCCCCATCTCCTGGGTCTTTCCTTCATTTATGAAATGAAGACCCTGAAAAGGCAATTGCAAAAGAAGCTTTCAACTTTAAAGATGTAATGATTTTATTATTCCTACTTGGAAACTAAGGAATCTGTATATAACCAATAAATGTTTCAGTGTGAACCAAAACAGTCCGCCCACCAGAACCAAAACAGGAATAAGAAACAACACAGGAAGACATCTGCTGCCAGCAGGCAGGGGGATTGCCACAGCCGAGTGTCTGCCCCCTGCCTGCCCAGACACCAGAGGCAGCTCACCAGGGAGTGCAGGGGCTTCTCAGGGGAGTTGTAGACAGTAAGATGGTAGGGAGGAAAGGGGTGTTCTATGGAGCATCACTAGGGGAAAATGGTTCCCCTTCATCCTGGAGGGGTTTTAATCAGGAAAATGATATTATTCTGAAGTTACATAAACCATCATATAACAAGTAAAAGTTTCCAATCATAACTTCATATGTGGAGGATGAGGGACACCGATGAGGCAGTCTCAGCCACTGCTACTCTGCCCGGAAAGGAAATGCCACCCTGCTCAGAATGGGCAGCCCCCTTAGGGGTGGTCACATTCCTCTCCACTTCTGAATCTGCCCATGTCCCATCTACAGTGATCAGACCACAAGCCTTGTCCAGACTGGCCACCCACCAGGCCATGTCCATGTCCCTCCCATCCCAGAGCTTTGTCCTTTTACAATAGTGTAAAGGCCAGTTCTCTGGCTGGCTTCTCCTCCACCTGGATAGGTGCAGAGTCACACATACTACTAGATGTTAACATACACTACAAATTTATTATAATCAAAATACTGTAACATCAATCAATAGACCAAAGGAACAATAAAGAACCAAGAATAAAGTATAGGTGGAAATTCAAACTACAATAAACGTGGCATGGTATTCAGCAGCAAAGTTAATGTAATAAATGCTTCTGGCAAAGATGGCTACCTAGAATGAAGTGAGGACCCCTCCTAATCACACCCTAGCTCTTACTCAGAGGTTCTCTATTGGGGAGCAGTTCTATCCATCAGCAAACATTTGACAATGGCTGAACTTTATTATTATTATTTTTTTTGTACTGGGGATTGAACCCAGGAGTGCTCTACCACTGAGCCACATCCCCAGCTCTTTTTTATCTTTCATTTAAAGATAGATTTAGAGAGAGATTTTCACTAAGTTGCTTAGGGCCCAAGTTGCTGAGGTTGGCTTTGAACTCACAATCCTCCTGCCTCAGCCTCCTGCACCATTGGGATTACAAGTGCACACCACCGCGCCTAGAGTTGAAGTCATTTTTGATTGTCAAAACTCCGGGATGCTAGTGTGGAGGGTAGAGGTGTCACTAGCATCTAGTGGGTAGAGGCCAGAAATGCCTTTAAATGCCCCACAGTGCACCGACCTGGAGACACACAGGGTCTGGCACAGATTCCCAGGCCATGAACTGGGGTCTCCAGGAGCCACATAAGGAAAGGAAAAGAGCCACAAGCCAGGGGAAGAATGATGAGCCCTAAAGTTTCCCTTAGCCCTAGGAGGCAGCATCTTGCCCCACCTGGCCAAGTTTCTGCCAATGGGCACATGGGCTTCATGGTGCCACAACTTCCAATTCTACCTTCAAGAAGTCAGACATTGAGAATCTTACCATTTCCAACCCTACACAACCCCAAGTCAAGACTTGGTGGGCTACAAAGTCTAGATGGGGCTTTGATAAATGTGGGGCAGAGGTGCCCCACAATCCTTCCTCAACCCTGTTCCTGACACTGTTGAGGGGCAGCTGGAGCATCAGCAGTTCTGTAGTGAAAAGTACATGTGACAGGTCACTCCCACATCATCATGTATGTGTGTTTCAGGGACACCTATGCAGGTGTCTGACATTGGCCTCTGCTTCCTAAACCACCCCCCTTCCCTATACTGGTGTTGAAATGAACAAAGAGTTTAGAACCACATAATTAATTTTAATCCCTTGAAAATCTTTTTTCCCCGACTTTACCAAAAACAGGCTTTTCAAAAAAAATCAAAATATGGAAACAGCTGTTGAAAAAATGCATTTTGAGTAATCATGAGAACCCCAAGTTTTTTTTTAAATACATGTTTTTCTTTCAGAAAATACCATATCAACAAATAACCATTATTCCAAGAGTTAGAGGAAAAAAAAGGAAAAGAAAGGAATGAAAACAGAGGGAAAAACATAATCCACCCAACCACACATTTCTCAACACTCTGGGGATAGAGGAGGTTTTGTTTTTGCTATGACTATGTTTTGTTTAGTAAAAACATTCGCAGCCACATTTATTCCCTGGAAACCAAGCTCTTCAGATGCCTTTAGGAAGAGTCCAAGCGATCATGTCTTTGCAGTCTCAGACTTGATGATTGGAAGGTACCAGCCTCCAGCACAAGAAAGAAGCCACTGCAGGCCCCACTCAACTCCACCACGCAGGCGACAGCAACAGTGCCAATTATTTTACCCAGCAATCATTTGTGACTTTAACCCAATTATTCAAAGTCTGGCTTTGCTTTTCTAATTACATCCGCTAATGGATCTGTCAATACCACGGAGCACAAGGCCAGGGTGACAGCACCTCTCTCAGGGAATTTCTCACAGGTGAAGCTGATAATGACACTGTTCGACCAAAAATAATTTTTTTTAAGTTAATTTAAAGACCGCTATTTCTACATCAGTCTGCCTGGCCTTTGTAGTAGATCCACTTAGCAAAAACACTAAAAAAAAATCAATCATTTTTCAATATGGAGTTTTCAATGCATAGGTAAGGAATAGGAATTCAATTTTCTAAACATTTGCAGCCTATGTAGATTATATGTGTCATTTCTAAATCTGCAAAACGTTCACTTTAGGGATTTTAAGATTCTGATTTCTGTCATCTTATTAAAAAAAAATCGAAGTTTCTAAAACATGAGGAAAAAAAACAATTCACGGGGTCACACCATTATAACATTTTTTTTTAAATTTTTAAGTTGTAGATGGACAGAATACATTTATTTACTTTTATGTGGTGCTGAGGATTGAACCTAGTGCCTCACTCTTGCTAGGCGAGTACTCTACCACTGAGCCACAACCCCAGCCCCCATAACATCTTTTTTTAATTAAAGTAATTCCCATAACATAAATTTAATCATTTTAAAATGAAGATTCTGGCATTAGTACATTTATAATGTGTAGTCATCAACTCTGTCTAGACCTAAAACATTTTTTAGCACCCCAGAAGGAAACCCACACCCAGCTAAGCAGTTATTCCCCCATCCTCTGAACTCTGGCAACTACCAGTGTGCTTTCATAAAACACCATTTTTACTTTTTATTGCATATATTTAAGGAAAACAAATGCCTTGGTACACAAGGTATTAAGTGATCTCTACATCAAGCAAATTGCCACACATCTCTCATGGTTACCTCTGATACGTGTACACACGCACGTGTACAGGGATCTGAACTCTACTCTTAGCAAATTGCTAGCATATAATATTTACCACAGTCTTCACTGCACTCTAGAGTTCTAGTCCATTCATCCTACATAACTACGGCTTGGTTCCTTCTTCCCTACCAATCAAACACCTATTCTACTGTTTATTTTTTTCAGATTCCACATACAAGTGAGACTATGCAGCAATGCATCTTTCATTCTGTGTCTGGCTTATGAGTGGCCTCTAGGTTCATCCATGTTATTGCAAATGGAGGACTGTCTTCTTAAAGCTGAACAATATTTTGTGTGTATCTGTACCACGACTCCCCTATTGACAGACACACACTTGGTTGTTTCCATGTGGCTACTGTGAATAATTCTGCAGGGAACACAGAAGTGCAGATATTTTCACCATATGCTAGTTCATCAGCTTTGTGTAGTTGACCAGCAGAGGGATTGGTGGGTCGTGTGTAGTTCACTTTGTAACTTCTTCAGGAACCTCCACACTGTTTCCATGATGGCCGCACTAAACTACATTCCCACCAACAGCGTAAAAGGGCGGGGAGGCACCCTTTCCTCTCCAACACTTGCAAGTCTATTGATAAAAGACATTCTAACAGGTGTGAGGTGGTACTTCACTGTGGTTTTCATTTGCATTTCTGGATGATTATTAATAAGCACTCTTGTTTATCTGTCGACCTTTCTATGTCTTTGGAGAAATGTCTATTTAGGTACTTTGCTCATTATTTCAATCAGGTTATCTGGCTTCCTGCTACTGAACTGTGCAAGTTCTAAAATACTATTCTCAATACCTTAACCAAATCATGGATAAACACAGAAATCTGAGACCAAAAACACTTGTTTCAGCTTCTATAAACCAAGGATTCTGCAAGCCAATCAGGGAGTAAGTGTCAAAGCCAGGAAAGCCTCATCCACTGAGTTCTTAAGAGACACCACCAGACCCCACAACACTGGCGAAGCATCAGGTTGCCATGGCAACAGGGAGGTGGGAGGAGGAGGTAGTTACTGGTTTTTCATTTCAAAGGGTCACATACAGTCATTGAATTACACACATGCAGACAACACTGTGCAGTAAAAACTTCAATGTCGAAGTGATGAAAGGAGTCTACCCGAGTAATTCCCATGACTGTACCCACTGATCGAACCCCAAAGATGGCATTACTACTCATCTCACCGGTCCATTTTGTCAGAAGACAGAGGCTGATATTCTGTAAAAAAAACAAACACCAGGCTTCCCGCTGCTTAGGTTTAGCAGTGGGTACTAACATTAAAAACGACTCATCAGAAATTGAACCCTGGAATATTAAACAAAACATTTCATACACTTAGAAATATACGTGGTAGAGAAGGGAGGACACAAAGGATCGCCTAGTCTTCAGAACTGCTAACCAAAGTGGTCCATATCAAATCCAAGGAGAGTTTTTGAGTCAGAGGAAAGCTAGTTATCAATATTTTATGCCGTTTTCCTAATCGAGTACAACAGCATGATAGCTGACACTCTTGGTAGTTCTCTTTTGAGAGTACATTGAACTGATTGCATCAAAGACTAGCCGCTAATGAATATGTACAAACAACATGGAAATTAAACTATTTAGAATGTGAATGAGACCCTATGTGGATTTCCAGGGCAATGTCTCAAGACACTGTATAGAAGTAATAAGCACTGAAAATATAACACCACTGTGGCGATACATGAGAAAAGTAATGCATTTTTGCAAGGCGCTTACGAGAAATCTCAGCTTCAGCTAAGAGTGTGATCACCGGGATAGCTTCTCAGACAGGCATGTGAAAAAGCTAAGGATCCCACTCAAGGAGTGCCACACCACCCTGGGCAGCTGGTACTGAGCCCGCAAACCCATCCTGACCTAGGGGTCCACGTGGCCCCTCTACAGCTCACACATGTTCTCACCCATCCATCATCTGGAAAAGCCACTAGGAGCCAGGCAGGGAACGGACACAGTGCATCTTCCAAGTCCGAAACAACCAAGTGCCATTTAAATTCCCCAACCCATGCAGTATGTGGCCCTTCCACGGTAGAAAGTTGGGCAACACCATGTCTCATCAATAATGTAGACTGTTAAATAAAAAAATTAAGTTGGATCTCTCTCTCTGACCTGGAGTGACATGTAGCACAGATTGAGAAAAGCATAATACAAAAATCATACATGCACTCTCTGTGCCCATCTCTATACAAACCAAACCCTCATGAATATGTCACTGGGAGGTTAACATTATTAAAATCATGGGGAGAGGGCTGGAGAAAATAGAGATCATCAACCACTCTTTAAAATTACTTGCAAGGCTTCACTACAAAATAACAAATAATGTCAATGAGACAGAACTGTGTAAGAGGACAATTACAGGGGAATAACACTATTAGTTTTGGGGTTTTTTTGTTTTGTTTTGTTTTGTGTGTTTTTTTTTTTTTTGTGGTCAATGTCAGAACCTGGATCATCCTCTAAATTTCATGGCCTAAAGAAAAAAAAAATCGTGAGGGGGAGCGATAGAGGGAGACTTTCTTTATCTATACTAGTTAATTATGAGCACCCTGCCAGAGCTCCCTCCTCCTCTCTCCCTGTCTCCCCTCTTTCTCCTCACACATAGCTTGTTACTTACCTGTGCTGTTCAAGACAGCAGCCACTCATCGTATAGCTACTGAGTACTTGAAAAGTGGCTAGACCTAACTGAACATGCTAAAGTATAAAAATAGACACCAATTTCAAAGACTTAGCAAGGAAAAAAAAAAAAAAGAACCCAAAACATTTAATTAGCTTTTTGTATTGGTAACAAATTGAAATGACAATATTTGGGATACACTGGGATTCTATGGGATATGAGTAATTTTTCTTGTTTCTTTTTCCCATTTTAAAATGTGGCTACTAAAAAATTCAAACTTCCATGTGTGGCTCAACGGAAGTCTTGTTCCATCGGGCAGCCCTATTCTATATCATTGCTTATCATTTGTTTCACAGCATTAATCACAACTTTTAATTATACAAATTACTCAATGACCCCCCCAACCCCGTCTTCCCCACTAAATAAATTCCACTAGACCAGGACCCATAGGATCCATGCCAGCTTTATTTGCCAATAAGCAGACCAACCCAGAGTGCCTGAAGCAGGCTCATTAACAGCTATTGTTAAATGAAGAAATTCTCCACTGACAGGGCCATGGCCCACATCGCAACATCAGCACATTTTCCATCAGAGAGAGTCCAATGTAAGATGCTACCTGTGGTCACTCTGGGGGATGGTAAGCTCTGAGGTGCCCACATACTCTGAGTCCCAAAGTAGATTATCTATGACACTAAGATGAAAAAAATCATTGTTCCTGGAAAAAAATCAGCAATTGGTGTAAACTCAGAAGAAATTTGGGGGCCTTTAAAAAATTGTAGTAAAATACACATAAGTTTTACCATTTTAAGTGGATTAAGTACATTTGTGTTGTACAACCACTCCATCTGTCTCTAGCGACCCTTTCAGCTTCATCTACCACTCCACCTCACACCTTACTTCCAACAAGGAGAAAGGCCCCCTTGCCTCCATTTCACTGTCCTTCCTTTCTCTGTCCCCACAAGTATGAGCAGGAAATACAGAAGCAGCAAAAAAGAAAAACGCTAGTGATAGGTCGAATAAAGAAGCTGTTAAGAGTCAGAATAATTCACGATTGTGCCACTGGGGGGGGGGGGGGAATCAAAGAGCAAAGGAAGAACATAAACATTTCACTTTGCAGACAGGCCAAATAAAGAACGGACAAAGATCATGGCTTTGTAACAAGGAGTGACTGGGAAACTTAACCCCACGTCACAGAAAACGGAAGAACAAATTTCCCAGGAAGTATGGTACCCAAGGGTCTGAGCACACGTCCGCTTGGCATGTGGACAGAGCACGAGGTAATGGGACTGTTTTTATCCCAAATTATTATCATCAGGATCTCAAAGCTATAACAGAGGTTTAAAGTCTTGGGAGACATTTCAAAAATTTCTGAATGATATAAAATAATGCATGATGGAAACAGTTGGAACATTAAAAATTCACCATATGCAATACTTGTTTCAAGAGGCTTATGGCAGAATAAACTCCACTCTCTGTGAGCTTAGCACAACTTCTGCCTCAAAGTCAAACCCATTTGTATGTTCGAAGGTGCTACCACCCCCCAACCCCCAGATGCACCAGCAAACTGCCACCAGTGGATTCTTTTTCCTCACCCTCTATGGAGACTCAAGCCTATGTTCAGTGGCACAGTCACATAAACCATTCACAAAACTCAAAAAAATCCCATATGTTGTAAACACATTTTAATAAATAATGTTCTTCCATGTAAAATGTCACAAAAGATTCAACAAAACTCAGTCAAGTAAGAACAGGAGCGGACGGTCCTCATGTTCTAAATAAGGCTTCCACACCTGCGTTCTCGGCTTTGCATGAACAATTACCACGTTCACGTGCAAACTCCCAAATTGGTGCATGGAAATAGAAAATCGTACACACGAGTTGAGTGTCTCCGGCTCTGCGAACCAATTTGCATGCAAAATTGTCATCAGTACCTCTGGTTTATTTTTCACCCGTAGAAGAGATGGAGTCTATGATGCCTTGGGAGGCTGCATTTGTGAGTTATTTTTGTTCCCACTATAAAAGTGGGGTTTCTATACACCCTATGTCCCCCCTCCACATGCGCACACACACTGCCTTCTCCATATTCCAATGGAAAAGAAGGAGAGTTTGAGAATAAGGTCAAGGAGAACAATAAGACGAGACCAAACAGCCAAAGAGATATTCTTCAGAATAATAAAAAAAATAAATCTGGTGAAAATTGTTTAATCACAAAGTGCAAGCTATCAACAGTTGGCACACGAAGGGAAAGATGGATTTTAAGCAGGCAAGAGAGAGGATCTTCTTAGCTTGCCAGCAACAACCTACTGAAATGGACCCTTGGAAAGGTTAGCCTTGGAGACCATCAATGAGAATCTGAAAGGCATGTAGGGCTTTTCCAGGGAATCCCAATGTTCTCACACTGCCCTTCCTCCCTTCCTTCAGATCTGCTCCTTTCCTCTCTCCTGTCCAGTGGTCACCAGCCACACAGGGTTAAGCATGAATTGAGATGGTGGAAAATGTAAAATACAGAGTATTTCAAAAAAAATAGTATAAAAAAATAAAAATCCCTGCAAAGTTTAATACTGATTACAAGTTAAAATAATTTTTTTAATGTACCGGGTTATAATATGGGGTGAAAATATCATTAAAATTAGTTTACCTATTTTCTTTATTATGGCTATTAGAAAATATTAAATGACATGATGAATGTTCTATTTCCATTGAATAGATCTGTCCTGAAAACTTGTTTTAAATAGATGTTTTATTATAACCCGCCCCTACAAAAACACCATGATTTCCTTGTCTTTTTTTTTTTTAAACATGGAGACAATTTTAATTCCTTATCAAGCATCCTTTAGCTATAGCTAAACCCACGACACTAAGGAATGGGGGAAAGCTACCTACATCTTCGAAGTGTGGGATCAAATGAGCAACTTTCCTTCTAGCATATTTAATCTTCGCCTTTTACTAGCTGTTCCTATTCCACACTGGAGAACATTCTTCCTGCCTTCAGTTTGATGTTTTGCTCCCTGAGCCCCTTAAATGCCTGCTCTTCAAGAATCGCTAGTAACACAATCACACTGGCTTCTAAAGCATTTCCTTCTCAGGAGCACTTGGGTTCTCAACCCTTTTCTGACCCTACACTGTGTGCAAGTCCAAAGCACCTTCCTTAGTCACACCTCCCAGCCCATACGGGTGTCAGGAGTCGAAGGCTGTGCATCGCTGCTCTGCTGTAACTGCTGGAGGCTACCGGCAGCATGCACCCCAAAGGAGACTGTCCACGGCATAAACATCAACAGACTAGATTTTGTACTAGATTTTCCAGATGGTTTATGTGACAGTCCAGAAATGCAACCTCTCTTCATAAATGCTTCTGTATGGCTTTAATATTCCAGCTTAACCACAATTCCTCCCTTCCTCTGCTTCTTGCCTGATTCCTTAGTGGGTGGGGGTTGGGGAAGGGGCTTCACCATATCCAGAATTCCCATGCAGTAGCAAGATGTGACAAAGGGTATCATTTTGTTATAACCACAGCACAGTTGGTCTTCATTCTATATAGTGCCGATGGATGCAAATAAATAGAATTCTGGAATTGAATTATAGGACAGAAAGCTAGATATTTACCAAATCTGGCTGAGACAGAGTGATGGGTGGCTCAAGTTTCTGCTTCAGAGTCAGATTATCTGGGTTCAAATCTCAGTGCTACCCCCTCACTAGCTATATGACTTTCAATGAGTTGTAAACCTTTAGGGACCTCAACTATACTGATAAAGATTAGACTAATGCCTGCTATCTCGTAACTATTATTAATAAGCATCACAAATTATTACCAAGCATGACAGATCATCATTTCCATAAATTGATCTTTATATCTGAAATCAGTCTAGTGCTACATCACTGTTCTTTAGTTTTTCACACAAAACTTTAAATCCATAGCCTAAGCCATAGACCTGCATATTTTCTCGGCAGCACCCTTTGAAATGTTAGTGTAACTTCTGTTCATTTCTGAATGGGAGCCCCAAATGGGACCAGAACCCCAGGACTCTGAAAAATAATTGACACCCAAGCATGTAGAGGGGCTACTGCCTCTGAGACTGGTGCAGACTCATTGTAGCTTCTGTGATACCTACGGCAGGGGTGGAGAGGGGAAGAGACCTGACAGAGGAGGCCCAAGTCTAGGGAGCTGGTTCCAGAAAACAGCACTGTCCATATAAATGACCAGGAACCAGCTGGAGGACAGCAGATCTCGGTGGGGTCTTGGCAATAGTGGAAAGAACTAGAACCCAGTCAGAAATATGTTTAGGGCACAGCACATAAAGAAAGACAGGGATGGCCAAAAGGGAGGTGTCAGGCAAGTGGTATCAGGTGAGGGAGTGGATGTGATGGGATGTGGTATCCCCATTCTGAACACACTCCCCATCTCAAATCCATCCCATAATGTGTATAATTAAACATGTGATGAGGAATTGCTTTTATGAGGGAGTCACAGAATTTCACTTTTCTTTGTTGTATTTTAGATACAAGGTGTCCCACAAAAGCTCATGTGTGAGACAATGTGAGAAGGTTCAGAGGTGAAATGATTGGGTTATGGGTCTTAAACTAATTCACTGGATTAATCCACTGATAAGATAGGAAAGTAAGGGTATGGCTGGAGGAGGCGGGTTGCTTGGGGTACGACTTGGGATTTGCATTTTGTCCCTGGTGAGCAAAGCTCTCTGCTTTCTGCTGCCATGCACCGAGCTACTTTCCTCTTCTGTGCCCTTCCACCATGATGCCCTGCCTCACCTCAGACCCAGAGCAATGAGTTGGCCGTCTATGGACTGAGACCTCTGAAAACATGAGCCCAAATAAAGTTTTCCTCCTCCAATTGTTCTTCTCAAGTCTTTTGGTCACAGTGATAAAAAAAAAAAAAAAAAAAAGCTGACAAAAACATTAACCCATAATTCCCAAATTCCTCTAATTGTCACAAACACAGATTCCCATCTTAAATTCTCTTATCCTAGGCCCACTCTGCCTGTAGCTCTACATGGAAGTACTTTAGGAACAACATTTAAAATGGAAAAAAAAAAAATGAGCCCTAAATGTCTAACTTCAGTCATGGTTAAGAAAGAGAAGGCTAAAAAATTGTGTCTGGCCACACCCTGGCACACAGAGCAGGCAGGGCCAGGGAAACTGCAGGCAGGTTGGGGACCCAAGGTCTCCAGTCCCCTAGGCTCAGGATGGGACTTTATGGGTTTAATGCAAAAAAGATACAAATCTTTAATCAACAGAAACCTTCTCAAAGACCACAACCCTATGCCTAAAAATGGGTGAATGGATGCACATTTTGTGTTTTATGCTGAAACATTTCATACATACACACTTTAAAAAAAGTGATTCCTTGTTCCAACCAACTTTTTGTATTTACTGACCAATTACAGTCTCAGCTGTGACAATGAGGGAGGGGTCAGGATGGTGAGGAATGGCACCATCCCCCTAGACTCAAAGTCAGCTCCGAGCAGAGAAAAACAAAGTCTGGCTAGAGTAAGTCAACAGTTATCTGACAACCTCCCTACCTGTTCTTCCCCAACTATCAAATTCTTTCCCACTTTGTATTTTAGAATTTGTTTTAAGCAGATGGTTTCAAAGGATTTTGTAGTTGAAAAATCCCTCAGACATGGTGCCAGCATTAACAAATAAAATTAACACCAAAGAAACTAGCATCCATTGAACATATGTTATGCACCAAACTGTTTTATGAGCTTTATAGGTATTCTCACTCGATTCTCAAACAATCTCTCTGCTATGTATCGTTATTATCTCCAGCTTAAAGATGAGCAAACTGTGGATCAGAGAGGTTGAGTAAGTTTTCCCATGGTTGCAGAGGCAGTCATCTGACAATCAAATCCAGGCATTCAGCACTTTTATGTTCTTAACCTCTAACCTCCGAGGTTTCTTTAATTGTCTAAGCCAATCCTCTCATTCAACCGATGAATGAACCAAGTCAGTCCTCTCAGATCATAAAGTGGCGTCCGAAGGGATTCAATAGGCTGTGGGACACAGCAGCAGAACAGGACTGGAGAACACCAGCTCTCCCTCACCTGTGCCACAGAACCTTAACGAGGGCAGCAGGAAAAGAACAAAACCACTCAGCTGTGACCCCGCTCATTTCCTCTGCACAGCTGTGGGCCCCACAGCGGCCCTTCATAGACTCTGAATTTTGCTGAGGTCACCCTGATAGTCAACTGCTGGGGCTCAGTGGTCACCTTGAAAGACGGATCACAGCTAAGAGAAACAAAGCCTTTCATAAGGACATAACATTTTTTCCAATGAATTTGGAAGTGTAATCATAATTAGGAATAAAATTAAGTATGAATGTATACAACATGTTTTCTGCCACAGAAGCCTATGATGGGAAAACCAGATAAATAAGAATAGCTCCAGAGTGACATAAATAACCACCATAAGCCAGACGTGCTTCATTTCAGGGTGTTAAAAAAAAAAAAAACACTAGTGTATAAAAGCAAATCTGATTTTCAAATTTAAATTTTCATAGTGATATTTAAAGATTTTATAAAGGGGGGTAATGTAATTCAGATGAGCAAATCCAAATAACATGTTATTGACCTTCTTTATGTCCCCCAACTTCCTGCCCCAGTGCAGAAATGGAAGGTGGAAGAGCCAAAGACAGTAATGGGGTGTTGAGCCAGCCCTCCACGGACTGTGTTCACCACCAGGTCTGAGCTTCCCCTCACCTGGGACAGGGCCCACTGTGACCAGGATTCCTCAGCCACTGATCTGCTGTCCCAAAGATAATCATTTATATAGTCTAATATTTTCCATCACAAAAATGATTTTCTAAAACCTACGCTCGCATATCTTATAGGCTCAGGATCTGATAGGAATTGCCAACTTGCCCTATGTTGGTCTCATCAAGCCACAGTCCATCCTATGATTTGAGGCCATACCTATTGCCCCATGACATCACTAACCCAATAGGTGACAAACGATCTTACTGCTTTAATTTGAATTAATTTGAACGAGGTAAGAATCATTTTACATATTTCTTAGGCTATGTATTTTCACAATATGACTCTTCCTCTTGCCTATATTATGTATGAACATATTTATATATTTCTCTCTTCCCACTGAAGATTCCTGACCATCTTTCCATAACCTAGCTTATTGTTTAAATCTGTAGTAACATTTTATATAAGATGGATATTAGTCCTTCATCTGTTACACATATTACAGTTTTGGTCTTCTCATTACTTAAAACTTTTTAAATTGTATGTGGTCAAAACTTTCAAAACTTTAAGGCTTCTAGACTACACGGGCATACTTGGAAAGAACTGGGTCAATATCTTCACATTTAAAACTCGTTGTAGTTACAGGGAATGCCACTGTAATGATCTGAGCTAGACTCCCACGGGTGACAGATTGGGCTTGGCCTCCAGAACAGTCCCGATGAGCAGAGCATGCATATGCACTGAGGCCCAGGAACAAAGTGTTTGAATGACAGCCTCTCCAGAGCTGAGCTCAAGATCCAGGATCCTCCTTCCTCTGAAGCTACTGAGGTATCTCTTTCTCCCTGTTTAAATTTATAAGTTCCTTGGGGTTCACACCTAATATTACTTATTTCTTGGTTATTAAATAAACAAAGTTAGAAACTTAAAAGAGTTGGAAGAGACTCCCATGTTACATAAAGGAAACTGGGTTCCTCTGTTCCTGCTCTAACACCATATAAGTAATGTTGGAAAGAGACAATACAGAGTCATGGTCTCTAACATCAGCTGGATCATCAATGCCCATGTCCCAATCACCCCTCTCCTCACTGGCTTAGGAGGAATTCTGACCTGAACCATCCATGTCATGGCTCTAGACATCATTTCTTCCCCAACACTTCCACATGCCCCCTACTCCTAAATCTCCATCTCCTGCACTATGAATCTCACTACCACGTATATCCATGAGGCACTAAATTAAAAGCAGCAGCAACTACTATAAATAGCAGAAAGATCAGTAGAGTGAAGGAAACAGGGGAAGAAAAGGGAGTGCAGGGGACTGAATTAGAGCAAATCATATTCTATGCATTTATAATTATGTTAAAATTAATTCCAATGTTATATATGACTATCGAGAACCAATAAAAAGTATTTAAGAAATTATATCTGCATTGAACACTTTTCTCATCATTATTCAATACAGTATAAATAAAACAATGTAACAACAGTTTCCATTGTATAATGTATCATAAATAACCTAGAGATGATTTAAAATATATGGGAGGGTTGTATAGGTATATGCAGATGTACCTTTTATTGTACTAGAAATTGAACCCAGGGCTTTGCCTATGCTAGATAAGAGCTTTGCCATCGAGTTATACTCCCAGCCCTTTTTCAAAAACTTGAGACAGGGTCCAAGTTGTCTAGTCTGGCCTCAAACTTGTGGTGATCCTCCACCTTAGCCTCCCGAGTTACCAAGATTATAGGTGTGCACCACTGTGCCCAGCTAAATGCATCATTTTACATAAGGGACTTGAGCATCTGCAGATTTTGGTATTTGTAGGGTGCCACAGTACCAACGCTCCTTGGAGACTGAGGGATCACTGCATACATAAGATCCTAACCTCTCCTTTTTCCCCTCCTTCTCATTCCCCGTCTACTTAGAGCATCCTTACTCATCCTTCACAACCCACCAGCCAAGTCCTCCCTCCTTATCTCAAGGCACCATCTAGCAGTTCAAAGTATTAATATCACAGTTTTCTAGTGTGAATCTCCAGGGAAGACAAGGACTTACCCTTGCTGGTTTTGTTCTTCTTACAACTAGCACTTTGCCCAACTTATAACTGGAATGAAATACTTATCAAATGAATACATGATCCAAAAAAAAAAAAAAAAGAGCAAATACAAACTAGTTACAGAAAAGAGACTAGATCGCAGTATCTTCCTCTACACCACGTTGTCACTCATCAAGATCCTGGTCAACCAACAAATGGCAAAGGAAGCCAGGCGGACACACAAAGCCTGGCAGTCAGCACCCCTCCCATTGTGGGGTCTGTGGTGGAGACCTCCAGGCTAGAAACACCTTCTTGCTCACAGGAGCCAGCCGCTATTGGGATCAGCAAACAGCTGTGGTGACAGCCACACAGGACAGTCCAAGTTTGTTTAGGTGCTGTGCATCTGTGAGGAAAACTTGCCCTGCAGTGTTTTTCTTCAACTCTCACTTGGAGTAATGTTGTTATTTTTAGCAGGTGGGAGACACCAAAGAGGCTTACTTGGCAAATGAGCACAATCTGTTCCCCTCCTCTTTGCATGTACACATGAAATGCTCACACTAGTAGCCGGAGGTTTTCAAATCCACTGGGGAGAGACTCCATAAACAGGTTGGGGGCAGGAAAACAAAAACCCTCAGGATGACAAATGTGCAAATTAACCCTGGAACCCGGCAAAGAACTAGTGTTGACAGAAAACAAACAAAGCCAGCCGTATGCAAGCATTAGAAAAATTCTGAATCAGGGAGCATTCTGCCCAGAAGTTTGCTCAGGAGAGGACATTAACACTGTTTATGGTCCTCAAAGTCCAGAATATTAGCATTGGGGAGGAGTTGTCCACTGCGTTCAAAGGACAGTGGCATTGGAAATTCAGGATTCAGGAACACTGTCATCCTCACTCACTCCTCAAGTGCTCAGATAATCAACTAATGGAGTCAAAATACTCTCATCACCAACTAATAAACGCACAGGGCAAAAATGCCACAGATCTCCTGTTCCACACAATCATACGTCGGCTGTTCTGTCAAGATGATAATGAAACATCAGACAATCTGTGAGAACACGATGCCAAGGAGAAATACAAATTGGGCTCCTCCATCCCTCATGGAAATTAGAAGATTCTGAACTAATCAATTAGCTCCCATCCCCCACCCCCTTCCATCTCTGCAACGTCTTTCCACTTCCTGAAATTTCCTAGGAATCCACTTACTACTCTGTGATCACGGACAGTAAATGAAAATCAAGTTCTCTGCGGAACACAAGAGAAACTTTACATTGTAATGCAAGGCGAACTGATTAAGGGCACTTATCTGCACACAGCTAATTCTTAAGACTGCGAAGGAGAGTGGATGAGACGTCAGGAAGGGGGGAGTGTAGTTCTGATCACATAGAAAAATGGGTCCCGGCACTCAGCAGGCGGCCTTATTAACAATTACAGTAACTAGGGCTCTTCTCTTCAACATAATGCCTTGGACGTTGGAATGAAGACGTGAGCTTTGGGGAACTGAAGTGGGAAGAACATGCTTTCCTTTGGAAACTGAGTTGCTTAGGGCTTTGGGAGCATGCTTGAAAGTGCCAGGTAGCTCAAAAAGGGTAGTGGTCTATTCCTAAGGTAGATTTCATTTCACCTGACCTCACGTGTACCAGAAGATGTCCACAAACTCAGATATATTTAGAACATGTTTGTTATGAAAAATAACATACACCCTCCACCGACCTCTTAAGAGTCCTAGGACTCTCAAAAATTCTTTTTCCTAATGTAGGCTATATCTATAGGTATTGATCATATTAGCAAATTTAAAACTCGCATTTTTTTTTTTTTTGCTACTGTTGAACCCAGGGGTGTTTTACCACTTAGCTACACCCCAGCCCTTTTTAATTTTGAGACAGGGTCTCACTAAATTGCTGAGGATGGCCTGGAACTTGCAATCCTCCTGCCTCAGCCTCCCAAGTCACTGGGATCACAGGCGTGCACCACAGCACCTATTTGAAACAGACTTTCCGACCCCCTCCATATTTTTTTTTTAAACTGGTGCATTATAGTTACACATAATGGTGGGATTTGTTGTCACATATTCATACATGCACAAAATATTATAATTTGGTCAATATACCTCCCCAGCATCTCTCTCCTTCCTCTCTTCCAACCACCTAGCCCCCTTCCTCTATTATACTGATCTCCCTTTGCTTTTGGTAAGATGACCCCCTACACACACACACACACACACACACACCCCTTTCTTTTCCCTTTTCCTCTCTGGCTTCCACATATTGGAGAAAACATATGACCCCTAACCTTTTGAGTTTGACTTATTTCACTTAACATAATGGTCTCAAGTTCCATCCATTTTCCTGCAAATGACAATTTCAATTTTCTTTATTACTGAATAAAACTCCATTGTGTGTATATATATCCCATTTTCTTTATCCATTCATCTGTTGACACCCACCAACACTGGTACTGTAGTTTGGTTACTGTGCTGTTATAAACATGAGTATGCACGTATGGCTATAGACTGACGACTCATTCTTCAGGATAAATGCCAAGGAGTGGTATTTCTGGGTCATATGTTGGTTCCATTCCTAGTCTTTCGAAGGCCCTCCATACTGATTTTCATCATGGTTGTACTAAGTTATAGTCCTACTCAGAGTGTAAAAGTGTTTTTCTTCACTTTCTCTCCAGCATTTATTATTTGTATTCTTGATGGCTGCCATTCTGACTGGTGAGACAAAAATGTCATTGTAGTTTTGATTTGCATTTCCCAAATTGCTAATTATGCCAAGAATTTTTCCATGTAGTTGTTGGCCATTTATATTTCTTCTCTGGAGAACTATCTGTTTAATTCATTCACCCATTTATTAATTGGGTTATTTGGGGTTTTGGGTGTTAAGCTTTTTGAGTTCTTTATATATTCCAGGTATTAATCCTGACAGAATAGCTAGCAAAGATGTTCTCCAATCCTGTAGGTTGCCTCTTCACATTCCTGATTATTTGCTATGCGGAAGTGTTTTAATTTGATGACATCCCATTTATTAATTCTTGGCATTATTTCCTGAGCTTTGGGAATCCCACTGAGAAAGTCATTGCCTGTTGACCCTGTTTTTTTGTTGTTAAGGATTGAATCTATGGGTGCGTAGCCACTGAACCACAACCCCAACCCTTTTCGTATTTTTGAGACAGGGTTTTGCCAATTTGCTTAGGGCCCAAGTTGCTGAGGCTGGCTTTGAACTCGAGATCCTCCTGCCTCAGCCTCCCAAGCCAGTGGAATTACAGGCATGTGCTACTGTGTCCAGATGAGTCTTCATTCTCCAGGAGATGCATAGTTTCTGGTCCAATTCCAAAGTCTTCAATCTATTTTGAGTTGATTTTTGTGCAGGGTGAGAGATAACGGTCTAGTCTCATTCTTCTACTTATGCATAACAAGTTTTCCTAGAACAATGTATTAAAGAGGCCGTCTTTCCTCTATTATGTTTTGGGCACCTTTGTCAAGGATCAGATGACTATAGATGTGTGGGATTGTTTGTCTTCTATTCTAAAACAGACATTTGTAAGCCCAAAATACCCAAGCAGAAATGAATCATTGACAATGGCTCTGGAAAATTCCACTGTGTTTTGAGAAATTAAGAGTGAAAAAAGGCCAACAAAGATCTTGGTATTATTTTGAAAACTATTTGAACCATAGGAGTTCCCAGTGGTCCTAGACCACACTCAGAATGCTGGCTTAGAGACATGTCTGCTTGACACAGATGTCAACTCTGCCAAGAGCCACTTCTGTAAAAACACACACTCTATATTATGTGTCAATAAAAAGTTTGGGTTTTTTTAAATGACAGATGCCAGCTCTATAAGAATTTCAACAAGTATATGTGAGGCTTTCTGGCAGCCGACAGGAAAACGGGCTCTTTAATCTTTTACAGTTCACCACATTTGTTTTATACAGCCTCCTCAAGTACAGATGACTTAGTGCTTCTACAGAGTGGGGCAGTGTTCTCACCAAGGACGGGCCTATCTGAGCAACTGCATTCCCTTGCATCAACACCAGTGCAGGTGGGCCTCTCCCAAGAGGCAGTTTAGTTTAGTGGTTCAGAGTGCAGGCTCTGGCTTTAGGCTTCCGGGGTTGGCCACTTGCCAAACGACACTGGTGGGTAACCTCCTCTCAGTGTCTTGTTTTCCCCAACTAAACAAAGGAGAATGACAGCAATTATCTCAGGAATTATCTGTTTGACACAGCATGTCTCCTGCTATACCACTGAGGTCTGCTTGGGGTTCAGGGGCCTCAGGTACCAGAGTCCTGAGCCCAGGCTGGAGCAGAGAAGAAAGGGTCCATTCTGTCCTCACCAACATTTGGAAAACATTTTCCCCGAGAGTAAAGTGAATTTTTCCTTTCCCTTGTCATTAATTCTGTTCATCTGCAAGAAACCCATCCATCTTCAGCTTCTCCTTCACGCCAGCTCTTCAATGTTAGATCTTTATTGAGCTTTTCTGTCTTTGTAAATTGTAAATTGTCCGCAAGTCGACCCCCCCACACACTATATTTGCATATCATAGTAAGAACCTCTTATTTAGATGTCAAAATTCCAGTGACTAAAAACTCAGATACACACACACACACACAAACACACACTCACACACCCCAAAATAATTCTAAAAAAAACCATAAAACTTTCCATAAACTTCAGGCCCCTTCAGAGAATTCCCTCAGGCCTCAGCTGCTCTTATTTTACACACCTATATAATGTGTTTGTTCATCCGTTTTTCCAGTAGATTAGAAGTACAAAAATCAGAAAAGTAATTTGAAAATCTGATACTCAGTTTCATGAATTCTTTTGAAATTACAACCGGTACTACTGGGTTTTAACAGAACCAAATTGGAGCTGAATCATGCCCGGAAAGTATTTTAGACATCTTAATTTTTTAAAAATATTTTCAGTTGTAAATAAAAACAGGTATTGTGTGTATTTTTATGTGGTGCCAAGAATCGAACCCAGTGACTCACACATGATAGGCAAGCACTCTACCACTGAGCCATGTCCCCAGCCCCAGAGACATCTTAATTCTTACCCGAAGAGTTCTTTGCCCTGTTTAAAAACATTTTTCATTTTTCTCAGACCTCAAAAGACTAAAAATTAAAGACTAAACTCCACACTTGAAATTTTAAGATGTTCTTCAAAATTCTAGAGTCCATGGTCTAAATTCACTTGCTTAAATAGCTGTCACTTATATCTATAACAACCTTATCAATATCATCATGAATAGCAGAAAAAATGAAATATGAACCATTATAGACTTGTTGGCCATTATTATTTGTTGAAATGTTAGGATAAACTAAACTAAGATTTATATGCAGTAGGTTTTAAAAGAGGCTTGTGGGGTTTTTTTTCTTCTATAACTTTTAGTCATCACTTGACTTTTGCAAACTAAAAACTAGGAAAATTAAATGCAACTTTTTTCCTCAAATGACTGAAGCCAAGATGCTTTAGATAGCATGTATTTTCCAAATTATTGACTTACTTCAACACTTTGTACGAGACAGTTTTGTTCTGAATTTTTATGTGTTTTAGAATTAGCCTAGAAATCATATGTGACTATTACATAATATCAGACAATGTAGTACGTATAAACATGGAAGAAGCAAATTCTGAAGATAATTCTGGTCCTGTACAACACCAGAATTGTCAATGTCCCTTTTCTAATGTGATTTTTATTTATTATTTTGATATTTGTGCACTTATTGGGAGCAAGCAGGATGAAATACATATGAGCTTTTATATGAAATAAATTCAGAACAAATTCCCCTTTTTTCCTTCCCCCAAGGCCCAACAGGATTATTAACAACCCCACAGCCGGACACGGTGGCATACACCTGTAATACCAGCAGCTTGGGAGGCTGAGGCAGGAGGATTTCGAGTTCAAAGCCAGGCTCCACAACTTAGCAAGGCCTTAAGTTACTCAACGAGACCTTGTCTCTGAATAAAATATAAGAAGGGCTAAGGATGTGGCTCAGTGGTTAAGTGCCTTTGGGTAAAATCCCTAGAACAAAAACCCAACCCCACAGCCCAGAAGCTCAGAGAGTACTTGTGGTGGTTTGGGTAGATGTTTCATCAGAACTCATGGGCCTGGTTTTACCTCAACAGACCTCATTCTCTTTGGACCACATCTGGACAGCAAAATGAAGTAGGAAACAGTGATTAGATCGATGACATCAACAAGCAACCCCACTGCCCAAGACCAAAACCTCACATTTCAATTAGAGATTGGATGGGGAGTATACTTTTTTAAGCCTTAATTTATCTTCCCAGCTTTTTCCTTTCGTTTTTGGCTAGGGTAGTGGTATCATGGAAGAGGTCCGTTATCTCACAGATAACTAATGTGAGACATGTGAGCAGACGTCTCTTGGATGGGTGGGATCTTATTTTCCAAGCCATCATTCAGGATTTAAGGTTTAATACTATAAGAAATATTTTAGAGCCTGGTGGTTCCAGAAAATCTGAGACATGTGGCCACCACAGCTGTGATGTGGCCCATTCTCTCCCATCTGCTAACCCCCATCCTGACCTGCACTGGACAGGTTTTAACAGATGACAAAGCAGGCTGGTCCCCAGGGTAAAACAGGTTTCTCAAAATGAAGTCTAGTCACTCTAGATCATGAAATGGAAATGCCACCGAGGCCCTTGGGGCAGCCCAGTTGCAGCGACAACATGGGCCAGGGTGGAGGAGGATCAAGTTCAATGTATGTGACCTGATGGCACAATCGCAACACGGTCTCCATTAGGCAAGGTGTAGGTAGAAGCTAATGACCTGAACCTAATTTTCCTTTGACCATCTTTGAAGAGGAATAAACTCTGCTATAATGAGTCTCTTGGGCAATTCAAGTACAGACATTACAGCAGGGCTCAATGCACAAAAACCTCTTACAAAGGGTAAGTCTCCTGGCATAGACTCAGGAGTTTAAGTTGGAGACATTTCTTTAAAACTCTTCCAGGAATTCACAATAATCAATCTTTAAAATACTTCCTATATTCCCACTTGTAATTAAAAACATATCTACATGCACAAATACATACACATATATGTACTTTCCGATAGGAAAGTGAAGCCAAGTACCTAGGCCTTGTCTGTAATAATCTGTCATACTGTAACCCAATGGCCAGGCCTCAGACAATGGTAGAAGCTTTAAGAGAAAGAGCTCTTTCAGCCAATTATACAATTACACAATATGACCATGTTTACATTATCAAGGGGAGGCAGACCAAATTACCTAGCTACTTCAAATTAATAACCCCATTTACCTCAATTATCTGGCAGGCAAGGTCTAAATAATCTGAGTAATTACCTCCATTCATTCAGACAGTATAGATTTGGCCTGTGCATTCAGAAGTAATTTTTCCTTCCAGAACACTTCGACCATCAGCAAATACTAAAATGCACAACAGCAGACTCACATCGGCTTCGTCTATAAGCCGTGTAAGCAAATTCTCCCCATTATCTAGCAGATTAAAATTTATGACACTCTTAATAATCCAGGTTTGAAGTTGTGGGTTTTTTTCCCCACCCCCTGACAAAAATTCATAGAACCATAGAATTTTCAAAGTAGGAAGTATTGACCCAGGCCTGAGGCCTAAAGCCAGTTACTGGCAGCAATCCATGCAGAAATCCTGCCTACTGACTCAGCATCACTAAGGGGTAGAAGAGGAGGTCCAAAGTTCCAGAGGTTGGGTTCCAATCCCAGCCACTTAGTAGCTACAAGATCTTGGCAAGTTCCTTAACCTCTGAGTCTTCTTATGGTGGTGGTAATGGAACCCATTTTGTGGATGAAATGAGGTCATGCAGCTGGGACATTTAGCATAGTTCTTGGCACATGGCTATTGTGGCTAAGTGCTTAGTTTTATTATTTCAGCATCATTACTTTTAGTGGGTCCCCCCCAAAAATGCCCTATTTTAATCCTTAGAACCTGTGAATATCACCTTCTATGGCAAAAATACATGACTAAATTAAGGATCTCTGGAATAAGAGATTGCTTTTGGGGCCCCTAGAATAATCCAAACTAATCACATGTATCTTTACAACAGATAAGCAGAGGAGTTTAGAGCAGACACAGGATGGAGGCAATGTGAAGACAGAGAAGCAGCTACAAGCCAAGGAATACTGACAGCATCAGAAGCTGGAAAAAGCAAAGAAAGGTTTTACTCTCCAGAGCCTCCAAATGGTATGTGGCCCTGTAACACCCTGATATCAGACTTGCAGGCTCCAGAACCCAGAACATTTCCATTGCTTTAAAAACCCTGCTTGTGGTGATGTGTTTCAGCAGCCCTAGGAAACACACACCCCACCTTACTGGACCCAGCCCTTGTTCAAACATTAAGCTATGCAGATGATGGTAATAATGCCAATAAGGCCACAGGTAAGGTGCCTGGGAATGGAAACACCAAGTGTTACCAGGTGAGCTTGACAAAAACAAAGTAGCAGGACCATCCAAACGACAGTGAGCAAACAGGTATGGTTGGAGGAGAGGGTTCAGGGAAGTTAACGTACTAAGCATGAGGCTGGAGGTTCACCCCAAAAATGGTCTTATCCACCAGTTACAGAAACCTAAAATGCCAATCAATGTGTTGCTTGCTTTCAAATAGCACTTTTGTCTTTCAACCCTCAATTTTTTCTTTGTATTTTGTATACTTGGAGCTTACACAACTTCTTAAATCTGTGGATATCTCAAAATTTGGGGAAATTCTTAGCCATTATCTCTTCAAATACTGCTTCAAATCCCCCCTTTTCTCCCGATAATCCAATTTATGTATCGTAAGACTACTGTGACTGGCCTATCCCTTATAATCTATTCTAAATGTTCTCTTTTATCCCCTTCTGCACTTCAATTTGAATGATCTCCATTAACCCTTCTCCCAGCATATACTGTCATCTTCTGCTACATATGATCTCCTATTAAACCTCCATTCAGGGCTGGAGTTGTTGCCTCATATGTGTGAGGCACTGGGTTCGAGTCCTAACACCACATATAAATAAGCAAATACAATAAAGGTCCATCAACAACTGAAAAAAATATATTAAGAAAAACTCCATGCATAGGGTTCTTAACTTTAGATATCTTCCCCCCATAAGAAAATGTTTATTTCTTCTTTATACATTCCTATTCCTGTTGAAATTTTCCATATTTTCATCTATTTAAAAAAATTTCTTAACACACATTAATCATAATTATTTTTAAAATCCTTGTTTGCTAAATACAATTCTGTTCATTCTGGATACCTGTGAGTCTGTTTCTGTTCATTTTCTTTTGGAGGGGGTCATACTGGCATACCTAGTAATATTTTAAAAATTTTTTTAAAAGTCGTAGTTGGACAACACACACGTATTTTATTTATTTATTTTATGTGGTGCTGAGGCTCAAACCCAGTGCCTCGCACATGCTAGGCGAGCACTCAACTGCTGAACCACAATCCCAGCCCAGTACCTTGTAATTTTTGATTGACTAGACATCATGAATAAAAAGCTGCAGAGATTTCTGGTGATGTTATCTTGCTCAAAAAATGGCTCACCTCTTCTTCCAGGCAGATGGAGTTGAGAGGGTGTCAGGGCCAATCACCCAAGCCAATCAAGGACTGTCAAACTCACACTCCTGGTTTGCCCATGTTTCTAGGACTTTCAGTTGCATGATGTGTTCGCCATGCCCCACCCCCCTGACCTCCCAAGCAGATCCTGAATTCTAATCCCGATCATCTCAGCACCTCCACACTGCTGAACACTCCTGCTCTGTGCTTAGATTTTGAACCTCCTGTCCCACGCAGTTTCAGAATTTACCACCCGTCTTGAGGGTAAAACCAACCAAATGTCTGAGACTTCTGAATGCTCCAATTCTCTTTCCAGTCTGCTCTCATGAGACTACCAAAAACTTCACTGGTTTATTTTTCTCAGAAGCAATGCTCTGTCCAGACAAAGCCAGCTTCCAGAATAACACCCCACCCACCCCAACCCAGGGAGAAAAATCAGCTACAGGTCATCAGTTCCCCTCTCCTCAGTTTTCCCCTTTCTGGAACCTTAACCATTCATGATTGTTTCAACACTTCTTAGATGACTTTAAACATGATTTTTAAAAATTGATATGGACTTTTGGGTGGGGAGATCATTATTTTTGTCTCAAACTGCCCAAACCTAACCAGAAGCAAAAATCCCTCTTTGTATTTTTTCAAAGCTCTTTCACTAGAATATATAATTTCTCATATCGGAAAAGTAGGGCAGCATTTTTTACTCTGATCATTTAGACCAAGGTGGGCAAACCACAGTGAGCTAGCCAAGTACAGTCCACTGCTGTTTTTCATAAATACTTTTAAAAATATATTATTTAATTTTCTTGGGGTGGGTGAACACAATCTCTTCCATTTTTATGTAGTGCTGAGAATCGAACCCAGTGCCTCACGCATGCTAAGCGAGCTCGCTGTCTCTTGAGCCACATCCCCAGCCCTGTTTTTCATAAAGTTTTATTGGAACTCAGCCATGTCCATTCATGTACATACCGTCCATGGCTGCTTTGGTGCAACAAAAGCTGTTGCAAAGTAGTTGGGACAGAGGCCATGTCACCACAAAACCCCAAAATATTTGCTATCTTTATCTTTCATGGAATAATTATTGCCAGGCAGCCCTTGCTTTACTGGATAGTGACTTGCAAGGCAACTCTGGAGAGAGGGCTGCATACAAGTTTCCCCGATTCTTATTCCAGTCACTTTCCCATTCTTTTAATTTTGCTCTTATCATGATGATTTATTATAACCATTTTTAAAGATGAACACAATAAGGAGAGGGGGGGGGGCATGTCTGAAACAGCCAGACCTGGCAAGGAAAAGGAAGGCGTCTCAGAACACAATTAAGGACCCTTCTGTCTTTGGAATATTAGGGGAATTTCAACAGTCACCTTGGAAATCTGCTAACACAAATAACAGAAGCAACTATTCAAGGATGCCACTTCAGGGCCAGAAAGTCTTAATATTTCACAGCATTTTTTGTTATTGTTGATATTCTGAAAATGAACATCGAAGGAAGAACAATGAGAAGAATCCTGAAGGATGTGTTCAATTTTTATCCGTTTGATTGCTAAAAGCTTTCATCAAGGCGATTCTCTGAGCTGGGGGGAAAAAAATTCAACAGAGGGTGGCAGCTCAGAGGGACACCCGCGCTACGCCTGATTAAACAAAACAATTTGAAGAAATCTGATACAGTTCCAAACTTAACAATGACTTAAAAGAAAGGCCAGTTGCTTCATTTTCCTTCCCCCCCTCCCTTATTCAGTTTAATACAAGTACATGGCAATTTGCTTCTTTTTAATAAAATTGTACAATCTGATGAGTGGTACAATTTAGCGCCCAATGTCAATTATGGATGCTAAAATTTTCAGAATCATACCACCACCAAAAGTATCTCTTTTTCCCCTCTCTCTCATACCCCTCCGTTAGGAGCAGCCAGTCTTTCTTTTTATTATATCTTAGGCAGAAGGCTGAGCAGGACATGTCTACATCCTGACAACTATAGAGCCCCATCCTCCCAGGGAAGGATGGCTTGAGAGGGCAAAGCCAGACAAAAGAAAGATTTATAAAATAGGGGAATCATGCCCTTAACAAGGAAACTCCTTGGTAGGGAAGGAAGGAAGGTCTCTCAAGGGCTCCCTGACAGGATTCCATAGTTGTTTCTCCTAGTACCTAGATTTCTCTGAAGACTTAAAGGCAAAAGCCAAACTTGGCTCACATGAACATGAATGAACTACTAAATTCCCACTCTGTGCCACCCCTGTGCTTTGAATTCTTCAATGGGTCCCCAGTGCCTAGTTTTAGAGTCCACAGCACACACAGTGTTGCCCAATCCTCATACACTAATTTTTCAGACATTTTGTCCTAGATGGTCATATCTTACAATGGAAAACACTGTTAAAATACATTGTCCAGTGGGACTGCAAGTTGGCGCAACCACTCTGGAAAGAAGTATTGAGATTCCTCAGAAAACTTTGGAACCACCATTTGACCCAGTTATCTCATTCCTCAGTATAAACCCAAAGGACTTAAAATCAGCATACTACAGTGATATGACCACATCAATGTTTATAGCAGCTCAAGTGACATCAGCTAAGCTAGGGAACCAACCTAGGTACCCTTCAACAGATGAATGGATAAAGAAAATATAGTATATACACACAATGGAATCTTAGTCATAAAGAATGAGATTATGGCATTTGCTAGTAAATGGATGGAACTAGAAACTATCATGCTAAATGAAATAAGCCAAGCCCAAAGAACCAAAGGCTGAATGTTCTTTCTTATATGGGGATGCTTACAATAAGGTGGGGGGAGGAAGAATGGAAGTTCATTGGATTAGACAAAGGGGAATGAAGGGAAGGGAGGGGAATGGGAACAGGAAAGACAGTGGACTGAATGAGACATAACTTTCTTATGTTCATATATAAGGATCAGTATAACTCCACATCATCTTCAACTACAAGAATGGGAAGTTATACTCCATGTATGTATAGTATGTCAAGATATAGTCTATTGTCATGTATAACTAAAAAGAATCATTTTAAAAAACCACATCATCCATGATCCCAATCACAAAGGAATAGTGTTATACTTGAGGATTACATTCCTACTTGAGGTTTTTACATTAAAAGTTTTACTATTCTGCTCTACTTTTAAAGATAAATCTCTGCAGTCATTTTCCTATGATTGTTTTAAAAAATAAAAATTATCAAATTATAAAGCTCAGAGACCTCTGATGTCATCTATTCCAAATTCTTCAACCAGTGGTTCATGAGGCCCATAAAAGAATGCAGAGGATTACTTCCACTCGCTAATAAACACTACAAAGGCAGTGTCAAGGAAACAGCCGGCCCTATCCCTTTCTTTATGGGCCTAATTCAGGCCATTCCCGATTTAAAAAAAAAAAAAAAAACACTAGCCACCCTCAGAAACCAACTCCCTTTTTAAATAGGAGTTTCTTTCAACCTATTACTGGAGAATTTCAGAATCATGCCTGTTGAGCAAGATGGCCCACTGGCCCACTTCACAAGGTAAGGATGTACTGATGGAGATGAACACACACGAAAATGGATACACAAAGAGACAGGCAGGCTGGCTGGTGGCATGCAAGATGGCCAGTCAGCAGTCACACCAACACATGTGCCCATCACGGGCCCTCCATCCAAGCTCCCAGCTGACACAGCCCCACACAGAACAGCCCTGCCAAGTCCCATCAATCCACAGATCCACAGAGGCATGGCAATAGCAAGTAAGGCAGTTTGGGTTTTGGGTTTTTTTTTTTTTTTTTTTTTTTTGGGGGGGGGGGAGAGTAACCAGGGATTGAACTCAGGGGCACCCGGCCACAGCCCTATTTTGTATTTATTTAGAGATGGGGTCTTACCTAGTTGCTTAGCACCTCACTGTTGCTGAGGATGGCTTTGAACTCATGATCCTCCTGCCTCAGCCTCCTGAGCTGCTGGGATTATAGGCATGCACCACCACGCCCAGCGAGTAAGGCAGTTTTAAGTCACCCATTTCAGGATAGTTTGACATAGCAAAAGACAAGGAAACAAACCATCTCAAGTCCCTTCTAGCCAGGTGCCCAATGTAAGTCAAGACACAGTGGTCATGCTACAGAGAAAGTGAGAACACAAGGGGAGGCCACCCTGACTGAAGAGGCTGGATAACCAAGGAAATGCACACCAAGGCCAGGCGGCAGGTGGGAGGGCAAAGCAGCACACCCAGAGGTCAATTCTTCCCTTGCTGGTGTGGAGCAGAATGTGTTATGAGCAGTGTTCAGTTGAACGCTGTTTTTCAGGTGCATAAGACAAGAAGCAAGGGCTTCAGATAGCAGAAAGTCACCCCAATGGGCAACTCTGCAGGCTGAGGGCCTGCACAGGGAGCCCATGGGAGGGAGAAGCGAAACCCAGGGGTGAACAGAAAGATGCTCGAGAAGGGATTCTAGTTCATGGGATGCATTGGGAGTGGCAGAAGGACCAGAATAAATTAGCACACCTTGAGCTTTCAATTTGGGTGAACAAACAGCCAAAGATCAGCAAGACCTCACCTATGCCGTGGCCATGTAGCTCGCAAAGCCAGATGTCCAGGGACAGTCACCCCGCTGCTCAAACAGCTTCCATGGCATACCACATAATTCAGAAAAAGCCACACTCCGTACCACATGACCCCCGTCACTTTGGGCCTCATGGCCACTATTCTTAACCTCCTCTACCTGACCCCTTCCTTCTACTCAACAGGTGAAGTTGTGCTCCTACCCAAGAAGCCATGTATGAGAGAAGGCAACAAGACCAAGCCTCAGTGGAGGCCCAGAGTTAAAGGGGTACAAAGAAAGTGCTCACAGATTAGAAGCAATGAGGGAACAAGGAAGGGGAGCTGCAGATGGTAAAAGACAATGGTGAGCCGAGTGCGGTACTGCACACCTATAATCTCAGGGGCTCAAGAGGCAAAGGCAGGAGGATGGCAAGTTTGAGGCCAGCCTCAGCAACTTAGTGAGGCCCCATCTCAAAACACAAAATACAGAGGGTTGGGGATGTGGCTCTGCAGTAAAGCACTCCCAGGGTTCAAAAAAAGATAGCAGTGGCCAAACTCCAAAAGTTTCAGGCAGGTAAAAGCGAATGGATACAAAGTTCAGGGAAAGGACAAAAGGAAGGGAAGAAGAAATGGAAGGAAGCCGTCCACAGGCAACAGCTATGCAGACAGAGGAGGGAGTGGACTCCACAGGGGAGGAAGCTGTAAAAGACTGTCCCTCACCCCCACCATATGGCATTTCAGCAACACCCAAAGAGAGCTGCCACTTTGAGGGAAAGAGCCTTGGAGAAGCAGGCCGTCTCCGATGAGGAACCCCAAATTAATTCCTCAGCAAACCTTTCCCATTCATTATTGTCCTCTTCTCTTCATAAATCAAGTCTGCTAGACTCAAAGACTGGAGCCTTCGGGAAGTGCTGACTCCAAACACAAACATCAATACAGAGACTGCAGACCCCAAGACGGTAACAGGGTGAGACGTATTTATATTCCACAGTTGGCAATGCCTCAGCACACTTTTCACTTTCTAGAAATTCTGTCGGCTTAATTTATGTGGCTCATACCTCATTCCCTTTCAGACAGCAGGCTTTTTATCTTTTTCATTTGGAAACTTATCTTTAGGATTTTCCAAATCCTCACCGTCATTAATTTTTGATGTACTAAATTCTGTCTGCAGTTTCTTCACAGAGACGCAGGGCTTCTTTCGAGGCTGTCTGCCGGCACCCCAGGACTGCAAGATATGTCCCCACCCTGAGATCAGTCATCAGATCCTAATGGCACTGACACAGCAAGCGGGCTGGGCTGCTCTTTGATGGGGTTTTCTTTTCCAAGCCACAGGAAGACTTGAAGACGTTTCTTCCCATCTTTACCATCTTTCAATGAGATGCTTCATGTGTAACTCAGCCCAACAAGAGCAGTAGGGTAGGGGGAAGGGAAAGCATCTACCAACAATCCAGCATTTCAGGTAAAAATTTAAAAAAAAAAAAAAAAACTTTACTCAAGCCAGGCACAGTGGCCCACACTTGTAATCCCAGCAGTTTGGGAGGCTGACGCAGGAGGATAACAAGTTCAAAGCCAGCTTTGGCAATTTAGTAAGGCCCTAAGCAACTTAGTGAGACCCTGTACCTAAATAAAATATTAAAAAGGGCTATGAATGTGCTTAGTAGTTAAGCACCTCTGGGTTCAATCCCTGGTACAAAAAAATAGAAAATAAAAAGCTTTACTCAGAAAAGAGATCAAACTCAAATGAGATCTTGGACTATAAATGGTAAGGAAGCCGTGACTAGTTGAGGCCATTTCAAACGGAGTCAACTATCACCCATTGTAAAAGATGAGTTATCTGAGACCCTGCTGCCTCAGTACAATGGGGCAATAAAATCTCTAATAATGGAGACCAAAAAAAAAAGCCACATAATTAGACAAAATCAGAAAAGGGTACACACGCTTCCCCTTCCTGTGGCTGACCTGAAGGGCACACATACAGCCATTTCTGTGCTGGCAGAAGGCCAGTCTGTTCCCCACTCAGCCTGCCTGAGCCACATCCGGCACAAGGCCACTAAGGTGGAGTTTCCTTTGGCAACAGGCCACTAACAATCCTTGAGTTCCCTGGCCACCTCGGGCCCAGATAAGTACCAGAATAACCATGTCCCTACCGCACAGGTCCCCAGCTATGCGTAAACAGACCCAGCTGTGTGAACCAGGCAGTCGAGCACACATCTCCTAGAGCTGGACACCACAGCTCGAATCCTAGCTGTGCTGCTCCTCCGCGGTTTCCTCATCTGTAAAGATGGGCATAATCGAAGTACATACATCATCACATGCTATGGAAATTGAATGAGTTGAGATATGAAGGGTTTAAACAATACCTGGCATATAGGAAGTGCCAAATAAAGTGACTCTTGATGCCATTATTGTTCTAAGTACTTTCCAGGGGTATCATTGTTACTGAGCACTCCACAAAAGCCATCAGCAGCCAGTTGCGAGGCTGTCACACTTATACAGACAGAACAAACCTGGGGCACTGGCCCTAGGAATGAGAAAGCAAGCCACACCAAGAGGCACCACAAACGCAGGTGTTGACTTCAACCAAAGCCAGGAGCGAAAGGTACAGGAGGAACTGCAGGTGTGAAGCAGGACTCCAAGATGCCACACCAAGG
Source organism: Marmota marmota marmota (assembly GCF_001458135.2). Lineage (NCBI taxonomy): Eukaryota > Metazoa > Chordata > Mammalia > Rodentia > Sciuridae > Marmota > Marmota marmota. The sequence continues at coordinate 4,906,482 of NW_025999941.1, read as the reverse complement.
GAAGGAGGAGGGGCTCCACAGAGGGAGGGGAGCCAGACAGGAGACCAGGAGCTTGGGGCACACGCCCAAGTCCAAGGCCCCTCCAGGACTCCTAGGAGACTGACCCCCGAGCTCCATGGATGCTCACTCACCTTAACCATGAAGTTGCCTTTTTCCTCCTCACACATCAACACTGACTGGACACAGAGCCTGGCCCCCATGGGAAGATGGGGCAAATAATCACAGCAAATACATCCCAAGGACACTTTCTGTTGACACAGCCATTTCCTGAAGGTTCACTCTGCCCCAGACATTCCAGGTAAGTTACCTCATTTCACCCTGACAATGACCACAGGGCTGAAGACTCAGAGGTGAAGTTTCTTGGTCAAGATCTCAGGGTTAGGAGAAGTGACGGGTTAACCTGGATATGGCTGTGTAAGACCTGCCTTCTGAACCACACCATAGCCCCACCCTCACCAATGAGGGGTTCTTCAAGTTCATCAGAATTGGCAAGGGAGGCCTTGGGTATAGTCTCAGCACCTGTAAAGTGGAAAAGAAATTGCCCTTGGACAACTGCTAAGCAAACTCATGACATGAGTGCAGAGGAGACAGCCAGCAACAGAGAAAGAGGACCAGGCCAGACAGGAAACCTGTGTTCTGTCATCACTAACAAGCTCAGAGATGCAACTGCGCAGGACCTTCATTCACGAATCTTGAAAACAGGGACGGTTATATTTGCACTCCCAGCTCCTCTTCTGCTATGGCTAAGGAAGCTCCCATCAGATTAGCTCTCCTGCAGATAACAATTATGAACTCGACAAAGAAACCAAAACGACTTTCTGAGGGCACAAGGCAAGCAGACACTGGGGGGAAGTTAGGCTAACAGCCATCAATGACAAAAACTGTCCAGTGAAATAACCTAAGATCAGGTCCAAGTCTGTACCACAGAGCAAAGCAAAAATTCAGACAGAAACCCACAGTCTTACTGGCTTGAAGAAACAGGACAAACATAGGGTTATATCAGTTACTGGAACATGAAGGGGAATTCCCAGAAAGGAGAGATCCAAAGAGGCCTGACATCTATGTATAAACTCTGGTAAAATCTTTGGCTGATCCCTGAACCACACATACATGAAATACTGTCGAAACAGCACAACTAAGGCTAAAGGAACAGAGTTCTATTGCCATCCAGGAGACAGAGGCTGCAGCTCAAGTCCAACTGTTCGTCAAAATAAAAATCAACACTCAGAGGAAAATAACAGAATCCAGAATTTCCGTAAGTCATGATGTCCAAGAGCAACCCAAAATTATTCCCAATATCCTAAAAACATATGGCCCATTTAAAAAAAAAATGACAACCCAAAAAGACCAATCTCAATTTACCCTAGATGTAATATCCAGACAAGGACTTTAAAGCAACTATCATAACTGTTCTCAATATCTGTCCAACCTACGTCACAGATGTGTTTAAAACTAAAATATGGTCAGGCAAGCAAAGTGTGCTTTGAGAAGTTTCTTATATACCATGCTTGTAGAACAAAAATAAGTGATCCCACTTTTCACACTTGTTCTTGAACTTTATCATAAAGCAAACCATTTAAATATGTATCACCTTTCTTCTAAGAACAAGTCTTACTCAAGGACTGAATTTTTTTTTGGGGGGGGGCAGTACCAGGAATTGAACCCAGAGGTGCTTGACCACTGGACCATATCCACAGCCCATTTTTAAAATATTTTAGAGACAGGGTCTCACTAAGTTGCTTAGGTACTCACCAAGTTGCTAAGGCTGGCTTTGAACTCTTTATTCCCCTGCCTCAGCCTCCAGAATTGCTGGAATTACAGGTTGTACAGTACCACTGTGCCCAGTTTCAAGGGCCGGATTTTTTTTTTTTTTTTTTAATCAAAACCCTGTTTTTAAGTAAATTACAAAGACAACCAATAATGAATTATTATAATTCAAAACTCACCATTCCTATGTACCATCATAAATCATCTTAAAAAGCAAAAATGAGCCACGCAACACAGTCCATCTTACACCGTGGGAAGGGTCAGTATCTGCAGTGGTTCTCATTATGGGCTTTGAGGTCAGACAGCCTGGGCTCGGATGCCAGCTGCTCAGCATAAAGGCTCCCTAGGCGAGTTACTTAGCCTCTTTGCACCTCAGCATCCTAGTGGAAAACGTGGAGAGAAACAGCACCCGCTTCTCACGATTATTGTGACAACTCACAGACCATGTAGCAACTTGGTACATAGTCCGGTGCTGAATAAACAGCTACCGAAAAGAAGGCAAAGAAGTAGTGTCCTGCCCAGCATTGCCCAGCTGGCTAGTGACAGAACTGGGAGGCAAACCTGGAGCCATCCTCCCATCTTAAAACACCTCTTGAATTAAATAACTGCCCTTTAAGTGGGCCCCAATGCACTGTAAACCAGTTATCCTTAGTTCCTTTAGTATTACAGAACATGCAAAAACCAGAAGTCACAACTCTGTCATGGCACAAACTTGATTTTTTAAAATTACTTACAAAAATCAGAATATTTTTAAGCTTTTGTTGATCCTTTTGAATTTGAAAGGTTTTACGACGCAGTTTAGAAAGACACCACCCTTTTAAAAAGGTGCTCCTAGGAAATTTACACGAGTGCCTTTACGAGTCGATCACTTTCACCAGCACCTACGCAGGGCCTCCAAACTCACGCACAATCACCAATAGCATCCTCAGGAGGGTATAGCTGCCATGAGGGTCAGTGTTCAAATGGGGTCTTGTTCTGAGAACTTGAAGGTTCTCATTTCTTCTCAAAAAAGAGGACTGGGCCAGAGGTTCCTGGCTCAGATCTGTCTGTTTCCTAATATTCAGTGCTTAATTAAGAGCTATATTTCACTTGGAGCCCTTTGCTCAGTCCTAGGGAGAAAGAGCCATGAGGGGAAGGACACGTCGCCTCCCTTGGTGGCTTCCCGTACTCCCCCCAATCTGCCTTTTTTTTTTTTTTTTTTTTTAAAGTCCCTACTTGGGCAGCCTTTTGTCTAGATGGCAGGACCAAGCACCTCTTCAACACAGTTCCCAACTTTGCCATTCTCTTTTCTCTTCCTTCTCATTTCCCTACAGCTGGCACAGCCGTAAAGAAGTTTAAGCTGAAATAAAACTACCTGAAGAGTCTAGGAAGGAGAGTCACACTGAATAAATTTGGGGACGCAGCCTCTTAAAAAAGCAGGTGTGGGGACGGGAAGCCACCGAGAGAGGCGACGTGTCCTTCCCCACATAGCTCTTCCTCCCCAAGAAGTGAAATATAGCTATTAAGTACTGAATATGAGGAAGTAGCGAGATCATATAAATAAAAAGATACAAATCTGAGCCAGGAACCTCTGGCCTAGTTCGAGAAAGAAGAAATGAGAACATTAAAAATGTGTTCAGAACAACACCCCATTTAAACAACCAAGGCTAGGAACTTAACTGGGAGAAGCCCAAAGGGTTACGGAAACTTCTGACAGGTATATGGTGGAGCACGGGACCAGGAGGCACTGATGAGAACTCAGCGAGAACATTCTGGAATTACAAGGATGGACTGGTCTGACCGAGGTGTGGCACCTCATCAAGGCCAAGACCATTCTCAGTAATGTTTCCGACTCTGGGAGCATGCGGTTTCCTGTTTGAAAGGGAGGTGGGCTTTGTCCCAACACATGATGATATTCACAGGTCTGGTCTCCTGATTACACCGGAATTAGGACTTGTGAACCCAAAGTAGCTAACACAACCTTAAATGATCAAAAGCTGAGGAGAGTGGCCACTGTGGAGCCGTTTTGAGACGAGTCATCAAGAGATCAGGATTCTTCCAGTGGCTGGCGCTAAGTTAAGTGGCTCCTGGAAAATTCTTTCTCCATCAATGGTCTCAGTTTACGCATCTGCACAGGGTCAGACTTGACTAGGGGTGACCTCAGAGGGTTCCTCACCCTTCTAAGCATTCCTGGGGAATCACTATTGTCCATAAATGTCCTCATCAATGACACCCATTTCCCACTTAAGATTTTCTGAGGAAATGACTCCGAACTATCTCACACAAACACACACAAATAATAACCTCTGACTGCAATCTCCTGTCTACCCTTTAGTACGACTCAACTCTGTTGACCGCAGTACACAAGTCCCCCAAACTGGGCAAGATGCCATGATACCAGGTCACTGGAAATGCTGTCCACTGCCAGATTTCCAAAACTGGTCATCTTTTTGTACCTACTGATAAATTCGACAAGACCCAGAGTTTCTTATTGGATGATCACACAAGGCCCACAAACACACACTGTATTCTTGAGAGCACTGTCAACACAAAGCATTACTGCTCCCCCCACCCCACTGGCTTCTGTTGCCAAAAGAGAGCTTCCCCAACACCTCCCTGCTCTTCTCTATCCTGCCCTAGCCTATGTCTCTGGGCTGAACTTGTCCTTATGAATACCAACTTCTCTGATGCCTGTGGCCCTAGTGAATCCACCCCATTCCATCCTGCTGACAGCCACCCAGTAGGATGTTTACCATGTCCCCTGGCAGCATCCTAAAGGTGGATGGGTCCTTGAAGAGGGGTTCACTAGGACAAACACCCTTATTTTTCAGATGGGGGAAAAGGTACAAAATAAACATTTATCATTCCCATCTTGGGCAGGAAATTCCCCACTCACATTTAACCCTTCTCTATTTGGGGAATGATAATAGTTATCATTGGCTGAGAATTATCTATGGGCCTAACCAGAGTCTTTTCTGATAACTTCATTCAATTCTAACACCAGGAATCTTATAGATAAGAAAAGGAGACACTGAGGGGCCAAGTTCCTCGCCTGAGGTCACAGAGCAGATGAGACAGTCTCCCCACCAGGTCTGCAGGCCTTTAGCCCAGATCTGTGTTGCACCAAAGTCTGTGCTTTTTCAATCATTCCACCAGCCCTACTCTCCAACATGCAGGGTGATGGCCTGATAAACAGCTGCTGATTAATTAGTTAACACTGCTGCCATTTGTTCTCCTTCCACAAGATAAACCCAGGCTTGTACCAGGCCTTGTGAGAAAGATGCCAGCTCATCCCCAGGAAGCCAGCCAGCCTTCTGGTGATGACTGATGCTGGGAATAAGGAGCCAGACATCTATGGGTGTCTGATGGCCACTTTAAAGCACTCAAGGAGAGGTAAAGAAAAAAAAAAATAGGCTCCCATCCAATGCAATTTTTAAACCACTGATTCACCATGCAGTACGGCACTGAAGTCTAAAGCACCTCAGCCACCACTGTGTTTGCAAGATTCTGCATTTACCAAAGCACCATTTACCAGCCCAACAGTCCCTGTGAGGCTAGTTGGGAGAAGACACCCTGACAAGGTAGAATAATCTTACCAGACGGGAACAGAAATTGAAGCAGTTCTATTTCTTTCAAATCCAGAATATAAAAGTCTAGCAACTGCAGGGTAAGAAGAGAAGCAGCTCCTCTTAAGCCTAGCATACTTCGAATTTTGCTTCCTGACCCCACAGTTTCTAGATCTGCTGGTTCCCGAGAGACACACACGCTCCCTCCAGGAGACACAACTATGGTTTCAGAACACCAAAGCCCAGATGTCCCCTTGGCCATTTTGGATTATAAATGCTGCCGCAGCGGACTGCCATGCTTGTGTGTAGGGGGTGAATGATCCCAATTCCCCAGGGGAAAGAGGATTTGTGCCACCAGGTCGGGGGCAGGGAAGGGTACACCTGCACCCAAGAGTCACTGGAGTATCTCTCGTTTCTTTCATATCCAAGAGTAGCCATCAATGGAAAACTAAAGTGACCGAGACTGGAAGAACCAGAGGATTTGGCTCCATAGATTCTTCTGCCAGGACCTAGACCCCCACACCCAGGGTCCCATGCAGAGGTGGCTGACATTATCCATACATGAGCCAGGCTAATCCTTCATCTCATTCCAACAATCCCATCTTAATATTCTATATCCTTCAGTCTGAACCAGGAAGATAACTCATGCCATCTAGAGACAGACACCACGCCAGTTGGGACTTTATGTGTTGAGTGTAAGAAGCAAAGTTGCACCAAGGCAGGAAGAAACAAAATGGTTTTGTTATGTGAAGTTACAAATGTGAGGAGGGTGTGCGGAGGCTGTGAATCTGAAAGAGCAGGTTGTGTTGGTCCCTCAGCTGCTTCAGCTGCAAATCCACCCTTCTAAGCTCTGATGTGTGGAGAGGCCAAATTGCATTCCCCCCTCATCCTATGAGTGCCTACCAGGTTCCTGTAGGGGGAAGACAAGGGGGCAGGAGCTTCTCCTTCTGTTTCCAGCACTTCTTGCTGGTGCCATCTCCAGCATCTATTGCTACCCTGGAAACCAGCCTCACCCAACTCCTCCACACATACTACAGAAGAATCCAGCAAAAGACACTGGTGAGCAAAAGACACTGCCAGGAAGGCTGTCAATGGAACGGTTACATTCTGGGACTTCTGGCCACTGGCACAAATACATAAGGATAATGGTAGCAAACCTCATTCAGAGGGTCAATGTAGACTGTCATCTACATGAAGTCTATGTACCTTTAGAGAAAGCCAGTGTGCATGTGCAAGATCTTAAAAATCATCCTGCAAAAAAATGGAGTTTTACATGAATCATTTCACCAAATCAGATACTCAACAAATGTTCCCGGCTTGGGAGGCCCCAAGGACTTAGCAGTGGACAAGGCCAAGTCACGCCCTTGTGGAGCTTACATTAGGGCTGGAGGACACCATAAATAACGAAATGATAACAGACCAAGATTTCAGATGACAAGTTGCATGGAGAAACTAAAGCAGGCAGAGCAGGGGTCAGGAATGAGGAGGGCAGAGGAGCGAATGTTCGGGACAGGGTGGGAAGAGGCGGAGGCTCTGAGATAGGAAAGAAGGAGCCCTGAAGAGACCTGGGACAAAGCCCTCCCAGCAGAGGGGCCCCAGGACACCATCACAGAGAAGTGCCCCAGGGTCACATGACATGGGGTCCTTGGAGCCACGCCACTGCCAAAGGAGGCTCTCCGAGGCAGGGATGCCATTAGCTGGCTTCCAGAAGTCCCCCAAGTCAGACACAGCTCAGCGGCCGAGTTCACGTCCCCACTCCGAAATGCGGTTATTTTTCTTTACTTTCAATTTGCATCGCAAGCTGGAGAGAAATGAATTACATCCCCCTGGGTTTCTCTGTTCCGTACAATTAAGAAAAGCTATTTCTTAGTCACGAGGCGAATGACGACACCAAGATTTCCCATTTTCTCTCTGCAGGAAGGCTGTCATCACTCAATATTAATTGATCCTACTTTTCATCAATAAAGCAGGGTTGAAACAAATTTTTGGTCCCCAAAATGGCAACTATTACCCTGTTAAGGTAAGTTATTAATGGCGTCTCCATCAAAGCACACTCGCGTTCACAGGGCATCAGCTGCTTCAATTCGCGCCTTGTTTCTTTAATGGGGAAAAATGAGTAAATTAGTACATTTCTTCCCCACACTGGATAAATCACCAGCGCCTATCTCGTTTAAGGTTTGCCAGGGATTTTCCACCATTTCATCAAAACTAGGAACACACAGAAAGGGTGCAATGTGTCTTCAGCTCCCAGCAGGAGAGCCTGTCAATCGAATGCAATTTCATTTTCCTGCTAGAGAGAATGGATAAAGTGAAAACAGCAAGAAGATGCAGGAAGCTCAAAAACTGAGGAGACCCATTGCTGTGTGTGTGTGTGTGTGTGTTTTTTCCATAGACCAAAAAAAAAAAAAAAGATTTCATGCTTATTTCTAGAACAGGGAAACTGAATTAGAGGATCCTAGTTTTAAAAGAAAAGTGGGGACCCTAGTTGTATGTAGCTACAAGTGAACAGCCTACAGTGGACTGGGAACCTATGGGAAGCCAGCCCTCATTCCTAACGAGGGTGCTCACCAGACACTGGCATCCAGTGAAAAACAATTCTCAAACTCAAGAGAGGGCTTTGCTGTCCACTCCTTCCAATCCGTTTTGGGTCATTTATTTACATGAGTGCTGGGGCCTTGTGAAAGGCTAACCACAGGCCATTTGCATTTCATCAATATGTTTAAATGTCACGACTCTTGACTTGTACAGCTGGAAGCCAGGCTTAGCCACTCACAACCAGGCTGCTGAAAAATTGTGGTCCAAGCAGAAGGCATTTCTTGAACATATAATTTAGTTTTGAGAAAAGATGAGCTCTGTGCACCAGAGCTGTGGCATGAAATTAGAGATGCTATGGATGTGTCTCCATGGCGTCAAGGAAATGACAAGGGTGGAAAAGTGAACACAGTCACTTGCTTCCAGACTAGCAGGGAAAAAAATAAATAAATCACCGTGGAGATCACTCCTATTAATGGTCTTGAAGGACCAGTGCATCTCTCCCTGGGTACTGCTAAGGACTCCTCTGGAAACTGCCCTACCAAACGGAAGCCACCTGGTGTGGGAGTTTAAGAGACTTGAAAGGGGGAGGGGAACTACTGATGTCACCCTTTCTTTATTCTCATTGTGGCAGAAAATTAAAACCCATTTCTACCCTTTACTCTAGCTACTTTTCCTGGAAGAAAAAAAAAATTCCTATATTTCCCACTTACAGATGGGGCAATAGGAACTGAGGTTAAGTGACTTTCCCAAGGTCACACAGCTAATAAATGGCAGAGCCAGAATTTAAACCCTGTGTTTCTGACAATTCCACAGGCCACCTTTCATAGGGTGGAGATATTTGTAACATAAACTGCCTGTGTTAATACATAATGATGTACAACAAATTACCACAAAACTCACATTTATTATCTCAGTTTTTTGAGTCAGAAATCTAGGTGCAGCTTGGCTGAGTGCCTCTGGATCAAGACCTCTCAGAAGGCTGCCTCAGGTATCATCCAGGGCTGACATCACCTCTAGGCTCCCTTGGGGTAGATCACTTCCAAACTCATACACATGGTTGTTGGCAGGATTCAGTTTCCCTGGGGTCTGCTGGACTGAGGGCCCTATTTCCTCAGAGGCTGTTAGCAAGTCTCTCAGTTCCCTCCCAGATAAGCCTCTCCAGGGTACAATGAATGGTGGCTGGCATCCCTCAGAGGGAGTGAGAAAGAGTGCAAAAGTCCAAGACGCAAGCTGCAATCTTTTTGTAACCCAATCTCAGAAGTGACAACTCATCATTTTCCCTCTATCCTATTCACTAGGAGAACGTCTCTAGGTCTAGCCCACACTGGACCACACTGGACTGTGGAAGGGATTCTACAGGTCATGAATACCAGGAGGCTGGGATCATCTCCACGGACACCCACCAATATTACAATAAGCAGAGAAGTTGAATCTAAAGTTGGTTTCCCCCCCAGTTACCTTGGTTCCCAACTCCAAGTTCAGTACAGAACTCCAACATTCCTTGTGAGAAAAAAAAATCCTTGATTGGCTCATCTCTCTTCGATGCCAATTTCGAACAACTGCTTTAAAGTTCTCTTTTTGATTTTAGTTTTTTCTGTCTAATCCATTTATATGAAGTTAACAGTAAGAAACTACTGAGTAGGGCTGGGGATGTGGCTCAAGCGGTAGCGCGCTCGCCTGGCATGTGTGCGGCCCGGGTTCGATCCTCAGCAACACATATAAACAAAGGTGTTGTGTCCGCCGAGAACTAAAAAATAAATATTAGAATTCTCTCTCTCTCTCTAAAAAAAAAAAAAAAAAAAAAAAAAATGATAGAATTGATTTTTTATGCTTTTTTTTTTTAACAAGTA
>NW_025999941.1:4894053-4896179 GCF_001458135.2 Marmota marmota marmota | reverse complement strand
TCTAAAAAAAAAAAAAAAAAAAAAAAAGAAAGAAACTACTGAGTAGAAATGGATGTTATTGCCTTTTTTTTTTTTTTTTTTTTTAACAGTTTACAGATTGGTAAGAAACGAGGCAAGAAGAGAAGCAGTTGGGCCACCAGTTTGGGGGATAAAGCAAGACAATGCAGAAAAATCTCAAATGACTTTCTCTCCATTCCTAGTGCATCTTTCCAGCATCATCTCAGCCTGTTAGGAGAAGATGCAGCAACTTTTAACAAGCTTCATCCCACTCTGACCCAGAAGACCATTTCTCACCCAGGAAGCTATCATGGACAGAAGATGCAGGGGTTCATCCCCAGGACACCTTTGAGGCACTGTTGGAGACTCTGAAGTCTCCAACAGCTCAGCCTGTCAACATCAGCAGCCAACCCAGGAAGCTGGTCTGAGACACTAACATAGGGGTTTTCTCAACTACAGCTGGTTGGACCCAAAGATGAGACCTGACTTAGGATTGCCATATACCAAACAGCAGACAAATCTCCAGGCATGAAGGGCCCACCAGGTCAAAGATAAGTGATGCAAATCAAAACAAATGCTTCTCCAACAGAACAGAACCATCAAGGGCTGTGCCCAAACTAGGCTGGTTTCAAAACACAATCACTCTAGAATTTAGTGGAATGTTTTTGACTCCTTTTCCTACACTGGGAGACCTCATTGTCTTGTTCACCACTGTATGCACAACACAGCCTGAGAGGAGGTCATCAGTAAATAGTCAATTAATATTGGATGACCACATCAGACAAGACTGCTTCCTCCATTAAACCAAATCCACCCAAAAAGCTACCAGGAATACCTGACCCATCCTGTGTCAAAAGCCACACTGATTCCTCATGGCCCCATGTGGCGTTCATGCCTACAAACCAAGTTTAAACCATGATGCCCAAATGAAATAATCCCCTTCCTCTTAACAAGACCCAAGGAGGCCTCCTGATAAAAATCATATACGCACCTGAAAAGCACACTCTTACAAGAATGGGGGTGGGGGGGGGAATCAGCTGCTAAATATAGAAAGTACTCCTTGCCTGCATAACCTTTATTTATCAGAAGATCTGAACTGTAAACAAAGAACAGCATGTCTGAAACACAGAACCCAGGAAATGACTTTCTAGACTTAACGACAGAGACATGCACCTTAAGGCCAGACTCGCCCACGTTTTCACACCAAAATTGTCCTCAAAAATAGTCCATAGACAAAATCCAACAGGTCTCCCTTCCTCTGAAATAGCAGAGAAATCTGCTCAAAGTCTAAAATGATTCTGGACCCCAGTGAAATGGGATAAAAACCTCTTGATACAAATTCTCTGAAGCAATATTGATAATAATCATTAGTAGGATGCATAGAACATTAACTCATTTTCTGTTCCACTTTAACCAAATTAGATTAAAAAATTATTACCACTTTCACAGGGCTGCTTTTATGAATCCCTGCAGAAAAATAATTTGGTTTTGCTTTGACAGATAACGGCCATCACTAGGGAATTTCATTTTACTGAAGACAGCCTTAAATCACTGAAATTTACTACTTGGGTTACACACACACACACCCTGATCCCATTTTCACACAAGACTGAATGTTGTTTCTTGGGTCTGGATTTCAAGTGGCTGGGAAAAGAGCATGAAGAGTTTTTACATTAAGAAAGGAATGTAAAGAATGCCAGACTTCCTTAAATCTAATCTTACTACCCCCATTAGTGTGTATATAACAATAACATTAGTGCTAACAGCAGACTCAGTTGCAACATCAAAAGCAAGCATAGAGAAGATGCATACAGCAGCTCTGCTCAGAAAGGTTTAAAGTCACGTCACTCATACTGTGGTAAGCCATTCTTATAGACCGTGGCCGCCATTAGAAGATGGCGCCGGCTTCCACTGTGGCCTGTGATAAACAACTCCTTTTATGGAGAGTTGGCGCGCAATCCCTTACCACCCTATGAGAGAGATCCACGTGGTGGCTTGGGATTGGGATGCGGGGGGCTTTATTAAGCTGTGCTTGGGTGTGCCGGGCGGCGGGCGCTAGAAGATGATACATGACTCAAGGCCTGAATAAACTGCTGAAAGAAGAATCCTGTGTCGTGTTTTCCCTTGCC
>NW_025999941.1:4822103-4893695 GCF_001458135.2 Marmota marmota marmota | reverse complement strand
AAAAAAAAAAAAAAAAAAAAAAAAAAAAAAAAAAAACAACCCTTCGTAATTATAGAAGCCGGAAACAAAAAATGAAACCCAGGTAGGAAACTGAGCAAGTTCATGGCACCCAACAATTGCTTTTGCCCAAACTGAAATTAAATAAATATACACATGCACACTCTCCATGAAAACACCGCTGCACAGTTTATTAATGAACAGTGAAAGGAAACAGAAGCCGAAAGTGGGTCAGAAGAAACTGTTTAATCTAATAGTCTGGAAATTATACTGGAGGGAACAGATGGTTTCACAGAAGTCGATGCTACCTAAGGACCAAAGAGCAATTTTCTAGGAAAGAAAAATGCTTCCCTACCCTACTGCACATACTGTTTTCCAGCAAAGGAGGAGTCTATATTCAACACAGGACAAACCCAGCTTGGCATGTTTACAAAACTAAGCGGCAGCCATCCACATGTCCAAGATCACAAGAGGCCTTCTCAATCTGATCTAGAGGTCAAACGTGGCCCTCTTGTGAAAACAGCAAAGGGAAACCAACACGATATTCCAGCAGGTTATTAACCAACATTCACAACCTTCGTAGTAAGAAAAAGTGACCTTCAATGTGGCTTGCAATTCCCACACACTCTGGACCACAGTGAGACATATAGGCCGCGTGGAGATAAAAGGCCTTAGTGTAAGATGTAGTTGCATAAGGCAGGACCACCCAGCCACTGCGCCTCCCTGTTCATCAAGCAGAGCTAAACACAGCAATCACCTCCAGAGCTGTAAGGACCAAGTAAAGTAGATAAAGCTGGGCTGCCAACCACACAGTGACGACATGCAGGTGATATTCATATTCATTACCTTGTTTTATTTTGTGGTGCTGGGCTCCAGCACCTTTGATTCACTAAAACATACAGGAAAGTTCTCACTAAAGGGGCACAATCCACAAGGAGATCTGTCACAGCTGGGAGGCTTCAAATGACAGATAAGAAGCACCCAAATCTCAAAGCCGTCATCTGTGAGACCTTTGATACTGTCCACATTGCTTAAGAGGAAAAGATTTAAAGGTGGCGAGTCTGACTCTAACCCACTGCATACTTGAGGTAGGACCATGGATATATGCTGGGTCACTACAATTACCCTCGTCTCCTTATTTGTAAAAATCAGGATCCTTATGGGTATTAATTTACACCAAGCATGGTGGGTGGAGCCTCTGCTCTCATAACTATTAACACCAACAACATCACTAAGCCTGTGGTACCCTCACAGTGGGTCATCTGGAGGTGTCTCCTGCAAGGCCAGAGGCCACAGTGGCAGAACAGCCTTTGTACCATTAAGATTACAAGCTGAGACAGGAGGACCCTCCCTCCAGGATGAGCTTAAGAACTGGGGGCTAGCTGGGCGTGGTGGTAATACACGCTTGTAATCCCAGAGGCTCGGGAGGCTGAGGCAAGAGGATCGCAAGTTCAAATCCAGCCTCAATGAAATCAAGGCACTAAGCAACTCAGTGGGACCCTGTCTCTAAATACAAAATAGGGCTGGGAATGTGGCTCAGTGGTCGAGTGCTCCTGATTTCAATTCCCTGAAACCCTTCCCCCCAAAAAAATTTGGAGGATATAAAGAGTCAATGCCCCCAACTCAGATATGGGGCCTCCTACTTTCTGCCATAATGTCAAAGGAAGCTTTGGGCCTTCCTCCTATCCTTCCACCTTCCCTCCTCCCTGGCTTCTAATATCTTGCCATAAGGTTCATGGTTGTTTTTACCTACAGGGGCAGAGGGCACAAAATGCTATCAATGTCAGGGATTTGCTCCATTCTGAGAAGCTGCAAATGTTATAGATGAATTTGTCATGTTCTGAAGTGGCAGATATCGTATTTAGAGAGAGATAATAAATACCTCATTAAGGGATGGCAAAACAAACACTTCAGGGTCCTTGAAGCTCTATCTAAAGGAACCCCATGGTGAAACCCACTTTAAACCAAGAATCCTCTTGTGATGCAAAGAACTACCCAGCCCCCAGCCCCAGCCCCACCCCACCCCATATTTTCCCCCTCCCTTTCCATGGTTTCCTAGGTGGGGCTTCCTTCCCAGTGAGGACTTCATGCATGCAAGGCAAGCACTCTATACCTGCAGCTAGATCTCAGTGCTAACGACTAAAAGTCCCATAGGAGCCCTTCCCTAAAAATCCCAGCCTTTGGGGCCACTCATCTGCATGAACAGCTCATTCTTAGACCACTTACGGTACCAGACCTCCCCAGTTTATGCCATATCACATACTCACACAATGCATCAGAAAAAGACCGGGCTTCTCAGGACCAGAGGTAAATCGCAGGAGGTTCAAGCGGACCTGAAGGGAAACAAAGTCTCTACCCACCACCACTCTCCCAAAGGTCATTTATTGGGATGCCCACGATCATATCAGCAAACCACGTGGGACTTAACACGTTCCTGCTCACTTGTTAGCCATCTTAGCTGCTCACTGGCATCACCTGTAGTTTCAAAAGTACTGACATCTGGGTCCATTCCTCAAGACTGACTTAATTGGCCTGGCAGGCAGCCTGGACATAGGAATTTAAGTTGGAGAATCATTGTTCCAGCTCATGATTTTTTAGGACCATGGCCTGTCCTCCCAAATAGAGTACAAGTCACTTTAAGGAAATACTTATAAGTTGGTCATAATGTAAAAGTAGATGAGTATTTACTGAATTTATTTCATACTAAAAAAAGAATCATACCAGCATATTTATTTGTATCATCTCTACTCAAGTAAAAGATGTGGTAAAGGTTCCCAAAGTATGGTGCTCACAGAGCACCTGGGGATGTGTTACAAAGGCAGATTCTCAGGCCTTACCCAAGGTTACCAAGTCAGAGACTCTGAACAGGGGCCTGTTTTAACAGGCCCTCCGGGGGATTCTCCAGGTGATAACGAGAACCACTACTTTAGGGTAATAATCAGTTCCAAAGGCTGCAGTCTTGTCTGGAGGTTAACATTATTTGAGGCAACTCTTTAAAACTTGCCTATCATCTCTGACTTCAAGAGCCCTGAAACCAGAAAGGCGAAGAGTGCCAGGATTTATAACAAACTAAAGTACTCAAGCTCTTGGCCAAAAAGAAAGAAAGAAAACCTTTAATTTCTTAATTTTCAGAACATGTGACCCATCTTTTCAGATTAGTGTTTTTCCCAGCTGTGAAATGAGCACACAAGGACAGCTACACAGACAACAACCAACAGCTGCTTCTGTAGTTGTTTAGGGTTAATGTTACCCAGACTGGAAGTTAAATCTGGACGGACCCTATGATTCATTGCACAATATACATGTTTTGAATAGTGACTATCACCCTGTGTTCTTATCATGACCACCCAAAATTTATATACAGTTTAAGGCTAACATGCTGGCAGCCAAAATCCAAGTATGAGCCTGGTCAGCAAAATGTGGAAGAAAACATCCCCAAGGTCAACTCTTAAAGACCCCTTAGACAGGAAAACCACAAAGATGGGAATTTGAAAAATGTGGCCAGGCAGCCCAATCCTCAAAATTGTAACATGTGTCGTGGGAATGTTTTATAAGCAAGAATTTAAGAGGGGGAAAAAGAAGACAAGCTTGAAAAGACAGGCAATGGAGCATACAGACAAAATTTGGAGCGTTTTCAGGTTGACGCCCTTTGATTTAAACTCACCAAGGTGCAGGAGTCTCAGGAACTAGGGAAGCCCAGAGAGAATGCTCCGCTGTCAGAGAGTCTAGAGGTTGTTCTACAAACGTCCAGTAGTGTACGGGCATACAGCAAGTTACTTTTTTTTTTTTTTTTTGGTACTGAGGATTGAACCCAGAGGTGAGTGACATCTCCAGTCCTTTTAACTTTATTTTCAGACAGGGTCTCACTAAGTTGCTGAGGCTGGCCTTGAACTTGCAATCCTCCTGCCTCAGCCTCCCAAATTGCTGGGATTACAGAGTGTGCCATCACACCCAGCAGGAAGTCATTTTTATAACTTCTCCATACAGTTTTTTGGAGGTGTTGGGGATTAAACCTAGGGCCCCAAGCATGTTAGGCAAGCACTCTACCACTGAGCTACATCCCTTTAAAACCTCTCCAACCAAACTCTACTACTATATTTTGCTATACCATAGCGGTGACTCCACCCACCTCATATGACTGTTGTTAGCTTGTTTAAAAGAGATGAATACTAGTTGCTGAATAAACAGTAGTCTATTATTACATGTAAAAAAATTAAGCAACTTGCCAGTGCAGTGGCACATGCCTATAATCCCAGTAGCTCAGGAGGCTGAGGCAAGAGGATCAGGAGTTCAAAGCCAGCTCAGCAAAATCAAGGTGCTAAGCAACTCAGTGAGACTCTGTCTCTAAATAAAATACAAAATAGAGCTGGGGATATGGCTCAGTGGTCGAGTGCCCCTGAGTTCAATCCCCAATACCTCTAATAATAATAATAATAATAATAATAATAATAATAATAATAAAGTTACTAACCCACATACATTGTTGTTAGACTCGTAAAACTGTACAACTCCTCTGGAAAACAGACTGTGTCTTAAAAAGGTAAATATACATTTGCCAAACAACCCAAAAATTCTACTTCTGACATATTTATTCAATAAAAATGAACATATGTCCACACAAGCCTTGTTCACAAATGTTCATGGCAACTTTTTTCATAATAGCCCCAAACTGGAAATAGCCCAACTGTTCAATGGGAGGGGGATTAAACAAATTGTAGTACATCCAAACAATGGAATATTACTCAAAAACAAAAGGCAATAGGCTCTGGATTCATACAACAGCATGGATGCATCACCAAAACATTATGCTGAGTTAAAGAAGCCAGACACAAAGGAGCACATTCAGTATGATTCCATTTTATTCAAAAAGAGGCAAAATGAATCTGCAGTGGTGGGAAGAAGATCGGTTGTCTGGTCTGGAGGCACCTGAGGGAGCTCTCCTGGGTGATGGGAAAGTTCTGCATCTTGAATGTGGTGGTAATTCTCCAGAGGTTCATAATATCGAAGCTCACCAAACTATACACTTAATATGGGTATATGTCTTTGAATATAAGTTATACCCCAATATATCTGTTCACACAAGCAGCACTGAGAGAGCATGCAGCCGCATGCATTCACAGGTTGCCCCTGAACTCTCTTTCATGGGCATCAAAGCCTGGGAAAAGAAACATTGGTTTCTGGTCCATGACTTACTATCTGTGAAAGCAACTTCCCCATCTGAAAATAAATAAGAGAAATAATGCCTTCCCTCCAGCTCTCGGGGCTCCTTGAATGATTGGGCAAGTGCATTACTGGAAAATGCTTCAAAAAGAATCAGAACACTTGATGTGTGACCTCATGCCATCCACCGGGTACCCTACAAACCCACTTCTAAACTCAGCTCTCCCTCAGCCTCCAGGCAGGTCCGGGGACCACCTCCTGATCTCTCTTGACCCACCGACTTCTCTTGTCCCCATTGCCACTATCTTGGCTGAGGCCACCTGAGCCTTGCTGATGACAGTAATGACTTCCAAATGGTTTTCCCTCCCCCACTCTTGCCCCTTCCATCCTCCTTCATTCTAAACTCAAAGAGATCTTTCTAGAGTTTGAATCTGATCATGACCCACTCTCTTCTGACCTTAAAAACCTTGAGTGTTCCTGAAAAAGCCAGGTCTCTTTAACCCAGCACTTAAGACCTTTTGTCATCTGTACCCCACCTTACTTCTCCCAACCAAACAGAACTGCCTGTGTCTTCCCATATATGAAATACTGCCTCTGAATTTTGGTATTTCCCACACTTTATCCCCTCTGCCTGGAAAGCTTATCTCCTTCCCTTTTTCTTCCACACATTTTTTGCCTGGCTAATGCTAAATACGCCTGTACATCGCAAACCTTTCACCCCTCCATCAATAATGGGGGTTACCACCCTCCCCTCTTATCTCCATCACTTTCGTTCTTCCTTTGAAAGAGATTTTGAACCAATCCAGAGTAGTGGATAAGACTGGTGCTATAAACTGAATCATATCCCCCCAAATCTTATTTCCATATGACTATATCTGGGGTAAAGAATTAAAGTCAAAGGAGGTCATAAAGGTGGGGTCCTAACCCAGCAGGACTATAAATCAAGCACACACATGCTCTCTTTTTTTCTCCTTCCCTCCCTCCATCTCCTCTCAAACTCCCTCTCTGCTATGAGAGAACACAGTGAGGATGCAGTCAATTCTCACAGGCAACTATCTGCAAGCCAAGAAGGGAGTCTTCACCAGGACCCCAATATGAAGCATCCTCTCCAGTACAGAGACTTCCAGTTCCCAAAACTGGAGAAAATAAATTTCTATTGTTTAAGCCATCCGTGTGTGCTATTTTGTTATAGCAGCCCAAGCAGACTAAGGCCATTGGGAACATCTCCTGTCTGGTTCACCCATTAATCCCCAGAACACAACATCTGGCCCAATGCCAATGTTCAGTCAGTATGTGTGGAATCAATGAAATGTCACCCTGTGGTCATTATGAACCCAAGAACAAATGTACATGATAAAATTGTACATTATTCTGAATTGGAAACGCAGATTCTGATCTAGAACCAAGTCTTTCTCCCTCGAAAACAGACCAGCGCTGTCTCATATAACTTTCTGAGATGCTGGAAATATTATTTATCTGCACCATCCAATATGGCAGCCACCAGGCATGCATGGCTACTGAGCACTTGAAATGCAGCTAGTGTGAAGGAGGAAATGAATTTTTAATCTTATTTAATTTTAATGATTACATTTAAAAAGCCATGTGGCTGAGTGATCCTGTTCTGAACAGCACAGGACTGGAGAGTTCAAACAAAGCCCTAAGCCCTGGGCACTGGCCTCGTTATATTGATCACACTCGGTGCCAACTGTCGCTAGAACCAAATGTATAAAACACAGTTGATTCTCACAGAGCCGACACAGGTAGCTTTCAAGGGGTATTAGAGTGGCCTGGCACAGAGAAGCTGGCAAAACACACACATAAAAGGGATAATGAGGCACCGTTTTGCAGAGATTGTGATGCTTTAGGGGCCTCCGTCTGCAATGAAACCCAGCAAAGGGCAGGTTCATCCCTCGGTGACCAGACTTAATTGAAAATTTAAGACCCAATCAAATCACCCAGAATTGAGATTTTTGGCAGCTTATGTACGTCGCTGTGAGGTTCCCGCTGCTTTTCGCCTCTGCCAGCCCTACAAGTGAGGCTGCAGGTTCCAATATCATCCACAACGGCACCAAGCTTTAAGCAAGAGACAAAGCCACGTTAAATCTAATCCTGATTTCTTAAAAAATGCACACAGTCCCTGTCCTTCCTAAGCCATGAGGTGAACACTGGCCAATACTCTACCTCCGATTTGCATTTGCTTAAGAGTCAGAGGAGCATTTTCTCTGTGAAAGATAAGCGTATTAAGTGCACTTAAAAAAATCTCCCATGGAAGATTATGTCAAAACCTATGGAAGGGCTGGGGTTGTAGCTCAGTGGTGGAGTACTTGCCTAGCATGTGCAAGGCACTGGGTTTGATCCTCAGCACCACATAAAAATAAATAAATAAAATAAAGGTACTGTGTCCATCTACAGCTAAAAATATTTTTTAAAAACCTGATGGAAGAGGAATATATCATATGCCCTTCTACATAACACAAGTCTCTTGCAAGAATGTTCTAACTGGTGTTAATGCCTTATTTGCCGAGCATCTTGTAATTTACATGTGCTCTGATGCCCAAGAGATCTATGTCACTTCCTAGATCTAGGTCACTTCCTCTGTCACTTCCCAATACCGCATCTTTGGGCAGGTTACTTAACCTCTCTCTGAGCATCTGTCTCTCCATCTGAAAAAAGGGGTGAGCTGTACCCATATAATTCACTAGGTTATTGCAAAGATAAAATGACAGAATCCGGGGCTGGGGATGTGGCTCAAGCGGTAGCGCGCTCGCCTGGCATGCGTGCGGCCCGGGTTCGATCCTCAGCACCACGTACAAACAAAGATGTTGTGTCCGCCGAAAAACTAAAAATAAATAAATAAATTCTCTCTCTCTCTCTCTCTCTCTCCCCTTCTCCTCTCTCTTTAAAAAAAAAAAAATGACAGAATCCACACAAGATGAATATTCATAGAAACTTAATTTAGAATGGCCCCAAACTGGAAACAACACAAATGACCATCAACAGGTGAATGGAAAAACAAACTAGCCCATCCATACCATGGAATACTACTTAGTAACACAGCAGGGGATGAACACATGTGACGTGGATGCTCCAAATGAGCAAGCTGAGGGAGTGACAGAGGTTACATACTACATGACCAAAAAGAATATATATACTACATGACTCCATTTATAAAAAAAATTCTAGAAAATAAAATCGGTGACAGAAGAAGTAAAAGAAAGCAAATCAGTTAGAAAAGGAATAGAATGGTATATAGTAGGCACTTAACAAATGCTACTCCGTTTTGGACAAGGGTGAATGAGCGCATCAGAAAAGCTGGGGACACTGCCAGGGAAATGGATTGATACACAGAAACACACCTCTGAGCATGGCTCTGGGTTTACCAGGACCCAACCAGTTAGCATGGGCTCTTCTCAGCTAGAAAGTGTGAACAAGGAAGACGAACAGAAAGATGAACAGGGTTTAGTCTTTGCCCTGAAGGAAATACAAGTAGGTTTAATGCATGATGTAATAAAAGTGTCATAAGGATGGTGCTGACAAACTGCAGGTGGGCAGAGAGTAAGGCTGATGGGTTTGATGTCAAGAAGGAGGATTCCAGTGGGTGGATTCCAGTGGCAAGGAATAAGAGGCAGGGCCTTGCCAAAGCAGGGAAGCTGGGAAAGGGGGGTCCTGGGGGAGCAGGCGGTCCTGCAGCCACAGCACACACTGTCCTCTGGGGATGCATGGGAGACAGTCCCACGACCAAGCTACAGAAAGCCCCCAGCGCCAACCTGAGCCTCAACTTTATCTGCCCAGGGGAACCTGCCAAAGAGTTGAGCATGATCAGATGTGTGTTTTACACAAACAGGTCCTATCTAGAGGGCAATTTGGCAATTTATCAAAAGTCCTGACATTCGCATCCTTCAACTTGGCAATTCCTAAGGAAATAATCAGAAATGTACACAAAGATTTATGTACAACATTGCTTATCACAACATTATTTATAATAGCCCGAAGCCCAAAGTAACTTAAATGTCCAATAAAGGGGACTGCTAAATAAATTATAGCACACTGAGTGATTAAATCATATAGTCATTAAATCATACTTTGAGAGCACATGGATGACAGAGTGCATACCTCACCATACCATGTGAAATTGCAAAAATGCAAGATGCATACAGAGATGATGAGCATCTGTTTGACAAATATTCATTGATTAGGCACCATCCTAAGCACCCAAGGTGCAGTAGATAATAAAACAGACACCATCCCCACACTCCAGGAAAGAGATTCTACTTTTCCATAAAGGAAGGCAGACAGAAAACAAGGAAACAGCAATAAGCAAAATCCTTTGACGACATGGAGGAAATCAAGAGGGAAAGAGATGGGAAGTTGCAGGGGAGGTAGACATTTCAAACGGATGTCAGGAAAATCTTCAGAGAGGAGGTGCTTAAGAAGATGAGGCAAGGGGATCTCTGGGGAAAACTTGCAGACAAAGATCAGGCAGCCCAAAAGCCCCGGGGAAGCCTGGAGGATACAGAAAAAAGCAAGGCGAAGCAGCAGAACACGAAAGACAAGCTGCAGGAGAATGAGCTCCCAGGGAAGCGGTGAGACCAGTGGAGGAGGTGGGAGCCACAGGAGGGCTCTGAGCAGAGGAGCTAAGTGATCTGTAGGACAGAGGCAAAAGCAGGGAGGACAGGCAGAACTTTTCCCAGTGTGGTTTTAGCTCTTTATAATGAGCTTGCATTCATTTTATAATTAGAAAACAAAAGATAATGCAATTAAAAAAAACAGAGAAGCAATGCAGATGCAGCAGCCACGGGAACATAGGGAAACTATCAAGGAGGTCAGGGAAATTGGCAAGAGATGATGGTGGGAGCAGCCGGAGGCCAAGAATGGCACATAGCATATGTTCCTGGAACAACAATTATTTTATGTGTGTGTGTGTGTGTGTGTGTGTGTGTGAGCCCGTGAAATTTTATTTATGGACACTGATCAAAATTATTTTAAAATTAACTCTTTTCTTTCTTTCTTCCCTTTATTTTTCCCCCATATCAGGCACTGAACCCAGGGGTGCTTAACCACTGAGCTACATCCCCAGCCAGAAGGACACAATATGAGGAGGAAGAGGCTGAGTTTGGTTTTGGTGACTTGGAGGGATATGAAGATGTCACCTGTGCCCAGCTGCCCATCCCTCTTGGGGCTCAAGAAGCCTTCACAGAGGGACAATGACACCCCAAAAGAGAAGGAGGGATCCTCGAAGCACCTACTGTGTGCCAGGCTTTGAGGGAAGGGCTTTGCACACATTTCTTCTTCCAAACTTCATAGCCTCCCTGTGACGTGCATGTTTCTTTTTAAATTAAAACAGGGACCCTGCAGGCCTGAGAGGCTTAGTGACTTACCCATGATGCCAAAGCACAGCCAGGACCAAAACCATGAATATGAGGGCTTTTCCCACTTATTCTCCTATATATTTCACAGAAGCCCAGGGAGAAAGTGTCTTAAGTGACATAGTGCCCAGTTTTGCTCCTAACTTCCTGGGACCCAAAGAAAGAGTGTTCTCTTCATTTTCCAAATCCAGTGTCCAAAGGACACTCAAAGTATAACACAAGACCAGAAGTGGAAGCCTGGAGAGGGAACTTCAGACACGCTTCACTGCTTAGATTTGGAATAGGACTATGTAGAGATGGAGCAAGAGCCCAGCAATGGTTTAGGTGCCCTAGTGATATAGTGCCCAGTTTTTGTTCCTAACTTCCTGGGACCCAAAAAAAGAGTGTTCTTGTCGTTTTCCAAATCCACATAATTTTTTAAATTTGTTCTACTTAGTTGTACATGACAGCAGAATGCATTTCAATTCATCATACACAAATAGAGCATAACATTTCAATTCTCGGGTTGTACACAGCGTAGAGATGCACCACTCATGCAATCATACATGTACCCAGGGTAATGATGTCCATCTCATTCCACTATCTTTCCTACCCTCATAACCCTTCCCCACCCTTCCTTTTGCCCAATCCAAAGTTCCTCTATTCTTCCAATGCTCCCCCAATCATAGATCAGCACCCATTAATCAGAGAAAACATTCAGGCTTTAGTTTTTTGGGGTTTGGCTTACTTTGCTTAGCACAATATTCTCCAACTCCATTCATCACATAATTTTAAATAGTTGAGGTTTTCTTTTTCTTTTTTTTCTCTCATATATTTGAGTCTCCTCTACCCCAACCATGTAAGTAGCTCCAGAACCAGTACCTGCCTCCAGACTCCCCCACCACCATCAAGCAATAGCCTAACTACACACAGAGGTGCCCTGACCACAAATTGCCAGTCACTCCAGGGCCATTCCCTACACCCTCAGACCCTGGACACTGGTCACGGTAAGTGACCCTGACTCCTCTAGCTCAGGTGAGGCATAGGCAAGCCCAGATGGACAAGACGGTGACAACGGGCAGGTGAACTTGGGTTGATGGGTAGATTCATTCAAGAAGATAAGGAAATCTTTCTGTTTTGTGGGGCCTGCCACAAGAGTTTGCAAACTGGTTGGTCCATGGGCCAAATGCAGCCTATCCTCATGTATCACTTAGCTCACACACAACCTTCATTTGTTATAATTTCAACTTAAAAAGAGAGAGATTTCATATAAACATCTGGATTCTGTAAGCTGTCCCCTTCAGACAGGCCTGCCCTGGTTCCTCAAGCCCCTCTCCTGCCCACCCTTCCTCTTAGGCTCTAGCCAGAGACCCTGCCAGGGACACAGCCACATGGCCAGGCAGGCTCAAGGCCTCAGGTGGGTCCCCTGAAAGCTAGGCTTGGGGTGTACTCACCAGCACTCAGAGTCGTGAATTCTAGGAAGCGGTACTCATAGGCCACATCCACCTTGGTTTCCACCTGAGGCCTCTTCAAAGTTGAATAAATATTCCCAGGCCGCTTCTCATCACGCTTCTCGAACTTGTTCAATCCGCAACCCATTTCAGCAGCTGCCAGGGGAAGGAAAACAAAGAGGGGGACAGGAGTGATAATTTTTCCAGAGATTTTGTTTATAAACACCACAATATTTTTTAAAAAACTAATTTTCCTGAAGAATGTGTCAAGGAACTCGGCCTGTAAGAAATCATGGGTATAATTTAATATGGGTGCTAAAGAGACGACTCTGCTCTATGTCCAGGTGCTGTGTCCTTCTGGAGAATTCCATTACCAGCCATCCTGTGATTTTAAAATGACACCAAAAGTATACCCGCTTATATCCTTTTCTTTCCCCATCTGAGGAAAATAATACCTCAGAGTGCTTCGCTTCCACGGCAATCTGTATACATGATTAAAAAATGGGATCTCAAAAGCAATACAGTGCATTATGGTGTCATCTCGTCTGTAGAAAAACAAGAGATGTGTCACCTTCCCTGTGGTTGCTAAGAGAGAATAATAAGTTGTTGTTACAGTTTCTAAACTCTGGAGTCCTCTCTACTCTCAACAGTAATTATTTAGACAGGAATGGATATTCATAAAACATCTCTCAAAGTAGAGGGCCATATTTTTATGGGCTTGTCTAAAAGTCCCCCTTTTCTTTTTTTCTTTTTTTTTTTAGCCCAAACCACAGGAAATAATAGCAGACGTCCACACTCTGAGAGTCATTTCAGACCCAAATGAAAACTGACTGAACACTGATAGCAGGGCCAGAGAGATTGGAAGCAGAAATCCGTGCTTACTAGAGTGAAGATCTATAGCTTCTGTTTGAAAAGAAAATGGAGAAATGTTACAATAATGTGTACCCTAGGGTGGGCTAAGCTTCCATCCTTTCTAGGGATTAAAAACAGTGAACCTGCTCTGTTTATTTAGGCAGAATGACACTCACAAAATGACTCCATCCCCTCCCCAGACTTCAGGGGAAGATATTTCCTTTTGTGGCCTAAGCATGAGCCATATACTTCCCTCCCGTCTGGGATATGGGGGCTGCCACCAAAACACACTTCACAAAAATATTAACTGGCCAAGAATATCACCCACAGAAACATGGTGACTGTTTCCTCTTGTAGATAAGAATTTCCTTTCGCTCAATCCATTCACAAGGCACCCAGCTTCCTAAGGCAATTTAGCAAGTTCCAGAAAAACAAATGGAACCTCAAAAAAAGGAAGGAGGGTAGGGAGAATAGAAGGAGGTGGGTGGTGTAACCACCACTAGCCTATACTTTTCAGTAATTAAAAAAAATGTCTGAAAGAATGGATGAGAACAGGAAGCCTTACTTATGCCTTAATAAGGGAACATTAGTGTCCAAAGGGCCAGAGCAGACATGATTTATGTGCAGTCTGCATGAACTGATTACTTGTAAAATACTCTGTAGTTCTGCAGATATAATAGCTGATGTGTACAGAGGCCACATATTTAACTGCCAAAAAGCAGGCCGATCGGCATCCGCTGTAGCAAAGCATAGAGGAAATGGATGGAGAGGTTCCTAAGTGCCGGGGACAGGCAACACTGGTGAGATGGGCAAGAAGGGCACCATCACCACTGGAACAGGATTGCAAATAGCACAAAGGATTACCAAGTTGGTCACTGGGGTACATTTCCTGCATGCCTACAATGAGCAAAAACACCATCCAGATGGTATGATCTTTGCCCTCAGTCGGTTAGCCTGGTAAAGGACAAGGGACACTCAAAGTATAACACAAGACCAGAAGCAGAAGCTTGGAGAGGGTACTTCAGAGAGGCTTCACTGCATAAATTTGGAATAGGACTATGTAGAGATGGAGCAAGAGCCTAGCAATGGTTTAGGCATGGAATCAGGAAGCCCTGAGATGTGGAGGGGAAGAGAGAGGGTCAGAGAGCCAGGGCCACCTGCTCACTCACTTGATCATTTTTTTTTTAGTTGTACATTGATCTTTTACTTTTTTTTTTTTTTAATTTATATGTGGTGCTGAGGATTGAACCCAGGGCCTCACACATGCCAGGCAAGTGCTCTACCACTGAGCCACATCTCCAGCCCCCAGTTGGTGTCTTTTGTGAAAAATCAGAAAAGGGTTCCCCTTCTCTGAGGAATGCAGTCCTGCCCCAGCTGTGGCTTAATGAGTGGATCAAGAGCTGCATTTAAAATAAGCTCCTACTTATCCCCTTTATGACCACACAGGGTAGGGCTGCTTCTGTTGGGGAAAAGTTAAGTAGATTATTTCAAAATTGATAGGTGATAGGGTTGTGGCTCAGTGGTAGGGAGCTTGCCTGGCACATGTAAGGAACTGGGTTCAATCCTCAACACCACATATAAATGAATAAATAAAGGTATCTTGTCCATCTACAACTAAAAAATTTTAAAAAAGGAATATTTCAAACTTGAGCATGACAAGCTAGTCATATGCAAAAAGCATGGAGGTAGAGGCCAAGAGTTCTTAAATAGGACACAAAAGTTTTCTAACTACAAACAGTAAATCTTTATAGAATGGCATAGATGAAGACAAAATTTTTCTGTTCCTCAAAACACAACTTTTATTTTTAATATACATAATTTTTAGTTGTAGGGGGACACAATACCTTTATTTTATTTTTATGTGCTGCTGAGGCATTGAACCCAGTGCCTCACGCATGCTAGGCAAGAGCACTCTACCACTGAGCCACAACCCCAGTCCCTCAAAACCACATTTTGAAGACAGAAAAGGCAATCCAGATCCTAGAAGATGCTGCAGCACCTTTATGAAATGATCTTCCAGTCAGCCAGCTCTCCAAGAAGGGGGAGAAACCCTGATTTGCAGAGTTTGCCCATTTCTGCAGTGTAAACACTCCCACTGTGCAGATTCCAAGTGACTGAGGTGACAACACTGAAGCTCTCATGAGCCAGTGTGAACTGGCTCCGCACACACTGCATTCACTCAACAGAGTAACTATATCCACAACCAATCAGAGGACTCCTACAAAGCAGTAAGAAACAGACTATCCCACAGCAAATTGGTAAGATGCCTGAAGGAACTTGTCACAGCGAGGATGTATAGTGCACACCACCAAGGGCAGAGGAAAAGTAGCTCAGCCTCACTGCTCATCAGGGAAATCAAAGGAGCAACCAAAACACACTCCCTATCAGAATAGCTAAAAATTTTGAAAGCTGCTAATACAAGTTGAGCATCCTTCATCCCAAAGTCCAAAATCTGAAACACTCTGAAATCTGAAACTTTTCTGGTCCAGACCATTTTGAATAAATAAACCTGTAACAAGTGTTGGCAAGGATTCGAAGCAAACAGAATTCCCCTACACTGATAGCAGGAGTGTAGGTTTGTACAACCACTTTGGAAATACAGTGATATGTAGGGAAACTGAATATAAGCATATCTTGTGACCCAGCAGTTCCTTTCCTAGGTATATACCAATGACCATGTGTATATGAGGGCATCAAAGGACACATACAATGCTCACAGTCTCTCCCCTCCTAATGGCCCTTCCCAGGGAATCGCCCAGATGCCTTTCAGGAGAAAAGATGAACAAATCGTGGCATATTCATATAGCAAAATATTATAAAGCAAGGAAACAGAAATTAAGAATACCCATGACAACATGGACAAACATAAAAATAGTAAAAGGAGAGGCGGGAAGCCAGTCACAGAAGAGTGCAGACTTCCTCTTTTCTGTACCCAGAGCTCCAAAGCAAGCAAAATGACATACAGGGTTAAGATCTGGAATACTGGACTATCCTGGGAACAGTGACTACCTGAGAGCACCAGGGCGCTTCTGGGGAACTGGTCATGCTCTTTTCTTGATTTGGGTGCAGGATACTCAGGGGTTCAGTCTGTGACAACTCACTGATCCTCTCAGTTCTTATGTACTTTCCCACACTCAAATTTCACCAAGCCGCACTAGGATTGGGGCTCAGCGGGAGAGTGCTCGCCTAGCATGTGTGAGGCCCTGGGTTCAATCTTCAACACCACATAAAAATAAATAAATAAAACAAAGATATTGTGTCCAACTACAACTAAAAAAAATAAATATTTTTTTTTTAAATTTCACCAAGCTAGCTGGGGAATGTAGCTCCGCAGTAGAGAGCTTGCCTAGCACGTGTGAGGTTCTAGGTTCAATTCTTAGCACTGCAAAAAAAATAATAATCATTTTTCCCTGGGTTCAATCCCCAGTACTGCAAACAAACAAAAAAAAACTCTTTTCATTGAAAAGTTCAAAAACAAATAAATATGTGGTCCTGCAGGTGTCCAGAAACATCTCCAAACAATAAAAGTAGGTTGAAGGCAAAACACAGAACTGTCCACCCACGGGGAGTCGAGCTTTCTGAATTAAAAGGGAAGGCAAGTCATCTTAGGCCAGCTGCTCTGATGAAGTCACTGTGCATACACCACAGAGTTCTGAGGACAAGGACCATTTCCTGTATGAGGCTGGAAGCATGTTCTCCAACCTGGGACTTCAGGGTCACAAGACTGAGGAGTACACAGGCGGGCAAGCAAGGGAAAGAGTCGACCTTGATCTGTCATATACTTGTGCAGACCGCCTAGCTCTGTAAGGCTAAGCAATTGGGGATCCCCAAGAAGAAACCTCTTCTTCAAACTCGCTCCCATTTTTGTTACCATTTTTTTACGATTTCCAAGGAAATCATAATTGCCCTTCAAAACCACCAATGTCTCCACAGAAAGGGCAACAAACTAGGCTCCTGATAGCCACTAACACTTCAGTATGATTTAATTTTGTCTATAGTTTTCTATTTAAATTTTTAAATTTTAACTTAATTTCTTCTATAAAGTAGAGACATTGGAATGGAGAGTGTTATTAGGATGTGTAAGAAAGACTCAGAAACGATAGAGGATAGCAGAAGGCCAGCAGGTTCCAAGAAGCATTAGAAAAACTTCCAATACATAACTTTGAGTTTAAGGTTTCAATCAGACTGTTTCAAACTTGAAGTCTCTGTCTAAGTTCACCCCAAAGGTCATGTGCTTGATATCAGAAGACTTAAAAGGGCTCTGGGCAAATCACCTATGTGATCAGAAATAGCAAAGATAAAACAGCACCAGCCAGACCTGAATCCTTGGGATCTCAAACTACAGAGATCTGTTTCTTTGGAGTGTGTGCAACTCTGGTTAAGCAAATACTTTTAAAGCATGGTTCTCTCTGAGAAGGGAAACAAACAAAGCAGTTGTTGGCCATCAGAACTTTAATGTGAATTTGTCCCTCTTAGTCATGAGTTGTGGGCTCTACCCTGCTAAGAACACCTGTGTTCCTTTTAATTCCTCCCTGCATTCTCCCATTAACCCCTACACCTGTCAAAATAGGAAAGACTTTTGCCAACCCCCAAAATATCAGTTACAGTCCCTACTATGCACAAAACAAGTAAGAAAAACCCAGCTTACGAAAAGAAGGGAAAATACAATATAACCATGCTACGTTATAGTAGAGTTTTGTGAACTTTACTGTTTACTATGCCAGGTTCCCAAACCATCTCACATCAGAAGCTGGATGAGTATGGACCTTTGAAGGCCATAGAAGGGAGCAAAGAGAAGAGTCTATGTAACAGTACTGTTGGATGCAGGCAGAAGACCCCTGGTGTGCCACTCAGGGAGATATGTCTCCCTCAGGATTCTGTCTCTATTAAGGTAGAAGGTAAATGATAAGTGAGATGGCTTTTAAATATGGCTCCCAAGTCACTGACACTCCCCTATATTGAGAGGTGGGGTCTGGGCTTTGAGACTGCTTAACCAATAGAATATGACAAAATGGCAGTGCTAGTGTCTGGACCAAAGCTTTAACAGATGAAGAGCATCTACTTTCCAACTCTTGGGTATCTGCTCTTGGAATCCAGCCACCATGCCATAAGGAAGCTCAAGCAACTCCAAAGAGAGGTCCACAAGTAGGGGAGCCCACAGCCAGCACCAACTTGCCAAGGAAGTAGGTCCTCTGCTTCAGGCAAGCCACCAACACCATGTGGAGCAGAGATAAGCTGTTTCCACCAAGCCCTGCCCCAACTGCAGACTCCTGAGCAGAGTGAACCATTGCTGTTTTAAGCCTCTACATTTTGGAGTGGTTCATTTATACAATAGGTAACTTATGTACCAAGTTTGCTCAAAATGACCACATCCTGTTGCCTCTCAGTTGAGCACCTGTTGAAGCTGGCCTGCATTCAGGGATCCTGATTTTGCCATTCACCCTTGGAAGGACATTTTGGTTCCAACTTGAAGTGATTATAAAGATTTTGTGTGTGTGTGTGTGTGTGTGTGGCTGTTTTCCTTTGTTTAAAGCAAATGCCTATGAGTGGGGCTATAGGGTGCCATGGTAGGTGGAGGGGCCCTGTATATAAGCAATGCTTCTCTTTGCATGGGCAGGATGGCCAGGTGCTGCTGTCACTAGCAATGTGGTGGAAAGCATTACACCAGAGAGACCAATGAACTGGCCCTCCACCACCTGCCCACACTGAGGCATTTGTAGCACCCAGCAGACTCCTGAGCAACTGTGCTGTTCACTGGCTATTTCTCCTTTGGCTTTTGCTTGTTTATAAAGGACATGTGCTAAAAAAAAAAAAATCACCTGTATCTGGTGAGAGTCCCCAGTATTTTACCTAACTCCTGTATATCTACCCCTCAAAATTCCTATGGCCACCTCACCTTGACACCTCAAGTCAATCAGGCTACTTGTTTTGTATGTGAGCTGACTGTTGGATCAGCTTTCATGCACAGCTGTAGAGAAGTTCGGTTTTCTTTTTATGTATTCCTCTTCTCAACAGATGTCCCTGAAACTATGTCTGTTGGACCACAGAACCAAAAAGAACCTTCTAAGAAATCTTCAAGTAAAAAAAGAAAGAAAGAAAAAGAGGAGGTCTTTCCCCATTCCTATGGGAAAACTGGGAAGAGAGTCAAAATATACATCTTCTCTGGCAGAAATTGGCTAAGATAATTAGGAACTGGATGCTTTCTAGGAAAGAAGAAAGGGTAATCAGAAGAAGGTTCTGAGACTCCACTGCAAGGAGAGGATGTCAGACATTGCAAAGACCAGGAGGCAAACATCCCCCAAATGGTGACATCCTGGAAAATAAATTCTTTGTGAATCAAATCTGAAATCTACAGTGGGCCAGCTTTACAAAGGCGCTGTCAGCTCCATAGGGAAGGAACTCACATTCCAAATTTATTCATGCAGCCACTGAATTAGCACACATTTAAGGTCTACTCTGAGTCAGGCACTAGATCAGCAAACTCAAAAACTGGGAAGGCTAGGCCTTGTACTCAAGGATGTCCCAGATGAAAGGAGGACAAAGACAAGGAACAGACACACAGGGTACAGAAGTCTGGACAGAGTCCCAGGCATTTGGACAGGCATTTGGAGAAAATCACTGTTACATGAAACAGAGCAGGTCACCATAGACTTGACTTCAGATGACACTGAACAGCAATGGGGCACAATGTCCCTTGTCATTTTAAGTGTTGAAATTATTATTTTAAAAGCATTTCTAATTTGTTTATGAATTGCTTCCCAAGATACTCATAAGACACTGGAAAGTCACTTCAAAAGGATCACCTTCTTGAAAGGTGATTCAGTCAAGTTTATAAAAGCCTCAGTTTAAAAGTTCATTTTTCCTATCAATTAAGCATGCACACATTTAAATAATGGGGGCAATAAATGTAGTTATATTTTCAAATACAAATTAGTTTCATTAAGAGTGAGCCCTCATTTACCACACTTGCCAGTAATCTGAAGCAGCCTGTAAAGCTAATTTTAACAAATGCCAACAGCTCATGACAAGCAACCAGAGATGGAGCAATTATATGCAATGATGCTGGATCAGCTGGCAAACTCGTTTTTTTTTTTTCATTTCTACACTCAAATTCCATATTTGAAGACTCAAATGTGTTTATTACATCATTCAGTCACTCAAAGTAAGAGCTGATGATCTTAATTAAGAAGTCTTAACATCTCAATCCAGAAATATAAATGAAAACTTGAAAATTCAGTCAACTATTCAGTTGGTGTCAAATTTTGATATCCTGCAAACAAGTCTAAGAAACCCAAGGATAACTAAAAATTTACCCGTTGAAAGCATTCATGATCCAACGCCAAGTGTAAGGAACGATCTATATTAAATGGTATTATAATATGACCAGCTTTTCAAAGTGTCTATGGATGTAGTTGTATAAAAGAGCCCCCCCTTTTTTTTAACTAGTAGGATGCAGACCATATGTTAACAGAACTTTCCCCTGGGTCATATGATCATGCATGACATTTTTCAAGTTCTCTACCTTGAGCATGCATGGCTTTCACAGTTGAAAACAATGGCCTTGGTGAGCCTTTTGGTATTCACAACCAGTGTGGTCCCCTCCCACACTTAGTAGGGCCAACCTACTCAGTAGCCAGTAGCATACTAGGGAAATGACCCAGTATGGTTTCCTAGGATGTTGTGGAAATGATGAAGTGTGATTTCCAAAGTTAGGTTCTACCTATCTCTCTCCTGGATCATTTGCCCTGGGGGTAACCAAGTGCCATATTGAGAGGTCAGTATGTCCATCAGTCCTAGGGAGAGTCCTCAAGGCAAGGAACAGAGAGGCCTCCTGCAAAGCCAGCATTAACTTGACCCCACCTAGGTGCAAGAGGACCTACTGCCCAGCTGACATCACACACACACACACACACACACACACACACACACACCAAGCTAGGGCTGGAACCCAGAGCTTCACACATATCAGGCAAATTGCTCTACCACCCCTCCACACACCCAGCTCACCAGCCCACATCTTGAGTGCAACCACAGCAGAGACCCAGTGGGATGATGAATGTTTGTTGTTTTAAGCCTCAGAGTTTGGGGGTAATCTGTTACATACTGATAGATGATATACAGACAGTTTATGTTAAAAGTCTTGCTCCTATAGGAGAGCTGCACTGGGGCTGTGGAGAGCAGACTTGTCAGCTGCCAAGTTTGGGAGTAATTTGTTACATAACAAAAGACAACTAATACAAGTGGTGTTTACATTATAAAAAGAAAACACTTGCTTTCCACCCCCATCCCTACCCTACAACCTAACAACATCTCTGTGGGAGATCCTGAGTATATTTCTGCTCTGCTGCTGTCTCAGATCACAAAACAGCTCCCTCTCAGAACCTGCTACTCCACCTGTAGTCCCTAGGACCAGCACCATCAGCATTAGAAATGTAGGTTGGGTTTGCAGGCCCCACCCAGACCGGTTGAATCCAAATCTACATTCTAACAATGAGTGGTTAAAGTCTGGCTCATAATAAAGTTTGAGACACCCTGGGCTGCAGCTGTGGTTCTCAATCACAGGAGAACTATTAAAGGTATTGATGCCCAGGCCTTAGGGGTGGGGCCAGAGCACCAAGACTTATAAACCTCCAGGTGACAACATGCAGCCAGGGTTGAGAATCAACTCTCTAGGAGCCAACCTAGTCTTATCCCACTCCCAATTCCGTCCTGACAGCCAGGGCTCAGTGGGTCCCAGGATCTTTCATGAGCCCCACATTCAGGGATAAGAGCTATAGAGCAGAGGTTAGTCCCTTGGGTCACTACCCCCAATCTCCTGAATCTCTTTTTACCTTAAATGCCCCTTTCTGGGGTTCCTCTGCCATCCTCCCAAACATAGGCACACCCCTGAATTTCCATCCTCAAACCTCCTCCTGGCTCACTTTCCTAAAATTATTTTAATTATAAGTCACTTCAAACATATGGAAAGTACAGAAAATGTGCCCACCACCTGGATTGAACACATGCTTACACTTTACCTTATTTGCTTCACATCTTTTATTTTTTGCAGAAATAAGACTTTTTGGACACAGCCCTATGCCCTTTATCTGTAATCCTGCATTTACTCTTTTACTATCTACATACGACACCTAAAACAACAGAGAACAGATTCTAAGACCTTCAGTCTCAGGGCATGGTGACCTTTGTATTTCAGTACCTTTTTCACGGTACTCCAGGCTACAAAAGTACCTAGAAGTCCCTCTGATTGAAGAATGAAGTCTAAACAACTTAGTATTTGTTTATAGCCTGATAACCTAGTGGGATCTTGGAAAGAAAAAACAGTATGCTTAATTGAAAGAAAATATTTTCTTTCCTTCTTAAATAACCATGAACACTTACTAATTAGAAGGTGGATTCTGCACAGCTTCTCAAACCTTAAAGTCACACTGGACATTAGCACCCTTGTTTCCTGTTCCACAGTGATTTTCTTAGTGACCACCCAAAATCCCACTTCACAAAGATATAATGTCATCAAGAGGAACGTGGTGCTCTCTAATTTTGTGAACCACCTCACGTTCATGGTGCCATCTTAACAGATATTGCTGGGTTTCCCTTAAAGTTGGAAACTATCCTATGGCCATGCTGTGAGCTTTCTGCAGTGTCCTGGCTTGCAAAATTTGGGTGCCACCAATGTACAGCATTGTTGTATGCTCTAAAGAGATTACATACATGCAATCCCCCTTAGCAATCACATCCCCTCTCCTTCCCTAACTGAAAACTGTTCTAAGCAAAACCCCTCCATCTCCCTCCTCAGACTGTTATCCTCTCCAGCTCCAGACAGACATCCCAAAGACCATATACTTCCAGAATATGCCCTGAAGAGAACTTGACACCTTGCCCAACAAGCCTCCTCTTCCTCCTCTTTCCATGGGCAGCACCACTGCCCTGGTAACATCCAAGCTCAAAACCCCAGGTATCAGTCTGCTCCAGCCACCATCCTCACTCCACAACTGGCCTGAGGACCTGGGCCAGAGGATGCTTTGATTCCTCTTCTCTGTTTTCTGAGCCAACCTGACATTTCAGGATCATCCCAAACTTCCCTCGGCTCTGGATTCTCCTCACTCATCTAATTCCGATACCAGCTTTTTCCAGATGAACTATTACGTACCACATAAGTGGCTTCTCAGAGAGTGTCATCACATCTGCTGTTCAGCCTGGAGGCCTTGATACCAGTCTCACTCCAACCTCCCTCCTGTCCAGTCCTGTCTCTCATTGCTAACCCTAGAGTCAAGTCAGACTAACCTGCTGCTAACTCTTATACGCACCCAGAATCCTTCAAACACCATGTCTCTACCTCCATTGGAACCTTCACCTGACATTCCCTTCCCTTCCTCTGGATCCTCTGGATTAGTCAAGGTTCCCAGAGAGACAGAACCAACAGGATGTATATGCATGTGTCGTGTGTATGTGTGTGTGTGTGTGTGTGTGTGTGTGTATAGATAGATAGATAGGTAGATGGACAGATAGTGACAGAAAGAAACAAACATCTTTATTTTAAGAATTTGGTTTATGTGATTGTAGGAGTTGGAGAATCCAAAATTTCAGATAAGGCCAGAGGCCAGAGACCCAGGGGAGAGTTGATATTGCAGTCTTGAGTCCAAAGGCTGTATGGAGTCAGAATTTCCTCTTCCTTGGGGTCCTCAGTCTTTTAAGGACTTCAACTGATTGGATGAGGCCCACACACATACAGAGGGTCATCTGCTTTTATTCAAAGTCTGTTGATTTAAATGTTAATCACATTTAAAAAGCAACAGGTAACCTGGTGTTTGATCACAACCTAGCCAAACTGATAGAAAATTAACCATTATGGGCTGGGGTTGTGGCTCAGTGGTAGAGCACTTGCCTGGCTCATGGGAGGCCCAGGGTTCTATCCTCAGCACTACATAAAAATAAATAAATAAAATAAACGTAATGTATCCAACTACAACTTAAATAAATAAATAAATAAATACTTAAAAAGGAAAGAAAGAAAATTAACTGACAGGCGTTAGTCAGGAGATCTGGCTGATTGACAGGCGTTTCCGCCGTTACACCCTGCTTCAAGGCTAAGTTCTGGCAGGACTGCCTAAGTCAATCATTCATTCAACGAATATGTATTGAGCATTCCGTGTATTTGCAAGGCCCTGTTCTAAATGCTGGCCATACCAAAGTTAAACAAAAGAGACAAAAAATAAATAAATAAATAACTTTACCTTCATGGGCCTGACCTTCAGGACCAGAAAAATAAACAATAGACAAATAAATAAAAATAATAAATGAAATTCAATTTTTAAGTTATGTCAAATAGAAAAATAAAGCAGAGAGAAGGGAGAGTAAGAGATAGCAATCCCAAGAGAAGTTTGTAAAATTTTTAAAAAATAGGAGGATCAGAGGATGCCTCACCCAGGTGAAATTTAAGTAAAACCACGAAGACAGCAGAGCAAGCCCCAGGATAAGGTGTGGAGGTCTCGCAAGGTACTATAAACGTAAACAAGCAGGGGTTCGAGGGTTGTAGGAGTTCAGCCTGCTGAAGGTTGGCCAGTCCACCAACAGGAAAGCAGTCGCTGCTGGGGAGGCCAATCCTGCAACCTCGCTGACGGTGACCGCTGGAAACATTCTGGCTTTACCTGGACTGAGCTGGGAGTCTGCAGGGCTTGGAGCAGGGAAGACCAATGGGGAAGACACCTGGCCATGACCGACCAAGGCAGTGGGGAACCAGAGCCAGTGAGTAGAAGTGGGAGCAGCAAAGAAATTCTAGGTCTCTTCTGAAAGTAAGAAAATGGGTTTATTAAGCCAGGCACAGTGGCGCACACCTGTAATCCCAGGGGCTCCAGAGGCTGAGGCAGGAGGATCCTGAGTTCAAAGCCAGCCTCAGCAAAAGCAAGGCACTAAGCAACTCAGTGAGACCCTGTCTCCAAATAAAATACAAAATAGGGCTGGGGATGTGGCTCAGTGGCTGAGTGCTCATGAGTTCAATCCCAGGTACCCGACTCCAAAAATGGATTTATTGATGGATTGGAAATATGGAAGGAGAAACAGAGGGCATCTGAGATACCTCCAGGGCAGGTTGCCTGAGCAAGCAGAAGCTGGAATGGCCATCTTCTGAGGAAGCCAGGAGCTGATTTTAGCCACATTCATTGCATCTCAGTAGAAGGGCTTAGTGGGCAGCTGGATATACCAGCTTGGAGCTTTTGGCAATGCCACATCTCTCCACCCGAAAGCAGACCCTCTTCATCCCCTATCACAGCCATCCCAAAGCCCTCTCATGGACACACAATAAAGGCCAACTCAGTCAACACCCTTAGGGAGTAGGCAAAACATTTACATACTAAAGAATGAAGAGCAGCCTTTGAATCTCCTCCTGTCCCACTGCCCTTGGCCACCAGTGCTGCTCAAGTTCCCTTTTTTTTTTTTGGTGGTGGTGGGGGGGGAAGGGAGGTAACCAGGAATTAAACTCAGGGGCCCTCGACAACTGAGCCACTTCCCCAGCCCTATTTTGTATTTTATTTAGAGACAGGTTCTCATTGAGTTGTTAGTGCCTTGCCGTTGCTGAGACTGGCTTTGAACTTCACATCCTCCTGTCTCAGCCTCCCAAACTGCTGGGATTACAGGCATGAGCCACCACACCTGGCTTCAAGTTCCCTTTCTTAACAGTCCAGCACAAGGTACACAGGCTCTGGAACCATTCTGCCTGGGCTCAAAACCTTGTGAGTATACTTCCTGGCTAAGTGACCTCGAAGAAGCCTTTTAACCTTGTTTATATATATATATATATATATATATATATACATACACACACACACACACACATACTTAATTTTAGTTATAGGTGGACACAATACTTTTATTTTATTTTTAAGTGGTGCTGAGGATGGAATCCAGTGCCTCACGCATGCTAGGTGAGTGTTCTACCTCTGAGCCACAATCCCTGCCCTTAACATTGGTTTTTTCATCTGTAAAATGGATATGACTATAGCGTAAGGATTAGATGAGGTAGAATGAATTAATATTTGACAGAGCTTAAGAAGTCTCTGATAGACCCAAACTGATCTTTTCTTAAAATTGGGCATCTCCCCACAAAACCATGAAAAGATAATTTCGGCTTTACTATAAATTACTGCAAATTCTGAACCTGCTTGGAATGCCTGCCCGTGCCTTGAACTCACCCATGCCTGGCTCTCTGACCAGATAGCAGCCCTCTCTGAAACTTTAGTGATGCCTCACAAATCTTGGCCTTCCCTGGCCAGACAACGACCCTCTCTGAGGCTCTAATGGTCCTCATAAATTCTGATGTTGGGGCCAGCAAAAAATGTAAACTACCATTAGTGTGATGCTTGTCAGAGTTTTGTTATCTGTAACCCCCCTTTGTGTAACTTTCTGGGCTATAAAGCTGGGCTTCAGGAAAGCTGGGGTGCTGTCTTGTTCCCGCCATTTTGGGAGGGAGAGGCAGCCCGGCCGGTCGAAATAATAAGCTTGCTTTAATTTGATTTTAATTGGAGTCAGTGGTCTTTTCTTGTGTCCTGGTCTAACAGTCTCAGGCTCACAGAATTAGTAGTATAAATGTTAACCACTTTAGCACTATATGAGCATTACTTGCTGTCCATCTAAAGAGTCCTTTTAACCTATTCAGGCCTGTATCCATCATAATTGCACGAAAAGCGTGATTATAAGGTATCACAAGACACTTCAAAATCCCCCAAACCTCTCCAAACAACAAAATAAAAAAGTATTTAAATGAACGGTCTGATATCTTTGTATTTTGTAGCTCTGAAATTTGGTCATACACAATGCGATCGAGTTCCATTAATAAGAATCCATGACTAACCCAATCTCTTCTTATCTAACTTTATGCATAAGATCTGTTACAACAGTGTCCCAAAGTCTGAGGAATCACAGAGCTACTCCTTAACACTTGAAGAGTCCTCAGGACAAGGGTGAAATCAAAATAGGGAGTTTCAACATACACACATGCACACATCCCCCCCCACACATACACACACCCACACCCACACACATACACACACACATCCCAGGAGCTAGTGATCATCTGTAAAATATTAATTCTGACCCTCAAGGAGGTCTGCCTATCGAAGCTATTTGCTTCTGATGGGACAAACTCAGGGCTAAAAGCCAAAGCAAGTTGTCACTGAAAGACAGCTGGCTTCCTAGTCAAAAAATATGGAAACTTCTGGTCCAGGATCATAAAACAGCCTGAGTTTGTTAGTATCACTCACACAAAGTGACCAAACATAGCTTGTGTCGATCTTTCACCTCTGACTGGTCTTGCTGCCTGTTAACACCCCATCTTTTGAACCAGATTCTAGAGTAGTGAAACCCACAGAAGAGGAGGAAGCCACAGTATAACTGGGACATTGAGGTCGCCAACCCTCTCCATCGCCCCCTGCACCCCCAAGGCAGGTCAGACTCAGGAAAACCCCAAATGGGCCTTTAAGTACCCCAAATGGAGTCTCTTCCCATCTCCCTCTTGGCAGGTAGCCATCACCATAGAATGCGACCTGATTTCCTAGCTCTTTGGTTCTGGCCTGCTGAGAGTGATTTTTCTTCCTGAATTCAGCCCAGGTAGGGAGCAAGTCACACAAATGCATATTTAAAAGCTAAACTGAATCCTTATTTGGAGAGCAAGGAATTAGCAGGGCTCAAGCAGTGGCTATCATTCGCCCGCTGTACTGATCTTTTATGAGAACACATCCTGATAAAATATGCAATGATTATAACGAAAGCCCCTTTGGGGGGCCCAGGAGAACAGGGAAATTCAAACTTATGTCAAAAACTGAATGTGCATGGGAAGAAAGATTATAACACACACACACACACACACACACACACACACACACACAACCTTTAAAAGGTAAACATAAAAGAAACATCAGCTAAATTTCTCTCTTTGTCAGTGAAAAACAGCCTAAGCCTCAGCCATAGCTATTGCCAATCTTTTTTTTCTCCATCTTTTATTGGCGCATTATAGTTGTACATAATGGTGGGATTTGTTGTTACGTATTTGTACATGCACACAATATAGCACTATAATTTGGCCAGTATAATTCCTCAGTATTTTTCTTTTCCCTCCCCTCCTTCCTCCCCCTGGTTCCTTTGCTCTACTGATCTCCATTTGATTTTCATGAGACTACCCCCCAACACACACCTTTCTTTTCCTCTTTCCTCTCTAGCTTCCACATATGAAAGAAA
Organism: Marmota marmota marmota; assembly: GCF_001458135.2. Taxonomy (NCBI): domain Eukaryota; kingdom Metazoa; phylum Chordata; class Mammalia; order Rodentia; family Sciuridae; genus Marmota; species Marmota marmota. The sequence goes on along the minus strand of NW_025999941.1, from coordinate 4,865,665 downwards.
ACATACGACACTTGACCTTCTGAGTTTGGCTTATTTCACTTAACAGAATGGTCTCAAGTTCTATCTATTTTCCTGCAAATCTCATAATCTCGTTTTTCTTTGTGGCTGAATAAAACTCCATTGTGTATATACACCACATTTTCTTTATCCATTGATTCACTGATGGACACCTAAGCTGGTTCCATAGTTGGGCTATTGTGAATTGGGCTGCTATAAATATGGGTATACATGTATCACTATAGTATGCTGAGTTCAATTCTTTAGGGTAAATACCTAGGAGGGTATGGCTGGGTCATATGGTGGTTCCATGCCTAGTCTTTTGTGGAACCTCCATACTGATTTCCAAAGTGGTTGTACTAATTTACAATACGAAATGCCTACTATAGGGGTGCACTATGAAATAGCTTCTGGTAGTGAAAAAATATTCCAAGTCTCTGTTATTTGATTTGGTGGCCACTAGATACTCTGGACCTAGTGAAACTGAGGAAGAGAATTTTAATTGTGTCTAAGTTTAATTCATTTATATACACATATCAATAGCCACTCATAGCTAGTGGGTAGTGTTTGCAGCAGCTCAACTACAGACACTTCAACCCAACATTGGGCAACAACTTTTTTGTTCCTTCAATAAAATCACAATCCTAATCAACCAATATCTTAAATTATGGCCCAAATTAGTACTTCTACATAGGCCCTGGCCTCACCAAACTCTGCAACCTTAAAAGAAGAAGAATACTAAAGAGAGTGATTCAGTATACCATTTCCTGTAACTTTGTTCTGACTAACGGGCTGACATTTCTCTTACACTATGGCTTTGTGTATTTGGAACTCTGTGCTTGTAGATGGATTCTATATTCGTGAAACCAGAATGTCACAGTCTTTCCCCTTAAGGTCACGAAAATGTGAAGTTAGGGCAAACAAACTCGGCTAAGCTTCAGTTTCCTCAAGGCTAACATGAAAATCACATCAGTACTCACCTCTCATGAAGATTAAATTCAAATAATGCAGCTAAGTTCCCAACAGGCCCAGCAGAGAGTAACCTCTCAGCAACTTCGAGTCATACTTATTTTGTTAATAACAATCACAAAATTTGTACTAAAAAATGAATGGTGCTAAACAACGCAAGTTCACAGTTGGCAAAGTTTTCCTAGGTCCAAACACCTGTCTCCCAGGCTAGGGTTAAGTAGCCTCTAGTAAAATTCATCTTGGGTCCCTAACATCTTGGTCCCCACTGTCAGATTCCAGAGAGCAATGGCCCAGATGGGCACCATGAGTTGTTCAGCCAACAGTGATTGTGCCCTTAACCTTGGCAGGCCCTATGATAAGCTCTCTGTACTAGGTTGAGTGGAACAGTCCCCAAACATAGTAGAAGATCTCAAGATTTCACTATTGGGGACTGGGGTTGTGGCTCAGTGGTAGAGCACTTGCCTAGCATGTGTGAGGTACTGGGTTCGATTCCGAGCATCACATATAAATAAATGAATAAAATAAAGGTCTATCAACATCTTTTAAAAAATTAAAAAAGAAAAAATAAGATTGCACTGTTGGTCATCTGGTCCCTGCAAAGCTTGGTCAGCACTGGGACACCTTGAGGACATGTAAAAATTTCATCCCTGGTCCCACCAGGAAGAGAGGCTGATTTCCTGCTTCCTGAACCAGACAAGGTCAGGTTCTGTGGCAGGCCCCACAGAGAGGAATTAAGGTGTAAGGGGACCTGAGGGGGCCAGGCCCATTTTCTCAGCCAGGATAATAAGAGGGGTGTTGACAGGCCATGTTTCTCACTGAGAGGCCAAATCACTTTCACAGGAAAGCTGTTCTATGAGCCTTCAAAAAGCCAAATCTGACCTGTCTCACAAAGCAAACACAACCCCTTTCAACAGCCTGCTGCCCAAACTGGTGAAACCCGAGGGGACTCTCCACCAAGTTCACATCAACAAGACCAATAGGCCAGAAATCCCGCCAGAGTTTCTAAGCAGAAGTTAGCGGAATTTTGTGGGGCCTGGGGGTTATTTTTCTTTTTATAGAAAGCACTCAATCAATCTTTCACAACCAAGGGTACATTCCCCAATGGAATTCCCTTCTCCGAAGATCTCTAAAGATAAAATATTCATCAGATTGTCTGCAATAATTTAAGCTTAAACCCACTTCCTGGCAGAGTCAGGGACTCTTGTAACCCCTCTACCTACAAAAACAACATGTTCCAGACTGTCTCAAGTGGTTTTGATTTCTGGATCCCTCTGGCCCAGGAGAACACTAATCAAACCATGGTCTTGAATTTGAGATAGGAAAACAGGATTGTGATATACTTTCCAAAATCTCATACTTGTGTTCTTTCCTGATAAGACTGTAAAATAGTACCATCATGTTGAAAAAAAATCTGGCCATTTTTTAAAAAGGTTCACATATACCTCCTCTGGGCCCCAGCAATTCACTCTAGCTATTTATCCATGAGAAATGAGAACATATGCCCCTGGAAAGACTTGTGCACAAAAGTTCAAAGCAGTATTGCTCACAATACTCGTCAACAAACAAAAAAATCCTGGGCAAAACCCACGTGTTCACTGACAGGGGAATAAATAAACACACGTTGGTACAGACATACCTTTGAAATATTACACTGCAGTAAAAAAGATAAAATTACCAATATACACAACATGCATGAATCTTAAAAAACATACTGAGTAAAAGGAGCTTTGCATCATACTGTAGATATAATTCAATTCATATGAAGTTCAAGAACAGGTTAAACTAATCTATGCTAAGAAACAGCAGTACTTGGTGTGGATAAAGTGGGGACATGAAGTGACTGGGAAAGGGGATGAAAAAACTTTCTGGGGTGATGGTAATGTTCTCTGTCTTGATAGGGACTAGGGTTACATAAGTGCCTGCTTCTGTCAAACATTCTGCAAATGGCACTCTCAAGATCAGCACATTTCATTATATGTATATAAATTTTACCTTAAGAAAATCATGATTGAACTCTCATAAAATGTGTGCTGAAATGTTTGTAAGTGACTTGTGCCAGTATCTATAATTTACTTTAAAATTCATATAACAATAAACTGCTGATAGATGGGTAAAGGAGCAGATGGACAGATGTGTAATAATGCCAATATAAGAAAACGTTAATTATAGAGTCAAGGTATCGTATTGGGGTGGTCGCTGTTCTTGTAACTTTTCTGTATCTTAAAAATGGGATGGGAAGTGGTGGAATAGAGTCACACTGCCCTTCCCTTAGTCCACCAAGCAAGGTAACCATGCCTATCACACCATGGGACCACCTAGTTTCAATTCTGAGGAGAAGCAAAGAGTGGAGGAACAAGGAGCTTATAGGAACCCATATCACTCATGCCAAATATTTTTTGCCTGTTTCCCTACAGACAAAGCTGTTGCAATTATTTGAATGTAAGCCAAAAATTCCTGCTCTCGAGGGAGAAAAAGAACTCACTGACTTGTATCCCCAATTTATTCTATTTCAATTCCTGCATCAAACCTATTAGCCAATTGCACAATACTCCGCTTCCATTTGCCCCATGTCCATGCAGCCAAAAAACAAAGAAAAACCAACCCAGGGACTTGCTATACAAATGCAGCCAGAGGATGATGTCCCAGTCCTGGAGCTGGAATTACTCAGAAAGGCCAGAAACCCCACTGAAGGCAAAAGAGGATGCAGAGCTCAGTCTGAGGTTAGAGTGATTTCACTGAGGTTAGTGCACATGCACCAAAGAGCCCCAAACAGCTTGTTGCTTAACCCCTCTGTGGGGCTTGTGACATCTGGGGTCACTTGAACTTCCTTGGAATTCAGCTGTTCAAAAGTACAAATTAAGAATCCCAGCGGCTGGGGCACGTGGGGTGCATAGTGGCCCTACCCACAGGCCCAGAGGTCGCTCACATTACAACCAGCTTCCTTCCTGGCAAGGCCTCACTTATCCTGAGATGACACACGATGGCAGGGGTTGGAAGACGCCCTAGTCTGACTGCACACCCAGCATCTGAAAACTGCTGTTCTGACGATAAGAAAAGGCTGTTGCTGGGGACCAGGGCAGACACTCACATGCAGAGATCTGTGCCAGACTTAAAAAAAAAATACTTTTGGCTTGTTTATTTTTAAGCCCCCAAACAAACTCACTGACACCACCCAGTGTCCCTGGGAACCATCCACAGCTACATAGGACAGCTGAGCCAGGGCAACAGAGGCAGCAGAGAGTGTGCCTGGGTCTAGAACCTTGGCCTCCACCGGTTTCTCCCTGCCAAAGACAGCGGTACCTGAGGTGAAGGGCACCAACCCTGGCCTGGGACTCAGATGGGCGTGTATGACAACCGGCTTCCTCCTCCCCGCCCAGATTCAAACCCATCCAAGTGTCCCCTGCACCTAAGAAAGTGATTTAGGATGAGAGAAAATAATTTCTTAAAAGGGGGGAATCCCCATTTGAGTGCCGGGGACTCTCCACCTCTCTGTGTCTACAGTGGCAGCGGCCCCTCTTCCGAGCGCGCAGCATGTCTGCTTCCCTCATCCACAGCCTCTGTCCTGGGAGCAAGCCCACCTCTAGGGCGCACGCAGAGCGGCAGCCGGCGCAGCTCCACGCCGCCCTATCCCACCTACCTCACCCCAGGCCCGCGCACTTCTGAAAACCTGTACTCCAACACCTGACCTTTGCTGAGGACCCTTACAGCAGTGTACTCCGGACCCACCTGTAGCCTCAGAACTCCCCTTCTGCGTCCTTCCTAGGCGATCCAGAGAGCCCAAAGCCCACGACCCCCAACAGGCCACTCCCGAGTGCCTCTCTACAAAGCGTCAGAGATTTTTTTTTTTCCTTCAAAAAAGTTGGTCCGAGACACTGGCGCCCCATCGATCTGCCCCGTCCCCATTCCACCTGGGGCAGGGAGGTTCAATTGGCAGCTCCGGAGCCCCGGCACAGGACAACCTGCAGGGAGGTGCCACGAGGGCTCGCCCTGCCCGCCGGGGACCTGATCCGCAGGGCCAAAAGGATGGGCCTGTGCACGCCGACACCCGGAGACCTACTGTGTCCCCACTTACCTTTCGCGACCGGCGACGGAGAAGGCGCGGGCTCGGGTTCCCTGAGACAGCGTGTTGCGTCCCGGGAGGAAAGTTTGTGCCATACAGAGGAGGCGGCGCACGGAGGACGTGGGCGCCAGTGGGTGGGGGCAGAGGGTGGTGGCGCGGCGTGCTCTAGTGTCAGTCCCTCAGGCGATCAGTGAGTGCGTCCCTCCCCGGAGCCAGCGGCCGCCGCGCTCCCGCTCACTGCGCCCTGCGCCCGGCGCGCTCCGGCTCCAGCCCCGACGCGCCCCGCCCGCCGCCGCCGCCGCGCGTCCGCCGGCTACACTTCCTCTTCCTCTGAACTCATGTGCAAAATATGCTGCGCTGCATCTTCAGGGGAAGCCAAGCGGCCCCTGACAGCCGCCGCGGGAGCAGTGGGCCCGCCCAGCGCCCCCTCCGCGTCCTGCGCCCTCTCTGAGTTCTGCGCCGCCACATCCACGTGGCCAAGCTGTGAGCGATCCTCGCCGCCTCGCGACCCAGGGGTCCGAGGCTCACCGACCCTTCCTCTCGACCCCTCCTAACCAAGGTCGTGTACGGTCAGGGTCAGGCGAGCAAGTGGGAGAGTGGGATCCCCCAAGATTTGAATCAGGATGCTGGAAGGGCGACCGTCATCCAGGTGCAGCTGCCTGAGGGCGGGGGAAGGGGAGACCTTAAGAGAGGACCATTCCTGGACCCCATTCCACAGGTGGGCGCGTCTCCAGCGCTGCCCAAGTTCTTTCTTGGGTGTTGGTAGTTCAGGAGAGGATTAATGCCACTGTCCGCTGGTGGAACGCTATTCTGCCTACTCCAGGTGTTCACAGGTCTGAGACTATCTGGGAATCATTAGCCTGGCATCTTGAGGCCGCCCAGGGAAACGACATAAAATGCCAGGACAGGGCTGCATTACCAAAATGAAGATGTGAGGCATTGGGTCCATTCTAAAAGATTTTCTTTTTTATGGGGTTACTGGGGGTTGAACTTGGAGGGGTTTTACCACTGAATTACATCTCCAGCCCATTTTATATATTTTTTTTACTTTACGATAGGGTCTCACTAAATTTAGGGCTAAATTGCTGAGGCTGCCCTCAAATTTGCAATTGTTCCACCTCAGCCTCCTGAGCCACTGGGATTACAGGCATGCACCAACGTCCGGCAAGATTTTCTTCTTGAAACTGTTTAAATAAAGCAAAATTACCGTGTAGTGGTTAAGAGCGGAATCCTAGGGCCAAATGGTCAGGGTTGGTTTCCCGGCCTCTCTGCTTACTCCTGTGTGACTGATTTGGGCCTGTTCATTTGTCAAATAGCACTTCCCCATGGGTTATTAAATGTAAAGTGTTTAGGAAGCACTCCATAACTTAGCTATTATTATTATAAAGAGGTTGGAACAAGAAGGCTGAAATAATTTAGTTAATTATCTCCATTTTCTGGTTGGGCTAAGAGGGGTCCTTAGGCATCTGAACCTCCCCCCACCGAAGCCTGTGGAGGGCTGGTTTAGGCCCTATTGTGTTTTAATGAGGTTCTTCTGGTACTAATAACACCCCTCAGGGGGTAAGGAAGCACTATTTTGTTTTTAATAACTTGTCTTGTTAGCACAGTTTCTCAGAGATATTCCCTGTACCCATTCCAGTTGTTTTCCTCCCCTCTGTCCATCACTGGATGGTAGTTGTTATTGTTGTTGTTGTTGGTTTTGTTTTGGTTGGTGTTGTTTCCCCCTTTCCCTTCCCACCCACCACTTTCTGGTGTCACTCACCAGCATTACCCTGATTTTCTCCTTCCTTACCCCCATACACACTTTAGTTTGCCATTTTAGAGAAAATGATAAGACCAGGTGACAGCCTACACCCAGGTTCAAATAATAGTGTGTGGGAACATGGACCAGTGACACCACTGATAGTTTTGAACACCCACTGATGAAGTCAAAGGGAGACTTTTTTATGTCACTTAATGATCCTGCTTGAGGCCCCGAGTTGCTCTCAGGGCCTCTCTGAAGTCTTTCTGATCCTTTGATGGCTACTACACTGAAGAAAGAAAACAACATTTATAGGTGTTAACCAGTAGTTCACATGTCAACACTGGGTATATAAAGGAAGAAAAAAGAAAAAAAAAAGAAAGGAAGGAATGTCACATAATGTGATTATAGTTGAGGGAGGTAGTTTATTTAAGCAAATCATTCCCACTCTATAAGATTTTTGTGCACACTTGTACTTTGGTGCATGGTTTCTATTTAAACACCAGGTCCTTGAGGTTAATAAGCTATTCTGATTGTTTCCATTTTTTTCCCACTCAATATTTTCCTGAGTACTAATAGTGTATAATTGTCTTCAATGACTTTTTTCCCTGCTTGGATCTGCATCTTTGAGGATTTTCTAGAACTCTAGACCTTTCTTCCTAGATATCCTGATGCTTCTTATATGGCACATAGTAGGTGTTCAGTAAGCAATTATAGAATTAAGTGGATGAGGCATTAGCATCCAGCTCTCTTAAAGCTCTGTGTAACCCACATTCAGCAATTCCAGTTCTCTTTCACCTGGAATATCCAGCAAGGAGCTGAATCCTGGATTTGCTTATGTCGTAGAGAAAGCTGCCTTGAGTTTTCCACTTGGCTGCCACAGGCCGGCCAGCCAGGGAACAGATCCTGGGCAGCCCGGCCTTACCTCTAACTGACCTCGTCTACCCAGCATCAACCCCAAAGATGCTGGAACTGTATCCTGGTGGGTTACCTTGGCAACCTCACAATGTCATCTGTTAGAATGTCCTAGGGCGGCAGCTTTTAATTCTATCACAGCGGTCTCATCAGGGGTCATGTAATAGTGCTGTTTTTCCTCTGCTCACACTTCCTCCCCCTATGATTTAACACTAAGTACTTGGGGAGGTAGCCGAACACGGGGAAAACCAAGCTATTACTGCACGACAGGTCACAGATGTCCCCAGAACTGGGGTCCTGAGTGATCGAAATCGATAAAACGCAGGCCCTAAGTTAATGGGTAAGCTGGTTCTCCTCACACCCCCCGTGGAAAGAAGAGGAGTTGAGCCAGTCTAAGCAAGTGCAAGGAGCAACCGTGGCCAGACTGTACAATTCTTATAAAAAGCTCAGTTAAAGGAGCCCCCGCTGGAGCAATTCTTTCTTGGCCTCAGCAGCGCCACCCCGCTCTGGAGATGATTGAGGCCATGGGTACCAGCTGCTGAGCAAATTTGCTACATCCTAGCTGTGCTGAGGCTTGGAAGGAAGGATAATTCCGGTGCACCTTCTATTCTGCCTGCCTTCTTCTCACCCCAACCCATGCCGAGCCTCATAATTTCACCTAACTCAGGTCTGCCCTACTCCCAACTTAGCTCAAAATAACTCCCTTCCCCATTATTCTATAGAGAACAAAGACAACATATGGCAGAAAATGAGTTCAACAAAAGCTTTGGGGCTTGAAGAATTATTGTTCTGATTGTTTATTTACAGGACCACAAAACCCAGACCCTATATCCACCAGCTGAATGACAGCGTTTCAGGGCTGGAAAGAGAGAAGTCAACCCATCTACACTCCAGAGGAGCAAGAGTTACTCATCTTTATTATCACAGTCAATATTTTAAATGGGTTTATGGGCTGGGGTTGTGTGGCTCAGTGGTAGAACAGTTGCCTAGCATATGTGAGGCCCTGGGTTTGATTCTCAGTGCCGTTATATAAATAAACAAAATAAAGGTCCATTGACAACTAAAAAAAATATTTCAAAAAAATTTAAAAATATATATATTTTAAATGGGTTTATAGTCATAGTGAGATCACAGTTTATGATGAGAAAGCGAGGTCCTTTATACCACACGGTCACCAGAAGCTGCCCCACAGAGGGTAGGTAACAATGGCTCCTATAAGGAGATGATGGCAGAGGCTCCTATGCCCCAGAACTAGGGATTTCAGAGGAGTCCCCTGCCCTTTGTTCATTATGACAGGCACAGCCCTGGCAAGCTAATTCCACCCCAGTCATCCCTGGAGCAGGATGCACTTGTGCCACCGTCAAAACATGCCTTTGACTCCCTCAGTGGTGTGGGAGTGTGAATTAGGGTGGGGGACAGGGAGCTTGTTAGGGTGTTTTCTGCGTATGTGCTGATCTGCCAAGGCCAGGGACTTTTGTCCAAAGTACAGTCAAACTGATACTTTGAAAATGCCACGCCCAGGCATCACCAATTTGAGAAAATGTTGGATGACCGCCAAATATCCCATTCACTCCCATACCAAAAACATATATATTTATATTTATATTATTATCCAGCTCCTGAATCCACTCCTCATTTTTACCTCTGAATTCCCAGTCTGAGTCAGACAGGCAGTTCAGGGAGCAGGGGCCCTCCTGTGGCTGAGAGAGAATTTGCTCTCTGGAGCAAAAAGCCATTAGAGACTGAATTTCAGGAATATTGTGTGAAGCACGCTGCTATTTGCAGCCTTCTTTCCCTCAGCCGCTTGAAGAATTGGCTAGGTTTGCCAGAAGCCATGCATATCCACCCTTCTTCATGGTTTAGTCCACTCATGAGACGCATTTGTAGACTTGGATTTGTGAACAAATTATTAGAGATGAGGTGAGATACACACACACACATACATATTCTACAGCTATCAAAAAGAGATTATGGGGGGAATCATTATATGAATGTTAGGATGTTATTTGGATGTATTGATTGATAGTCTCCTTCCATCGCCTCTCCTGCTCGATGGCTGCACTGTACTAACTGACCCTCTTCCCATCAATGTAGACAGAGAGAGAACACAATGTTGTCATGAGGGAGAGTTAGCATAAAAATACCAGAAAAATAAAAGTCCAACTTTTGGCTTATGAGTTTCTAAAGTCAAGGTCCAAATATAAAATGAAGAGATATGGAAAAATAGGAAATCAAGCAGAACCACTGTCCCCTATCGTATCTCCTATCCTTCCAATATCCACCTACTGTATACACATCCTATATACACATTCCTTCCAAGAATTCATAAAAGCTGCCAGACTAGAAAAAGGGGAGCAAGGAAAGTCAGAGGGGATATGACACTAGGGAGGGACTGCAAGGACTCAGGAACTGACTGGTGTCAGAATTCAGAAACCCACCACTCCCTAGGAAGTGAAGATTATCCCTCCCTATCCTTAAAGAGTCTTGTCCACAACTGTTGAGCTCTGGGAACTTGCCCAGAGGGAGCACTGTAGACCTTCAGCTGAGGAAAGGCACATGCCGTTCTCCCACTAACCCTGGGCAATGACCTCCCATCAGCAGCAGCATGTGGACCATCCAGAAAGAGTAACTCCTGTTCCACAGATTCAGCACTCACTTAATAGCTGGGATGTCCACAAGTCCTTGAGATGGAGGAGAAAGCCCTGCAGCTCCAAGACGCAGTAAGAAGATCGAAGCTCATGATTCTTCACATCAGGCCTGACCATAGAAGAGTTTGGATGGACCAGCTCAGGATCTCCCTTATGAGGCCGCATTGTGGTTGTCATCTATACTGTTCCCCAATTATTTCTGTTCCTCCATTTCCATGGTAATTGCTCTCCTGGTTCCTTGTGGTTGCAAGAAGCTGTAACTAGTTCTGGTAGATGACTTATGAGCAGGATTGATATGTATCATTCCCCAATGATTAGTTAATTGACAGGACAATATCCCCAGGCCTTTCTCTTCCCTCTAGCAAGGCCTCTTCCAACATTCCATATGATGGCTTCTCGTCAGTCAATGTTAGTGAGTGATTATGAGAAAGCTGGGCCCTCTATCTGGCCTGTACTGATTATATAACATGAATAAGAAAGGACTTGTTTGTAAGTCACTGAAACTATAAAATTGTTTGTTTCTGCAGCATAACCTAGCCTATCCTAACTGGTATACCCTACTAGAATCCATGATGCCTTCTGGAAGGCATCATGATCTTATATGGGAGCTGGAAGGCCAAAAGGAGGGACCCAATTAGAGAAGCATTTCCCACATAACCTGGAATCCTAGTAATTCTCCAAGTGCCCTGTAAGAAAAGCCTGTAACCCAATCAGCAATAAAAGCTATCATCTACTCCCTCATTTAACAAGTTTCTACTGAGGACCTGCTATGTGCCAGCACTATTCCTGCCCTCAAAAAGCTTTCACAATACACACTCAACAGTTATCCATGGACCTAAAATGAAATACTACTTAGGGAAATTGAGAGACTTGCCTAAGTGACACAGTTAATAAATGCCTAACTGGAACTTAATCTTAAGCTGACTCCAAATTTTGTGCTTTCTTCATTCTTTCAACTACCTTAAAATAACAGAATCAGTATAGTGTTAAGTTCATTCTAAAGAGTGGATGGAATTTGAATCCAGGCTACCTTGCCTCCCTCTTTAAAGTTTGCTAATACCTGAAACTTTTCATTCCATAATAGCACCTAGAACAAGGCCTGACAAATAATAGGCACTCTCTAAATGTTTGTTGAATGAGAAAAGCATGCTTGAATGAATCAATGAATTGAGAGGCTTAAATAATTACAACTATTGATTAAAATATTGGAGGCACTCAATCTCACACTGAATCATAACCGGACCATCACTCAGCATAGGTCTTATGCCTGCTATGGAAGAATCATTTTGGAAGTACGAATTGATATTCTTTACAATCCCAGTATTTCCTGTTATTTCTCCTCTTTTACAATCAATTTGGGAACCACCTAAACTATATGGCATCTATGTCCCAGGAATGGTTGTTCTAGAGGATGATTTTTTAAAAAATCTTGGAGGTCTCAAAAGGTTTCACATGTCTAAGGCAACTCATAATTTAGAAGAAGAAAGAAAAAAGGGTGTGAGGGAGGGAGAGGCCCGCCCCACCAATTCTCTCAGACGTAATAGCACGCATCCAGTTTGCAGAGAGGGAGAGAAGGCTGTGAAGCGAAGCAGGAGGGAGCACACAGTAAAAGATGAGCCAATAACCTTCCCCTATGGCTTATTCAAAAGGAAGGGCAGCAAGTGTCACTGGCTTCAGAGTAGTTTGTATTGAACCAACTATCCTACAGAGAAACTCTAAAGCACAACTCTCTGAAAGCAGTGGAAAGCAACTACAAATACACAGAAACTAGACAAGAATTGACATTTAGAAAATGGAAGCATCCGTGGGAGGTTTGCCCACATTTTTATGGCTTTTCACCAAGGATAGGTCTCAATTAGTGCCCCACAGGGTGCCAAAACTTGGAGAGAAACCCACAGTCTTGCCAGCTGAGGAATCAGAGGACAGAGTTCACAGTGACCACTGCAGCTGAAGATAGGGATCTGAGGAAGCCCCCAGGGTTCTCTGGACCCCCCAACATATCAGGGAGACACAGATGACCCCTGAGTGACCCAAGGGAACATAAAAGTGCTAAAGGACTCTAAATCGTCCCACAAAGATTCCCATGAAGGTACAAAAGCAGCAAGATGCTCTCTTGTCCTGCAAAAAGCAGGGGAGTTACCTGAGAAACCTGCCCAACAAGCCTAGTGACAGACCTGAGGGACACTACAGCAGAGAGCAGAATGAAATGCCAATAGGCAACCAGATGCTGTGAAGATTCCCTAGGATGCCACCCTGGATGTGGATGACACAGATTGGGGCAGTACATCCTATTCATACCTTAGCCAAGAACTTATGCACAGCTCTGGGGCAGCTGAGACCAAACTTAGAATTGACCAGTTACAAGTTTCTGTCACCTCTCCCATCCTCTGATATGGGCTTACAGAAACAGAAGGTGAGTTTTATTCCCAGCGCCTCTGAGTACCTACTACGTAAATATGACATAAACGTGTGTGTTTGAAACACGGGGGAAGTTGACAGTTGAAGGTTGACACTGATGATCAGCAGACATGAGGGCTTCCTCCCACTCTTTCCAGTGCACACACAGAGAAACACCACCTGGAGTTATTTACCACATGACTGTCCGGCACAGTTCAGGATCTTAAGGGTGAGCACAACTTCTCCAGATACCTGCTCCTCCATCCCCTCCAGCATGATTCCATATAACAGGGATGCTGTCCTGCAAGGCTTTGTTAACTAAGGTTTGTCTGCATAGCCATTTATTCTCCTTTTATTTCCCCAGCCACTGAGGGTTCTGATCCAGTCACTTTGTTGCCCAAAATACTCTGGCTCATGAAATAATACGATGAACAAATGGATAAATTTGAATGAACAAGTAGGCAAGTAAGTCCGGTCACACCAGGAGCCTCTACTTGCCTTCTGGGTTAATAAGGTTTCTTGCAAAGCCCACTCTTTCCCTCCTCCTGACTCCTGCTCTCTGATCCCTCTGCTAAGGCATTTAGAAGGTTTGAGTGTCATGGTCCCTGCCCACTTTCCTCCCTCCCATTGTCTAGTCGACTTTCTACTGGGCTGAAATGGGGGTTTTGGAATAGAGCTCTCTGTCAATCACAGCTGAGGTCCTTTCTCTCAGTCTGGGAGTGTCCAGACCCATGTATGGCAGGCTGACAACCCTGGCAGCCAGGGAAAAGTGCATGAGAGGCTTTTTAATAGGGCTAAAATCCTGGTTTTGGCACCCGGCCCTGGCTGAGGAACAGCTGGATGGCAGTAGGCCAGGCTGAAACATCTGCCTTCTTCTCTGGGCATTAGTATCAAGCATCGTTGTTAATGGTATTATTAAGGAATTATCAATATTTTACAAGTGTTGCCACTTCTTGAAAAGACAGCTAATTAAGTCAGACAGGACAGGACCTCAGTAGTCAAGATGTAACAAGAGAGGGCCATATTCTCAACTCCCCTTTCCTCTCAAGGTCATTATACTGATTATCTTAAGGAGAGCAATGCTGAATCCCAAAGACACTGCTCCCTTGTCCTTCCTATAATCCCACTTCTAGACTCTCAGCAAGAGTCCATAAGTAAATTTCATTGTGGGTAATTAAGAGTGTGCCAGCCAGGGAGGGTTTCCATTGCATTCCAGAGAGATGGGCTCTGGTCACCTTAAGATGTAAAGAAAATTACAAACACACCTTTAAGACAGCTCACAGCATTCTTGGGCACACTGACGAACCAGGCTGGAGCAGTGGCTGTTTTCCAAAGATGGCCCATAGCAGTGTCTCTGGCTTCATATGCTCTTCCAGGCCCTCATTCTCCTCTCAGGAGGTAGAGACTAATTCTTTTCTCCTTCATCTGGGCACTCTGTGACAATCTTGTGACCAATGTAATGCTGCATAAAGTAAAGCCGTGTGACTTCTGTGGCTGGAAAGTCACACCTAGATAGCTGGAATTTACTTGCAAAACAGCTATCATGCAAGCAATCCAACTGCCTACAGGCTGCCATGTTTCGAGGACTCCAAAACTGGTCCACACAGAGACCACCGAGAGAACTCAAGACCACACGGAGAGAGAGAGAGCAAGAGATGCCCAGCCAGTCCTTAGCCACCCCAGTCCCTCAGGGCCTTAAATCTGGACTCAGAGACCTGAGCCAGAATCATCCACCCCAGGCTTCCCCAGATCCTGACCACAAAAATTATAAGATAGAATAAAATTATTATTGCTACTTTAGGCCGCTGTGTTTGGGGGTCGCTGGTGATGCAGCAGCAGCCATCCAGAGCAATCAGGAACAAAGAACTATAACAAAAGGATCAGAAATGATTTGTTCCAATAGGACCTTCTCAGAAGCTTGATTCCTGCCACCTCTTCCAGACTTCACGCTGCTCAGTCTCTGGTTCTATAGAAATATATAAGAAAATGAACAATGCCTGTGAACCCCAAAACATCAGAGTGCCAGACAAATTATTTTCTTAAGGGCAGAGTTAATAATCTAAAGCCAAAATTGCCCCCCAAATCTCCTCCCTTCCCGGCCCTGACCATAGCTACTTGTTCCCACTATCAACCAAAACTAAGTTGGGTGCTCTTCTGTCTGAGTTGACCCCCATTTTGAGACCACATGCATATTTATTTTTAAAAGGGTACTACAGTCTAAATGTTCTCACAAAAATCATTTGGAGAATGAATCCCCCTTGTAAGGTATTAAGTGGTTAGAAATTCAACCTTCGTGGTTTTGTTGTTATTGTTGTTTGTTTGTTTTTTGAAGTGAGACCTTTGGGAAGTAATTAAGGTTAAATGACGCCGTAAGGGTGGAGCCCTAATCCAATACGACTAGTGTCCTTTTAAGAAGAGCAGAGACCTGAGCTAGGAGACTCTGGCCATAGGATGCCCTGCACTACAGAGCATCCACCACCAAGGCCTCCACCAGATGCAGCTGCCTGAACTAGGAGCTGAATAAACCTCTTTTTCTTATAAATCACCCAGCCTGTAATATTCCCTTACAGGAGAAAACAGACTCAGACAGGAGCTTTATTTGGAGGGGGTGCTCATTTTTGTATTTTGAAAAATGTTTGTTGAAATATTCAAGAAAAATACCTCTAAATCCTTTACAACACACACACATTCACACTTAATGGGTTTTGTATATTAAGACTCATCAACCTCGAATCATGTGGAGAGACAGCCCCGTGGCCACAAGGGGACAATGATAAAAAGTGTTCCTGCTCGTTTTTGAGAACCTCTAGCTTACCTCGGCTTCAAGTTCCTATTTTTGGTTCTCATTATGACACTTAGAAGAAACCTTCATTAGCATTTTTACTTAAACAAAACCAAGATACAATTAGCAGCTGCTTCAGGGGTTTCAAACGCTGACATCTGGGAATTTCCCAGAAAGTATTATTAATATTACAAGTAAAATGTGTTCAAGAGGGGAAATATGGCCCTTGACCCCTCTGCCTAACCACACAGTAAGCAGTGTGCCTCCTATGCATGACCCTCCTGGATTTATCCAAATGACCATGACTACTCACAAATGGGCCTGTGCTGCCCCATTTCAGGATGCTGGAAACCTGGAGAGCCACAGCTTTCCTGCCTGTATTTGCCAGCGGGACTGTCAACAGCTGTTGCTAAAATGTGGTTATTTGGGGGCTGCCAGACAGGACCTGTGGCTGCTGTTAGACGAGAGACCCTGAGTTGGAGCTGAGTGCAAGATGCTGGAGTAGCCAGGGCTGGCAAAGTCTGTCAATCTCTCTCTTCCCCATTCCCCCACTCCCCAGACCTCTCTAAGTGGTCTGACTATGGGCTAATCAGAGCCCTCACACAGAGGCTGAAAGTTCATTGCAAGTTTTCTTATGAACAAGGTACAAGCTCCACCTTCTATGACCGAGCCTTGGAGTCACATACCATCACCTTCACCATACTCTGTTGGCCAAAACAAAAAGTCCACCCAGAGGACAGACACCTACCCAAAGGGAGGAGTGAGTGACATTGTAGGGAAAGCATGTGATGGGAAGTATTGTGTCTGCCATATTTGGAAATGGTAATTTGCCACAGGTGGAGTTCCCTAAAAGCAGAAGTTGAAATAAGAATTCTCATGTGAGTCATTTATGAAGGAATAGGGGAAAAGGAGAAGCTATGTAGTTTCAAGTAATAACTCCTTGAGCCTGGTTTTGCAGGAAGGGCTGGCAGGTACGTTATCTGCAGCATCTGTCCCCCCATGAGGCAAAAAAATTAGAGCTTTTGTAAATGTACATCAGTCAGTCACTAGCTCAGGGAAGTCCCAGGTACCTGGGTTATAACCTCCAGGGACTTCATCAAGAGGTAACTCCAGTCGCTCAAGGGAATCTTTCAGGCAAGTTTTGCTGTTTGAGTCCTTAATATCAGTTGGTAGAAAGGAGATCTGAACAGAACCTCAAGAGCCTCTGCTGCAATAGGATGTGAGGGCTAAGTTCTGTAGGGACCCAAGGTAAGGAGCTGAGTTTCAAGGTAAGTACAAAAGTGTGGTCCTCAGGATGGACAATGTTGACGAGTTGAGCCAAAGGTATGTGCTTGGGGTATTCAAGGCATCTAATTCATCCAGGATTTGGGGACTCAGTCAGAAGACACTTGGGGTCCACTTAAACTGACTTAAGCCAAAAAAGAAAATGTATTGGTTTGTGAAATGTAAAAGTCAATAGAAGGTGCTGAAGCAGGCTGGATCCAGGACTCCAAATATTTTCAAGATCTGGCTGCCTCTTCCTCTCTCTTTTCCTCTCTCAGTTCTTCTTTCCTCTTTGTGGACTCTATTCTCAGGAAGTTTATCCTTTTGAGATGGCAAGATGGCAAGTTTGTCCGTTTGAGATGTCATAGGAAAGGCAGGGAGCAGTTACCAGAAGAGGGATAAGACTAGACCGGGGTAATATAACAAAGGAAATTCAAGACCACACCAGGAATCCGGTCACTGGTGAACTAGAACAGTAAAGTTATAACGATCATGGTCGGCACACTGACTCTACTTATAGAGCCAGACATTCCTGAGCCCAAGTTGCCTCCAATTCCTCTGCCTGGGGAGAATCTCGATTCCAAAATTTGGAGCCATAGTCATGCATGTGAAGACTTAGCCACCCAAGGAAGGCTGTGCGGCTCTGGTTTTGGGGCTGGAGGATTTGAAAACAGGTCAAACAGCCAAACAATCTTATTCTCCATCTAGACCAGAGGGGGTCCTTAGTGACCACACACAAGTTTTAAAAACTCCACCAGTAGGTTTTTTAAAATCAAATCTCTTATAAAGATTTGAAATCTGTAAAACAAGATCACTGAAGAAAGTCAAAGAAATTGATGTTAATTAACCAGGAGAAACAAACTGAATCACATACATGCAACAGAGATGGGAGGGTATTTTAATTAAGTCATCTTTCCTATTAAAGAAAGATGGTAACTAGCCATTCTTGAGCTCTACTGAGGATGAAATAAAAAGCAAATCAGCTTAATTGAGCCACTGGGGAATTAAACATGAGAAGGAATTCTTTGTTCATCATTGGCCTAAATTTTAAGCTCTATTTAATTGTAAGATTCCTCTGGGTAAAAAGTTGTGTCTTCCTCATCTTCTCAAAAGTCTGAATAGAAGGATAACTGAAAACTCTGAGAAAATCAGAGAGAGACAAAGACCTGAATTAGCTTTTTTAAGATTTTATTTCTGGCTACAGATGAATTTATTGTATCCATAGTTAGGATTATTTTGATTTCGAATACCAGATAACCTGACTTTAATGGTTTAAACAAATGGCTGTGGTGGCGGGGATGGGGAGGAGTGGGGGGTAGGGGGTGGGGTGTGTTGCTTTTCTTATATAACAAAAGTTCAAAGACAACAGCAGCTGGCTAGGTTTGCAACTCATGTTGCTTTTGGCTTTTCTCTCACAGTTGCAAGATGGCTGCTGTAACTCCAGGTATCACAACCATCAGAAAGAATAAGGAAGAAGGAAGAGACAATATTTGTATCAGGGAAAATAAATACCTGCCCAAGAACCTCAGAGTAAACACGCACTTAGGTCTTCTTGGTCAAAATTTGCAACCTGGCCACTCTACCTGAAAGATAGCTGTAGGCAAGAGGTTGAGCATGGGGATTAGATCAACTCAATCCACAGTAGTTGCATTATTTTTGCAAACACATGCATGTGAATAAGGTGTGGGTAAGTACATGTTTAAGTACAAGTACATATTTACTGTAGTCAGTGTTCTTATTCCTGGGATTATCCCTCTCAAACTCAGTTTTTCTTATTAACAGTCATAGTTGGCTCTATATGTTGGTTCAAGGAGTGCTTCTCCCCAGGCTTAATCATGAGATGCTTGATCCCAAAAGATGGATTTCTGGCCACAGGTGTAGACACATGACCTATACCTAGCCATTCCTGATAACCCAATTACCCAATCCCAGTGATTAGCCTACAGGTGGTCAGATGGCCCTAGCAAAGCCAACAAATTATTTCTCCCCCGGGATTTTTTTTTTTAATTTAGATTTAGAGAAAAAGAACCATTATCATTTTCGATGGCAAAGCTGAAAACAGGATCTGCTGGCCTACATCTCCCTGCCATGTGGAGAAGTCATATCTTTAGAAGGAGAAAATGAGGCCACACAGAAATGTGCAGAGTTTTAAAAGCATGTGAGAGCAACAGGGAGAGAACTGTTGCCAATCTTGTTTGTGTCTCTGAATCCGGATGTGGATAGACATCCACCCACATGGCCCATAAATCCCCCCTTCTTGCTTGCACGGGTATAGTTAGATTTCTACCCACTGCATGTAAAAGTCTTGATTAAATAAGAGGTTGGACAAACACCCAATAATGCAAATGCCATTTATTTGGAATGAAGGAAGAAGTTTGCCAAGGGGAAACCAGGGAAATGCTTAATGTATTTATGTTTGGTTAATAAGATTTTTTTAAGCACTTAGAAATACCAAAGTATGCAACTGCTGCTGTCAATTACATTTCTGTAATTTGTTTTCTGTCTCTTTTTTTAGAGGTCATTTAAGGATCTCTAAGATGAGCTACAAATGCTGGCTGCCCCTCTGCTGTAGTTACTTTACGTACTGGAAAATCTTACCATGGAAGGGACTTAGAAAGACAGTCTGGTCAGACGGGAGCCGGCTGGAGTAGGAGCCAGATATCTGAGTTCCTGCCTGTGCTCGTGGCTTACCAGTGGTGTGGTCTAGTGCAAGTTTCTCTGTCTCTCTGGGTTTCATTGTTTTCAACTGTTCAACCAAAGGCATGACCTAAAAGCCTTCTGAGGTCCCTGTCCCCTTTACTGTTTTATGTAAATATGATCACTTGGACCAACACCCCAATTTTGCCCACAGGGTCCAGGGACTTCTCAGACACACAGTCAGGACCCAGGCTAACATTGAGGACTCCTGACTTCTAGAATGTTCTCTGGGTACAACTCACTTCCTTGCCAATTAGAGGAGAAGAGCAGGTTCAACTAGGTCGTTAGGACTTCCTTTCTTTGAACAGCATCCTGACTGTCTACCTCTGTTTTTCCAAGCATGTGAAGAATGGGCCCAGTTATAAATCCAGTTCCCATGTGGGCCACTTCTCTTGCCTCTCTTCATGGGCCAGGAATCACCCCAGTGACTGACTGCTGTCTTGCAAATGCTTGCACTTGGCACAGAAGGGCCAGGAGACAGAATATAAATACATCCTGGAGTTCTGTTGGGGTGTAATAGGGAAAAAGCCATTTGACATCCATGGTGGTGGCTCTCTGTATTAGGAAGGAGCATCCCAAATCATCAACCAAGTGGGTGATCAGACACCATGGAGGCTTAGTTAAACTGAGGATGTGTCCAGCCACCTCCCTCTCTGCATTGTCACACCAAAAAGAATCGTGTAGGAGGAATCCATGGAATGGGAGAGTGGTCCTGACCACTGTCTCCCCATGGTCATGACTGGGGAAAGGGTCAGAGGTGCTCCCCAGTAGTTAGTTAAAATAAAGGGAAGAGGCCACGCAGCTCTCCAGTGTGCCTGGGAAACTCTTGGTTCGGTAGATCTGATGGTGCCTGCAGAGCCTGTAACGCCCTTCACTCCCTGTGCTTCTCCAGGCAGTCTGGGTGCTACAGAGGAGGATCACTTTTACGAGAACCTGTCACTCAGCTTTGCTCTGCTAATCTGATGAGGAACCTGCTTTGGAAGGACCATCTCTATTGATAAATGTACCCTGGAGAAATGCTGAATGACATGATCCCACTAGATGAGTGTTCTCCAAACATTTTTGACCATGATCCACAGGAAGATATACATTTTACCCCACAGCATGGTAAAATACATTTGTACGTGAAAACTGAAACCAAGCTTTGGAGACACCAAACCAACTACTACTTAGTGTGGGATATTTATTTGCACCCTGTCCTGTTCTTTTTGACTCGGTTTCACTTTCTTTTTGTTGTTGTTAACCAGAGTGCTTAACCATTTGGCTGCATCTCCATGCCTTTTTATTTATTTGTTTGTTTATTTTTTATTTTGAGACAGAGTCTCTCTAAGTTGCTGAGGCTGGGTTTGAACTTGTGATCCTCCTGCCTCTACTTCCTGAGCCATTGGATTTACAGGCATGCGCCAGCATGCTGCTTTTTTATTTTAAATAAGGACACAGAGACTCACTAAACTGATCCAGTTATGAATCTCAACTGCTGCTTCTGAGAATCAAATGCTTCTGAGACTTCTCATAGCTGTTTGTTGAGTGTCTAGGACTTTGCTTCCTGTGTGGGCAGGTCTATTAGGGAGTAGTTATGATTTGGATATGAAATGTCTCCCAAAATCTCCTGTTTTAATGCAGGAATATTCAGAGGCGAAATGATTGGACTTATCAGTCTATTCTAGTTTCATGAACTAACTAGGTAGTAACTGTAGGCAGGTGGGGCATGACTGGAGGAGATATGTCTTTCCTGCAGCCCCTCACCCTCTCTCTGCTTCCTGGCCATCCATGAGTGATGCAGCTTCCCTCTAACACATTCTTCTGTGATGATGTTCTGCCTCACCTGGGACCCAGAGCAATGGAGCCAGCAGACCGTGGACTAAAGCTCTGAAACTGTGAGCCAGAATAAAATTTGCTTCCTCTAAGTTGTTCTTGTGAGGTATTTTTGCCATATTTGGTGAAAAACTGACTAACAGTAGAGTCTTGGGCCAAAGTTGGCCCAATATTGAGGAGGTCCCATGTTTCTCAGTAAGACTGCCTTAGGGTGCCTACTGTGCTCAGCCATTGGTTAGGAGCAAGCACGAGTCATGGTGACATGTCAGTGGAGGTCAATCTTAGAGCTGGACCTTAGAGCACACGGTGGGGCCCTTGACCACCTCTGCTGCCTATGCTTGGAGGTCTCCTTCCTTGCTCCTTCTTGCTCCTTCCTTCAGTTAATAGTAAGTGGATGTCTATCCTAAACCAATAAGAGTAGAGACTGGTGAGAGCCCCAGTGAGCCAAACCCAGTCTCTGCCTCCTGGACCACATACTCTGAGGAGGACACAGATATGAAAGAGAGAATTCCACCAGAGGACACAGTTAAGAAATGTTCCCAAGTGGAGGGCCTTGGGACAGTGAGAACTTAAAATAGGAGGTTGGAGTGCAGAGAAGGTGCCCTTGCACCAACGAGGTTGATCTCAGATCTGAAGGACAAATGGAAACTAGGTGAAAAGAGAGGGAAAGAGTTTTTTTTTTTTTGTCAGAGGGACCACCATGGGCCATGGCTGTGAGTTTCTGAGAGATAACAGGAAGGGAAGTGAAGCCAGGGGAGTAGGGGGCTAGGAGAAGGTGGGGGAATTGGTGGGACATGCACAACCTAGCAGGTTTCCTTCCATCCACTGGAGTTTTGATCAGGATCAGCATTCTGAGAAACTGCTCTGCAGTGTGGTAAGTGGATTGGAGGGAGAGGGTGGAAGTAGGGATACTGATTGTGTTATTCAGCTTTTGTCACTGTGACAAAATACCCGAGAGAAATCAACTTAAAGGAGAAAAGGTCTGTTTTTGCTCATGGTTTCAGAGACTTTAGCCCATGGTCAGTTGGCCCTGTTGCTTTTAGGCCTGTGGTGAAACAACATGATTGGAAGAAGTACCTGGTGGAGGAAAGCTGCTCACTTCATGGAAGCCAGGAAGCAGAGAGTTCACTTTATAATAAAGACCCCCACCCCAACCCCATTAAACTATAAATCCATACATCAATTAATCCATTCATGACATCACTGCTCTCATGATCCAGTCTTCTCCTAAAGGATCTTTGAACACTGCTGCACGGGACCAAACTTCAACAGTGAGCTTCCGGGTGACATCAAGGATTAAACCATAACACTGATTATCCAGGTATAATTGACAGTGCAGTTGTCCTGGGAAGAGTGATGAGGACTTGGCTGTAGTGATGTGGAAGAGAGGAATAGATGGCAAAACAGGAGAGATTAAGGAGGCTTCATAAGTAGAAATTAGAGATAGAACATATGTGGGGGTGAGAACAGGGATGCCTCCCACATCTCTCACTCACCGCAGCCTAGGTTCTCCTTTGAGAAACAGTCATTGGCAGTGAATACAGAGGCAGGACCACTGTCCTGCCAGGTCCCCACGTGGACAAGACTACCTGCTGTCTCATCCCCAGACACTCTCTTACGTTCTTTCTGCCCCCAGGACTTCTGTTCCTCTCTTTTGGCATTCATTTACCTTAGCTGCACTGAGTTTTCTGGATTCAGCCTCCAGGGATGCTGCACGTTAAAGAAGTCATGCATCCCTAAAGACCTGGAATAATTCAAGATTTACATAATTCAAGAGCAATCCGTCCAAAGCATGATGTGTAACTCTGTTTCATGGCTGCACTGGCTTCTCCATGTGCCAGCTGCATAAATTTACCTTTTAACCCACTCAGCCCTCAGCTCAGAAATATCACCTGGTTCTTAACAAGATTTTAAATTTAAGGGGTTGAGTCATTTTTGTGTCTTGTCTAGAAAGTAAGACTTTATATTTTCTATTGCTATTTAGAATGTACAGAATGCAAATTCAAGCAGACTGTGGTTACTTTGGGTTTCTGTTTCCCTGAAGCCTCTGCAGTATGCAGGCAGCCTCCCAAACCTCCTAGAGCCAGATGTTTCTACTCAGATTCGTCCACAGTCTTGGTCTCCCATCCCAAGCTCTGGTGAGGCCCTTTCCAATGTGGTCAAGATCCGTGAGCAGACATTGAAGGAGAAGACAGAGCTTCTTGGGCAGGGACAGGCTTAGAGGGCTATTTGGAGATGATAGAAATAAAACAAAGCTTTAAAGAATGGGCATGGCCAGAGGACACAGAGAGAGCCAATGGTGCCCAGCACAGCATACCTAGGGGCCTCTAAGCAGGCAGTCTCAGGTATGGGACAAGCGGATAGAGAAAGTTTTCAGGGAAAAAAGTATTCCTCTTTTCCCACATCCAGGCATCTTTTTTTTTTTTTTTTTTTTTTTTAATTCAGGCATCTGTTTTGACTTCCACAGAAAGGACAGAGATGCTATTTTACATATTTTTGCATTGCCACAGCTTAGCACAGTGGCTTATATTAGGAATGCAATAAAAGTTCACCGAATGACTGAGCAAGTGAGAGCATCACACAGGGTCACAAGACATTTGTCCTACTTAGTGCTGATTAGTTTTCTGACATATTTTAATGAAAAAATTCAAATCTGCTGAAGAGTTGATAGAATTGTACAGTCATCACCCAAGTGCTCTTCACCTAAGTTCTATAGATTATAGCTTATTATATCTGCTTTATCTCATCTCTATCCAGTGGGCAACCCATCTACCCACCGGTCCATGCATCTTCTTTTGTGCTGTCCTTCAAAGTTGCGGACGTAAGTACGTTTCACCCCTAAACATTTCAGCCTGCATGTCATTATCTAGATTCTAATATTTGTTCACATTTCTTTTTCCTTTTTTCCCCCCTTAATTCATGTGGCAAAACACATAACATCAAACTTGCCATCTTGGCCATGATTAAGTGTGCAATCAGTGGCATTAATATATTCACATTTGGGGCTGGGGTTGTGGCTCAGTGGTAGAGCGCTTGCCTCACACGTGAGAGACCCTGGGTTCGATCCTCAGCACCACATAAAAATAAATAAACAAAATAAAGATATTGTGTCCACGAATAACTAAAAAATATTTTAAAAAAATATATTCACATTTTTGTGCAAACATGACTGCAATTCATTTCCGTAACTCTTTTCATCTTGCAAAACTGAAATTCTGTGCTCATTAAACAGTTGCTCCAGATTCCTTCCTCTCCCAGCCCCTGAAAACCACCATTATTTCTGTCTCTCTGAATTTGACTACTCTGGGTACCTGATAGATTGGAAAACACACAGTGTTTATTCTTTTGTGCCTGGATTACCTCAAGTAGCATATGTCCTCAAAGTTCACCCATGTTGGGTCCTTTATAAGGCTAAATAATATTCCATTTTATGCATACATCAAACTTCATCTGTTCCTCTACACTTGGATGGACACTAAGGTTGCTTCCACCTTTGGGCTTTTATGAACAATGTTGCTATGAACACAGGTATACAAATTTACAACCAAGTCTCTGCTTCATAATTCTTTTGATTTATACCCATAAATGGGATTGCTGGATCCTATGGTAGTTCTATTTTCATTTTTTTGAAGAAAGCACACTGTTTTCCACAGGGGCTGAACCATTTTACATTCCCTACAATGATGCATGAGGATTCCAGTTTCTCCAAATCCTCTTAATGTTTGTTTTGTTTTCCATAGTAGTCATCCTCCTGGTGGATGTGAGGTGGTATCTCATTGTGGGTTTTTTAAAAAAATATTTTTTAGTTGTTGATGGGCCTTTATTTTATTTATTTGTATATGGTGCTGAGAATCGAACCCAGTGCCTCATGCACGCTAGGCAAGGGCTGAGCCACAATCCCAGCTGCTCATTGTGGTTTTGATTTGGTGTTTCCCTAATGATTACTGATGTTGAATATCTTTCATGTGCCTTTTGGCCATTTTTATAGTTTCTATGCAGAAATGTCTACTCAAGGTCCTTTGCCTCTTTTTTCCTTTTGAAGTGAAATTTACATATGATAAAATGTGCACACCTTAAGCGGACCATTAGATGAATTCTGACAAATGCATCTCGAACTTCTGCCAAGGGGTGGAAAATTACCATCATTCCAGAAATTTCCCTCAAACCCCTTCCCAGTCCTTTCTTTACTCCCCGCCCTCCAGAGGCAACCACAATTGTGGGGGGTTCTCTGCCATAGATTAATTTTGCCTGTAACAGAACATTAAATATGTGGCTCATACAGTGCTTTTGTGTCCGGCTTCTTTCACTCAGCAAAATGGTTTTGAGATTCATCCACATTGTGAATATTAGTTGTCACTCCTTTTGATTGCTGAGCAGTATTCTTTTGTATAAATAGGCCAGAGTTTGTTTATCTTTTCTTTTGTCGGTGGACTGGGCTGTTTCCAGTTTAGGGCTCTAATGAAAAAAGCTGGGAACAATCTTGTTAAGTCCTATTTTTTATTATAACAAAAGCAAAATGTCATGAGCTTGAAGCTTTGATACAAATCTCCAACTAAGCCTGATAACTCTTGGGGGCAGAAAAATAAACAGTAAGTAAGAGCTGCCCTTTTGTGGAGGGTTTACAATGTGCCAGGCCATCTGTGAGTTCTCCTTTATGGCCGATTCTATTGAATCCACATGGCCCTGTTTTCCAGGTGAGCAAACTGAGGCTTAGAGGAAGAAACTGACTTGCCCCAAACTCTAAGAGCTAGCATGTGGGAGTGTGGGAGTCCCTATTTTGCCTTCTGGAAAGTACCATAATAGTGACCCAAAGACCAAGAAGAGATGAGCATGGCATTTTGGTTTTTTAGTTATTTGCAATTTGTTATGATATCGATGTCTTTCTTAATTTGCCTCTGTGATGGCCTTAATTACAATGAGGGAAAGAGGATTATAACTTTAGAAATAAAGACAATTTCTTTACTGTGAAATCGACAGCAAGGATCTTAAAAAAAATTAACAGTACAGTCAAAAAAGAAACTTTCTTATTGCAAAAAACTAGAAAATAATAACTCTAAAAGATTCGTGCTTGCTCAGCTTTTTGTCAATGCATAAAAGCAGATATGACCAAATTGGAAAGTTTTTTCAGGAAACTCGTGGAGGAAGGAAGGTGAGGTTTATGACTAGTGTTTATCTAGTATACAGTAAATGCTGGGAAAGCCCTCTGCTAGGTAACTAACGTGCATTTGACTCATCCCACCTTCTCAGCAAACTCATTCTCTCCTTTCTTAGTAATGGAACTTCTGATTTTTAGCTAGACATGTGGCCTCAAAGAATAAAGTTTTTTTTGTTTGTTTGTTTTTGTTTTTGAAGCTTTCTTGATAGCTAGGTTTGGCCTATGACTGAATGCTGACTGGCAGAATCTGAACAGAGGGAGTGCCTGCACTTTTAGGAAGGATGTAACCTAAAAGGGAAGTGTGCCCTTCTTTGCCTCTTCCTCCTTCCAAACGAATGGGAACAGCTGTACTAGAGCTACAGCAGCTATTTGGGACTATAACGTGGAAGAAATGCAGCCGGAATGACAGAATAAAAATACAGAAATCCTGGATACTTGATGATTATGGAGCTGCCTTGCCTATTCTGGACTATACATCTCAGAGATTATGAGAGAGAGAAATATATTTCTTGTATTAAGCTACTATTACTCTGTGTTTTCTGCCATTCTAGTTGACTTGAATCCTGACATAGGAGATACTGCCATCCTCATTTTACAGATGAAAAGAATTTGATGAAAAGAGATGCTATGACGTATGTGAAGTCCCTGCCTTCCCCAAAGAGTGTATAAAACTGCTACAAACCCTGGGCTCAGGGCCTCTCAGTCACCAGTTGCTGTGTGCGCATGGAGGACCGAGCTAGCACTCAATAAACACCTCTTTGCTACTTAAAAAAAAAAAAGAAAAAAGAAAGAAAAGAATTTGAGTCTTCTGTTTCCACAACCAGAGTGAACAATATCCTTAAAGAGAATAATTATCCATCTTTGAAGATGTTTAATTCACCCAACTCCCAAAGCTGATAGAGTTGAAGTGCCAAAAAAAAAAAAAAGTTTCTTTCGAGTTTCAATTGCTGGTGCCATGCTGTGTGCCCACAGATATGGAAGCATGGACTCTTTCCTAAGGGTTGTCCTGGAGAGACTTCAAATCACTGTGGGTTTTTAGTCAGGCTTCAATGGGCAACAAATCTCTACGTATACTCTGGAAAATTACTTAACGCACAGACCTGTTTATTCTCTAAAATGGGGATGATAGTAACAGGGTCCTTGGGAGGACAGAGGCTGCATAGTGCTTGACTCACTAAATGACCAACATGTGGTAGTTTGTATTATTCATCTCTGGGCCTGGGCTGGAGTCAGACCATCTAATTCTTTCTTTTTTCCATATTTTCCTCTCATCCATTTATGGGCTTATTTCCTCCAGCCTCCTTCCCCAAAATGTTATTGAACAAAAGTCCCTTTTCTTCTTGCAGATACTCCCCAGCCTGCCCTCACTTATGGCCACACAAATCCCTCAGATGATTAACTGCACCAGAAAACAAAACACGGGGTGCATGGTTGCCAACCCCCAACCATAGGCCTAAGTTTTCCAAGCGAGAGTTTTAGCAAGAAACTGAGTGTTCCTAAATCTTACTGCTTGTTCTCAAAAGGAGTTGGAAAGGAAAAACCCATAAAACAGAAAATTTTGTTCTTTAAAGCCACACCCTAAGTTAAACACCCTCTCAATGGTGCCTGCAGTTATGTCTAAGTCCCTGTGGTGCCACTTTCTACAGGTCTATGTGAGCAGGGTAGACTTAAGTAGACATATCTTTCTGAGTATTCCTCCTCCTAGCCCCTTCTCTCTGTCAAATGAACTATCTATCCTGGTATAATAATGAACACCACACAGACTAATGCAATGCTTCTCACCCATAGGTCAAGAGGCATTTGGGGGAAGGGACATATAGAGTTTTTGTACAATGAGCTTCAAATCCATCTGCATGCTTTATTATCTATGACTCAGCTTCCTATTTTTCCCAAAGGGTTGTACCCCTACTCTTCAAGTATGTGTGTGTGTATGTATGTATGTATGTATGTATATATATATATATATATATATATATATATATGATTAATAAATACTTAATTAAAAAGCATATAAGGATAATCAATAGATTCTAAATACATACTTCATCATGCAGGAGATTAATAAACCCCTACTTAATTCCAGTCAATAAGAATTTTCTAGAAATAGTTTCACAGCTAATAACTCTTATGGTGGAGCTTCAGACGTGGAAGCAGTTTAGTGAATGGATATTTGAAGATCACCAGACCATTTGACTAACTTCCAATCACACCGAATTGTGATTGTGTGCAGCCCAGCTCTGCTGAGAAACAAAACCTAGAGGTTGTGTCAGGACCACTGGTGCCCAGGGAGCATAGCATGCTCTACCTCCCCATTCCCAGGAAGATCAGTCCCCAAATGCATCAAGCAATCAGTGCCTGACAATCATAAGCATAGGTATAGCAAAGGAGAAGAGACAGAAAAATTAAAGAACAGTGGAAATGTGTATGGGTAGGCAAGCCATGGACCACTATTTCAGCTAGCAAGATTTGGATTCTTTGGGAAGAGCATAGGATTTTCCAGAGAAAAGCAGATGCCATGAATGGCAGCCTCTGCATCTGTCCGTCAACACAGGGGATAGATAGCATGTTCCTCAAAGAAAACTAGGATGATGACACCAGAAAAAGGGAGAAGGATGCTGGGCATGGAGGAGACAGAGAGGCTTATCCCATCTCTCCAGAACTCCATCTTTTCATTTGTCAAATGCCACATCTGTGGCCACAGTGTGAAATTTAATGAGACCACACAGCATCCTGTGTCATAGGGGAGGGGCCTAATATGTAGTCTCCAGAATTTTTATCCACAGATCAAGGATATGATCATTGACTCTGCAAAGAATGCATCCCCAGCACAGGCTAAAGGCCTTTCAAATCCAGTCACGCCATTTCACACATCAGAACCTCAACTGAGCACAAGCAGTGGATTTTTGCATGTGTGATACATCACTTCTCAGTAGGGTAATAAAAAATAAACTGAGTTTTGCACAACTCCTTTCCTATAGGCAGGCGGGGGCTCTGGAGGAAGTCAACCCAGTGGACAATCCATCTGAAGTCAGAGGCCAATAGAACTGTTATTCGTTTTCTGATATTAAAGATCTCCCCCTGGCACCTTTACGGTGCAGTCAATTGCCCACTGAGGAAGCTACTACAGCCCGAACAGTTTTATTCTCAAATCATATCATTTCGTTTTTATTTTCCACTGACAATCACACATCCCTTCCCCTAAAAAAGAAAAGAATGACTATCGGACAAAGATACATTTTACTCACAAATTTTTCAACTTTTAGGATCATGTATTCCAACCTATGTGTAAGCACTTACCAGGCCAAACCTGATGGATGGGCGTGGCTGTTTTCTTCATTCTGTCTTGGCTTAAATTTTTAACAGTTTACATATTTTTGTGTAGTTTCAACATCTTTCCATCAAACCAGAAGTTTCTGCTGCTTTACTATGTCAGTGTTTCCCTGGCAAAAGTAAGATATGACTGAATACTGATAAAGCATTATTGAAAGATGATGGTTTCAAAAGCCAGGCCTGGTGAATATGTTTGAAATAATGAACCATAAGGCCTTTTTACCTCAGGGTTATTTTTCATTTGTTTGTTTATGGTGCTGAGGATCAAATCCAGGCCCTTGTGTGTCTTGAGTTTGGCCAAGTTGCCCAAGTTGGCTTAAACTCATTATTCTCCTACTTTAACTTCCTGAATACAGGGGATTAAAAGGTACATGCCACCTCCTCTGACCCAGGGCATTTTTTTTATGTTAAAAATAAGGTGATAATGTTAGTCTTTCCAGCCTGATAATGGTTGGATTTCACCTTAAGAACAATGGAAAGATACTGAATGATCTTTGAGAGGATAAGATGACAAGATTTGTGTCTGTAACAGATTTCTGTAGCTACTGAGAATGGATTGAAGAATGGAGGTTGAGAGTGAGAATGAAGCCAACTAGTTGTGTTAACCTGGACGGAAGGTGATGCAGCCTGGACCAAGATGGTGGCAGTAGAATTGGGAGAAGTAGGTAACTTCAGAGAATTATTAAACCACATGTGTCTATCTAATTATGAATGTGATTTTGCCCTATTGTGTATAGAATTATTTAGCTCACTATCTTAGATTTTGATTCAGCTGTATCTGTAGCACAACTAGTCTCTTCTTCAGAGTGAATATTATAGCCAAATGTAGTCACTAGTGTTGCACAGACTTCCTTTGGATTTGCCTACAAGGTCAAATAAGTCAGCATCCAAAGGCCCAAATTCTTAATGATTTAGGTGATAGTTTTAAGATAGGCAGTGCTGAATAACTCCTCTTAAAAACTTTTCAACAAAAATCCATTTTCCCCTCTTTTCATGGCAGATAACACCTTAAACTGAACATTAAATATATTTATGAAAGTAACATTGTCTTTATTCTTTCTCTCCCAAGATGGATGGTGTTCTTACTCAGAGCTAAACTGTCAGGATAAAGAATGCCATGAGGTTGAATTGTATGATGTTTTAGTAAAGTGAAGTAAATATTTTCAGAAACATAATTGTGGCTTAAAAAACATGTTCTTTTCCACAGAGAAGAGTTCTCCTTTGAGAATAGAAACTTTTCTTTATAATTTTTGCAGCCACACACAGATGAAGAATATGAAAAGGGCATACTATGTCAATTACGAAAACAAGGCTACATTTTAAACAAACTCAGGTTCTTTCCAGAGACTTCTTAAATCTTCAACTCAGGAATGATCACTCTACTCTCTAAAGTCACTCTAATTTCCTTCTTGTTTAATATTTTATATATAAAAAGTTTGAGGATGAAAAACTGTTTGGAAAAGGGCACTGTATTAGCCAGATAAAAACTGATTTCTATCTCTTGTGAATGAAAGGAAAAGTGACTGGAATATGTTTTCATCCATTTCCTGTTGGTCTAATAAAATACCTGAGACCAGGTCATTTGTAAGGAAAAGAGTTTTACTTGGGTTCTGGTGATGGGGAAGTCCAGAAGCATAATGTTGACATCTTCTCAGCATCTGGTGAGGGTCTTCTTGCTGCATCAAAACATGGCAGAGATTATCACATAGGAGATAGAGTAAGTTTGCTAGCTTGGACATCTCTTCCTCTTCTTATGAAGCCACAAATGCCATCAGGGGGACTCCATCCTCATGATCTCATCTAATCCTAATCCCAAAGACCTAATCCCATCTAGTCCCAAAGGCCCCATCTCCGAATACCAACATATGAATTTGACTATAAAGTTTTCAACACATGAACTTTGGAAGACACAGTCAAAACATAGCAGAAGGAAATCTGGGGATCACTAATTTGATGTTAGGATGGCATCCTAGAGCTAAGGGACTTCTGAAAAGGACCATGTCACAGGAACTATCTGATGCATACTTTTCCTCAACCTGAAATGGACCACAACCTCCACTTGCCCTGTGGTTTTTAGAATCCAGAGTCTTCAAGAAAGCCAAGCCGGGAGCTCATAACCCACTTGAATCAAAGTGTGAAATATGATATATCAAGAACTATGTAATGTTTTGAACAGCCAACAATAAAAAATTAAAAAAAAAAAAAGAAAGAAAGCCAAGCCAAGGGGAAGAGCCTTTTCTCCTGGCTGTGTTTCTACCTCCCAGACCCTACATAACGGAAAATCCCTCAAGAGGAGACTGTCAAAGGGGAGTGGATGCCAGACTGTCAAATGACCAATGTCTACTCAAGGCCTTCTTCTCCTCTCCAAGACCACCTCTCAAAGAGTTCTTTACTGGGTTCCTTAAATTTGATAGATTTATCCAAAACAGTTATTAATTCATATCCTACTAATTGGATATTATTGTAAGAACATACACAGGGACAGGATGGAGTTTGACAATGACATTCACAAAGATAAAAAGGCTTTTAATGCTGGGTGCGGTGGGACACACCTGTAATCTCAGTGGCTCAGGAGGCTGAGGCAGGAGGATCGTGAGTTCAAAGCCAGTATTAACAATAGTGAGGCACTAAGCAACTCAGTGAGACCTGTCTCTAAATAAAATTTAAAAATAGGGCTGGGGATGTGGCTCAGTGGTTGAGTGCCCCGGAGTTCAATCTCTAGTACCGCCCCCGACCCAAAAAAAAGCTTTTAGGGCTAGGGTTATGGCTCAGAGGTGAACACTCACCTACCATGCGTGAGGCACTGGGTTCAATCCTCAATGCCACATAAAAATAAAATAAATATATTGTGTCCACCTATAACTTAAAAAATGCTTTTAATAAGCTAGTTTTTATTTTTTAAAGTCAAATTTTGGCCAGGCATAGCAGTGCATGCCTACAATCCCAGCAACTCAACTTTGGCAGGAGATTGCAAGTTCAAACCAGCAGCAACTTACCCAGACTCTGTCTCAAAATGAAAAATTTAAAAAAATTAAAAAGGGCTAGGATAAAAGAAAAATGAAATTACGTAATTTGCAAGAAAATAGATGGAACTTGAAACAATTGTGGTAAGCAAAATAAGCCAAACTCAGAAGGCCAAGGGGCATATGTTTTTTCTCATATGAGGAAGCTAGAGAGGAAGAAGGAAAAGAAAGGCGGGGGGCAGGGATCTCATGAAAAGCAAAGGGAGATCAGTAGGACCAGGGGGTAAAAGGCAGGGAGGAAGGAGTAAGTGCTGGGGAGTGATAAGGTCCAAATTATATTGTTATATTGGGTGCATGGAAGAATATGCAACGACAAATTGGGCGTTATATACAAGTATAACGCACCAATAAAAAATGTGGAAAGGGAGAAAAGAGGGGTGGGGATGTGGCTTGGTGGTAAAATGCTCCAGTACCAAAATAAATGAACAAATGAACAATTGAATGAATGAATGAACAAATAAATAAATAAATAAACAAAATACTTAAAAATAAGAAATTTTTTTATGGTACTGAAAATGGAACCCAGGATCTTGTACATGTTAAGTACCGTTAAGCACATTGTAAGTACTGTACCACTGAGCTAAATCTTCAGCCTCAAAAGAAGAAACTTGATTATTCAGGTTCTGTACTCATTCAGAATTTCATTCTTACTGACCAGATCCTTTTAAGAAAGTCCCTTTAGTCATCAGCATCTTCATAAATGTTTTAATATGGAAGACCTCTTATGTTTGTTTTTTTAATTTATTTTTTAGTTGTAGTTGAATGCAATACCTTTATTTCACTTATTTATTTTTATGTGGTGCTGAGGATTGAACCCAGGGTCTTGTGTGTGCAAGGCGAGCACTCTACCACTGAGCCATAACCCCAGCCCCAGACCTCTTATATTTGTACAACACTTTTCTAAATATTTTCATGGTTATTAACATCCATTTCCCATCACCTTATAGTATACAAAGTGGGTAAATTGTTCCCATTTTACAGACTGAGGAACCTGACATTCAACTATCCCAGGTCAGACACCAGTAGGTAGGTGCCCAGTGTTCATTGCCTTATACTTCTCTTGACCCCTTATTACTATGTTTTTATTATTTTATTACTGTTTAGGGAGCATATCCAAAATATATAATAATGGAATAAATTAATGCCAAGCCTGTTCATCAATAAATGTTCACTGAGACCTGTTAGGGAACTGGCTTAGGGTCTCTGCTATAACAAAGAGACTGTACGTACAATGACCCAAACAAACTAAGTTTGTTTCTCTAACAGTCCACAGGTTGTGGGTAGTTCGGAGAGGCTGATCAAGGGACACAATTTATTTTAGCTTCCCATTTGTGTTAGTCAGCTTTTTGTCATTGTGACCAAAATAACTGATAAGAACAACTTGGAGGAGGAAAAGTTTATTCTGGTTCCCAGTTTCAAAGTTCAGTCCATGGTCTGCTGATTCCATCGCTTTGGATTCGAGCTCATGCAGAACATCATGGCAGAGGAATGATGCTCAGCTCATGGCGGCCAGTAAGCAGGGAGTGGTGATGTTGGCAGGAAGATGCACCCTTCCAGGGCAATCCCCCAGTGACCCACCACCTCTAGCCACACTCCACCTGCCTACAGTTACCACCCAGTTAGTCCATTGAAACTAGGATGGACTGAGTGGATTACAGCTCTCACATTCCAGTCATTTCACCTTTGAATAATCCTGCTGAACTTTTAGGGGATACCTCATATCCAAACCATAAGCCCACTGCTACTACTATCTTCCAGGCCTGAAATTCTCAAATTTTCTCAGTATATAGTCCCCTTAGTATCTCAGTAAATTCTTTCTGACATCTGTAGTTCAAAACAATTATCCAGAAGATTTATTTATTTATTAGTTCAGTCCAAACAATTTAATAATTATTTATGTCTTAACAACTTAATAGCTATTTTAAAAAGAACAAGAATAAATGGAAATGAATAGTATTTTTATTTCATCTTTAAATAACTATGATTTCCTAAAAATACATATATATGCCTGTTGGTCACTGCACAACTGCTCATTTCTCAGACTCTGGACACTGCCATTGTCATTTCCTATCCCACACTGTTTTTTTTTTTTTCACAATGCATATTTTTTTTTTTATCACAGCAAACATCTGAAACCTAGCTTCATAAAGACATGATGTCATGATCTAATGTTGAAACTGTGAACTGCCGCTGTGCAGTGGTACATGCCTATAATTTCAGCTACTTGGAAGGCTGAGACAGGAGGACTGCAAATTTGAGGCCAGCATGGCAAACTGGTGAGATCCTGTATCAAAACAAAATATAATAAGGTCTGGGGGTATAGATGAGTGGTAAAGTGGCCCTGGACTCAATCTCCAGTATTAGGAAAAACAAAACAAAACAAAACTGAAAACTACTTTGAGCTAGTAATTTTTCACTGTATCTGACAGACATTAGTGAGTTTCCTTCAGAAAGCTAAACTGTATTACAGTACTCCTGTTTGTCCCCTTGTTTGCACCTTGGGGTGCACTGGCATAAAACTTTGAGAATCCTGACCCCCAGATTGTTGTCTTCGTCCAGTGGCTGTGCAAGAAGTCACTGTGCTATGCCTCAATATGGTGACTCTGGAGGAGCAATCCCTGTGACCTCTCTGGCAATCACTTTTTCTGTTCTTCTGAGGGTCCTGTCCTTACCTATCAGCATGGGCGTCATGGCAGGAAAAGGGAGTGTGAATGATTTTATCAGCAATTTCCTTGCTACTGTTTCTCAGCTAGTGGGGACCATGCTTTTCCATCCTGTTTGCCTTACCCCAGTGAGAAGCCTAAAGGAAAATTCATCCTATTTATCAAATCCAAGTGATGATCCATAGGCTTCTGTGTGTATTCTGAAGTTATCTATGCAGGTGCTTACAGGCACAGAACATGGAGAAGACTTGAACCTGGATTGAACTGTAAGGAGAGAACAAGTTTCCCCCGCTTCCATGCATGCTCCATCTGAACACTGGCAGAATCTGTTTTAAATGGCAGGGGATAGAAGAGAGCCCATTCTAATGAGAGCTGAACCTTGTGAAGATGTCCCAGGCTCCTCCTGGTGAAGGACACTGGAACTATTATTGGTCATCTCAAGAATTACCCAGGGTCACATAATGGGGCAATTCAGTTCAGTGAGCCCAACATGCTGCCCCCAAGCAGGTGGGACAGAAGTCTGTCTTCCTTGGCTATGTCTAGATTTGATTTCCATTTCAAACCCTTATTCTGCTGGATGATAGAAACTTGATCAAAGGCAGTTCAGTATTTTCCAACATTACACTGAACAAGATGAAATTGCTTCTGTTTGATCATTTCTAAACAACAAAAAATGGCAACTGTATATGATTGAAAAGATAATTCAGTTCCATTGTTCCCAGGGCTTGTGTCTCAGTTCCAGGGAATTATGTACTGATGGATCAGGCAAGGAAGGACAGTGTGCTCCCAGGGCCACCTGGTTCCACACTGTCATGCCCAAGATGTCCTCAGGCTCTCCATCATTGGTCCGTGATAATCTCCTCTCTGTCCTTGCTCCATGTGCAAGGCTTCCTTGAGGCTGCACCCTCTCAGCGAGTCCCACATCCCTCTTGGGTACTGGGAAGTGTATGTGGTAGGAATTAGACACAGCCTCCTTTCCTGGTATTTTATCAATATACAAGCTCCCATGGTGCCTACCTCTCTCTTCTCTTTCCCCACTCTCTGAGATAAGAAAACCAGCTCCTTCAACCTCATGTGTTCTCCTGAGTCTATTTTTCCTGGCACAAACTTAGTGCTCCTTTGGGGTAGGGGTTTGAAGCTCCTGCATCTCTGAAGCTTGGGTGTGGGAGACAGAAAACACTTGTTTCTATTCCTCTGCCTCAGTGTCCCTCCTTTGAGACAGTGGATGCCTTCCAGTGTGGCTCGAATAGAAGAAGGCTCTTCAAGTATAAATAATTATGAAGATTAGGGGCTGGGGTTGTGGCTCAGTGGTAGAGGGCTTGCCTAGCATGCACGAGGCACTGGGTTCTATCCTCAGCACCACATAAATATAAAATAAAGATGTTATGTCCACCTAAAACTTAAAAATAAATAAGTATTTTAAAAATATTTATTGGGGGCTGGGGATGTGGCTCAAGCCATAGCGCGCTCGCCTGGCATGCACGCGGCCCCGGGTTCAATCCTCAGCACCACATACAAATAAAGATGTTGTGTCCGCCGGAAACTAAAAAATAAATATTAAAAAAAAAAATCATGCAGGAAAACCCAAGAGAAGACTGTTTAAAAAAATAAAAATAAAAGATAAAAAATATTTATGAAGATTTGCCTCAGAATATTACCCTGATGTGTAGTGGGGTGCCTGGCTTCCACTCAGGCCTATATCTTAACCAGGTGTCTAGAAAGGGCACAGGGAATCAGGAGACACGGTGAATCCTTATTTCCCATTTCTAAGCTGTGCAGTCCTGGACAGGACACTGCACCCCTCTCTGAACATGAGTTTTCTCAGGCCCTTAGTGTCAGAAAAATTACTAATAGGTCTGAAGCTCATCTATGTGGTCAGAGATGGGTAGAGAGAGAAAAGTCTTACAGTCAATGAAAACGCAACTACCTTCTGTTGCTTTAGGAACAGCAAGACAAATTGTGTCTAAAAAGCTTCACTATTTATATTCAAAGTAATCTGTGTATACTTAATTCCTCCTCATGTATTCTCCTCTAGTTAATTCAAATGAAGAAAGACACCAAGCACATTTCTGGCATGGCTGTCACCCATTTAGATGTGATGTGAGGGGATACGCCCATTTTCCCACTCAGCTGTATTCCTGTTTATTCCTGTGAACACACGGTATCTGAAATTGGCAATGACTTTCTCTTTGTTACATTTACCTTCCTTTCCAGGGCCAGCCCAGACTCCTGGGTGGATTCATTTCCCATTGAATTACCAGAATAGGGCAGAATCTGATAGGAAGAACTGCATGGAAGAAAGCTGGGTTCCCAGGCCCTTACACAAGGGGATTTGTCCTCCTATCGATGCTGCAGCCCCGGGGACATCCTGTCCCCTCCACCAGCATTCTTTCTCCAGGGGTAGTGGCATTTTCCTTTGTGCTTTCACACAATTAGGACTAGGTGGAGCCTCCTGCCTGGCATGACTAGAAAGACCCCGCCAAGCAGAAATGGTCCCCTTTTCCCAAGCCAATGTCAAGGGCTCAGATGACATTGGGGGTGTCTCTGCCTATGATCCTTTAAAAGAGAAAATAGCCCCCAAATGGGTAGAAACACCAAGCACTTATGAAACAGAGGCCTTACAAACTTTGCTTTTAAGGAAGCAGAACAGTTTTGATCTCCAGTAATTGAGGAAGAGTTGATAAGGGGCCCAGAGACAGCAGGCAGTTGTTAGGGGGACCAGCCTCAGAGCTTAGGGAGAGGTATCAGAGCATCATTTCCTGGGCCTCCAGTTACCAACAGACCTTCCTCCTGTTTGCTCTGTCCTGGGTGTGGTGACACCTCTGACCAGAGGTCCTAAAACCTTTTGTTTCTTAGATAGGTGGCCCCAGATAAGTCACTGAACCTCCCCCGAACCACAGACTTAAACTTAATTTCTTCTATACAATAGGAATAATAAATAAACTGACCTACCTCATAAGGTGGTTTCCAAGGTTAACTGAGATAAAATGTGTCTCAGAATTTTGTGATCTGTACAGCATCATATGACTGTAAGTCTAGTTTTTCCTGATTTATTTTAGAGTCTTTTGGAAGTAACTTGAAGTAAGTCCTCAAGTTCAATGCCTAATAAGGCAGGCATCTGCTACTTGAATCTCTTCTATAGGGAAACAAACCTTTCTTTGATGAGAAACTCACAACAAAGCACTTTGACTTGAGCCATATCACATACGTTCTAGAACAAACAGGAGGCATGCACTTCGCTCCTCCAGTGACTGAGGAAGGATCATCATGCAGATTGGGTTGGCCAGGAGCTTAGAGATGTGTCTAAAACTTGAAGTGATTGTCGTTCATCTGCCTTTTTGAAGGTTAAATGTGTGTGTTTTCATTGTCAGAAATATACTAACATTGGCTTATGGACAACATTCAGAAAAATGAAGGGAAATGGCAAATTCACAGATGTTCAGGGTAGTGTGTCTGTTTAACAAAGTGGAGTGAAATACTCTGTGAGGACTATTTCACTTTGGCCATTTTTTTTTCCACTTTGGCCATTTAAAGAGGTTTCCCGTGACCTGTATAAATATGGAAGAAAGCATCCTCCATTTCTTTTTAGTCAGGAAAGCTCGGTGACATTTTAAAATATCAGAGAGACTACTAACTTAAATCTGCGCTGCTGCAGACACCATTATATGCTCCCAAAGCCAACACGTTTGTTTAGGTTTAGTTTCAGCATGAAGATAAATGGCTTTTCATTTTGGATGTAAGATTTGGTGAGCATGTGAAATTAAGTACTACTTTGGGGAATTTTTACAGAGGGGAGAGAGGATATTCTGAGTGTAAGGGCTTAAATTTAAATCTGTGATTAGTATGATAAAGTAAAGGTAAGGAGAGAGATACTGGAAAGCAGGGTTTTGCAAACAGATGTACAGCAGAATTCAAAATCTCACACATGTATTACATCAGTGGCCTAGAAGGAATCACAGAGAGGGGTTAGGAGAAATCAAAGGTGAGGCATCACCAGCTTACAGAGGAGTTACTGACCTTGAGCCTCGAAGAGCTAAGTAACAATTGTGGCAGAAACTGTTGTTCATCAGCCCTCTTTCTTTCTTTGTGGAAACTAATTCTGTTCAGAAATTGAGCAGCGATGATTCTAAGAGGTTGGGTCCCACTTAAGTCTCAGAGTACAAATCACAATTATTCTGTATCCAAAATCATAATTATTTCCCTGGTCAGTGATTGATTTAAGATGGGACATGTGACACTATTCTGGTCAATAAGAAGTCTGCTGGAGGTATGCCTAGGAAGCTTTCCTCACTCTTAAGGAAGCCAAAGTGATGTGCTGTTTCTGTCATTTGGATGTTGCTAGGAAAGAATGCACATGATTCTTGGAGCTGTTGCAATCATTTTTGCAGCTATGAGGGGAGAAGCCTGAAACAAAGGCAACTTTCTTAGGGTAGGAGTAGGAATTTGGAAAAATCACACGGTAACATCTTTTTTTTAATTATTTTTATTATTGGTTGTTCAAAACATTACACAGTTCTTGACATATACGGTAACATCTTGATAGAAAAATAAATATGTAAACAAACTTATTAGAAAAGCAAATGTGAAAAACTTAACAAATAATTTTTACTAGTGACTATAACATGATGAGTTTTATCAAATTAGAAATATTTTGAAAGTTATAATACTCAGCAAGAATGCAGGGAAATGGGCATATTTGTTCTCTAATTTGGTAGAAACTTTTATGAAGGCAATTTAACAATATGGAAAAATATTTTTTATTCATTCCGCAGAAAAGATTAGTTTCAAAATGATATGTATAATATGATACCACTTTGTAAAAAAATCATATTTTTGCAGCTACACTGTAAACTATGACCCATGTTTTTCTCTGGTCATTTAGAATTGTGGGCACTTTTAACCCCCTTCCTTTGGCCTTTATACATTTTCTGATTACTCGTTAATAAATGCATCATACTTTGGAAATGAGAAAAATGTCATTAAGCTTAAAAACATTTTCCTGAATAAAAAAACAAAAAAATAAATAAGAACTTCATTTGTACATTTTGACCAATTAGTATGTTAGAAAACAAAAGAAAGAAGAAGGATAATATATCAGGGAAGGAAAAAAATAAAGAAAAGAAAAAAGAAAAACTCCAGAACAGGAGAGACAAAGAGAGAACAGAAAACGTTTCTTGGTTGTCCCATGTTAAAGATACGTCTTAGTTGAAAATACCAAGTCCTAACTCAAACTAGCCTGATCTGAAAGGAGAACTTACAGGAGGATATTGAAGTACCTGAAACAATTAAAGGAGAGATTGTCAGAAGGACTGAGATGTTCAACAGACATTTCTTGCTCCCTTACTATGGGCTAGGTATAGCATGAGTTTGGTGCTCAGGCTCCAGTGATCTCAGACTCAGTCCTCCCTTCTCAGATGGGCTATGCTTCAATAAACAAGTAAGCCCACACCACAGTGGCTTAACACAACAAAAATAATTTCTTTCTTCTTTTGTTAAGTATCCAGTGCAGGTTGATGAAGAGAACTTTGCTTCATAGGGCCACTCTGCCATCTTGGAGGCAGGCCATTTAGATCACATGGCCTCCAGGATCTATGAGGCAGGGGAAGAGAAAATGGCAGAGATACATTGGTTCCTAAGTGATCTATGACCTCCACCATATGCATTTTCCAGAACTCATCCATACATCTCAACTCAACTGCAGGGGAAGCTGGGAGATGTACATGACACATTAAGAAGCACTCATCCTTTTTGCCGTAGATGCCTAACCTTTTTCCAGGGATCAGAGAAAGGCTGAAACAAAGGGTTGAACCTGAAGGGCTTTCTGTTTATCCTTATGTTTGTCCCCAATTCCAAAACCCAAAACACATCTACAATTAGAATATTTGGTTTATAGGCAAGACTTCCCTTTCTCATTTGATGATCTGAGCACATCTTTATAAGAAGCAAATTGTTAACTAATATTAAAGCTGCATATTGGAATTATATCTATTCTCATTCTTTTGCTAATAGTAAGAGATTGCAAGAGATAACGCTGTAGTGATTCATTCAATATTCCTTGCAAGTGAGAAATACAAAAGAATAAATATATTTTGATTTAAGAATAGATTCCCCATTGTAATGTGCTGATGGTTAAAACTGATCTGGCCTCTCTGGGTTAAGTTCCTTATACCTTCTTACATTTTGAAATAAAGTTTTGGGGTGGGCAGGTAAAGAAAGGCAGGCCTGGGTTGGTGCTCAACCCTGGGGCAGAAGCAGGTACAATGGGGCTGTCAGAGTAGCCCTCCCTGCTGTGCCCAGCAATTGGCTTGAACTTGAAACAGAAGTGTTAACCTCATAGAGCGCAGTCACATCATCCTCCGCTTTTTTCCTCATTGTGGCTTTCAGCAGAGCTTGTTGGGGTGGGGGTGCAGGAAAGGTGCCTGTTTAATTCCTAATTGTACAGAGCAGCTGATCAGTGTCTGTGCGACTTCTTTGAACAAAGAATGTATTTCAGACCTTCTTATTGCTTGCTTACTTCATTTAAAATTTAACAGATGTCAATTGTGACACATAAATACTTTCTCCCTAGGCGATGGATTAAGGCAAATTTCATTTTACGCCTGGCACGAAAGCCATGCTGTATTGTGTGTTGAAAGACCATTTTGAAAGAAAGAAAGGAGGAGGAAAAAAAAACATCATTCTGAATTAAAATCCCTTAATAATAGAAGAAAACCAATTTCCGCAAGGGCATTGTCCTGAGAAGCTTTGTTGGCTGATTGCGCCACCTACCGGGCATGGGGAGGATGACATGAAGGCTGTGGTGGCAGGTCCTACACTGTCACAATGGTGAACAGGAAGGCCATGTGGGGCTGGGAATGCAATTTGTGAGGATTTCGGGCCAGATGAGACTGTTATCTTCAAGTTCTGTGTCTGCTTCTAATTAGTTCCATAACCCTGGGCAGGTCCCTCACCCTCTCTGAACTTGAGGATCCTCACCTAAACGGAGTTTTTCCTGGCCTTCTTTGTGATATTGTTGAGAAGTGTAAGAAAGGCTGTGTTTGAATGTGGGCTGAAAACCTAAGCTTTCAAACTCAGGCTATTGCCAGAATTGATGTCATAAAATCACAAGGGCCTATATGTTTTTTTTGCTTTGCTTTTGGGGATAGGCTTGGGTTCACAGGTTTGCTTCTCAACACGGGAAACGGTTAACTGGTGTTCTCCAGGTTGGAGAGGTCACAGGAAAGTGTGGGGGTTTCAAGGGGTAGTCCGCTGAGACAGGTCAGGAGACATGGCCAGATTTTCCTGTTTACCAAAAGAAACCAACTACCTCTCTGCCATCTCCTGCTTCATAAATTTTCCAATTTTTAAAACACTACAGGGGCCAAGAAATGATACGTAGCAACTGAGT
The DNA here is from genome assembly GCF_001458135.2 of Marmota marmota marmota. NCBI lineage: Eukaryota > Metazoa > Chordata > Mammalia > Rodentia > Sciuridae > Marmota > Marmota marmota. The sequence goes on along the minus strand of NW_025999941.1, from coordinate 4,822,823 downwards.
TCATTCAGCTTGGCTGTCTGGAGGTGGTGCTCACTGCTGCTCATTTCTACCAACATATAAGAAGGCAGGGAGTGGAGCAAGGAATGCAGCCTGCTCTGCCTGGGAAGCTGTGTGTGGGGAAAGGGGAGCCCAGCACTCTGTCTGGGAAGAGGAAAGTGGGGATCTAATAACAGGAATGGGAAACAGTAGTTCTAAAATCACCATTTAACTGTCCCTGAGGTGAGAGGCTCAGCCTGATGGAGCCTAAATAAGCCTTTCTACGTTTTCAGTGCCTCCTTCCCTACCCCACATCTCTTTCTCCCCTCTCTAGGCTTCCCTGCTGAGAACTCCCAAGAGTCAAGCAGTTGTTAAAGACCACTGGGAAGACTATCGATTTGGGAGTCACACTCTACAGATACTGCCTGGGCAGCTACCTCCACCTTTCTGAGTCTTTGTTTCCTCATTTGTAATGTAGAGAGGGAGAGAAATGTCTTTCCTGGCTTCTTAGAAGGAAACCTGGTCATAGGTGATGATGGATGAGGCAATGCTTTGTGAACTTGAACATGTTGAGCAGTATTTGGTTATTTTAAAACTATGCCATGTGCTCTAACGATTCTCAAATCCTAGAAGTACAGCATTAAGAAAAGATCAAGGGCTTGGGATAAAGCTCAGTGGTAGAGAGCTTTCCAAGCATGAGCAAGGCCCTGGGTTTCATTCCGAAGAGGAGGAGGAGGGGGGGGG